>NW_027526233.1:10178886-10795810 GCF_048455015.1 Haemaphysalis longicornis | reverse complement strand
TGCTCTCTCTACATAGCTCTCTCGTGCCGAGGGTTGAATTAAACTACGTACTCAGGGGGCAGACTATAAAAAAGGCGGGGCACAGGGTTTACACTTGCCAACACCACCGCATGTTTCATATGTGGAATAAATTATGATCAATCGGCTCGGAGCGGTGAGTCTCTCTGTCCCAGGTATCCAGAGGTTCAGACTCGTTAGTCGAGCAACATTCAGCAGACCGCCGCATTCATCAATGACCCCAGTCATGTTCTTTTCCTTTCTCCGGTTCTGCCTTCTGCTCATCCCGGGCCAGATACAATATCACTCCTCAAATTTACGTTTGGTAATGACCTGTTTGGAATTGGAGTAAAACAATTAAAATTAATTCCTACACGATCGGGGTTGACCGTGGTGTCCGCTGACCGCGCCTCCATAGATAACCTGGAAAAGGCACTCGAGAAACACTTGCAGTGAAAAACAGCGCTCAGAATTTCTCGCCCGCCCCGCCGTATGCCTAGGTTCAAAATATCTTGACTAGATCCGAGTATCATTCCGTGAATTTCGGGAGCGAACGTCAACGCTCGCAATGGTATGGACATACCTCAACAAAGCTTTTGACATAGCAGCTATTTTAAAGATAGTTCTGTCGATATAATACACTTTATCGAGGTTTCTACATCTGTATACAAACTACTGAAATATCAAGACCGTCTCCTTGCTGGCTGGACATCCTGCTCTTTAAAAAAACTTCTATGCTGCGGCTTGTGCTGTTCCTATGGTCATGTATACACGCGTTATACTTTGGATCATGTCTGTTGCCTTCCTGCGCTGAGGACGATGCGAGGCAGAACGCACGCTCGCATATAAAAAAAAATGTGGTATGCCGTGCGTGCCGCGCGGTGGGTAGGTGGCATGATCATACATTCAACGCGCCATGCTGTTCTACAATTGCCCTGCGCATAACAAGACTGCGTGCAAAAACAATTTACGATGACGCCACGCCCACTCTACTTCGGCAACTTCGTAAAGATCACAATGAAAATATATAGTTTATTAAGCTGCACTTACCTTCAAACAAAAATCTCCTGTACAGTTATTTTTCCCTGTCTCAGGCTGCTGCCTGAATGAACGGCTCCGGGAACACAAGTTCGCGTGCTCGCTGATAAACGCGCCGAGCAACCTGGAACAGCACTGTACAAGGTCTGGCGGAGTACCATAAACCGTCAGTGCTCCTGAGGTCAAGGATCAAGATGCAGCGCGAGAAATGGTAAACCTACTTCACGGTGTCTGGAAAAGAAGGCGAATACGTCAGCGAACCGTCCATCACCTCATCAAAAAGGGGAATAAACTTTTTGTCACGCTAAGTGCTGCGCATGCGCTCCTTGTAAAACCATGTGGTGTTGTAATCACATGCGTTCAAACTTCTTTTGTACTCTATTTTGTACTCTTTTATTCATACAAGCACGTGTACGTATAGGTTCAATTTGTGTTAATAAATCAGTTGTTAGTGCGCATCGTCCTGCTTGACTAGAAGATCAAGGACGAGAAAGACTACAAAGTTTAAGCGCCCCCCTCTCAAGCTATGGAGCACCAACTAGCCCCTACACATGCCCTGTTAATGTACAGTTATTAGTCGCCCATTAAGCACTTTATATATGATATGGCTATTTAAGTTTACCATTGTGTTATCTCTTCTTCTAACTCCCAGACCTTCAAAAATGTGACTTGGCATAATTGATATTCCTTCAGGCGGACCTTGACCACAAGCGTACCACCACCCGTCACCTTGTAGGTTTTATAAAATCGAACGAGGTTGATGTCACAGTGATTTGTGATCCCTATGCTCGTGGATCTACGATTCCGGTTATACCAGAGCATCGGAATGCGTTTTGTAATTCTGGCACACCCCGTTGCGTGGTGGTTATTCCGCGGGCCAAATTTGAGGTCTTGCCTATTGTTATGGATAGGAGTTTACGGAGCGCCATCAGTAGCCCTTTCTTACATATCACCATCAATAGAAGGAACCTTAGAGAGTCATCCTATGGTAAACGTTGCGATCGCCTGAGACTTTAACTCGAGAAATCCGCTGTGGGGTGGCTTTGTTTTGATCAGCCGTGAAGATGAGCTCGCAAAATTTATTCACGCTCAGCATTTACTGTTTTCGAATGAATCAACTTCAGTACCGATATACGCAATGCCATGTGGTTATAAATGGATTGACATCACGCTACCTGCTGCTCCCATCTCGACAAGGGAAACCTTCTGGAAAGTTCGAGGAACTCGTACGCTTTCGGCACACAGATATATCGGGTTTGTCCTTCGATCGTCTTCTCTTTCCCGCGACAAACGCCTCACAAGACAACTCGTGGAAGAGCTCATCGAGGAAACTTGGCTTAACGCCTTGAACCCGAACCACATAGCGTCACCGGGACTACTCGACGAAATATTATTGTTCAAATAAAAATTATTACGTTAAATCAAAAACATCAGCCTGCATCCAGAAAATGTAACGGCAACATTTGGTGGATTGATGAAGAAGCACAACAGAGATGTGCGGTTCGCACACTACGCCGAAGATGCCGCTATCCGTTATTAGGCAGTAATCTCCGTTTGAGAATGGGGCAAGAATGGAGCAAGAATGGAGCAAGCGAAAAAAATTGTCATTCGAAGAAATTGCACAATGGCGAAAAGAAAAATCTCTTGGGCCCCCTTTCACCACTGGTTTTCAAACATTTTCATCGGGATCGGCATTCCGCCCCTCTTTAATCGCAACGACAACATAACTACGAACACATTGGAGTGTGCAAGTCTGTTGGAGTGGCTCCTGCCAACTGATTTCATTCAAAATTATACACTAGCTCAACGTGCCTTAAGAATATTCGTTACCAGAAACACGCTGCAACGCCTTCCCGGGAGGATGATTTCACCACTACCAAACTTCAAAAGGCAATCAGAGATTTAAATCCGAATTCTGTGTCAGGCCTTGACTGCATCATCACCTACATGATGCAACTGTTGTTTCTTCTTTGATCCCCATTTTTGGTTCTGATATTTCATGGTGCCTTACACCTCGGCCACTTCCCACCGAACTGGAAGAAAGCCAGGGATACGTTCCTCCTGATGCCTGGTCGTCCTCCGCAAGAACCAAAATATACAGGAAAAGCACCGTGCTGTCTACTTCTTCCTTCGTCCTTGTTTTTTGAGCGCTTTTGTATTCCACCAAGATGAACACATACCAACTAGCCCAACTTTCCGTTCTTCTGCGGTAGATTAGCACAGGGGAACATCACATCCCACAGTCGAAGCCGGCTACCTGATGCACGGTCGACGACGCAAAGCACGGCTGTCACTGCAGCCTTGCTGCTGCTCCGGGCGTCCTGACGACGGCCTCGGGAGACCCCGGCTTCCGCCACTCGCGGGCAGCCTCCAAACGACGGCTCCTTCGAAATCCTCCTCTGCGTAGGCCACCACCGTCTCCTCATCTACCTCTTCCTCAATCTGACGTCGCATTATTGCCTCGGCTATTTTGCCGGATCTCTCTGAGGCGACCCTTAGATGGCAAATACCCACAGAGGGTGATTGTCCCCGTCCTGCTAGATGATCCAAAACTTTCTTGTCGACGCCTTCTGACGCGTACACCACTCTGTCCTCTACCTCATCACACACCCCAACACAACAGCGTAAAGGCACGTGTGCATTCTCTAATGAGATCTTTATTCACCGTCTCAGGAGCATACACGACCACCCACACTGCAGCCTTCGAGGTGATTCCAAATGACCTGCCGGTGAGCATTCACCTGGAAGTGCAACCATGTTTATTCGTTCTGTTTCACCTGCAGCGAATGATTACATTTAACACACTTACATTTATCCCGTCTGAATTTTTTTCTATTGACTTATCTTCCATTCATAGGACATGACGAACCAGGATTCTGCTCCGACATTTCAGCATCCAACAGATATCTCACATAGTCGGGTCACACCTGGGACTCCATGCGTATACGGACGGCTCCCACACTGCTACGTCTGCCGGTGCAGCGTTTGTCATTTTATTCAGATATCGAAGCCCTACAAGCCGTGCAAAGATTCCGCTTGGTGTCCCCCACTAGTTCTTTCAATGCCGAAACAATAGCCTTGCACCAATTAATCAAGTATTTCTTCTGTAACACACCAACTTCCCCGTTGCACATATATACAGACTGCCTCTCCCTACTCATGTCCTGAACGGCCCTTTCATTATTTCAAGCAGCATATACAACTGCCGCGGAGTCCTCCATCTCCATCTCCTCGGTGCCCTCACGTGTGCTTTGTACCGATGGAGGGCAAACGGTGGATGCAGCGTCACTCCCAACAGACACGGTTGGCACCTTGACGCTGGTAGCTCAGCAAGCGGTGTGGTGACAGGTTGGGCTGAATGAAGTAACCCAGGGGGGATGAAGCGGAACAAAGTCCGACTCGCGGTAAGGTGTGCCTGCCAAAACCAGACGCCACTCCGCCCCTCGGCTAGCTGCATCGATGTACTTCCGTAGGGGCAAACAGGTAAACCTTCTCCGCGGCTCTAGAATGGAAATGTTCTCTGTTATTTTGACACTGGTTGTTTTCTTTTCCAATTGAAACTTCTCACAGGCACGGGAGTATGCCGCACGCGGCTGTTAACACAAGTGAGGGTGGTGGAGGCGCAGTTGTCGATTGGGTGGTCCTGCGAAGCGCATTTCGCACAGGTCGTTTTGCCGCGAAAAGAGTTTGGCATGACCGAACCACTGGCACTTCAACCAGCGGTGCGGTTCGGTATGTAAGGACGAATCAAACACGGGATGAAGCCTGCATTTGCATGACCTTGAAGGTATCAGCGGTTGAATGTCAGGACAATATGTTTGCTGGGTATTACATTGTAAGCTCTGCGCATCCTTATGCGGCACACAGCTTCGACGCCCTGGTGCTTCATTCCTTCGAGAAGATCATCATTTGTTTCAGTTAGCAGATCTGGCTCAGATATCACACCCCGCGACCTGTTCAGGCTGACCGTGTCCTGATCATCCATTTTATGGGCGAATCCCCTCGGCTCTGGAACTGTTGGTGTCGCCTGTCGTCGTCGTCGTAATCGTCGTTCATCTCATGTAGTCACTTTACTAAAACACAGGGAAACAAGCTTACGCCTTGCGCTGGAACGTAAGGCATACTAAAAAAACAGCGGGTCACTCCTTTAAGCCCCGCTTTGGAGCGATTCGTAACGTGTGCTAAAAATACACCGGGACACTCGTTTACGTCTCGCGCAAGAGAGCTTTGTGCTTCATAGAAAGTAGACTTTTACAGTAAAGCTGTATACGTCTGTCCACCAACGGTTTTATCTCCTTTGGCAAAAACGCGAAGGCGCCAAGAATAGATTTATACACCGCATGCTTCGTCCCTCCCTAGGTTTCACGTTAGCGGAGATGTCCCCCGATTTTTTGACTGAGCGGCCGCCTGTTGCTGGTTCTTCACCTCAGCAAAAACTTCACCTTTTAGTTTTTTTGCATGGTATGTTTTCCCAGTTATTCATTTAACATACGTTGTGGTCAGAAATACTGATTCTGAAGGAACAGGCCGGGCTACGTCAAGTGATTCGATGACCAGGAAATGACGTAGCTGTCAGGCTACTCTCATCGTTGCAAGCTTATGGTTGGAAGTTGAGGAAACGAGACTTCAGTGCGGACACTTCGCAAGGACTAATCACATTTGGGGTAGGGGTTTGAAATTTCTATACAGCATAGAAAAACAGGAACGGGGTACTTGCTTCTCTCTTCGTACCCTGTTGCCAAGAGAGTTACCGGAGCTCCCGGCCAGCTAAATAGACAGGGAGCCCATCCGCCAGAGCTTGACCATGGCTCGGACGGCCATCCTTCACATTTAAACTAGCCACGGTAGGGAAACTCGTGAGCTTGGGTGCTCATGCTCCGCGGTGTCGCCAATACCGTCACCTCGAATACACAAGGTGCCCCGTGCGGGGGACATACCGAGGGGAAAGGGTTCCTGCATTATCCAGACTGATGACCCTTTTTAATTATGCTGCTGCTGATGATCTTTCTTAGTGGATGGCACTTGTTTGATCGGGGGATCGACCAATCATCAGTGTTTCGGGGAGCGCCCTCCTTCTCCTCATCTCCATGCACATCGAAAGTGCGAGAAACTTTCTCTGTACCTACTGTTACCGCGTGCTCCTGGTCAATACCTCATGCAGAACAAACTCTGGTTCGCACAATTATAGTTTTGTAATGCAAAACAAAAAACCTTGCTAAGTTGGCGGATAGCGCCATTTTTTTCGTGTGCGAAGCGGCCCAGATGTGTCGTTTTGATTGAGCTGTGCGGGTGTACCAAAAAAACGAAGAGTTACTTGCAGGTTGCTTAGAGGAAAACACGAAGAAGAGGAAGAACAAGAGGAAGAACAAGAACAAGGTGAGTCCCGGCCCCGGCGTAGTCGAGCAGCACATCGCCCGGCATCGGTTTAAAGCGCAAGCCCACAATACTGCCGGAGTGTAATTACGTTCGTTCGTATACCGCCTCTCGGTAAATCTCAGCAAATTCTATTGTTAACTATCTCGCGCCTAGCCTGAATCTATAGGTAATGTTAAAGAATATCTCTTTCGCTCTTCTCCCGGATCTGAGGTGGGTTGGTGGCTTGGCTGGTTTCTGGGCAGGGTGAGCCTCTGGGTTTTATTTGACATTATAGAAGGGCCATCCGTGCAAACGGCATCAGCGATGCTTGAAAAGCGACGTGCAGTGCGAAGTGAGGTGGGCGGCCCCGAAAGCTGCAGGAGGTACACAAAGAGGTACGCAAACGTAATCACAGCGCGAAGGACGGGACAGACAGAAAGATCAACCACTGGACAGGCGCTGAATCCTTTGGACAGGCGCTTTGTGAGATACACCAAGACAGGTGGCGCCTGTCTTTGTGTACCTCTTTCTTTGTAGCGTCTTCCTTAGTGCAGTTTATCCCTTCTGCCTAGGCTTCCCCGCACCGTCCCCAAGCGGTCGGCCACGTAAGCGATTTGCCATGTGTGGCTAGGGAATAGGCCTCGTTCGTGCCCCTATCCCGCCCTCTGCACGTGAAGCTGCGGCCTTCCTTGCCCCGAGAATGTAGATGAACGTTGTTCGTTTGCATGGAGATTATTGACGCATTAGCATCCTGTTCCCCGTTGTGAAACGTCAGCGACTACACCAAGCCCATAACAAGAAAAATGCAACCGGCAAAGTCATTTTATCGCGGTTCTGCATAATCGCCTTTGCATGTTCGGTTGATTCCCACTTCTGCGTGGGATCCGCGAATTGTTCTTATAGCTCCAGTATCGGCTGCATCAGTAGCAGTATTATGTGCTAACTGGGGGAGATAAAAAGGCCGAAGAGTTGCGTGTTACAGGTACTTGTCAGTACAGACTATCCCAAGTTAGTTGGGGTGTTGTTTTTTGCATGTTTTAAGCATAAGTGACGGAATCAGTGCAGCGTAAGTCTACCCTTGTTCACCTAAATGGGCATCGTAGTACACAAGCTGTGGCAAGTGTATTGAGAGGATGTAGTGGTGCAGTGAAAACATGTGTGTGGGTGTTTTCTGAGTGTGTGTGTGTGTGTATGCGTGCGTTCGTATGTTAGGAAGTGTAAGACCTATTGCATGTCAGAACATAAGGCAACAATAATTGCCTATCAGAGTTAGAGCTATTCTTAACCCAAAACAGTAAATTAAGGTACAAAAGTTCTGTAGTTTCCCGAAAATTTAAAGGGTTCGTGCGGTATTCCGGAACATTAGCAGTGAAAGTACGTCAGACTTGAGAGCTAGTTGAAATGATGGCTCATGTGCTTAAGTACATAGGTAGAAAAGCAAAAGAGTTTCTTAGTTATGTGCGGTTACCCTTTAGAAATGTTCTTCTTGCTTCTGCAGGTTTAAAACGTGAATATTTGATTGCCCATATTTTACTTACCATTACATAACAAAGTTTAGAATTCTTTCCGATACTACTGTAAAAATTTATGGGTAAAAATATAATGAAATCAAAATATACAACTTTTACGATATTTCCTATGGATGCGCATTCTGAGTGATTCTGGCTGTTTCTATGAAACGTATTTGTTGACTTCTACGATGGTATACAGACCTTTGCCTCCGCGGTCAAAGGTTGAATTACCGGAAGACAGCAAACAAGAGTCCTCGCAGACTTTGTTCGTTAACTTTAGTTCAATAGAAAAGAAATTGCTGTAAGAAAGAATTCGGATTTCTATTCTTTTCTACACACTAGAGCGCACGGAATATCCGGCCAGTAAAAATACATGTAGCACATAGCCACAATATGTAACACCATGGCGACTTACGCCCTCTCCGCCCATAATATTACGGTGATACCTTGCTTAAGGGAAGAGTCATAATTATAGCTCCACACGCCACCGCCTTTTATCGAGTAGTTAGTTGTATAAGCAATAAACAAACGCATTGATTAAGTTGTTGCTATCCGGGTGAAAACTGACTTTGACCACACTCCCCGTTAATCTGCATATCGGTGTCAAGAGACACCATTTTATGGTTTGAAAGCTCATTTCAAATCATTCTTTCTTCGCAGCAGCACGTCATGGCATCCCCAGCGTCAATGAACCTCGAAGCGCCGCGCGGAAGCTGTGACTCGGTCACCATCGACTCGACTGCCAGCCTCAAACGGCAAAGCTCAGCGCGTCGTGGCAGAGGTGCCGGAGACGACGAACAAGACCACGTTGTAGTCGAGGTGTCGTCTCAGCGCCGATCACCAGCGCGCTCGTCCTGGTCCAAGGAACAGCAGCGCATGCTGATCGCCGTCTGTATCGTCGGCGTCTTGTTCGTCGTGATTGTGGGTATCTCCCATTTACTGGACTACGGATAATCGGACGACTCGAAGAAGGTCTCCTTGCGGCAACCCAGCTGTGGATAACGGAACAAAGTCCGACCGCAGCTCCGGAACTATGAACTAAACTTGGATATAGTACACTTAACTGGTTGCCTCCTGAAAGCTGCACCTTTCCGGCTACTCACATGGTGTCAGTTCAATTAGCAAGAATCCAACGCTGATTTATTAATAAAGGACGTGATCAATCATTCCCACTGTTGAACGCCTCATGCATGCAAAAAAGTGCCATTTTTCGTAAAAGCAATTAAAACAAGAACAAAGAGAAAGTGTTAGTTTTAACTACAATGATTGTGATGTATTAGCATCAGCATGACAAGTATAAATTACGTAGGCTCGAGGGAAGACATTGGAGCGACTTCAAAACAGACGGCCGAAAAAATAGCTGTTCACTCCTACAGCGAATAAGGACAAGCGTAGCTGTGATTCGCCGGCACTATAGGAAGGTTAAGGATCTGCGACATTGCGTTATAAGCAAGCAAACTGCTATGCCTACTTCAAGGTGCGGTTGTCTTATTTCGCGTTTGGCGATTCTCCATGACTTTTTCCCTTATCGTGGGAGTGCCGTGCAACACTGTTTTGGTGCTGTGCGCGTTTTCGAGTCCTGTTTGGGCCGTTACGTTTCTCCGTTCGCCATTAAGTCACCACCCAATCAGTAGTTGCGTTGTATGGCCAATGAGGACGCACGGGCCGAATTCCTTAGCACCATCCGACCCCATGCTGCCGGTCAACGTGTGCGCATTTATTCATCAGGATAGTAGACTGCGAACGTGGATTTTACAGTTAAACATGCTACAAGAAGGGAAGCACCGACAAACGGAAAAGAGACGCACACAGCGAAATGTGTGTGTCGGTCCTCACTTCGGTCGCGTCCTCCTTTTTTGCGCCATTTTTTTAAATACACACGGAAGTTGAGCCCGACGGTATGTTAAATGCAGACGAAGGGGGCCTGAAAAAAAGTAGAGAGCGTGTCCAAGCACGCCTGCCGTGGCTTGACACTTGAAAGCCCTGGCTGAACGAGTCATTCCCACGGGCGCGGCGAAGTAGACCTATTCAGCAAGGTTGGCGGTTTCCGACTTCTCTATGTACTCGCATTCACTCGCCTCGGAGACGCACGGACCTATATTGAGGCTCGTGATAGTAAGCGTAAGCTGAGTGTAACAGTACGACTTGCTTTAGTTTTGACACGTTTGACACGAAGTGGTCACTCCAGGTGGGAACTTTTATGCCAGGCAGGTATCATCATCGTCGTCGTCGTCGCCGTCGTCTTTGTAGTAATTATCTACACCGTCAGCCTATTTCTGTTCACGACAGGCGACCTTCTCGCATTGCAATGCCTTAACCCATTCTGTAGGTAGTAGCTCCCTACTTAATTTTACTAAACGCATCTTTCCCAGAGAGTGGTTTTTTAAAGGGCTTGTGAAAGCAAAGTATAAGTTGGCTTCATTTAAAAACTGCCCTTTCTGAATAGCCATGGTGATTATTCTGAGGCAAATTTCTAACAAATATTTACACGTGGTCAGCCGATGAAGAAGATGCGACTCCGCAGCCAGTTCACGAGAGTGCTAACTGTTCGTGTAATTAGCAGCCTCCAACCAATGCCACCCTCATGAAACGTGACTGTGTGATTTGTTTATCGCGACACTATAATGTCAACTTCCGGTTGAAGCAACAGTGACGCTTTTCTCCCATGTTTTATTTTTACTTCATTTAGCGACACTTCAAACCAAACTGTAATGTGTTGTAGAGGAGAGGATTTCACCTTGTATACATGGGACCAAATTCGGATTAAGACACATCAGAGCCCTACCAGAGTAAATAGCAGGACAGTCTCCAGAGTACTCTCTGGTGACATTAAAAAATGCGCGCACCTCCCCGCGAGGGGAACCCTGTGTAGATGCGGCGCACCGTGGGGTTCACCTGGTGTTTCCGTTGGATTGATTCTGAAACTGCGTAAAACGTGTCGGGAACGCGTATGTTTATTATGTTTTATGATTATTATTATGTTTTATTCGCCAATCTTGGTCAATCTCTCTAAGTGGTATGCTTTGGGCTTCGCTGTCGCAACGACCTTTACTCCATCATTGTTGCTGTAAGTGGGCGTTTCTTTTCTTTTATTGCAAGTGTTAATCATTGCCCCATCATCCGTTGTATCAGTAGCTTCTTGACGTAGTTTGAATGAGTCAAGGATATAAGGCGCGTTCGTAGCGTTTCATTCTGTCTCGGTTTTGTGGCAGTACAGCTTTCAAAAAAGGATGTTGAACATCTCGAAAGTAGAATAAACGAGAAAGAAGCTGCCAAAGAAACAGATGAACAAGCCCAAGTCCCCCTCGCACAACCGGAAGAAAAAGGTTATCTCGACGCATTGGCTCACTACGCGAACACCAAATGAAGGTTGCAAAAATCCGGTGAAAAGCCTGGATCCTGAGTCGTGAGCAATGTAACACCTGTAGGACATAAAGAAGTCGGGTCACAAGGAACGTGTTACACGCCCGAGCACGGGAAAAGATGGACAGCTGCCGTCCCCGCCAGTCATTCACTTGGCGCTGTAGCTTCACCGCCTGCTCCGACCAATGCGAGTCAGTATTGCGAAACTGCGAGAGGGGTACTCCTAAATAAGTTAGGTCTCTATTCCAATTGATTCCGGCGAAACAATCGGGTGTGGTTCCCCATTCTCCTAACCGAAATCCGCAGCTTTTCTCGAAATTCAGGGCCGCACCGGAAACCTCGCAAAATTCTTGTGTAATGGCAAGAGCATTCTCCACACTGGCCTTGTCAGTACAAAATAAAGCGACATCATCGGCATATGCTAAAATTTTCACTTCGAAGGACGATAGCGTGAACCCTCTAACATTAATGTCCTCTATTATGCGCATGCACAATGGTTCCAGATATAAGCAAAACAGGAGTGGTGATAATGGGCACCCTTTACGAACCGATGAAAGAAGGTGGATTGGTTGGGTTAGTCGATTGTTGACTATCACTCTTGTCGAGCCATTAGCATAACATATTTGAATACCTTCGGTAAGCCAAGATCCTGCGTTCACATGCTGTAGAGCACGAAACAGAAATTGGTGACTGACGCGATCGAATGCCTTTGCCAAATCTAGTTGTACTAAGGCTACCTGGGCTGACGTACCCGAAACACACTCCAATATAGACCTTGCTATGTGTATGTTAGTTTGAATAGATCGTCCACGGATGCCACATGTCTGATGGTCACCAACTAGTAGCTCAATTACATTTTGAAGACGGTCTTGCACATTTTCTCCCAGATATTGTGGTGTCTTCGCTGTCTGTGGACGCAGCCCGAAGCCCGCGAGGTTTCCTCAAAGAAGTGGTTGACACAATTCGCTTCTTACAGGCTCGGTTTAGCCTTGAGTACATATTTACCGCTACGCGCGAGTCTATTTCTGATGCCCTGGTTTCTGGGCTTTTTCCCACACCTTTATATCGTGTTCTGTACCTACAGTGTCCGTACCAGGATGTCCTCAATAGAGTGTGTAAAATGTGTGTTCCGCCAGGTGTTAAAACATTTTTCTTTAAATTACACACTGGCACGCTCCCTGTTAAAACTTGGATGAAAGATCGGGGTCTGTTTATAGCTTGGTCGACAGACTGTCGGCTCTGTACTCGACCAGAGACAATTGATCACTGCTTTGTAGACTGCAGAGATGCTGTCTTTTTCTGGGACATTCTACAGCGAACGCTCAAAAAAGACACGGATATTACGCCTTTCTCTATCCGATTTTTTCCATTCGACTATCCTGGTGAGCCACCTTATGACATGTTCGTGTTGATTGGTTTGTACAGTCTGTGGCGATGCCGCTTATGTGATAGGCATGCTGAGCCACCAAGATCAACTAAGTCTTATTTCCGAGAAACTGTGGCATTTGTACATAGTGTGTATAGTTCGCTTGACCAACCACCTGACTGGTTCCCTCTTTTGAACGCTTGTGTGTGTTTGCCTTAATTTTGATGTATATTTGCTTCTCATAACTTCAGGGTATTCTTTTGTTTGCTTGTATTCGTCGTACTGCAACGTCTGAGCGTATTTTCCCATGTAATAAAGAAAAAAAAATCGGTTTTGTGGCGCAGTGGGAAGAGCACCATGCACCTCGTGTTCCGCCCACAGGGTCGTGGGATCGAAACCGGGCGCCGCTAACTATTATTTTTTCATAGGGTAGGGGGAGGGGTGTGGACGAGAGAAGGGCATCCGAGAGGAGAGGGGGTGAGCGGCGGAGAGCGCAGCTCGCGCGGCGAAGAGAATGGGGGAGGGGCGGACGACAACAACGCCGACGCTGCATGGACAAGGCGAGTGAATGAGATGCAGTCGCATCTAAAAAGTCCAGCTTTCTCACAAGACATGGAACCTGGATTATAAGCATGATTTCTTCTTTGAAAATATAAGTTTTGCAGCTACGTCCATGCTGAGGCCACTGGACGCAAAATGTGAATCTTCTTACGTGGTCCTTACCGTCTTTCTCTGTGAAACACGCTTTCGGCAAGTTGACCATCGCCAAAAAAAAATGGCGCAGTTTGCACTAGCGGTGCAAGGCTGGAGATACAGCACCGCTGACGGCCCCTCTCCCTTCATTGGAGATCGGGCTAATGCACCTGACACGGGTTTCCCAACTTTCTGCTTGAAGTACTACATGACTTGCAGGCCCGGATCGTTCTGTCCGCAGCTGTTCACATCTCTCCCAGAGTAGACCGCGGTAGATCGGGCTAGAACCCGCTGAATCCAGCTTGGGGAACTCAGCGTCTGTAGTGAGAACTCGGCGTCTGTAGTGTGAACTCCCCACTTCAGACTGCTCCCCACTTCAGACCGGAACGCACGTGAATTGTCCAAGAAAAGAGCACGCGATAGATCACGCCACGAACGCGGGGCAGAGTGTCCTGGAAGTTCGAGCTCGCAGACGCTGTTCGCTCCTCGCCAAGCGCCAGGTCTCACATCATGTGAGAACAAACGCGTGCGCTCGGTATTCTTTCTTGGTATTTTTTGGACCAATGTGTAGGAACCAATGTGTAGGAACAATGTGTAGGAACACATTGACGAATGTGTAGGAACAAAATTCAATTACCCTACCACGTATTTCGACAGTTTGCCTAAGTCGGATCGCGCGAATCGAGCCTGTCCGGCCCAGAAAATAGCCGTTGAACACCTGCTGGCGTTGATACGCCATGTTCACAATATGACTCGCCGCTGTGTTGCCGGCACTCGGCGATGCCTCCTCTCGCCCCTTCGCTCTAAGCGGGTCAAGCTCTTTGTGCGCTTCGAGCAATGCGGCCTAAAATGACTGCGTTTGGGTTGAGACAAGAAGAAATTTCGAATAAAGCGATATTTCGAGTAAAGCGATTTCGTTATCAGAAGGGATTACTGTATTTGTACAATGTACGAAAGTGAGGGATTGCCCAAGTGTCCTCATTTTGTGTGCTTATATTAACAGTCCGTCGTTTTAGTTTGGCTGTAAATTATAAGTAGTTCGCAGCGTAGGTAGTGGAGTAGCAGAACATTTGAAGTAGACAAAATCGGTTCATACTCTTTATAGGAATATTAAAATGTTCAAATAAGCCTTTAGTAGTGGTCAATGGCGCAATATTAGCTATAAGGCGAATCACTGTTTCTTGCAGAATCAAAAATCTACCTAAGTTGGTTTTATATGTGATTCCCCATATCAGTGTACAATAATTAAGGTAAGAGTGAAATACGGCATAATAAATTTTGAAGTTTTACTTTAGTTGGGAGCAAACTACGACAACGCGAGATTATTTCAGTTGTAGCAAAAACGTTTTTGCACAGGTAGTTTATGTGAGTATCGCACGTGAGAACGGAGGAGCAGCGCACACCGAGGATTTTAATGCTGTCAACAAAGTATATTTTTTGTCGTCTATGTAAAGGGTGCGTCCAACCGACCGAGGTTTGTTTTTTGCCCACAATATAACTGCTTTGGTTTTCCTAGAGTTGGTACCAATGCGGTTAATGTTTGACCAGTTAGCTTTTTTAGAGCTTTGTTGCAGTGTTCAATCAAATTGTTAACGTTAGGACCAGATAGGGGGAGTGTGCTATCGTCAGCGTATATAAAAAATTTAGCCTCAGTGTTAATGTCTACTATATCATTTACGTAAGTGTTAAATAAAAGTGGTCCAAGTACACTGCCTTGAGGAACACCTCAGCGTGTCACCCAGTGGGACGACTTGTGTTTATTTATTTCCACACACTGAGTTCTGGCACTCACACAGGATGTAAGTACATCTAAGCACCTGCCTCGTGTCCCGTAATTTTCTGGTTTTTTGGTTAAAATGGCATGGTCAAGGCAGCCGCATGCCTTGGTCGAGGCAGCCGCATCCACAACAATAGCAACGCAGTATTTATTTTCCTCAAAATTTTGCAACATATCTTCGTTTATTACTGCGTGTGCTGTTTCCGTTGATTTGCCTTTCCTAAAGCCAAATAGTGCGTCACTAATAATGCTATGTTTCTCAAAGAAGTTTGAAATCCGAGTAAAAATTACGTTTTCGAGCCCTTTGGAGAATACTGAAAGGACGTAGATAGGGCGGTAAATATTTCGTAAGTTGGTATCGCCACCTTTATAGATGGAGGAAACTTTGGTTTTTTTTTTGTCGTTTCGTCGGGAAAAATGCCCCACACCAATACCTGGTTAAAAATATGCACCAGTATTGGGGCAATTACTGACTAAACAACGTATTTAACAGGTGTAATTTGCAGGTTATCAATGTCTAGATCTTTACTATTTTTTAGACACATGAATCCGCTGTATATTTCGTTTTCGTCTGTGGGCTGTAGAAAAATGCACTCGGAATTTGGGCGGCTTAATATTACTTATTGTGGATTGTCATGGGCGGAAGCAACATTCACGAAATAGTGCTTCATATGACCGAACAGCGCACTACCTTTGATTTCTTTCCATTAACCTCTATGGTAGAGGAATGATGATTGTTTTTATCTCCTCGCCCAAGTACACTATTTATAATTTTCCATACGGCGTGTGGCCTCTTCTCAGTTGCATTCGACAACAGGGGTTCATAGTAGGTGTTCTTTGCGCGTCTAAGTTCGGCATTTACGTGATTCCTGACGATTATGAATTCTTTTAGCGCCATTCTGATCGTACATGAAGAAAGGCGAAGATGAAGGCGATTTTCCTTCTTTTGTATTTTTAGGTTGTCTCGAATAATTCAATGTTTTCAAGCATTCTGTGAAGACTTTAACGTTTTAGGTGAAAAATGTTTGCCATAAATTGACGTAAAGATGCTAAAAATGTATTGTAAGCATCGTTTGAGTTAGATTCCGCTATGACAGTCGTCCAGGCTTGAAGCAGGATTTCATTTTTGAAGTATTCTAGCCTATTTTTTGTAATGCGCTGCATGGTTATCTCTTCCCTTGGTCCAGCAGTATCACTTTTCCCGTTGCGGTATGTTAAAAAATGCACAATGATCCCTGATATCACAGAGAATGATTCCAGCGCTCTGAACAGCTGTGTCGATGTTTGTTACGATAAGTTCAAGTGGGGATGAAGTGGAGCGTGTAATGCTGTTCGGGGTGGAAATAACATTCTGAATACCAGACGAAAGTAAAACTACCTAAATCCCGACCTAAGGTATTTCTTCCAAGACGTCAATATTAAATTCGCCACCACCTATGAGTACAATATTGTTTCTGTGAGCGAAATCTAATAGGCTTTCATCATATTCTAGAAAACTAGTAATACTACCAGTTGGGGGGCGATAAAGAACGCAAATTGCCTGATTTTCATTTCGCAGTGTTAGTATTTTATAGTATTCAGTAAGCTTAGTAAATTGGTGGACCACTACATACTTCACTTCCCTCAAAGCCGGAATACCAACGCCACCGCCCCTTCTGTTTGAGCGGTTGAGGGAAAAAGTGTCGTAACCAACAAGCTTAAGCTTTGTACAGTCATCTCAGTACATGGTTTCTGAAATCATCACAGCATCAAATTCAAAGGAAACCTTGTTCAAGAAAAGGGCTGTATCGTCTTCCTTACAGCATGCTGAACGCATATTCAGGTGAAGTACGGATCCGCATGAAGCCTCAATATTAATTTGAAAAGGGAAGGCTAGCTCATGATAACTCATATACGCGAGGTTGGTACTAGCAGGTGAGCATCGGCTTACACGTTTTCCTATCATCGGGCTTGGCTCACAGGATTAGGAATCCCCGTCAGTGGACGTGCCAGGGCGCTTCCTTGCACAGCGGGCGCTGTCCGCACCGCGGGTGTTGTCGGCACTGTGGTGGAGTCATCATTTCTAGCCCTAAAGTCCCCCTCAAGGTCGCTTTCGCAAGAATTCTGCACCTTGGCTGAGCCATCTGATTGCCTGGAAAAATTTTGCCATTACTCGACCACACAGACACACAGTAGAGCTGCTCATACTTTTTTTTTACACTCATGGCTAGAAGTCTCTTCACTGTGGGGCAAAGGTGCCCGCTTACAAAAACCGCCGTCGGGCCGCCTAAACCAAGTTTGCTATGCGTGAGGCGCGTGCTTTTAGCTTTTTTTTTTCAGGTCGTTATCGCACGTCGTTCGCGAACGGAACTGGACAATGATGTTAGTTTTGTCAGAGTCCCTTGTTGGAACGCGATGGCAGGCTTCAATATCACCCTTGACAATCGGCTCGCTGATTGCGGCACCAATCGCTGTAACGTTATCGGCAACAAATTTGCGTTCTGTCTCAACGACGCCTGGTATTTCTAAGTTGCTTCTTCGGGAGTATTGTTCGGACAGCACTAATCTACTTTCCAGGTCCTGCATTTTTCTTTCCATCGACAAGGTCTTTGCACTTTGCACTGTCTATCGGCAAGCACAATTTGCTAAACAGCTTCAATGTTAAAACTCAAAGAACAAACGGAAAGTGGATCTGCTGTGAGGAGCAAATCAAGCAGTGCCACTACGCGCTTGCGGTACTATAGCTTTCGCTGTGCTTGAAGACGCGAAGGAAAGAGGGAAAGCGTTTATCGTTAGTGTTACAGAGTTCTTTGATTTGCAAAATGGCTGCGGCATGAGTGGGTAGCAAAGGATAAACGTCCCGAGAATTACCACTTGTGCATGTAGAACATTACCAGCGGTTCATAGCACTGTTTGTCCCTAAAACTGCCGCACTTAACAAGCCAAATTGAGAACGGCATACAGTTAACGGATAGCTGACGGAGCACGATAATTTCACAGTCGGCCGCATCCTGCAGGGCAAAACAAAACTAGAAAATGTACCGACCTTTAGGATAACACGATTTCCCTGTTTTATTAAAGCCAGAGCAGGAAGCGTACGGCTTTATGGAGAAAACATAATTTTACACTGGCCTGAAATTCACTGACTGCAGAATTAGCACCACTTGGTTCTACACTCTTGCCCTGACGAAGTTTGTAACGGAAGGGGGTACGGAGAACGAATGATGTAAGAGAATGTAAGAAACAATTGTAATTTTAGAAACGACCAGTACATCTATTGGCAGTACGGTTTAAATGGTAATCTGCAAGGATACGCCAGAAAATTTGTAAATATGTCGTAAATATATTTACAATCAAGAAACTTCTTACAAGAACTGGAAAACTACTTGCCTCATGAATTAGAATAATCTAAACTTAGGCTTGTGACCACTTGTACGCTATAAGAAAATTTACCTGCTGTTGTGTTATATTGGTGCTGTGTTTTTGGGGCAAGGCGTTTTGCCCCACTGCGATTTATTGTGTTGATCTTATGTCGCGGTTGTGCTTAGTCAAGCTTTTGTGACATGTTATAGGTAGCATCCTGTTCATGCGTTCTTGGAATTTTTGCTCTGTACTGCCCTCCCTGCATGGGCCAGCATCTTGGCCTGCAGTATGAATAAATGAAAAATGAAATGAAAATGAATATATAAGCCATATTTCGGGCTATCAATAACTTTCAAAACGTTGACACCGTTCAATCAAATTAAAAAAAAAACGCATGATTGTACACCCCTGCTGTAGTTATTGGAGTTGCCGAAGACATTTCGTGGTATGCTGCCTATTTCTGAGTTTATAAAATTGATACCTGCTTTAGCGACCGCACAATCGATTGAGCCGATCCATGCGATAGAGGCACGAATGGAAGCTTGGAAAATACACTTCCGTACCTTTCAGAAATTACGACAAACAATTTCAAATAGTTGACGCCGTAGCACTAACAGAAGAACTGGTGGGGCAACGGTGCTGGTAGTCGTACAGCAAATCGGGTTCTTCGAAGACACGTAAAGAATGAACTGGTGTTGCACTACTCGTACTAAAACGGATACTTGCCTATAAAAAGAGCGCCCGAAAAGCAAGGCAATATATATATAAATATATATATATATATATATATATATATATATATATATATATATATATATATATATATATATATATATATATATATATATATATATATATATATATATATATACATATATATATATATATATATATATATATATATGGGATATTTTCAGGTTGTAAGGCCTATATGAAGGATTGATTAGGTAATGTTAGCGGCAGTATGAACGCTTACTTGTGAAATAAAGCTACATTTATATGCATCTGACGATTTTCTAATCAGTTCTCCTGCATTTATCGCGACCATTTCTACAATACATAAGAAAAGTCCATAGATATACTCAGCCATTTGTTGTATGTCCTCAAGACCTGAGCTACAATCTGAGAGCACGTACACCGAAATTCACAATACGCGCTGCGGACATGTGAACCAAACCTTTGAATACAAAGTTGGCGTCCTCGCCTACAGCGAGGAGCGCGGAGCGCGTAGTTGTACATGCGCGGAGTTTCACAAGCCTTGGAAGGTAATTAACAGGGTAACAGTGATGTCTCAGGATAAGACCAGCATTTGTTTTCCGCCTAAAATAACAATCCCCTAACTGAGCCCACGTGGTAATGCCAACTCTTTTCGCGGAGACTCGGTTGTAAAGTTGGGCATTTTTAATAGCATTCAATCCGCGGTCTCCTGTTCATGGGCGGAAGTAATTGTGTAATTGTGTCAGTGCGTTAAAGATGTACATGCATCTGCTTCGGACTGTTCTGAGAGCCCGTGGATTCTGAGTTGCTCTATGCAACCTCGCCCAACGTTAATTCCGAGAGCCTCGCGAACATGCTCCTTCATCTGTGCTCGTAGTATGCGCTTGCGTGATTCCCCCCGCTGCAATCTGGATAGGTGTGTTAAGACCTAACAGAATTAAGGAATGGATCTTCGGTAATTCAAGGCGACTTTTACATTTGGTAGCTTCTTCTCTCTGCGTTTCGCAACGGTGCATTTGTGAGTTACGATATCTACTATATTTAGATAGATAGATAAACACTTTATTCGTATTAAGCTTTCTCTATACAGAGGGAAAAGGACACCGAGAGAGAGAGAAATAAAACACTTTGAAGGTGGTAGGCACACATGAAAAACAAAACATTGGACAAGGTAGCGGCCCCAGAGTGTTGAAACGTTCTGACCTTGACACGTGCTTTGATATACAATAAAATTAGACACAGTGGATATTGACAGTAAAAGTAAAACTGGCGAAGTAATGCCAGAGTCCTTCAATGCTTTACTGGTCACGAAACTCCCCCGTAACTCAATGGGAGAGCTTCATATGCTGCGTTTGGCCGCCGCGCCGTGGCGCCACCCTCTCACTGAGGTCACTCCTCGGGCGGCGTTGCGCTGGCTCGAACGGCGGAGCCGCGGCGAGTTGTGTTTGTTTTGTGCGGGGAAAAAATGTATCGTGCATATCGCGCTCTTGCGATGCGACTTAAGTAGTGCAACGACGATGCCGAACATGTGTTGCGTCCCGGGATGTCGTTCCTTGTACAACGATACCACAGAAAATGTTTCCTTGTTCTGTTGACCGAGCGACGGGCAGCTGTGTGATAAATGGAGGGGCGCCATTCCAAGGCAAGCAACGGGAGATTTCAGCTTCGATTATAAGTGTGCCGCAGTGTGGAAATGCACTGTGCGTGAGAATGGAAAAAGCAATGTACCCTTTTGAGAGCATCGTGGACCTAGAATTGTACAAGGCTATCTTAAATCCGGATTTTTGCCGTATCAGTCAGTTTGTAGCGGTGCTTCATTACCTGTTTGCAGACTTGTATTACCTTGCGCTCAGGCTCGCGTGTAAAAAAAGCTTTGGGACGTCCTTGTGCTTTTAATTGTCATATTTCCGCGAATTATCCCTTAGGGTTCGTTTTGTTTGTTTTGTAATCGCGCGTGGCCGATTCCGGTTTCTTATCTGGCGCTTCAACCGGAGCGCCCGTTTTCTCTTTTTGTCGTACGTCCCGTCGGGCAATACAGTCAAACCCGGATATAACGAACCCGGATAGAGCGAATTATGCTATATATCGAACAAAAATAATTCAGTTACGGAAATACATGGGAAACATATTCCTTATAACGAAGTTCACATCCGATATATTGAACTCTGGGCGCCTAGAATGGCCGGTAATGGCTACTCTACTGTGTTCGTTTCTGCATACGCGGATGGCGGAGTTGGGGAGGGGGCGGTGGGCTCCCGCGAATTGCGAACTCGTAACAATAAGCTCGTTATAGGCGGGTTCGGCTATATCGAACTATTGGATATATCGAACTAATCGCGGTGCATATTGCAGTTCGCTATAAACGGGTTTGACTGTATTGTTTGATATGGAAAGGGTGCCACCTTGTCGGTAACTTGATTTTTTGTTTCTTCGACACTGTTCTCGATCCTGTTTCCATGGATCTGAAATTAATTTTCTTATCTGGTGTTTCAACCGGAGCGCCCGTTTTCTCTTTTTGTCGTACGTCCCGTCGGGCAATATTGTTTGATATGGAAAGGGTGCCACCTTGTCGCTAACTTGATTTTTTGTTTCTTCGACACTGTTCTCGATCATGTTTCCATGGATCTGAAATTAATAACGTTCCAAGAGTAATGCATGCATAGCAAATGCCGCACAACTCACTTTATCGACGTTTATCTGTTCAAGTCACACTGCGGACTGCTTCGTCGACGTTTGTGTTTACTTCTAGTCTTTTGTAGTGCAGGAGATCCCTAGGTCACTGCGTTCAGAAAAGCTTTGCGTCGTTCTTGGCTACGTGGCAATATTCTGTTTCCTCCGTGTGCTGCACATCGCAGCGAGAAAAAATAAATTTTTGTGCGCTGGACCACGCTCTTTTGTCTCCCTTCGTAACATTGAAATTTTTTGTTGCGTGTGATAAAATCAGTTTATTTGTTCTTTTTTTGCTTCCTGTTTTTGCAAGGATTGCAAAGCGTGGAAGCAGAAAGACACATGGTACAACATATATCTCTTCGTGTTTTGATCCTTCGCGTTTCTGCAGCGTTTTTAGATATTCTCAAGTATGTACCCACTCATCGAAACGACAGCACTATTGGGCTATCACTTTTAGCGTTCTGTGCATTCCAGAGCAATCAACGGATTCATTAAGCGTAGTCTGAACCACGCGTACTTGGTTTCTTTCAGATTTTTTATTGTATTATCGATAGGCCCGCAGCAGTCCGTGACTACACAGCTACCGTGTGTGTAGTATTTACAACTTTGCTTTAAGAAAAGAAGCAATATAGATTTAAAAATCCGTAAACACGACGGCGCAGCGCTTGTGCCAGAACACACAGAAGCCGTTGCCGTTCGCGGCCGAAGTCTACGGTAACTTTCTTCGAAAAATAAAACCCCATTGAAGGCAGGTGATAAACACAATAACTGGACTATTCATCGCTAACTACTACGAAAAAAAAACACTTAATCAGCGCGAAGACACCAAAAGCAGCGAGCGTTTGCACGCCAAGAGCTGGCCAATACGCCGCACGCGCGGCGGCTGGATGACCTTCGTGCGGCGGTGGCGCCTCTAGTGGCGCGCGCGGTCCCTATATGAAGCGAGCGCCGAAGTTTCGTGACCAGTAAAGCATTGAAGGACTCTGGTAATGCTTATAACCGTACAGCCACGTTTCGCACGGGGACCGACTTTGAAGTAGGACGGGCGCCATCTATAACGTTGAAGTGAAGACGTTATAATTTTAATGGGCTATTTTCACTTGCAACAAGTGTCGGTAAAACCGAGCGGTCCCAGTCCCCTGCCATAGATTCCACAACAGGCTCGCTTTCATCGGGCCATCAGGGTTCATCTGTGTTACACTTAGTACAAACGGATATGTACTTTTACACAGAGACTGTGAGGGAGAGTTGTGGGGATGCGAGAGGGAAGCAGAATGTAATATCATTATCTCTTTTAAAGGAGCGCATTAGCGACAGAAAACCGTGATACTCTTTGTGAAGTCACAATCGGGGTCGATAGGGAAGGGGTTGGGCGGAACTCGTGCAAACACAATCCACAAATTGCTTTAGAACTGCCCACTTGACCAAATATTCACTGGAATAAGACAAGAACCTGGATATTACTTAAACACAACACACTGAAAGAACTGTGTATGTGTGTTGGCGTTTTTTTCGTCGTCGGTCCGAAGAGGGTCGTACGACGGAGAATAGAATGTTCAGCCAGTGCCCTAAAAACGTGGAGGCCTAATAGGGCCGTTGTAGGCGCTAGGCTGTGTGACACTCGACTCGTCGGTGATAGAATTGTTTTAAAGAAACGTGGCGGGGAACTTGGAGAATGTCTTCGAAGTTCCACAAGGTGAATCACGCTGGAGAGAATCGGGCATCAGATGCTTCTCTAGCGGAAGTTTGTTGGTAGGCTTGCGGCGGCACGACCGCAGCCTCGTCTCCGAAATTGAGTTCGCGTAGTCGTCGTGAGTCACAAGGCCGTCGAGACTCCGCACCCAGGTCCCCAAGGCGCGTAAGCTGCACCCCGTCGAGACCGTGTCGTCTTCGTCGGTACCAGTTTTTGTCGGACATAATGTTAAGGCCATCTTCGCCTAAGTGACGTCAGCATGCAAGCCTCTTCACCGACAGGTTTTCTTTTGACAGTCCCCCCTTTGTATGTTTTTGGGTTTTTTTATTTCCCGTGTAGTTGTCGGTGTGCGTTAGCCGCCTTGCGTGTTCTTGCTGCCTTTGTATCACGACCCGCATTGAGTGCTAGAGTGCATGAGTGCGTATGTTTGCGGGAGATTTTTTCCGTAAGTTCCTTCGGTAAGCGAGTTATTTTCTAGGACACCAGACTACCGAAGGACATACACGTGTAGGTCTGGTGTCTGATGCCTCCATTACAACGGTTTTTCGCTTGTTGACCCACACTTTGAGCGCTTGTGGGCATCTCTACCTCCAGCGACTTCAGCACACGTACACACGCGCTGGCCAACCATCCCATTAAAATAACAACTAACTATTGCCACACCATTTGCTTGCGCAGGCGGGCAAGGGGTTCTGACAGTATGACTAGCCCATTGGTATTTATATTTCAGCGACCGGTATCGGTAGGTATTCCTCTGCACTGCAGTCTTCCTTATATCCCAGCAAAACGCAAGAGGCCCTTTTCTCTTGGAACAGCAAATATCTGGTAACAGTTACGTTATACCCTGCAACAAAGCATGCTACGGTCCAAGTGTAGCTTTGGTTGAATGTTAATTTTCCATTTCAAGTTTCCTTCTTTACATAACGTCAGTTATTGGTCCCGGATTTAAGCTGTACAACACGCACATAGCATATACAGAAGCACTTGCACTCTTTCTTTCGGGTCTGGAAGCACTACTAAGGCTACAGTTATCACCAGCACGGAGCGGCACTGCGTGATTTCCTCGCCGCAGCAGATCCGCCTTCCGTTCCTGGTTTGCTTTTGTGGCGTTCTTTCTTAACTGGCTACCGAATCCATTCATTGCTGAAACTAAAGAGAAACCGGCCGATAGCCGCTGCACCGCTTTACTGATGTAATTCCGTCGGCCAAAGATTGCCAAGACCGGGAAAGATAGAAAAATCTTTTGAGCAAGTTTTAAAGTTATCTGACGGATGTAGAGCAGTCATATTTGGCTGAGGTACTTTGCGAAACCCCAAGTACTGGATGCGTGGTTGAGTACATTCTGCGAGAATATACGATTTCTGGAAAAGTTCAGAAAAATGTTGCAGGGTCCCCTTAAAGCCGTTACAACAACTTTTTAGTGCTCATTCACACTACGTCACTTCTGCTCATATTACATTACTGGGGAGCGAAATAGGAAAGCGTGTGAATATTTCCTGCACATTTTTGTTAGAAAAGCGTCTTTCGTGATTGCAATTGAGATGGACCGGAATGGCGATGGAATAGAGCAAGGGATAGTTCTTTCAAAATGAACGAAGTTGTATTTTGTCTTCATGGCCCCTTTAACAGAAATTATATGTAGCCTTTTTGGTTAACGCACAAGGCCATCAAGCTCATTTATTTTCCTCTCCCTCGCTATCTCCCTCCGCTCAAAGTGAAACGTGAAGCATGAAGAAGAGATGCTTTTCCTCCTACCGAAGCTGTTTGCCTTTTATGTGCCGCAACAAGGGTTGCTCCTGGGATCAGAGCTGGTGCGTTACCATTGTTCGCGGCAACGCGGACCTTTGTGCTTTAACGCATGCTGGAGAGTTACTTTCTGTCACCACAGCGGGTGGCATGCTTTAGGGGTGCGTAGGACGGACCCCAGACCCGTTCAATTAGGGACGCAACGACGAGTGTTCGCCGCAGACCATAGTATGCATTTGTTTGTGTTTTTATGGCCCCCCGCCTAGCGTTCCCGTAGTGTTGAGTGCGGTGGTCGGGACATATTTCTCACCCGACCTTCGAATAAGTAACGAGGAAGGAGCGCCATGCGTGTGTGACACGTTTTTCCATTCGACCCACTGCGTATACAAGGCAGTAGGGAGCCGTCAAATGCCGTTTGACGTCACTTTGTTCAGCAATTTTTTTTTGCTCCTTTAGGACAAGAGAAGGGCGGGAAAAGAAAAAGAAAACAGAGGACGAGTTTTGTGAGCGAACGTTTGCCCTGGGATAAGTTGATTTATAGCCGGGCACAATCAACTTAGGACACTTCAACGCGCATGGAATTCAAAAGCAGCCGTTTTCCTACAGCGGTGCCACAGACATTCTTTAGCGGCTCATTTCTGTCTCTTATGAATAAGACTTAGCCATGTCAGAAAAAGTTAGTTGAATTAAGTACCCACTGTCAGAAAAGTTAGTTGCATGCGCTAGTGTTTTAGATTTCACGTGCAAACATACCACAGAGCAATGAAGCCCGCCGTAGCAGAGGGTTACGGAATGATTCAAACGAGCTTAGGTAAATAATAAGCCTGCCCTCATACATCGGCTTCTGTTCTGAAAAAGCCATTATAACGATCCTAAGCAGTCTTCGAGATTAAAATATGGTGACTGAGCAGAGATTTTCTCGTTCTGCGCGGTGGCATCTAAGAAGCTTCTTGGTGAGATTAGCGTCCTCCTGCCAAAATTACCGCCTGAAAAATGGCTGTGTCATTGCGGTGTGCTTCAATTTTTATTGCCTCCGTCCAGTCGAGAGCTGGTTGGAGTTGATAAACAATACGTCAGTATTAGCTTCATTACGTCACGGATCGCGTTTCGCAGCGAATGTTTGAAAATGAAAGCGAAAGCGCAAAGTTCCCCGTGTAAGAAACGTGCATTTCACTGACTTAATTCGGCAGGACTGAAAGCACTTTGTCTGCGAGACGCCACTTAGCAAGGGCAGAAATCAACATCTCAACGATACACAGGCGCCCATTGAAGTTTCCAAAACACAAGAAAATGGCCTTCTATCTGCTCCTTTTGTTGAAAATGTCGCCTAAAGACGATAGGCTACCAGCGCCCCTCCCAAGTAAAGGCCCCCCTTGTCTTTCCGGCTTACCTATCATGGTGTTCTTTTCCCGTCTCGTGCCTCACAAGATAACATGCTAGAGGGTTGATGAATTCAATTTAAATTTACGCGTTCTACAGCTTTAAAGTGACACTGAAAAGATTTGTAAACATTGCGGGATTACTAGCGCATATTGTAGTCCGGAGTCCATAGGCCATGTTTCGACCACTCTGAGTGCGTTTACGCGAATTTATTTAGCAAAAAAATCAATTCGGAAATGCTGTTCTACTCTTTGAATCCTCGCCCATTTTCTGTGGCATTTTCGTGTGACCTCAGGAGGAGATGACTTGGCCTGACCGCGCTACTGCACGGCTCTCCAACAGAGTCAGTCGGCCCAGCGTTTAGTCTGCCGGCCGCTGACGGGTCATCGCATTTCGTTTGCTCAGTTGAAACTAAGCCGCGACACTTTTTGTGAATGGAATAGTGTGCTTTTTTTTTTACTTTGTTACTTTCTATACTCTATCAAGCTCCAAGTCCTGGTAGCTCCATACAAGCGCCTCACAAGTGCACATGCGACGCTTCGCTGACTGATACCCTAATGGGAAAACCTAAAGCCACTTGAAGGCGGGAGAAGAGTCAGCGAAGTCAATATAGGTACTAAGGAAATAAAATCAACTGAAACGTTTACCGTACAGCGTAAAACTAGGGAGCAGGAGGCACTTTTTTAGGCTGGGTGAGCAAGCACAGCGGTCAGCACCACCACCACACATCTGCGAACGCTTTTCCGTCTAAGAAATGCAATTGCAAGACGCGCGATGTTGTAGAAATTTGGGGGACGCTTACTGCACAAGCGCTCTGCAACAAATAGTCACCTAAGGTGCTTGAAATGCTAAAAATAAATAGAAGTGTAAACTGGTCATTCTTTAAATAACTTATATATCTAACCTCAGCAGCGCTGGCCCGTGGCCGAGGGGTCTAGAGCGCTACGTATATTACTTTGCAAGTCGCAAGTTCTAACCTCGGAAAGTACATTCCTTTTTGTTCAATTTTTCAGAAACACGGGAAATACCACACATATGTATTGATTTCCTGCCTTACATTTGCGTAAGGTGTTGTTCTTGATCAAGAATGTTGACAAGTACGAACACCGAAACAGGACTTAGCCGTTTATATTTGGGTGCGTGTATATAAGACTACTCGCGGATTTTTTTCATTTCGGCCGGGTGACTGAATCGAGTCACAGACAGACAGACAGACAGACAGACAGACAGGCAGACAGACAGACAGACAGACAGACAGACAGACAGACAGACAGACAGACAGACAGACAGACCACACTTTCTGCGTTTTATAGCCCAAGAAAAACTATCGTCTTTAATATTTGTTTAATGTACTTTGAAAATATATTCATGAGCGCATAGCCTCCCCGAGGGACTGTAAAAAATGAGGAGCTTTAATTAATGAAGAGCGCATTCTTACAGAAGTATAAGCACTCCACTAAAGTGACTTCCACCGGCGTTTCGCAAAAACCCCACGTCTGGCACTATATGGATCGCACTAACGTTAGGTAATGTGGGGTGATCTAAGCTAACCTCAAGTAACAAAAATCAAACCATCACTTAAAACGCCATCTAAACTACGCCATTCAAATTCTGACTGAAACATACACTCCGTACAAATGATTATCCCCCAAAGCCATAACTTCCCGTCCATTTTTCCTGGTTACGGTTCATTCAATTAAAAATATTTCTATCATTACACGTTGCGCATTTATAATAATATGTTTTGTTCCTGTTCCTGCTCACCCGTCGTAAGGTGCCTGCTCATCGGAAGTACGGATGACGCGTGGCCTACCCATTAAGACGTAACGTGAGGCAGGCCGCTGTTTGCCATAGGCGCGTCGACGTCGCCCTGTCCGCCGTTTCTCGCAATAGCTCGCTGCGAGTGCCCTCAGCAGTAAGAGGGATAGTTCAAGCCAAACTCTCTTCCATTACTTTTATCTCCCCTCGAAACTCTTGTTTTATCCTTGACGATCTGTATGTGCCGGAGGAGTTTTCTGCGTACTCTGGACCGCCGAATTTTTCATTCGCCTGGTCATGTCTAACTTCGCTGTAACGATAACGGCGACAAAAACTGGACTGGAACCACCGCCCTGTGTGTCACCGAGCTAACCATACACCACCGTGGCAGATGAATAGTTTGAGCGATCCTAGCCTAAAATGTTTGAATGACGCCAGATGGCACTCTAGACACTGTGTTTAATCGAGCACGCAAATGGCAACCGTCTAGGAGTCCAGAACACGCCCGGCACAGCAGCTGCTGTATGTTGCCAAGAATAGCATGGTAGATGTGCTGGATGGGCGGAGGAGGACATTTCTAAGCGAAGGCTAGCGTGTTTCTGGCACCCCATTGACCCCTAAATGGTAGCTAGCGGAAAGGGAGTTATTGCGCGCCAGGCGTACGTCGCAAACGTATCAGAAGTGAGCCGCGCGGACAGAACCAGGAATCACCGAGCAGGAAGAGAGAAAACTCTCTTCTATAGACGGCCCAATTCCGGACCGTTGTGCCAGAGTGTCTTCATCTGAAGGCGGTCAGTACGCAGCTCTTCAGTAGTCCCACACTAACACAAAGGCAGTAACCGGCCGGAATTGTCACGTCAAGTTGACGTCTACGCCATGACACAGGTTCAGCCAGTTCTCCCTGGAAGCCATGCCGGAACCTAAGTAAGGCTTTATTGTACGCCACTCCCAGTAAGGGTGTTGTAATGATGGGGGAGCTGAACAGTTGGGGGCAGCGCTGGTGGGGCGGGAGGGGATCCTATATATATATAGTGATATGTGGTGGAGTAAAAAGAGAGGACGTGTGTACTTGCTGAACCGTAGATAAGGCTTTATGGAAGAGAGTGGGCTGGCCTGGGGGACCGGGATACTCTGCATACTGTCTAGTAGCGCGTAGAGATGCAGTGGGCGTGTCTGGCATTCTAAAACCCTTTTGAGTTTTTTGGTAGTACAGACCTGGTGGTACAGACTCTGCGAGAGCATGGACGCACCTTGGCAGACTTCGCGGGTACGCACGTGTGCTTGATCATTTCCGCCAAAGTTCCACGATAGGGGGCCCATACCAACGTTATGTTGTGGGCTAGATGGGCGCAAAGGGGCTGCTCAGTGTGTCAGTTGTATCAGGGTGCGCCTGGCATCGAGCTATATTGAGTAGCGCCTCCTGCGAGTCACTAAACACGAACATTATGGTTGCAGGATGTTCCGAGTTGGACATCGTAATCCACGATGGCGGCTGCGGAGAATCCTTCTAGGGTTGTTCAAGTTGGAGCGTTCATGAAGGGAAAGGGGGGGGGGGGGTCTGTTTACGAGTGGGGCTATGGAAGACTATCACACGCACCTCTAATAGTAGAATCGAAACTGGCGTCCGTGAAGTATATTTCAATGCAATTTTGTGTAATCCAATTGATGCACTAGTACGACGCTTCTGTGAGTTTTTGTCTGCAGGCCACGTTGTGAGGAGAGTGCATAAGATCTGGAATACATTAAATCAATTGGTTGAGGAAGGGAGAGTAGATATGCAGTTTGGGAGGGATGTGATGCTTGTCTTCGAAGAGTAAAGTACGCTCCGACTTAGACTAGTCAACATTATGTGTTCGAGCTGCGTCTGCGAGAACACGACAGCTGTGCGGAAAAGCCAAACACACAAACAGTGTTTGTGGGATTATTAGCTCCAGCAGCAAATGTTTTGGCCATATTGCAGGCATCAGCATGAAAGTCAGCGCACAGGCAGACATTGAATATTTGCTGGCAACTTAAGCTGCATGCGTATTTTTTTCGACTCTATTACACGGATCAATATATTCCATTGCGTGGTCATCCATCAATTTGCAAGGCCAAATGCAACTCACGGTTGAGAATCACTGTTCTACATTATCAAAAGACAGCAACTAGGGTAACCGCCGGTCAATGCGTTCTGTGCTTTTAAAAATAACAATGATAATTTTTCACCACAAAATAAGTGAGAGCGTGGATGAGAGGGCAGATCCGAGCCAACATCTTTCTTCGCTGAAATATATCTTCCGGGCTTCGTATTGCCCACGTTCGTTTGGTACGCTAAGTGCCGGAAAGGCTGCCGCATGGGCGACTGCGGGTTTGTCTGAGCTCCCGGCTTCTGATATTAATGGTGGCGGCACGCTCCGTCCTGCGCCATCCCCGCTATGGTGGGGTCCCTCCCTCACGGCGGTTGCAATGTTGCGCGCAAATTGTCCCCCGTGTCCCTCTGCATGTACGAGTACAATCCGAGAGATCTGATCTCCCACCCATTCGGGCACCCTCACCCCGGCGGCCGTCTAATGTAATTGGGCGGGTGCGGTGCACATGATTCGTGGACCGTTTCTTTCCCCCTCGTCACTTTGACGTGTTTTTAGAAAAGAAAGTAGTATTTATTGGGCTACTGAAATTGGAAAATTTTTGTCTGCCTTTTTGTCCCTCGACTGAGCCGTCCGGCAAGAGTTGTAGGAATTGCGGAGCGCAATAATTATCTTGGCAAAAGCCTGCCATCTACTAAATCTAGAAACAGGCTCCATAGCTTACAGCATTGTCCAGAAAAGAAAAAAAAATAAGGCGTAGTTGAGTAGTTGAGGAAGAACAGGAAGTTGTGGTGCTCTTTTAATTGAACGTAAACGCGTGCTCCATTTTTGCGACAGCAAATTAAAAACGTGGTAAAGACCATGTTTTATCCACAAAATAATAAAAGGCCTTGTGCTCGTGGCTCGAGCGCCAAGTCCCAGATGCCCCAACAGGTGGCGCGCCAGCAGAGAGAGCGCATGAAAATGTAATTGAAATTAAGCAAACGAGTAATAGCTAGACTGAAACAGGAGGGCAACAGCGTAGGAGGTGGGCCGGTGAGACAAGATAGGTAGGTATACGTTAGGTGGCAGGGCCGCAGGAGAGTATCCTCATTTGACATTTTCAAGGGCGCCAGCAGATATGCGGCTTTTATTTTTGAAGACTTTGGGCAACTCCACTCCTTGGCATGGGGCGCGGGTTCAGGCATAGCGACACTAGTTGTCTTTCGGACAGCCTGGCTTTTAACGCTGACATGCTCTGTAATAAAAGTTTTTGTCCTCCTGTATTTTTCAATTGTGTGGTTACCTTTGCTGAAACGCCACATTCAATCACAATTGAGCGTTTCACGTAAAGGGATTGATTCATTTCAAAATAAACATCAAATAAATAAAAAGATTTTTCTCTAAAGTACTTTGCCGAGAACTCAGAAAAGTCGAAGACAAGGGCTTAACCCTGTTCCGCAATTTTCCTGTAAACACCGACTGGAGCAATGTTTCCTCTGCAGAGGATCCGTGTAATTTCATTGATTCATTTCGAAATACGTTTACCAATGTCTGCGCACAGGCCATTCCATATCGCATCTTTCGAAAAAGCAGAAAGAGCAAGACTGGTTTTACTCAGCTAAACTGCCAGAACGCGCCAAAAACAGGCGTCCCCCTCTCCATTCACTCTTATGTGAAATGTGACAATTTACAAATCTAGAAACATTGCTGGGTGCAGCTCGTTTAAGAATGTATCTAAAAAAACGGGAATGCAAGGATATGAAGTAAAAGCTGACTGATAACTCCATAACGTCGTGGGATAACGAAACATGCTAGCAACAATTGCAGTTTGATTGAGCAGGATATAGGAGGTAAATATGAAAATTCTGTGTTCTGTAGAGAACAGAAATGACAATGACGACGACGGTTACGATAGTGAGGATGCACACGGAGGTGACGCCGAGTCGTAATATAGGCATGGGCGATTTTCAAGCCACAACTCTTTTGTAAACCATACCAAACAGCTTGTATTGGTATAAGGGAAATTTTAGCGCATGACCGCGCGAAGCATTTCTTCTTCTAACCATTAGGGAGTATGTGTAGTGCTCCCAGTGGCAATAGACATAACGCAGTTGCATGATTCTAACGCTCCCTGGTTGCAATGCGCGGGTACTTAAGAAGTCGAAAAAAATAATTTCACATCACTTACTCAGCAGAAGGCATACAGTTTGACGCACGTAACAATGGCAGGAAACATGCATTGTGGCATTGAGCCATAAACAACCCACAATAATCATCGTCTAATTTGCTAACTTCTTTATCCAGCTCCTGCTATTGTTACATTGAAAGCCGATCTCGGTTTTGGGCCCGATTGCAACGCGCAGTTTAGTTTGGGATTCCTTTAGTGAAGTCACGTGCGCATTAGAGCTGTGCAAAACAGCCTGTCAGTCCGGGCAGGGGCCCGGACTCACCCGAAAGCCTAGGCCCGGCCCAGACAGCGGGCTGGGTCGGGTGCCAGAAGCGTTAATCGGCGGACCCGGCCCGGGCTCGGGCTCGGCTTGAAGCCATGGGCCTGGGCCAAACTCAGGACCACTCATTCTGTCCTGGAGACTAGGCTATATCTATGCTGGACTGTCTGTTACCGCTTTCCCGAGTTATTTGGCCCCCACACTTGTTTTCTATGTTTACTATTACAAGCCCGTTTTCCTGACATAGATCTATGACTAGGGAACCGTTGTTATCTCTGTATCCATTCAAATCTTCTAAGTGGGCAATCATATCTCCAACTAATGTTATTTCACCCATATCTTTGAACTCGTTTAGGTCTCTTCTCAAACAGTTTACCCTTTTCTCATTTTCCTGCGTAGCTGTGGACTTACAGTCCACAGGTACACAACTCCTAACCATGTATTTTTCTCCGCTATGGTGCCTCTAACTCATAAATACTCTTTACATCTTCCACGCACTCTCTGAAAGTCTGTCCCTTGTTTACTAAGCATGCCAACACCTCCCCCTCTCTTCATTCCTGAGGTCGTGGTGCATCCTTCCCACACATAATTGCCTATGACAGGTGGGGCTTCTAGGTCTTGGAGGTGAGTTTCGGTTAAAGCGTACACGTTTATTTCTTCCCGTTCAAGTTAATTTTGATTTCTGCCCACTTATGAGGCTTTCTGCCTTCCTGCATATTTATGTGCCCGATTGAATATCTATTCCATCGGTTTTTCCTTTTCTCTTTCGCTTACGGGGTCTATTTTTGTCTCTTACGCAATTGGTCGCCGCATTGTTTCCACTTAAATCGTTCGCGGTATTGTTTCCATGTTCTGTCCCTGTCCATGTTCTCAGCTGTGTCTGTATGTTCTTCGGTTAGCTGTAGGCCTGGCTGCCTCCCAGCGTTGAGGGTACATACGTCCCTCGCTGCCCGTTTGTGCCTAGTTTGCCTTCATTAGCTCCGCAGGGCCCCCTGAAAAAGCTAGTGCTCTCCCCCGTAAGCGCCTCCCCGCCTTGTTTCCTAGCCGGAGGCTGAAGTGAATATTGTCCCACTGAAAAACATGCCTACGACCAATGCTACCAACTACCCTGTTCACGTCTATAAATTCAAGCCTGAGTTCCCTCGCGCACCTCTCGATCTTACTCTTAGCAGCGAGTACTGCCCCTTCGGTGTGCACGCCCTTCTTTGTCACCTCCGTCATGGTGCAGACTACAATAAGCCCATTTGGGGCCGTCATCCGCAGATCGTTTACCCCGTTCGCTAAGTCCTGGCCAAGCTTTTCCTCTTCCCCTCGAGAAAATCATTAAGCCCCGCGGCAATGACCACCAGATTTCTAGCTTGACTGGAGAACGCCAGCTGCCCATTCGCCCATGTCATCCCCGTCTGCGTCGTTTGATCGACCGGGGAAACTCCCCACCTTCACACGCTTGTCCCTCTCTACCCTTTCCACTATATCAGCGCTGCTCCTCTTCATGTTAGAATCTCCCGCTGTGATAGTGTGTTTCACATGTTGCATCCGTCGGTATGTGGCTGCCGTGACCGTGAACGAACTCGTGTGCTGGAGAAACAGGACCATTTGGCAACCACTGCAAGAAAATATTTCCCACTCGAGGACGTGGTACCACCCAAACCCTCATAGATGTATGTTTTACCATTCCCGCTTATCAAAATTTTTATCCGGTATTCCCACCACACCTGTCAGTGACCATAAGTCGATTTTGTGCACATAGAAAGGAGTAATTATAATAAACAGGCTATTACATTCAGAAGCGTCGACAAGGGCTTAACCCCCTTACGCAATCTTTCTGTAAACGCTCGCTGGAACAGTGCTTTATCTAAAGAGAATGTGTGTAATTCATCTGGTTCGTTTAGACGTTTATCAATATCTACGCAGAGGCCACTCCACTTCGCCCCTGAGGAAAAAGCAGTTAAATGAGAAAGCCATGGTTCTTCAACGCCTTATATGAACGCATACAGGAAAAAACAACGCGTTTGCAAATTTTATTGAAACTAACAATATTTACCTTCCGAAAATCTTGAAGGTCATACTAAATTAGCTTAAACTATATCGTATATAAAATATCGGAAATCGGACATAAAGAACATCCCAATTTTTCGTGCACAGCTTTGGTTGCTTAAACATCGAAAATAGCGATAAGGATCTTTGAGGGATGTTATTGGCTTAGTAATGACCTTGTGATTTAAATTGATGTCGTCCGTCCCGCTCATGATAATCTAGCAGTTTATAATTAGTTTTCACAAAGCCCTATATTTGATAGTTTAGTACATGGTACGCTAATCTTCAACGCTTATTCGACTAGCATGGTTAGTTAAGCAGCTTTTGGAAGCTCACTTGGTCACGGCGGAGATAATAAACTGACCTGAATAGACGTCCCAAAATATTTCTTGTCTTGATAATATATATGTTGAAGCAGCACATTTCCAAGGACCAGGAATTCCTACCTCAGCATGAAAATTTGCTCGTGTCCACTATTCCCCTCTCATCGTTACTGACCTGCCTGAATCGGTCATGTGTTCTCAGAATCTCCACCCGTTCGCAGCCATTTAGCTGAAATTCTCGCTGCGCTAGTAATCGTCACAGCCGGTGGGGAAGCTTCTGCTGCCGAGTTACTGCAGCCCATCCAGAGCGCTTGACGAGCGTGCCAACGGCTATGTTCTCGCGCGGGGATTGTCCCCTCGTATTGTTGCGGTTTGGTTCATGGTTGGGAATTACCATCAGCTGGTTTCTTTCTTTTTTTCCTAAATATTTATTGACATAACAAAAAATTAGAGAAATCAGCGTGACAAATAGTGTACAGCCGCGCCTTTCCTTTGTTCTCGGAGGGTGATTACATGAGAGGGTGAGAAGGAACACTACAAGTGAAGGACTCATTTTTGTAGCGCAAGCTACTTTTCGCGTCGACCTTGAAGGGTGGTGCTGCGCAAGCGCGAGGAGCATTGCATTGGGTCGGATTGTATTGGATTGGAATAAATTGCATTGTATTGGATTGGAAATCCAATCGAATTGGAGTACGGGTGTGTAGAGAACTGGGTCTGCACGTTCCCCGGTCTGCGCATTCCAGAGGAGTGACGTCATAGCCGCGGCAGACGCACTGGCGCTGGCGGGTGCCCAGCTGCGCGCCTCCGTTGCGCAGTAGCCATGTCTGACGCTGCACCGGAGCCGCTTGATAGCCGTATCGTGTGGCTCCTGGAGAGCCGTGCGTCGCATGTGCGAGGAGCAGTGACTGGACTGGACTGGAATAAACTGGACTGGACTGGACTGGACTGGACTGGACTGGACTGGACTGGATTGGATTGGATTGAATTGGATTGGATTGGATTGGACTGAGCTGGACTGGACTGAACTGGACTGGACTGGGTTGGATTGGATTGGAAATCGTTTTATCAGCAGTAAGCATGATAATTAGCTAATCCTAGACAACCTGGAGACCTAAGAATAACCAGCTGACGCTACGTATATCGTGGCATAGCCGAGCTGAGCCGCTGCTAATTTGTTTGGAGAGCTGTCGGCGAGATACAATTACTAGTATCCGGAACACTGGGTTCATGTGTTGTGTTCGGAGTGTTGTGTGACGTCACGAGGTGCTACGATCATGACACCTAGGAAACGCTATCAGGGACGAAGCGATTCGAGGAATACATTGTGGGAGCCTAAACGCAGTTGGGGAGAGAGAGAGAGAGAACAATCTTTAATGAGGCTGGCAATGTCAGCCGAGCTAAACCACCTGGCTTGCTACGCCAGATGAATGCTGTGACAATGATGATTGTAATGATGAAGAGGAACACATTATTTGAAAATTTTACAATGTGGCTTTTAGATAGGCCAGTAAAGCTTTTGTGATACGAAAGGCACGTTTGGAAGAATTCTAGGGACCTAATACGTCTCTCAGTTCGCGTCCTACGGAGAGCGGCCTGCCCAGAGACACTGCAAGGCACACTCTTTGCGTACTAAATCGCGCACAGTCACAAATGAGGTGTTGCAGATATTCACGGACACCATACTGCGGGCACAGACGCGAGGTGGACTGATTGATTTTGTACTATCGCGTGTAGGCGACGTTCAACCGCATGCGGTGGAATACTGCTTCATCATTCTTCGATATTCCAGGTGGAATGCTAAAGTTACAGTGCGGGTCGATAGAGTGGAGGGGCGCGTAATGATGGGATGCGTCTGTCCAAATCAAACGCTGCATGCTCTATGCCACACTGGCAGCAAGTGCTGAAGCATCTTTCCGAGAAAATGGTACAGATGGTCCACGTTTGTTATGCGCTATGAATGCAGCAGCGTCCGCCTTCACATTTCCAGTTAGTCCGCAATGGGCAGGAACCCACTGGAGTGTTATTTGATGACGCGCCTGCAGAGATTGAAGATGCAAAGCATGTACATCAAGCACAAGCTGATCTTTGGGGAAAGACGCGAAACATTGCAGTGCAGCCCGAGAGTCCGTGAAGATGGCCCACACGCGTGCAGGCTGCTCGATGATATAAGCCAAGGCCAGCCGCAGAGCTACGAGTTCGGTAGCCGTAGATGAGGTTTTGTGGCTTAGAATGGCACTGAGGGTGGTGCGAGATGAAGGTATCCACACCGCGACAGTGGATGATGTGGATGACACCGATCCATCAGTGTACAGATGTGTGTGTACTCCGTATGTGTAGTGGATATATTCAAGGGCAAAAAACCGCAAAGCGGCAGGCGGAATATGCTCCTTGCTTGGAATTCCGGGCACTGTGGTCACTATTATTATCGTTGGGAACATCCAGAACGGATGCAGCGGAAGAGCTGGCGGCTGGTAATGATGAGGCAGGAAGTCACGCACTTCAGGGACCGAACTTGGCGCTAAAGGGTGATCACATTGCCTTGCCACAATCCGCAGTCGCCCGCGAAGAAGCTCCTGCGCGCCGAGAGCCAAGGGTGACAGGCGTCGACACTCCGTCAGTGTTCCCACAGTCGAGGTAGTTCTCGGGACACGAATGCAGGTCCTCAATATCTGTGCTTGCATGGGCTCTAGAGCCTCTATCGTTCCTTTAGAGAGAGGGGCCAATACAGAGATGCTGTAACGTATCAAACCGACGCAGAGCGTTTCATATAGCCGAAGGAGAGAGTTAACAGAGCAACCGCCGGAGCTAGTAGAAAGCATACGGAATATGCGGGCGATTGATGAGAGCTTCTCCTTGAGATGGCGGACATGAGGTGACCAGGTGAGCGACCTGTCGAATGTCACCCCCAGAAACCAATGGTTGGGAACGTATGGGATGTCATTGCTTCCAACGGTGAGCCAGTAGTACGTGAGGTCCCGCTTCGTAAAAGCCAACGCTGCACATTTGCTTGCCGAGATTTCCAATCCTCGTGCTGCCAAGAACGCTGCAATGAAGTCGATTGCTCGCTGCAGTCTCGATCGTAGCACACGCCTGTTACAGCCAGAGCTCCATATGCAGATATCGTTCGCGTACAGGGAGATTTCGACCGACTGCGGTAAGCATTTCTCCAGGCCTATCATGGAGATGTTGAACAGCGTGGGGTTTATCACCCCTCCCTGAGGAACACCTTGGGTCACTCTGTATGGTGCTGAGTCGCCGCTGTCTGTGGACATGTAGACGTACCTATCGGAAAGGTAGTCTGATAACCATGCATACATCCGGCCTCCGATACCTGAAGATTTCATAGCCGAGTGAATAGCTCCATGCGCTACGCAGTCATAGGCTGATTTGATGTCCAGGAACACGGCAATGGTGATGTTTCGCCTATATTTGGCTTGTTTGATTCTGGTTGCAAGCGCGATGGCATTATAAAGGCTGCTGCGCCCTTTGCGGAAACCAGACATCTGTGGCGGGTATACATTTCTGACTGTCAGATCCCACTGCAAGCGATAGAGCACCATCTTATCCATCAGCTTGCCTACACAGCCCAGGAGGGCTATGCGACGGTAGGAGTCGATGGAAGTTGGAATTTTCCCTGACTTGAGAACAGGCGCAATGCGAGCGTGTATCCATTTTTCTCTAGACGGCCAGTCTCCCACGAGCAATTAAAAATGTTTAGGAGGAACCTTTTCCCCTTTTCGCCTAAATGGGACAGGGTTGTATAAATAACTGCGTCCGGGCCTGGGCACGTGGATTTTTTGATGAAGGTCAGTGCCTCAAGCAGTTGTTTCATTGAGAATGGCAAGTCTATTGAAGACGGCAACTCTGGCGAATCCTCACTTGGAGGCGAAGATGGTGGTAGCACAGGTGTCGGCGCCGTGGTAATTTTCCGAGAGGAGGCGTTCGCAACGTGTAGATCAGTCGTGTTCGTGCTGAGTGCAATGGAGTTAAATGGGCGCAGTTGAGTTGGTCGGGTCCGCAGGCTTCGAACCAGGCGCCATATCCTGGAAAGCGGCCTCCTCGGGTCTAGCTTCGAGCAGAAGGACTCCCATTCGCGTTTGGTAAGCTTGTCCATATGCCTCTGGACTGCCCTCTGAGAACGCCTGGAAGCTCGGATATCCTCAGGGGCTAGCGTACGACGGGCTCGTCTTTCTGCTCGTCGACGCTCTGCTCGAAGCCTCGCGAACTCTGAGTCAGCAGCGCTGTATTTCAGTGGCAACCTCAGCACCTTGGTGCTAGACTTGCGAGCTCTTGACATTGTTTCCACGAAGGACTCATATGAGCTCACTGAGTCCGCACACTCCTCCATCACAGTTGTGAATCCTTTCCAGTTTGAGTAGCGAATGACACGCAGTGGTCGAATACCCGTAAGGCCATACACTGAAATGTAGGTCGGCACGTGGTCGCTGCCACGCCCTTCAATGTCCGCTGTCCAGCTCGTCCTATAGCAATAAGTTGCGACGAGACGACCGTGACGTCAAGCACGCTGGATATCTTGCCCCGGAAAAACGTTGGCTCTCAAGTGTTGACGACGCACATACCGTGCCGTTGAGCAATGTCAAGGAGGCGCCGCCCTTTGACTGTCGTTTTTACACTGCCCCAGGAGGGATGGTGGGAGTTGAAATCCCCTGTCAAAATGTGCGGTCCTGGTGTGGCGCTGATGATGCTTTCTAGGCGGTTTGTGTTCAATGCCACTCCAGGCGGAATGTAAGCAGCAATTATTGTGAACGATAAACCAGCTCCCCGCACAGTTGCTTCCACGTATTCATTTGATGCGTCCGGTGGTAAGCTATGCACCACTGTGGTGAGGTCGTTTCTCAGGGCCACTAAAACTCTTGATATTTCTACGCCAGTTGTCGACTGCGCAACTGTGTGCCCGGAAAGGCGTATATCCCTCGTTAATCGTGATTCTGAAATAGCAATCACGGGAAATTTGTGCTTTAGGGCGAGTTTACGCAGATCCGAAAGACGCTGTTTGAGTCCGCAGGCTCAAACTGAGAAACTGATTCCACTGAGAAATTGTCGCTTTGTCACGAATTTCCTGGACTCTGGGGGCAATGACTGCACAAGTAGTAGCAGCTACCGCCATTGTGCAAGGAAAGGGGAAACCGTTCAGGAGAGTCAAGAGCGCCACGGCTACTGGGGAAGTCAGGGGGGCGAGAAAGATACGAACAGCCTCCACGAGAGAGGACAGCACAGAACGCCAGCCCTCGGTGCTTCGATCACTCGCATGGTGAGCTGGCATAGACGCCCGACGAGCAGAGTTCGAAGACCGTGCAGCTGGTGTAGCAGTCCTAGCTGGTGACGGATCAGGCGCAGCTGTCGATGCAGACGATGCCGCAGCTTTTGGGGAAGACTCGTGGGTGCGCTCTGGCAGAGCTTCTGCAGAAGGATGCTGCTGCTGCAGCTCGAGCCGTATGACCGGTAAATCCGGTAACTCCTCCTCGAAGTTCGTGGATATGAGACTCGCAGGTGTCTGTTGTGGCTTTTCCGAGTATTATTTGTGGCCAGCGTGACGCCGCTCTAGCAGGGTGGATTTTGCTGACTTGTAGTCAACATGGTTTGCGGCCTTGAATTTCAATATCGCCTTCTGATCGCGGCAGACGGAGCAGTGAAGAAATGTGGATTCGTGTGTTTTGCTGCAATTTGGGCACTTTAGCTTGTCAGCAGAACAGGATGCACGATCGTGACTGCCACCGCACTTGGAACACCGAAGCGAAAATTTGCATACTTCTTCCACGTGTCCGAAGCGCTGGCATTTTTTGCATTGCCGAGGTGTTTCCACGTAGTCATACACAGGGTAGCGCGTGTAACCGATGACGACGTACTCAGGTATAGTTTCTGTGGAGAACACGATTTGGATACTCTCCGAAGCTTTTCCAAGTCTTCGAGTGGACTTGACTTGTATTCTGAGACGCAACGCGTTGAGAATCTCAGGATCCGAGAGGTCCTTGGCGACTCCCCTGATCACACCCACGCCGCAGTTGCTGGGGCGTGGCTCGTATGCCTTCACGGAAATTCCAGCAATAGAAAAGATTTGCAACAGACTCTCGTTGCCGTAGGCATTGCGTGTGTCAATCGCGAGGAGGTTTAAGCGATAGTTTGGGCTTACTTGCTGCACGCCATTTGGAGCCAGAGATTCCAATTCGTCTTTGACAGCAAGGGGATTGTACCGCCTAATGATTTTGGAGGCATCAACGGGCTTTATGACTACGACAACGCCATGTCGTAAGGGGTTCGGGATTGTGCTGAGATCAAGTGAACGTTTAGAGGCAAGGCGGCGATTCGGGGTTTGCACAGGCTGAAAAGTTGGGCGAAGAAACAAAGATGACAGTAGACTAGAGGAACCACTCAGCAGTGTGGGTTTTTCAATATTCAGGGTAAGCTAGGTTTCTCGAAAACAAGTGCACAGTAATTAACACAGACTGATGCCATGCGTAGAAAATAAATATGCAGCAGTTACTTTCGGAGGTTATTGTAAATCAAATCAAAACAAATCAAATCTTGACTTTTTTCTTGAGACAGAGAGTGAGGAAAAGGTTAAAAGCTGCACATTTGCAGCTTGCCGTAGCGCAAGACCACACATTTAATTTATGCACTAGTTTTCGTGTGGAATCTTGAGTAAACACAATTTTATACAAACAAGTATTTTTCAACTTGGTGAAACAACGAAAAAAACGAGAAAGTGGAAGTTTTGGTGAATATGAAGTCAAACACATCATAGGAGATTTTCGAAAAAAATAGGGGCATTGCAATACGAACAAACATACAAATACATATCCGCGTCTATACATGCATATACGCGCATATGCATATTTACAAAATACCATAAACGAGAAGTGTTCAAAATGGCTCCAACATGGCTCCAACAATTACGTCAGCATGAGTCAGAGAGTAAATAATGGTCATTTAACGCACATAATGTATCATTATTTTAAACGTTAGAGAAGAAAAAATTAGAGAAGCAAAGTAAGACAAGATAACAAGAAAACAGTATAACAAAACTTCGACAAGAAGAACAATGCATTACCTATTCCGAGATAAGCAAACAGAAAGAAAATGCGTAAGTAGCGAACGAGTCGACAGCGTGGAAATATCGATATCCTATGATGAGAAGTTCTTTAGAAGCAGTGAAATGTTATAAGATAATAACTGCAATCCGTAGGATGTGAGACAAAAACGCTGAATCCATTGGCATTGTTCTCGGGTATTGTATTCACAGTGTCATTCGACAAGATTAAATAAATTTGCGAGCTAGTTATTTCGCGTACGAATACATGTCCGATCCGTACAGCAAGACGAAATTCGTAAAAATATGCTAGTGGTAATATTGTATGAGCGGAAAACAGTTATTGTATGACGACTGTAGGGGGCATTTTATTAATTCGTTTGACTCGTTTTTGACACACTTTAATTTAGTTACGCTTGTTTTGAATGCACTTGCCCGGACCAAATGACAGTAATTGAGCGTGGTTCAAAATAGTCCATTATACATAACTCGTTTTACGGTCGATGGCAAAACGTGGCGATTCCGATTTAAAATTCCTGTAACTCTAATCAATTGGCTGCTTACGCGTTCAACGTGCAAATCCTACGTTAAATTTTGAAAAAATATAACGCCATGATTACCGATTTCAATATTACCTGTATTTGATCCATGCATAAGATCCGTGATCATATGTTTAAGGCTGTATTCTTTGCTTGGTACAGTATTGCCTGCTTTTGCCTGGTATTATATTTCAAAAAGTTTATGTTCTAGAATTTTATTGGCCCGGAATATTAGGCAATATTAGGCCAACCACGCAACTGAATTGATGTATCCTCCGCATAGCCTATCCAAAGGGTGTCATCCTAAGGTTGACAAACGTCTTTTAGATATATCAGGAACAGAAGAGGGCCAGGTTTGAGTTTCTAGTGAAGATTTCCGAAAAAATTCTGTTTACAGAGAGCACAGTTTGGCGACACATTTCCTGTTATTTGGAAGCTACTTTGTCTAAAGAGACAGTCAACTGATTTTTTGTGAAGCGTATGCTCTTTTTCCCAAATAAAAGGGGATGACTCTGAACCCAAACGAGTTTCGTGCCAGAGCAGGATCCGAAAATTTTAGACGCAGAATTTTTACTTATTCCCGCACTAAGTATGCAGCACTGCGACAACTAGCAAGTATAGCAGTGAGCCGCGCGGCCACACACGTTTCACTCTTGGTGAGATGAGAGGAGGCATTTAAAAACTTCTCCCCAGATAAAACAACAATAGCGTCAATCTACCCCGTCCTTAAAGCGGTCACGCATTGAAGCTGAAACCGAGCTGCTAGCGAATGAACGGTAGTGCCACGCTTAAGCACCACATGGCGTTACCTCTATATTTCAGGAAGTTTGGTGACGAATTAAAATTATTTCCGTCACTTTATTTAAACATTTTTGTGGTTATCCTACTATGCAGCACTGGCTATCATATGAGCTAGCGGGCGAGCACTACACCAGAAATTGGTGGGTTGTCCCATTAAGCATCGGCAATTCTGCAACTGAGCAGTAAACAGCGGTGTTTTTTGGTCAAAACACCTCTGAAAATGACACGGCTACGATAATATTTCGTTCTCCTGGTTCGGTTGCGCATTCCCGCCGTAGTCGCGACATCTGTGACAATTTCCTTCGCCTCAATAGAGCATGAAAAGTGGGCTTAGGTTTTTTACGGCGGCGCTGTTTAGCAAATTATAATTAGCTCTGTGCCCAGTTAAACATACAAACACATTTCCAAGCATGCGCACTTGAGCGCGGGGATCACGGCGACCGCCCACGACCCCCTCGCAAGTTGGTCAAGCCAAGCATACCCACTTAAGGGCGTTTGGCCAAGATCGCGGTGACCGCCCGGCAGTTACAAAAACCAAGAAAATTAGGCGCTTGTTCTCTGCGTGCCTCTCAGCGCCTGCAAGCGTCCCGGGCGCACGTTTTTCATGCCAAGCATGCCCACTTAGGTGAATATGCCAAGATTGGCCAAAATTGCCCGAAAGGAAAAAACAGACCAGCGTTGGCCGTAATCATGGCAACGCTTGCTCGGAACGAGAAAGACACGTCATAGGGTACACCCCTCCAAAATGATGTCCAACGATTATCGCTTCCAAATTAATGAAGAAAGCCCACCCTAGCTTATAGCAACAACGATGGAGTAAAGGTCCTTGCGGCAGTCAAGAAGAAACAAATCGGCTCCATTCTGGGACTTAAACCTCCCGATGGTCGCGAAGGCTGCGTACAGTTGCGCTACCTTCAGGTCTTACGCATTAGTGCGAGCGTCCTTCATTTTTTACTCGCTATTAAGAAGGAACGTAAAAGGAATGTTCACCAATTTTTTTTTCCATCTCTGTTTTCATGGCATATTCTGTTTGGTAGGACGATGAAGACACGTTGAATAGTCAATGCTTTGATGTTCAACTTACCAGTGCCGAATTGCGCGACGCTTGCTCATTCACATCTCTGTACCCATTGGAAGAGTGGCTTGATGCCACGGAAGCCACAAACAAAAAAAAGCTGCGCTTAGGTACTTCCGGAGGCTCGGAATATGAGAGCATGCGTTCCAGAAATATTGTGCCGTCATCATTTTCGGTCATGTGTTACTGCCACTTTATCCAATTCGAAAACGAATCCGTCGTTCTCGGCATACAACAGTAGTATACACTGTTCATTTTGTAGGTTCTGGACTCTTCGAGGATATTCAACGGAAGGACGATTCTACGTTAATTCAGATTTTTAGTTCTGAAATACGGTGGTCATCCTGCTGCGATATTACGTGTGCTGCTTTTAACTGAAATGCCCCTGACATGTACTGTACTTCGTTCCCCTTACGAAGAGCTTGCGTTCGGACTAGTTGGGATTCCATAACGTTCATCTGAAGCGCACAAAAACACAAGCGTTTGTCCTTGCCTTCTGTGTCCGTGTGTTTTTTGTGTGCTGAAGATGAACGTTCATCCCCCTTAGTTTGAACACTGCCTGCAACCAGCTGTATGATGACGGTGAGAACTGTTAGCACACGCGCAGCGGTGGCTCAGTGTTTGTGGCGTTGTGCAGCTAAGCACGAGGCCACGGGTTCGATTCCTGACCATGGCCACCGCTTTTCTGGTGGAGGTGAAAAGCGAAAACGCCCCTGTGTTCGAGGGTTAGGCGCATGTTAAAGATCCCCAGGTGGCCAAAATTAATCCATGGACCTCCACTGCAGCCGGCCTCATAACCTGTGTATTTTGGGCACTGTAAACCCCATAATCGGTCACTCGAGAACTGTTAACACTAACGTGGGTGAAGAGCTCAATCTTCGTAAGTCTTTTCGGTCGTCAACGAAACGAACGCAGATATTGTAACAACGATCGCGGCCAGAAAGATTCAGGAACAGAAAGGAATTTTATTTTCTATAAAGGGCGTGTAATACCGACATCCAATGGGAAAGTGAATGCTCTCTAGCTTTTTTCGACCAAAAATTGTTTTTCCTTTTCTAAGTACCCAGAGAAACAGGAGAAGATAATTTAGACACAAACGAGAAATAAGAAGACTGAGATGAAACGACACGTCATTGTCTAAATTCGAGCCGACCGATCTTCGCGGTGAAATGTGTGACGCAGAAAAAAAAGTTAAAGGCAGCTATTGAAACAGTTCAGCTAACATGGGCACGCTGGTGGCCACCTCTCGATGAGGCGGGGGTCGCTCACAAGGCCACTCACCGCCGTATGTACGCATTCGAAGCTGACCCATGGACGTGTTGTAGTTTATCGGTTAATATAAAGGGAGATGGACCTGCACCTGCGTACCGAGACCTGGCACTGGACGACCATCGAGTCGGGGGCGCCATCTGTTGGCCCAGCGCGGTACCTTTGCCTGGCAAGGCGGGCATTGTCACCGGACACTCCGAGCCCCGAAACAGCTCCGCTAATAAAAGCAGAAATAAGCTGGTTTCAACAGCGCGACTCTTCAAAAAACGAAATAGCTTACACGTGTCCCACCTCAGCAATGCCTGGGTTTGTTCTTATTTGAAAACTTCATCGTCACTTATGCCGTTTCTTCCCGTTAAAGATGTAAAACTCTGTCGTATTGTTGTAAATTTTATATAAAAAAAAGCTGAAAACAAAACTGAAATGATTCGGGAGGAATTCCTGGACCTATATTAAAACCTATCGTCCTTCTCAAGGTCCATTTGTGAGGCTTTGCCCACACATGTCGCTTATGTCACAGCAAGCTACTGGGTTTTCGTTGCTATAAAGGCGACACAAGTGCATTGCATCATAAAGTAGAAATCAGCGTCCTTCTTTGTACGACCCACGGGAATAATTAGGACAGATTACTCCGAAACAAACTCGGTTAAAAATATTTGGTGGTGATGAGAACAAAATATGCTTGCTTTTATAGTTTTTCCTGTGTCATGGTCGCCGTAGCACGCCAGTAACATATTCGAATAAACTACACCAGTTTTGGAACTTTTGCCCAAGAAGAAGACGTAGACTTCCGCCAGCCATTGTTGAAGAGGTCCCGCCATTGTTGAATAGACTCCCGCCAGACATTGTTCAAAAGGTCCAAAAGGACCCTTCGAAGGTCCAAAAGGACCCTTCGTTTCAGTCTCTGACTATGGGACCTAATTCTGTATACAAAAATTTTGTAATCTATCGATTGCCTAATAAAACCCTTTCTGATTCTGAATTCTGATTCTGAAGAGTATGGCTGGGTGCTTTGTCTCGCCGCCAATTGTACTTCCACATCGAGCGAACTACAGTGTTTACTCCGGAAAGGAGAAAGCACGCAGCGGCTGCGGATCAGAAAGAAATAATCGATCTGACCAGAAAGAAGCACCTAGTTAAACCATGATTTCGGTTTAATTATTGCTTCCCTCTTTCACACGCAAAATAATAGTGAGCAAACCTTCCATTAGCTCACCGCACCGATTGATGGTCGCCGTAAGTTCTCTTTTCCACGAGTCGGTAACAGAGTACGTTTCGTTCATTTCTAGATAGCAGAATGCACGCCTCGCACGTTTTTTTTTTTTTTCATTTGTGACAGTGCAAACACTCACTGCCCTTTTTCCCGCATCAGGAGGTCACGACACAATACCCAATAGCGCCCGTTTGTTCTACTGTGTTCCTTATACCCGTCTTTTTCGCAATTCTGTTTTCAGTGTTTTCCCTAATCATCAGTCCTTCATTCTTATTTATTTACTGGTTCTTCTCATTTCAAAATAGGGTTACATTAAACCACTGAATTCACGTCTGTGTCACGCTTTACAGATGAGGTATCAAATATTTATTCAAAAGTGTAGCTGTAATTATTCGAAGGTATACCCGATAATGGGACGGGAAATGCAGCAATTTGGATACATGGCAACACCGGCTTGTGGGGATGCTACCGCTGCACAGCGTTCCGTCCCTCTAACTTCAGTGAACAATTCGGCAGGACCCGTTTTAACAACGAATAGCATTTTGACTTGCCTCCTATGCAAAAAACCTAATTCGCATTATCAGCGAATAACCCCAGAGCCCCTTAATATTTTGCTTTTTTTTCACATGTATTCCTCCAGCAATCACTGATCAGAGTTATCCTACCGCCTTAGATGACACAACTCCGTGTGAACCGATGTGCGCTGTTCTCCCTACATGTCTAATCAAAATCTATAAGGGAGTGTCTCTGTCACGCGAGCAAAGCCGGTTCTAAAATTACGTCACCGGCTTCGCCAAAAAAGCGCCACTACGCCATGCCATCTCTTTCCTAAAGATGCTGTCCATTGGTAAAGATGATAGGCACGCGATTCTTGTACTGCGTGCACCGAAAACTTAGTTTGTGCCACTAAAAAGCATTTCCGTTGCAGCTAAGATCCATGAAAGAGGTCAGGGTCCGCAATCTCATTACAACCTACTCTCTAAATTTTTCTACAAACAGATCAAATTAGAGTCGCGGATATAAATTGTACTGTTTTATTTATATTCCATTGTGATAATTGGCGGTCATTCGCCACGTTATATACGTGTTTTTTTTTTTTTGCTAAGTGCGATTACGTAAAAAATTGCTTTGAACCCTTCTACCGCAACAATGTCACGCCTGTACTTTCCGCCCCCACAATTAAAATTTACCGAACGCTTCAAGAAAACTCATTACGTATTCGTATGAACCTTTTCGATCTATTATTCCGCGCTTGCACTTCTTGCTACTAGAGTTCCTCTATTAGTTACCGCAGGAAGAGGTTCCTGCAGAAGCTATATAGAGGAACTCTGCTTGCTACCAAACGCCAGCGCGCTCTTTCGCTGCCTGCGTAACCTGATCTCCTGAAACTGCACAAAAATGTGCCGTCGTCCGTGTCAGCCCTCGTGTCTTCGTTTTACACGAGTAGGGGTAACTAGATATCTTCCGAACTTCAAATTACTATAAGTTGAAAACAAAAGTTGTTTCCCAGTATATGACGCAGTGCAAATAAAGTTTCGTGCTTTCTCACACCAGTAACGAGATTATAATTAATCAGTGTAGAGCACTGATGGAAGCGATATGCACGGCTGAGGGTTCAGTGTCATCTCGTCGGTCATCCCCGCTACCCGAGTTGTGGTGCGCTCCTCTTCGATGCTCCATTTAATCACCATAAATTAGGCGCTGTCTCAGAGCATCAGGCCCTTCCCGCTTTAAGCAGGTTTCCGGTTTCCTGAATTTCCCTGTTTTAATATTCACGGTTCGATGCGTTTCAGACTGTAACGTGGATGGGAAGAAGGCTTTTGATTCTTGAAATTGCTTTCTCCTCTTAAAATCTCTTTGTCTGCGTAAAGGCTTCGGCGAAGATTGTCTAATTTCAGCTTCCTTCATTCAACCAATGAAGCCAACTGGGAACCAGAATTATTAGAGAACCTGAAATCGGCGAGTTCTTAGAACGGCATTTCACTCGAACAAACATTTATTTCCTGTTTCCCGTTGTGGTTCGACTTTTGGTTCCACTTCACATTCATTTCTGGGTGTTTCGTTTTGTTGCCGATAGTTTTCACCAGGGGAAACAGTATGCGTTATTAAACAAGGCTTCCCAGCCACAAGGTGCTATTCAAGGGCAGCAAAAAAGGACGTCAGAGAAAGCTTGCAAGGGTTAAGGTTTGGGTGAGTTGGTGCATGATTACAAAAAGGGAAACAGCGCAACACAGAAGAAACACAAGGAGAAGAAACCAGCGCTGACGTGCAACTGATTTTATTTTTCAGCATGTCACATATATGCGCTGACAGTCAAAGATTACAAGAAAAGCAGAAATAACACAAAAGCTGGAGGGACCCCAACCGGCCGTCACGCAGCACCGACACCATGTGCCACAAACACGTGCTGAACAGTCTGCGGGACGGAACATTAAACTCTTTTTGCGAGAGGGACAACGAGGGCATACAAAAAAATGCGTGGGCGTACCCTCCTTGTCCCTCTCGCAAAACGAGTTTAATGTTCCGTCCCGCAGACTGTTCAGCACGTGTTTGGGGCACATGGTGTCGGTGCAGCGTGACGACCGGTTTGGTTATCTCCAGCTTTTGTGCTATTTCTGGTTTTCTTGTATTCTTTGACTGTAAGCGATATTTGTGACATGCCGGAAAATAAAGTCAGTTGCAAGTCAGCGGTCGCGGTTGTCACTTTCGTCTTCTTGCGTTTAGTCTGCGTTGGGCTGTTCCCCTCTTTGTAGTTGGAGAAAGCATGGGTTGCCGATGCCCAAGTTTCTCCAGCAAAATTACGTCAATCCTGGAATGTGATGGATATGAATAAAAGAGTTTTCCCCCAAAAAATTGTTTTAAAGCTGCACGAACCCACTATGACTTAACTGCTGTGCAGCTTTTGTTGTTCGTTCTATTCCCTTAGCACGCTACATTCACAGTGTTTTTTTTTTTTGGGGGGGGGGGGGGGAGGGGGATGGCGCATTGTTCCGAAATACGTCTAAACGGCTGCAAGCTTGGAAAAATTCCTTTCACTAGGCATCGTTGCTGCGGAAGTGAGCTGCAGGTTTGCGTGAGTGTGCGGTCCGATTTTACGGGAATGTGTTTGCAAACGACGCGTCTTTCTCGCTAAGGATCCCAACATATCAGGAACCTAGTAAAACCATTTCAGGAAAGTGATATGTCGCGTACAGTGAAATTGCAATGGTATACGGTAAAGATACTTTGTTAAGCTAGTTTGCAGAACTATAAATAGTTTTAGTGTAACTCGTTGCCAAACTTACCGCTCGAACATTTGAAAGGGATAGTTACCATGGCTCTGGGAAAGCGGAGTACAAAACTTGAAAATTCGTACAATGCAAGATTTTGCCCTCACCATTAGCTGTGCGAAAATTCCTTTGCATTCCACTGAGTAACTACAGCAATCGCTCCTGAATGATTTTCCATGAGCCGCAAAGCCGCACCTAATCCTTTATAGAACCGCATAGCGTTCCTCGCGCATTTATTATTTACGCGTCAGTATTCCGTAATAGACGCAGCCCTATCTGGCATGTGGGATATTGACGTGCTGCGTCCTATGCGATCTTTTCGATATAACCTCGTCAGTATACGCGCGCGACTATAATTCGTTTTCTATGCATGTGATTGAGCAACGTGAAGGTAATTTATGATTTAAAAGCGTTGTTCGATAATAGAATTCCGATAAACTTTGCGGCTCCTGACCGCTAAGCCGCTTCACACTAAGCCAATAACGATATACTCAGCGAAATGTTACCAGTATTTTAACCTACGTGTACCGCCATTGTTCCACAGTGGGATGAAGCCCTTGAGGGCAATATTTCTTGTTTTGTGCAGAAGACAAAGCAAAAATCAAGAGTTTAGTTTCCTTTTACCTGCTTAAAAACTGTAAAATGTTGCACGCTAACCGAAAAGTTTGCTTAGCGTCTGTCGATGACCCTACTTGCAATAACCGGTGATTAACAGTCCGGGATTCGCCACTTCTATTTCATAACGTTTTTAAGAAAGTTGGAGTTTAAATACAACTAGTTAGTGTTTGAACGCTAAAAACAAGGAAATTAAAAATTAAAATATCTAGGCGTTTCTCATTGAACCCATTATATTTACATATTGCGGACCAAACTTTTGTCATGCAGAATCATCTTTGTGCAAGGTGAATGAATACTTTCGTAGCAGTCGCGTGTTCAGCTTCAGCGAATCACAACAATGACACACGGCTTCACCTATTTTGCAGTCAAACGAAAACCTCAGACTGGTAGAAGTTGCCTTTTGTTTTTTCTTGGAATCTACCCCTGGATTCGCATTAGCAGTCACATGCAACAATAAGTTGTGGTCACACAGTAGATCCATACAAGAGGACGTCGCAAACAAGCGCAAATTTCTCCTTCTAGCTCGGTTCGGCTGAAGAAATTGTTATTTTTAACCTCTCCTCAGCTTCGCGCGAGGCGTTATCCAACAGAAAATAAAGTAGCCTCCCCGTCTCTTGCACTCGCCGCACGTCCGGTTGCGTTTCATTGCCTGGCGTCATTGTTGCTGCTCGTGGTAGGAATGTTGATATACGACCCTGTGAGGAAATAATCCGCGCTGGTCGATTGATCACGGCGTTCACGCGTGAACATGAAGGCTGGGAAAAGAACGCGTGCTGTTAGCTGCCGCAACTTGGTGCGGAAGCCCGTCCAGGACGTATTCATTTTAAATGGCAATATTTCTTTGCATAATTCTCGACGCACGTGAATTATTTTTTGTGTGTCGGTCATGATTAGAATAAAGCATAATCTGATGACTTGCTCTATCCCCCTATTCTCTGAATGTACTATAATTATTGTAATCAAATATAGCACATTTTTACCTAAGTATATTCGAACGAATGCCAAATCACGGAAGGGTAAATTCGCTGGTTCTGCTCAATTTGGTTGTTTTTGCTTCTAATAATGATTAATTCGGAGCCCAGGGGCTCTATTCGACCACGTGTGAAGAATCATAAACACAAAAGCAATCTTACCTAGCTTTTTGGGACAGCACAGTTGAATTTTCCAGTAGCATGCTCTCATTAAACACCACGTTTCATTGTCATTTGTCGAACAAACATAACAGGAAGAATACGTCTCCATCTTGGCCAACCGGGCGATCAATACGTCGTTTTTAATGGTGTTTTGAGCCCCCGATCTTCTTTAAGCCGCAAAACGATTTCCATCTACAGAATGACCACTCCCTGTTCTCATACAAACGGTGGTGGGGAATGAACAAAAAAGGACCCCGTATCACTATTTTACAATCACCTTATACCCTGTTGAAAAAAAAAGCGAAAAGGGGCTCTGTGGTTGAACAGCTCCCCGCACATGGGTACGCCTTCCTGCTTGACGGTAGCAAGTCAGAGTGGGGCGAGTGAAATGAAGCAGATGCTTGTCACAGTCGGAGCAGGGGTCGAACCGAAGTGACGTCGACGGAGCGAGGCCTCCTTTCCCCTAATTTAGTACCGTGGCGGACGAGAACTTGTCTCGGACACGGGACAGTGGGCCAGCGGTCGTAAAGTTGGACCCGAACCTGGATGGGATGGGACAGAGCAGCGCTCACCATTGGACCCTCCCCGCTTGGAAGACACTTTGCGTCCTCGATTTATGCCCAGGTTCTGGCGCCCAAAGCAGTTTTGGAGACGGTCAGACAGATCTGCCACCTAATAGCCCTTTGGGCCGTTTCGCTTAATAGAGGAAAAGGGCAGCAGTAAGAAGGAAGATGCTCTGTGCCGATCCCGACTTCCGAGAGGATGGAAGAAAAAGAAAACTAACGTCACATGGAAGGAAGCAGGAAAGGAAAGTAGAGTACGGCAGACCAGATTAAGTAAAGGAACAAAGCACGTGCTGACCGTCCCATTGAAACGGAGGCCGCAGGTCTCCTCCTAGTTTCCTTTGCTTTTTTGTCTTGATCGGCGTGTGGGGATGTCAGATTACACTCTCATGCTGATGCTTTCGTTATCTCGGCTCCCCAACTATGCAACTTTGCTTTTTATTTTTATTTACGTTTCGTGGTGCGGCAACGACCCCGTGTTTCCAGTGCACAGACACTGTGCCGCGAAGATACCATCTTCCCAGAGACCAAAAGAAGGGGCGTTGCGGTCTATCGCCCACAGAAGGAGGGAGTCACTTACACACAAGTTATCTGTTTTTGTAGGTGTTTCCTTTTGTCTTAGATTTATGATAACTACCCTGATCCCCAAATACCGTCGCCTTGTCACTTCGCTGTGTGCAGACAGGGTACATTCACGCTTTACGACCTTGTTTCAGGCAGCAGCTGAATGGTGAAAGGCGACATTTGGGACACCCTCCGGGGCCGATTCTCATCGCAAGTGGCGACTGACACACGCAGAACAATGGGCGCCGCTCCTGTTTTGCAACACTCAAACCAAATGAACGTGCTGCTCTTTCCGGTAATTGTAATGCAATCTCATTTGCCAGCAATTTTGCGCACGAGAGTACGTTGTCTCTCGTGGATCATTCTGTCGCGGGGCTTCAAGAATGTGAATCAGGGACGCGTGCACGGAGCGTTTTATGGTAAAATAATATGTAGGTATTTCACGAGACGCCATGCGTTGCCGGCAGCCAAGAAAAACGTTGCTAGAGAGCGTCGTGCTGTCACAGTGTGATGCCTCGTAATCGGGTCTCGGCCAGCTTACTATCGTTTCATTCAAGATTATAGACAAAGGTAATGTCGGTTGCTAGGCGACACCTTGGAAGAGCGGTTGACGGCGCTCTGTGCGCGAGCGTTCGAATAGTTTTTTTGCTTGTGTGCAGTATAAGGTCGTCCTCCCCTTGCTCTTTCACTACAGCTCCCCTTTAAATTGATTCAAATTTACGCATGAGCGAATTCGGCGTAACCTTGACGAATAGAAATGGGAGATCACCAAGACTGAGGTAGGCAGCGCAGCCGGCGTGGGGGATAAATATAGTAGTGATATGTGCGAAGACGCGAATAAATTTTAGAGCAATAAACACGCAACCAATTTGACCAAGAAGCATGAACGGCATATAGTCATGAAGTCAAAGACGACACAGTTGTCTTGAAGGAAAAACAAGGTTGTTGGAGTGAGCTTGTGCTCCCCTAACAACTCAAAAGAATACAGAGGCGGCGAAGCAGCGATCAACAAAGTGACTTGCACACGCGAGTGTCGTCGAATCGAATGCCGCGGCGTCTGCTCTGCAGGCTTTTATCTTTCGGCGCAAGTGTTTCTGGAACCGTCGATTCACATCCAGAACATTGTATATCACAGAAGATTATTTTGGGCTAGTGACGATAGGGCGAAAGAGTCTGCTTATCTGAATGTGATAGCCCGTGCGGCATAAAATTTGAATCTTTTAATCAAAAGTGGCGCCGCATCTTTTCAAAGGGCTACGAGTTGTGCCGCGCCTCCGCCAGATGGCGCCACGGGTCCCGCGACCGAGAGAAGACGCAGTGAAACATCCCCCTCGCGAAGGGCACGATCAAATGCAGAGCATTTCCGGGGGCGCACGACGTTAAGTAGTTTGCGTTACGTTAATGTTGTTGCACTTGTGGCAACTGCTGACGAGAGAGCGCTCGTCAGCAGTAATTTGAATGAGCCAACGATATAAGGCGCGTTCATAGTGTCCCATTCTGTGTCGGCTTTGTGGCGCAGTGGGTACAGCACCATGTGCATTGCGTTCCGCCCGCAGGGTCGAGGGATCGAAACCGGGCGCCGGATAGTATTTTTTTTATATATAGTAGGGACAACGACGGTGCGGACTACGGACGTCAACGCGGATGACATCGTGAGTTACTGAAATGCTCTGCTTTAAAAGTAAAGAATGTAATACGTGTTTCGTTTGGGACGCAGATAACACAGCCGGGCGTGACCCGGAAGTAAAAACAAACAATAAATAAACAAACCCATACATGGTTTTCGCGTCAATATGATAAGCAATTGCAAAAGGACGATGCTACAAATGGGAGGATGTCAGTTTTAAGAATGTATGTTCCATTCGTGGTTCCTTATCTTACCTTGTAACTCGTAAAGCTTGTTTTGTTAAACGCCGCGTGTACACTGTTTTTTGCCTTCATTAAACGTACATTTGCGGCAGTTTGGTTACACTGCTATCGTGGAATTACTGTTGTGAGATGCAGCTATTTATTTTTGTGCGAAGACACTTCTACCCTAACCCTGCCTACCTAGCCTGTTTTTGGAAGCCAATTTCGTGACGCCTTTATCGTAACGCATCCAGTATTTTCACTTTTATAGCTCGCTTTATAACTCGTTGATCGCCAGCGAAGAGTGGCGGGGGCATGCCATAGACTTGATTGATTGATTGTGGGGTTTAACGCGCCGACGCAACGAAGGCGATGAGGCGCGCCGTAGTGGAGGGCTCCGGATTAATTTTGACCACCTGGGGATCTTTATCGTGCACCGAAATCTCGTACACACGGGCGTTTTTGCTTTTCGCCTCCATCAGAAAAGCGGCCGCCGCGGCAGGGAATCGAACCCGCGACCTCGTGCTCAGCAGCGCAACGCCTTAGCCACTGAGCCACCGCGGCGGGTCATGCCATAGACTTACTTTGGTCTTAACGTCACAATTCGAAATCAACGTGTTAATTCTTACCCACCGAACCATGTACACTGAATATGACGTTGCTCTGCATTTCGTAAATGACTCTAGTTGAACGAAACGTTGCATGTATAGGAGTAAATTCGTCCGTTGTCGAAGTACTAGCTTGTGTTTGAACTTGTATGTATGCATATAATCGTTCTCAGTATAGCATGTAAATTTGCACTGTACGTCCAATTCGTGGATTTGAAGTTGCAGTGAACGCGGATAGTTGTCCTGTTCGAGCGCTGAACGGACAGGACAGATAGTTGTTAATTGTGGGCCTTTCACTATCTCCTGTCCGCACCTCCAAAATTTGATTTTATGCCCGGCGACCACTTACAGATCTAACCAGATGAACTAGAACGCACTGATCGCTGTAAGCCAAACTTTCGGTGGACGTCGCAAGACCTCAAAGCCAAGAGAGAGAGAGAGAGAGAGAAGGAACTTTATTTGAGCCCAAACTGGTAGAAGGAAGGGGGTGACAGGGAGGAAGTCACCTAGCCTTCCCCGTTAGATGGCGGCCATGAGCCCGTGGGCCCTAGCGGCATCTTCCGCCAGCTGGACGAGTAGTTGTTGTACGTCGGGGTGAGAGCTGAGCAAGGCGGCCTCCCATTGCTCCTGAGTCCTGATGTTTATGGCTCTATTAGGTGAACGAGGTTTCTGTGGGCATGCCCATATGATATGTTGTAGGGTGGCTTTGTCTGCACACCACTTGCATCTGTCGGAATACGTGTCTGGGTAATAACGGTTGTAGAGAACAGGGTTGGGGAAGGTGTTCGACTGTATTCGTCTCCACGCAACCGACTGCCATCTGTTGAGGGAAGAGTGTGGTGCAGGTACGTACTTGAGGCGACTCAACCTGTAGTGGTGCGTAATCTCCCTGTACGTGGCCAGCCTGTCTCTGCTCCCCGTGAACGTAGGCCCGATGTCTCCGTCGAGGTCAGCCTGGTTGCCGAAATCTCGGGCTGCCTCGTGAGCCAGTTCATTCCCCGGCAGGGACGAGTGCGCTGGTGTCCATACTAGGCGAACATGCCTGCATCTGTCGCCAATAAACGTAGAAAGAATTTTGGCCGCTGGCAGGGATATTCGTCCCGCGAGGAAGTTTCTTATTGCCGTCTTGGAATCAGACACAATAATTTTGGCTTCCGTGCTGGCTATTGCGAGCGCAATAGCCGCTTCTTCCGCCACCTCAGGGTGCGTCGTCAGGATTGTGCCCGAGGTCACTGAGTTTCCTTGCTGGTCTACCACGGCTACGGCCGCAGCCGGTGGGTCGTGATAATCCGCAGCATCCACATAGAGGACATATGGGTTCTCGCACAGCTGCCGGTGAAGTGCAGAAGCTCTGGCGGTTCTTCTGTCTTGATGATGATCCGGGTGCATATTTCGTGGTATGGGAGAACAATGGATGTATGATCGAGTGCTGTCATCCAGAGAGCATTTGATACCGTGTTGAGAAGCGAAGGGGATGCGCAGGGACCTTAGAATTGCGCGGCCAGTCTCGCTGCACGAGAGCCTGTGCAGCTGCGCCATCCTTTGTGCTTCTACTAGCTCTTCCAGGGTATTGTGCACCCCCATTGCTTGGAAGCGCTCCGTGGATGCCATGACGGGTATTCCTACAGCTTGCTTGTAGGCTTTCCGGATGATGCACTGGAGCTTCTCTATTTCTGCTCTTTTGAAGTTCAGAAAAGGAGCCACGTATATGATGCGACTTATAATAAAAGCATGAACCAGGCGCAGTAAATTTGCCTCCTTGAGGCCGTGGTGTTTGTTAGCTATGCGGGCTATAAGTCGGCTGATTTGCTCCGCACTAGATTTCAACGTCGATACAGTAGCTGTGTTGGCTCCATTTGCTTGAACACGAAGGCCGAGTACGCGAATGCACTCGACGCGTGGAATCAGGCTGCCCTGTATATACACTTGAATGTTCGGGACGTCTTTCTTTCTTCTTCCCTGTTTGGGAGGTTGGTAGAAAAGGATCTCAGATTTTTGAGGTGAGCAAGCAAGACCTCTCGGGGTGATGTAGGCGTGGACTGCATCGGCAGCTTGCTGCAGCCTTTCCTCCAGGTCCCCGTCACTGCCTCCAGTCGCCCAGATTGTAATATAATCTGCGTAGAGGCTATGTTGGATTCCCGGGATAGCCTCTAGGAGGGGGGGCAGCTTGATCATGGCGACGTTGAAGATGAAGGGCGACAGTACGGATCCCTGTGGTGTGCCCTGACTCCCCATTTGAATGAGCTCCGATTCAAATCCTCCCAGGGTGAGACGTGCCGTGCGATGAGACAGAAAGTCCTTGATGTATGCATAGGCACGTTGCCCGACTCCAAGCTCGGCCAGATTGTATAGAATGGCATCGTGTCTGACGTTGTCAAATGCCTTGGTGAGGTCCAGTCCAAGTATAACTCTAGTGTCAAGGTCCGAACCTTGAGTGTCCAAGATCTGGTGTTTTAGTTGCAGCATAACGTCTTGCGTGGAAAGCTTGGGCCTGAAACCCACCATCGTGTGAGGAAACAAGTGGTTTGTCTCCATGTGCTTGTACAACCTATTCAGCACCACGTGCTCCAGAAGGTTGCCCAGGCAAGACGTAAGAGAAATAGGCCTTAAGTTCTCCAACTTGAGTTCCTTGCCCGGTTTCGGTATCATGGAGATCTTAGCTGTTTTCCAGGCGGGCGGGATTTGCCCTCGTTCCCAGCACTGGTTCATGTACCGTGTGAGGGCGGCTATGGAAGGATCGTCCAAGTTAGTCAGCAGTTTATTCGTGACTCCATCCGGGCCAGGCGCCGATTTGGTCCAGAGGTTCGTTAGTGCAGCTCGAATTTCAGCCTCCGTTAGAGGCCTGTCGAGTTCGGAGTTTTCAGGACCAGCGTATTCTGGCAACGGCTCTGGGTGTCCCTCTTTAATGTAGAGGTCCTTAATAGTTTTCAAAAGTTGCTGCTCATCACCGCCATATGTATGTAGGAGAGCGAGCAGGTTATTTCTCTGTACCGTTTTACCTCCGTTTGGGTCTAGGAGGCTTCTTAACGTATTCCACGTGCTTATTTTCCCCATTTGGCAATCCATGCGGTCGCATACAGTATGCCATTGCTGATTCGTGAGATAGTTAGCGTGTGCTTCAATTTCCCGATTCAGTCTTGCTAATCTTCTGCGAAGGGGGCGATTCAGTTTCTGCTTGTGGAGCCGCGCCTGGATGCTGGCTTTAGCCTCCCACATGTGTAGAAGTCTGGAGTCAGCCTGCCATAAGTCTGCCTCTTCGGGTATAATGGGTGTGGCCAGGTCAACATGGCTTTGTAGCTCCGAAATCCACTCATCTAAGTCTTCGATCGCTGCCCCTTCTGGTTCTACATTTGCTTCTCGTAATTTCCGGAATGTGTCCCACTTGGTAATCATATGTCGTCTGCCCATTGATTTAGCTGGTCCGGTCTGGATAATTGTTTCGACTATGTAATGATCACTTCCGAGGTTTCTACGCGTGTTGTTCCAGATGGCCTCCTTGATATTTTTTGTGAAAGTGAGGTCCGGGGTGGTGTCCCTTGTGACGCTGTTACCCACCCTTGTGGGGTATGTAGGGTCAGTGAGCAGGGTCAATCTTAATGACTGCGCATCTTCCCATAATATTCTTCCTTTCTTGACCTCTCTGGGGTATCCCCACGCCGGGTGTGGTGAATTAAAGTCACCAAGGACAACAACAGGTTGACGTTTGGCTAGGTCCATAGTTTTTCTGAGAAGCTTGGAGAAGGAGTGCGTCTTACTAGGGCTGCTATACACATTTAAAACAAAGAGACTACCTCCGCCTTGTTTCCGCCCAGAAATAATTTCAGTTAACACATTTTCTGGTTCCTCGATGTCCGTTGAATGCTGGATGACTGGGATATTTCTTCGAATGAGGGTTATAACTCCCATACGTATTCTTGTGCCGAGATAGTCTCGCCTTCAACCGTCAGGGGAGCGCCGCATACGCTGCGGGAACAGCAGTGCGAATGATTACCTCAAAGCCAAACGATAGGCGTAGCCAACCAGCAGTTGTCGCTGTTATTCTAGCAGGGCTTCACATCCCAAGAGTAGCGCGTAGTAGCATAACAATGTTGCGCAACGTTTTGTAAGCCACCTGGGCCACTACTCTGAATCCCGTGTACGTATACCTTGTGCATGGAGGCTGACCAGGACGTCACGTAACCCAAGAAGAGCTAATGCCTGGTTGGGGGTACGTATTGTGCTTTATAAGCAGAAATGCATGTTGCTTGCGCGCGGTATTTAGTGATTGGCGCAGACAAAGCATCTGTTTAGGTATTTTAAGATTTAGAATAATGTGGCATCAGGGCTATGCCTTTTAAGTGAATAAAGTCCCAATGAAAGAGCTGGAATTCTGGTTGAGAATACAAGCCATGAGGCTATGCTAAGGCTGTTTTGTCATTATTTCTCTTCTTTGTGTTGCGGAATGTTTGTATTTCGTATTTCGCGATTTAGAAACAAATCACTCGACTGGAGTGCGAGGTTGTACAATTCACGGCATACATACGCCGGAAACTTGCGGAGCACCGCTTTTAACTAAAAGTAACCCGGCTGCCGTAAAGAATAGAATTGACAACTTGAATGGAAAAACTCTGCGCTCTTGATCTGGCCTCCTTCGTTCGCAGGGCTTTTTTTCTTAAACAAGCTACATTGTTGTGAACAGGACCATCATTCTACCGGCTATATACGGAGACTGAACGTTTGAGTGGGTAGGATATGGACAGCAGGTGGACAGCAGGTGTTTTGTAAGAAATGAGAATGATATAATTCCTAGCATCTTTCAATTGCCAATCAATTTGCGTAATAAGCATTTCACAAGGTAATCAGGAAGAAAGCTGGGAACAGCCTCGCCGACCCTCATTACCCATGCACAGTTTCGGAAAGCAGGGAGAGGGACATATGGACAGCACACACTACCAATAAAATGACACATTTAAACTATTCAACAAAATGTTTAATATTAAACCTCCGCAAAACTTCGGCGCAATTGGTTATGTGAAATTTGGTATTGTACAAGTGCATTGGCATAGTGGGGGGACAGGAGAAGGCGCAATTTACACACCTGTGTTCTGCAGGTTTGTCAGTACGTGTAGACCTTCCATACTTCAGTGTGGTGGGTTGTATAAGGTTTCAGTTAAAAAGCGCGAGCTTTTTGATGGTTCGGACATTTCTGCTTACCTCTGGTTTTTAACGAACAGGAATGGTTATACCGGTATACTTTTGACTTTGGCGAGAAGAAGGTATACCCATGGTATTTGCTATTTTGACTTTGGACAGCATGCACACATTCAAATACTTATCGAAGTTGTTTTGCCCGCATATACGGCCAAAATCACTTACACGCACGCTGAAGGTTCCTGCAGTCATCCTCACTGCCAGTTGGTAGTGTCCATTGGAGGGCTTCAAAGAGCCATGAGCTTGTCTTCGGTACATACACGGGTGTCCTAAATGTCGTCCGAGTTGTTCGTGTGCAACCTCCTGGGTAACGACAGCAGAGAAGCTGTGAACAAAATGGCCGTAAAATTGTCTCCACATTGTCTCAAAGAATACAGTAAAATCTACCCTTCGTTTACGTGAGTGGGTCGTCAACCCTCGCTTTTACAACGCAGCCTTCAGGTGCCGCGACAATGGCGCTGGAAATAGGCGGTCTCCGTAGTGTTGTTGACGAAAATGTGGATCAAATGAATTTTACACCGGAGGGGGCCTATGGCCAGAATGCGAAGGATCATCTCATGCAACAGACCGAACGCAGGCCAACATTTCTCAGCGTAAAACAAGTAAAACGAGGTCCTAGGCCCTCTTTATTGTGATATAACCAAGCTTATGTTGGTCCTCGAAAATGTATTCCTAGCAATTCCTTTGTGTTCAGAGGTGAAGCTGAATTTATGGGAATCAATGAGCGCTTTTGGCTTATCCACATTGCATGTTGCACACTGAATCATGACCATCTACGGATGTCCACCTTATACTCATGACCACAACCTCCGCCTCTTTCCCGATTGGTGTATCCTCCTCGCCCCGTTCGGCGTCTCTCCCCCGCTGACATTGAATTCTGGCGCAATCTGTTCAGCCGCCCTTGTGCAACTGCCTGAAGTCTGCGCCGTGATTGACGTAGATGCGCGATAATAAAACGCCCTTGCCTCTACCTACCGACTGTGTGTGTTCTTGTTCTGGGATGTATGTAAAACGCCCTATTTCCGACATAATTAAACATATCAAATCCGCAATATACATAAACCGCACCCTAGCAATTCCAAGCAGATTGCCAGCTTCGGTGGACTTCCCTCTTCCCACTGTGGAATGGCCCTGTTTTCTAGGCCTTTCTCGTTCGATATGACGGATAACTGGGCTGGGAATGAAAGTGTTCTTCCACGAAACACCTGGCTACCGGCGCCTTTACGGCCCTGCGAGCGCACGCCAACAAAGTGTGGCTCAGCCGGATATTTTTCAGCTGCCTTGTGTGTGCTGAAAGATCTTGTGTGTGCTGATCGCTGCGATGTGCCTGGGAGTACTTTCATCATATGCCGGCCATCGGTTGAGGATGAAGTTCCGATAATCATCGTAGAGTCCAACACAAAAATGTATTAAAACATTCTTTGAACTGGCTGTAAAGTTTCTAACCTTCGACATGATAAAAAACAGCGCGGTAGGAAGAAATACACGAAGAAAAAAACCAGACAGGACGAGCGCTGGCGGTCGTCTTGTCTGGTTTTTCCCCTTGTGTATTTCGTCCTGCCGCGCTGTTTTTACATCATGTCGACGTACCAACTTGCCCAACTATCCATCTTGCTTCCAACCTTCGCTAACATTCAATTTCGCTAATAATTTGCTATCCCTTACTACTCAATGGAACTACGACCTGTTTCCTCCAGGACATACGCCCGTCTCAGCAAATGTCTAAAATGAAATGTTAACCCCAGAAAAACGCCTCTGGGAAGGAACGGTCACGCATGACAAGTGGGTACAAGGGGGTAGAGGTATGGGCCTTGCTGCTGCTTTTAAAAGGATGATGTAGTGTCCTCACTGATGCCGTTATTCGCCAATACGCCCTGCATGAAGGCCCACTTTTTCAGACAGAATGACCGTGGGTGAAGTGAAGGAAAAAAACCCTACCCTTGGAAGCGAATTGAACGTGAGTCACTCGCGATATTCAGCCGGTGCCTATCCGACTGCTACATTTCGACGTGGTTTAAGCTTGTAATACTCAGAGGACAATAGCAGAATAAGTCACAAGAAGAATGGCTTTGCTCTGCGCACCGTAAGGCTGCACACAAAACACAAGTTAGCCTGAATGGGAGTTTTTTGGCTGGAATACGCCTTTTAAACTCCTCACGGCAGACGGCCTGCTCCCACGTGTGGTAGTATGATGGTAGAAATACTGCCCGTTTACACCGGGGGCCACAAGCCGTCGTAAATAGGCGCATTTAGCACGATTGTACTTCTTCACAAAACGCAGTATCTAGCTGTGAATACTGCATTTGTCCTAATGGGAGTGTTAAAAACTCCCACGCCCCCTCCATCTCCTTCTCCTCCTCCTTAACCCCTTCCTCCCCTACGCCTCCCTAGAAAATGGCTGCCACTTGGTGTCGTGTGTCATGTGAGCTCCAGCGTCCCCGAAAATTTATTGTCGATGTCTACATCCGGCCGCACGAACGGATGTGAAGTGCTTCCCGACAATAGAAGCTCGTTGCGAACATTGTGGAACCACTCTACACTGACGTGCGACACACTGCAACGTTGCCTCCGCCGGCGTGTCACCGACGTTCGAGCCGACGGAATACGCCAGCGAGCCGACGCGAGGCCAAAATGCAGTGGTCGCTGAGTGTGGCTCGTTAAAAAAGACGCGGTTGTGCCTCTGCGAGGTGGTTGAAGGTAAGATTTTCACGTTTTCTATTGTACCCAACATTTTGGGACACTTGTGCCTCTTCTAGTGTCAAATAAACTCAGCGTGTTTCCGCGTCACTGCACGGGCGATTCTCCGCCACTGGAGGTGAGCGTTGTGCGTGAAAGACGGCGCCATGCCCGGAACGTCATTGGGGAGGCCGACGGTGTGAAAGCAATGCGTATTTGCGCGGGTCTCGAGCAGAACACTCACTCATTCACACTCGCGAGCAGAATGGAAACTGTCCGAACTGTGAGCGGCTGTTAGGTGTTTTTGTTAGGCCGTGTCTGTGGCTTATTGGCAGGCGAAGGTGATGTGCCGGTCAAACGTCGCAGGGCGGCCGCTTTTCTTGAGAAGTGGGCGATTCCACGAGAGAACGAACATGCGTGTACACGACCATTTTTTGTTCATTCTCGTTTTTTTATTATATATGCGCGCAATATGGAAACCCCCGAAAATCAAGTTTTGTTTTCTCCTGAGGTGCGTAGTTCGGGAGAAAAAAATGTTTGAATGTGCCCGGAGCGCAGCGGTGGTTTCGGCAACTGCAGATTTTTCCACGTTTGCGTCTCTGTGTACGTCAAGGAGTACAAGGGGTGTGTATAAAATGTTTTGGGCCATAAACTAGACCAGAATGCTAATCTGTATAACGCAAAATCAACGTCCTGCAGCGAACAAAAAATTTAAAAAAAAATCGTGAAATCGGCCCAGACGATAATTTGTTAGTGTTTTTGACGCCCCCTATCTACATTTCTTCTTTTCGGAAAAACTTGTAAGTCGGCCATTTTATTGGCCATACCTATCTGAACGCATAAGCAAAAGATGGTGTTTGTAGAAAATTTAGAAGTACTAAAAAAAATTGAATAACTTCGGCTCTTTTTCAGAAATTGCGGAAATTCAAAACTCAATATAAAAAAAACCCCATACTCGATTTTCTTCAGAATTGCAAAAATAAGACTCCTTTACTTGGACAACAAAACTATGGAAAAACATGTTGCATCATTTTGTTCAGAACAAAGTTATAAGGGGCCAAACTTGGGGCTCGCGCGACGCGTCTTGGCGCGCCGCGGTAAGTTCTGGCCGCTGTTGCCGGACGTTGCGCGGGTGTACACGGGCGGTAATTCATATTCCACTGCCACATGCCGGCACGGTCAATCTCTCTCCAGTATTCCCAAACGAAAAAAACTATTCTGGAGATTCTTCTGTTTTTTTGGGTTTTTTCCCGCCTGTTTCCCTAATGTGTTCTTTAACGAGCTAACTTTCTGGCCGATACCAGCTCGAAAGCGCTCCTTTGCGAACGCCACTGTTCTTATAGGGAAAGGAAAGAAGGATTCGAAACAACAGGAAAAGTTTTTCCGGTGGTTAATATGGCCGATACCAGCTCGAAAGCGCTCCTTTGCGAACGCCACTCTCCTTATAGGGAAAGGAAAGAAGGATTCGAAACAACAGGAAAAGTTTTTCCGGTGGTTATATCGGGTAGAAGTGGTAGGAGTGGTCGAAATTTTCTATTATTATGGCGCTTCGGTCACAGCACGAGTAAATTACTGAAGGTATTTCAGTTTTTTCTCAAGAATATTTATTCAAGCAAAAAGGCACAAGTTTGGAAATTGGCTGTCAGACTATCGTGATTAATTATTTACAGTCAGGAACACAGCAAAAGGCATACGTGTGGGAATACAACTCAAGTAAAATATTTATAATATCTGCACCACAGCTTCCTCGGGCGCTCATACAGTCAAGCACAGCCACTTCGCAGACGTGTAGTTTGCTCTGGAACGTTCGTACAGCTGATATTTCTTCTTGAAATGGCTGGCTGCACCGTCACTAACGTAAACAACGTAGCTGTACACAGGGGCACTTTCTTCCAGGCATTCGTGCACCTTGTGGAGCGAGCGCATAGCATGCATGTGCTGTATCGTGTTGCATGTGATCGCTAACCACTGCGAAGCTCTGAACTGATTTTCTTGTAGTTACAACGCACGTAACAGTGAAACCTGTGTTTTGTGCCAGTGGTACGACTGGACTTCATTTGGCAGAATAACTGTCCAATTTTCAGAGAAGTCGAAGTGCAGTACAATGCTTGATCGCCGTTCGCATCGTTTCGCTTCGTTTATGGCAATGGCCTGGTCCGCCTAATAGAGTCATGGGAAATCCACTTGGTGACCCATTTGCCTAGCTCCTTCACGAATGCAGCTGGCGGTAGACTCTTTTTTATCAGAGAACCAATTTCCCATACAGCGTATGTGACGTCTTCTTCGTCCGAAACGCCCAAAGCGGACATGGTAAGGTTGTCGGACATTGGGAATTGCCGGCACGCGCCCAAGAAACACTGCGTCGATGGTGAGGTGCAAAGACAAAGCTCCTTTAAGTTGCTCATTCTTCGGTCAACCCCTGTAACATTTTGCAGGGCCAAAGCAGACAGGTCGGCATTCGCACAATAAACGCAGACGCACACTTCATGCTGGGGTGAGTGCAAGACTTGGCGGGAATGAACTGTGGGTGGGTGAACGGGTCACACTTTTTTTTAAGAGCGAATGCTCTTTATAAGCGACCCCAAACCATCCACCGCCGGCGTCGGCGGCGGCGTCCGCAGTGCTCTTTAAAGAAAAAACAGCATCCGGCGCCAGGTTTCGATCCGAGGACTTTGCGGGCCGCAGCGCGACGCGCTACCGACCAAGCCACAGACTTTTTTTTTTTTTTCTTTATTGCCGGTCATTTATAAATAAACACTCACGGTACGGACAAGAAAAAGTACCAACAACGAAACCTGGTGCAAAACATACAATGCATAAGGCGGCCAACCGTAACTCCGGCTTAGCCTTGTCCTTGTTTTCACAACTGCGTGTAGTAAAGCCACAGACGCGACGGTGATATCAGTGTTAGACGCGCCTTATATCTTTAACGCATTCAAACTACGTCGTCAGCGGCGTGCGTTGGCGACTCAGCGGCGTTATAGCGGCTTGATAACTGCGTGGTGTACACGTGATACTACAAACCCGATGGAAGAGATGGAAGAGAAGGCGGCGAGGGGGTGGGCTGCGGGGGCCGAGCGCAAGCGCCGCAAGCGGGCCGACAACCGTGCATTCGCACTTTCACATTCTCCCCCTCGGGGAAATGCGGGGGAATTTTTTTCAGAACAACATCCGCTAGGCTTCCCCTGCCACATCTATCAAGATAAGAGTGTGCGGGTAGTCGAGCAAGCAAACACGCGCACAAATCCACGTGCAAACACTTAGGCACAAACGAAAGCATCCACCCATGAAAAAAAAAAAACTTTTAAGGGGAGGAGTCAAAAGCAAACAAAAATATGGCAAGAGTAAAGCAAAGGGAAGCATCCGTTGAGAGCACATCAACCAGTGATTTGAAGGACAGAAAAGGACGGGGCAGTAGCCTCCCCTTACTGCAATTTTCGTACGCAAGCGTATCAAAATCGCTAGTAATACTGTAATGTACGCTTCGCCTTTGTGATATGTGATTAAACAATAAATATACGGCAATAATATGACAACAGACCGGAATTTAATAATACGTCAAGAAGCCAGGTACCCGACCGCACCTGATTCTCATTCCAGTAAAATAGGTTCGCGTGCACGTGGCGTCTCCGAAAAGCCTCCTACGGCCTCGTAAGCCGTGGTGCAGGTGTTTGTTTCCTGGTTAGTTATTTTTAAGGTCGTTCTCTCATGTTTGCCTCAAAGAATGCGGTGGGATACCCTGTACTGACGCCAGCGCACCATGCACCACCAGCGGAAATGCGCCCGTCGTGGTGGGGAACTCATTAGCGTCTGAAGGTCAATCCATTCCCTCCCTTGTAACTGCCCGAGCGCCATCTGTTTCGGTTGCCTGCGCATCGGAGGAACCTTCGTTTTTTTGTTTTGCATCCCGCAAAACACTGGCGTTCGCAAAGGAGCGCTTTCGAGCTGGTATCGGCCAGAAAGTTAGCTCGTTAAAGAACACATTAGGGAAACAGGCGGGAAAAAAACCCCAAAAAACAGAAGAATCTCCAGAATAGTTTTTTTCGTTTGGGAATACTGGAGAGAGATTGACCGTGCCGGCATGTGGCAGTGGAATATGAATTACCGCCCGTGTACACCCGCGCAACGTCCGGCAACAGCGGCCAGAACTTACCGCGGCGCGCCAAGACGCGTCGCGCGAGCCCCAAGTTTGGCCCCTTATAACTTTGTTCTCAACAAAATGATGCAACATGTTTTTCCACAGTTTTGTTGTCCAAGTAAAGGAGTCTTATTTTTGCAATTCTGAAGAAAATCGAGTATGGGGTTTTTTTTATATTGAGTTTTGAATTTCCGCAATTTCTGAAAAAGAGCCGAAGTTATTCAATTTTTTTTAGTACTTCTAAATTTTCTACAAACACCATCTTTTGCTTATGCGTTCAGATAGGTATGGCCAATAAAATGGCCGACTTACAAGTTTTTCCGAAAAGAATAAATGTAGATAGGGGGCGTCAAAAACACTAACAAATTATCGTCTGGGCCGATTTCACGATTTTTTTTTTATTTTTTGTTCGCTGCAGGACGTTGATTTTGCGTTATACAGATTAGCATTCTGGTCTAGTTTATGGCCCAAAACATTTTATACACACCCCTTGTACTCCTTGACGTACACAGAGACGCAAACTTGGAAAAATCTGCAGTTGCCGAAACCACCGCTGCGCTCCGGGCACATTCAAACATTTTTTTCTCCCGAACTACGCACCTCAGGAGAAAACAAGCTTGATTTTCGGGGGTTTCCATATTGCGCGCATATATAATAAAAAAACCAGAATGAACAAAAAATGGTCGTGTACACGCATGTTCGTTCTCTCGTGGAATCGCCCAAGTACGTGTGGTGCCAGCCGCGCCTGCTACGAGGAGTGTGATTGCCGCGTGCCGCCGTCGATTAATTGCTTTCACTGGAAAGGGAGAAGGTCGGGGCCCCGTGGGCGCTCTCCGTACGCTAGGCGCGTGTAACTATAACCAGCAAAGGGAGCATTCTGCACTGTAAACGCAAATTAGCTGGAAATGGAGTTTTAATCAAGTAATGTGCCCTGAAAAGTACATATAGCAAAAAATGTACTCCCTATGCATGGTCTAAAAAAGTGGGCGAACCTCCATGGTAGTACCGTTGCCCATCCGTGTAGCAAAAGGGAGGATTTAGAACGACTGAACACCATTTGTGAGATGGCGTTTGGTTCCTTGCATACAACCACGTCCACAATATACTCCCCATCTGGGGTAATCATCTCAAGCGGGCGGTCGCCATGTTAGTCTTGTGTTGTTTCCGTGTGTCAGCACTTCAACCGTGGACTAATGCTAATTAGAACGAGAAAGCAGGACGCGACGGTTGCATGCAGCTACAAAACCGATACCGTACGTATACCCGTATAGATGCTTCAGCCAGCGCGATCACAAGCAGACAGCACGGCCGTGTTGTTCCAATCTGTTTATTTTGGCGGTAGGTGTTGTCAAACTCTGCTGATAACAAAGAGACAGTTCTCGCCGTTGCAAACAATTGCAATGTTTATCTGCTTCGCTTGCTTGCGCATATATAGACAATTTAAATTCTCGTGCCAGCGCGCCAACGCACCCGACTGCAGCGACTCAACTTGCCCTGGCGGCACGATTTGCTGCCCGGATGTAAACAACCTCCGTGCTATGCTATCAATGCAGCGCGGCCGGTGACTTGGTCTTGGTGCTGGAGGAGCTTCAAGCGCCTCGCCTTGGGCCATCATTTTTTCTTATTTGAGAAGGACTGGTAGTGCCATTTGGTGGAAAGATTTTTATGTGCCCCTGTGACACGACGAACGGCCGCTAACAACATTTGGATACGGCGACAGCTGTGGACAGCTCGCTGGTAAGTGGTCTGTCATCAGTCGATGCGTTTGTCAAACGTTTGGATAGGGTTAACTGCGAAGTACCCGTGCCGCACACAGCACGTACACGCACGGGCAAAGAAAAAAGCGCACACTCGTTTTATTGTACTTGTTTGTGGCTTTTGGGGTATGCATTCGCATTCTTTTGTAGGCCGGTTTGTAACAGGGCATTCGAGATGAAATCGTTTGTCGCGCGCGGCGTCGTTTCAAAGCAACGTGACGGTTACTCAGGTAGCCGAATCGCCTCCGACAGCGGTGCATCGTCGGGCCCGGTCGGTGAATGTTGTGGTACTCTGTCTCTCATATGCATCGAACTGCTCGTGTTCTTTTTAGTTAACTGCTCTACTTTGTAATATCTATTTGTTAACGCTCCTGATGGCTTGCCTGTCCAAATATAAGTCTTTGTGTTGTTTTCGTTCGAGGCTCTGACTCATTCTTAGAGCTCTGGTCGGCGAAAGCCGCAGATCAGACGGCCACCCCCTTCGAAAACTGTGCCCTGTAGATTCGGTGGGGTTGTTTGCTCGCTTGAGTCGACTCTTCACATCTAACAGCGTACCCTATTAAGGAAACGGTGACATGCGTAAAAGATGCTATGAGCCTATCGAACAATTAAATGCATATAGTGTGGACCACAACGGCGACGTGGTTCGAAACCGAAATGTTTTTATTCCCTTTCGAATGATAATGAGGGGTCTGTATACAATCGGGGCCCGTCAGTCGCCAGCTAATGCCACGTAATTAAAAACACAAATTCATGCCCTTATGGAAGAGAACCGAGTTTGCCGTAGCATGACACAAGTCTGCTGGGCATAAAAAAGGATATAATTTTTTTAGAAGAACAATGCACATACTCTTCTTTTGTTGGTAATAACTTTGTCATAATCAATAGTAAGATCATACACAAAAATTACTCGATTCATCTGACTCTCGATTTTGACACGGAGCTTGCAGCTCCAAAAAGTGCACTGTGGTTTTGGGTGACGGAAACTTCTACAATCACGGTAAATTAACTAGGGCAGGTGTGTGTGGCATGCAGCGTTGGTAAGTTTGCGAGAATAGCGTTTCCATTTCAGCTGTTTTTTTTTGTTGCCATGCAATCACAAGTAATTTGGTGCCATGAACGAGGTTTACGTTAGCTAATAAGGCTGTAGTAACGGTTGCGGCTACAAATAACCTTATGCACCAATCATGCTTGTCAGCTCGGTGACACAGAATATCAAGGTGTCAGAATACGGATGACTGAGTCGCCTAGTTTATTACTACTGTAAAAAAAGAAAGTGTTTTCTGACCCAGTGAAGGACTTTCCTGTATGACTAGCTGTGTTATGACAGATGACCATACTTGATGAGACAAGCCGTAACAAATTAGCTTTGGATGTAACACAAGGAGGGAAATAGATGGAGGTATCTGCAAGTATAACTGAAACAGTGGGTGCCTGTCCGGCATGAATTCACTATTTGCTGACACGATTTTCTTCTGCAGATCCTGATACATGATCAAGTTGAATGACTTCATAGATCTTAAGGCAGGATAGGCTGTGCTGTACAAGGCAAGGCTGCATTTGGAAACCAAGTTGGCCCCTCCTGCAGAAGGGAGTATTGCCACGGCTTGCAACAGCCGTCCAGCTCGCAAAAGCTGCACTTTTTAAATGAAAGTGAGCCACCATGGTAGGGGAGAGGCAGTGTAAGGGTTTGCATCTTTAACTGTGTGCCCACTCACTTGAATAGATGCAAGCTGGCATCTTAAAGCAAGAAACAGCAGTTAACAAAATCATGCAATACCAAAGTGTTTTTCAGTCAAAAACAAAAACTAATCTATCAACCTACAGAGACTTGCATTTTATCTTCACTGTCATTTAAAGTTGTGCTGGAGTATATTGTGCGGAAGTAATATCTTTTTTATTGCTGCAAACGCCACGACGGTTAATGTACTGGCACTTGGTTTTATGAAGCCTTTGCATTCCTAATTTAGGTACTGGAATTCGCAGGGAACCTGGCCTTACAATTTTATTACTGTACCGAATTATTAAGTTCATTTACCACAATGTCTGTTTTGAATTTTACGTGTGGGGCATTTTTTTTGCTTTTTTGCTTTTTCAGGCAGATGTTCCTCTGACTCCCTGCCTGCATTCCGTGAACGGGGAAGTTAGCCTCCACATCGATGGCCAGCGTGTCTTGACTGCATCATCTTTACTGGGAGGACTGTGTAGTATGTTTGCATCGTTCTGGGTTTTCAACATTCAATATCCCAGAAGGCACACAGAGCTCTAACGTTTGTGGAACATGCCTTTTTGGACCTTGCCTGCACCAAACCACGTGTGAAGGATTTAGAACTAATTACCTTTAACACATCAATATCGCTCACTAATATTTGTTTTCAATCCTGTAATCATTGGATAGTAGTCAAAAAGAATTCCGTATTATATTTCTGACTTTTTCTTTTTTCTTTTTTTACTGAAAAGGAGATATTTGATGGGCCGTTCTGTATGCTGATAATACAGTTATCTTTCAGTGAAGCAATATTATTAACAAACTAATTTAACTTGAAACCATTATCTAAATAATATTGGCGACTGGTGCGAAATGAATCAGCTAAAAATTATCCGAAAAACACGAATTTCATGGCTTTTTGTTCTCACTCTAAAGAAGCTGTCGCGCTACCACCCATTCTGTTCTATATCATTGCAATTAACCCGTCAGACTCGGTCACTTTTCTTGGCGCATTTGTGTCTTTATCAAAACGCACTGGTATTTTCCGCAGCATATTTTTCGTTCTTTATATTACTCATTTATCCATAGCCATCTCACTGTAGTCTGTCTCCTACATCATTTATCTCTTGTGCCTTTACCACCTACAAAATGCTTGTTACCTTTCAATATCAAATCGTAGCACAGCTCTCGCTCATTTCACCACAAATTGAAAAATTGTTTCGTTGTTGTAAACCACTGCAACCATTTTTTCTTCACTTTGTGTACTTAGTACTGATGCGTACTGATAAGTTCTGATAAATACTGAGGTGTTCTCGATCCTCTAGTATTATATAATGATTTCACTTACCATGTGGTTGTGTTTGTGCCTATCTGTTTTTCAAGTATTTCCAGTTCTTGTATTAATATTGTTTCTACAATTTGTTCAACTAGCAGACAGCTCTCGCTCATTTCACGACCTACTGAATTTTTTTGTTGTTGTAAACCACTCCAGCCATTTTTTTCACTGTGTACTGAGCGCTGATGCGTACTGATAAGTTCTGATAAGTACTGACGCGTTCTCAATCCGCTAGTATGCTATAATGATTTCACTTACCATGCGGTTGTGTTTGTGCCTATCTTTGTTTTTCGCGTATTTCCAGTTCTTGTAGTAATATTGTTTCTACGGTTTGTTCAACTGGCGTGTTATTTAGCAATGTACCATTTGTGATTTCTAATATGAGGTCGCCATAAGTATTTATTTCGGAACCTCGTTGTCTACACAATGTACCATGTAAACTTGTCTGCGTAAGTTCGTTTGAAATAAACCTGAAATCGAGAAAAACCTGGATGCGTTAGTTAACTGCTGCATAATCGATTAAGACAGCTGTTTTTTGCACTACCGAAGGCACTTCCCGTTATGAGGCACCGGGCAGTGTAGTAGAACATTTACTCGATGATACTTAGGGTAAACTGACACATCGCGTAGAGAAGGTAATTTGTTCGCTTTCTTTATAAATTCAACGCTGCCTCGGCATCCAGGAATTGAAACTGAAGCATTGTACACCGCTACAGCCATAAGTGACCATGTGAGATCTGAGCAATCTGGCAACTCATAAATCTTATTAAGACGAATAAAGCCACCGTGGTAAATTATTTAAAGTGCTTACTCAAGCTATGGATAGACCCCATGGGGGCACCAGATATATACTGGCTTACACAAACCTCAAAAGTAAAACAAAATAACAACGCGGGTGACCGAGGCACGATATTGATATATACGGTCCTCTTGAACACCGTATATTGTGGTCTGGCCGACTGCGTAATTTCTGTTCCTGCCTCTATTGGAAGCTGAAAGGCGCCGTCCTTGGACTTGTGGGCAGCCGTAACCTATGTTATGCCCAAGACTACAGCGCAAACTTTGTTGTGAAGGAAACCCATTACGGTGCCGTTCGCACGATGGCCACGTCCGCCTACCTCAAAGATGACGCCATATCGGTAATGAATATAAAAATTTTTGATGGGGCTCCAGAACTTGGTACTTATAGCATCATCCATAAGTTTTGAACAGTAAAAATGAAGGTAGTAAATAAACAGTGCAACAGCTATCCCTACCTATTCATTGACGCACAAGGTACTGAAACAGTTGTACTTGAAAAAGTCTGGCTGGAATGTACACGTAGGTCATGTCGTTTTTTTTACATTGACCAAAATACTGTTTTTGATTTTCAGTACATACCCTGCTGTCTTCATGGATATCAACTGCCGTGCTACTGTAAGGACTCGCTTCAAATGTACGCACAGTAAGAACGCAGTGGTGGATCTGAAGTATGCTATAAATTCCAAGCCAGGCATGCGCGGGAACCCGTTAGGCAGTGACAAGTGGCTTCAGCAAATCAGTTCCCACTAGAGTGGCAGGATGAGTGCTGCCGGCAGGCTAGGGGAACCATGAATGCAGTCAGGAGAGAGAGAGAGACAGAGAGAGAGAGGGAGGGACAAACACTTTATTGGTGAGACACCGGGTTCAGGTTGGGGCGGTGGCCTCAGCCCAGATCAAGACGCACTGGTATTTTCCGCAGCATATTTTTCGTTCTTTATATTACTCATTTATCCATAGCCATCTCACTGTAGTCTGTCTCCTACATCATTTATCTCTTGTGCCTTTACCACCTACAAAATGCTTGTTACCTTTCAATATCAAATCGTAGCACAGCTCTCGCTCATTTCACCACAAATTGAAAAATTGTTTCGTTGTTGTAAACCACTGCAACCATTTTTTCTTCACTTTGTGTACTTAGTACTGATGCGTACTGATAAGTTCTGATAAATACTGAGGTGTTCTCGATCCTCTAGTATTATATAATGATTTCACTTACCATGTGGTTGTGTTTGTGCCTATCTGTTTTTCAAGTATTTCCAGTTCTTGTATTAATATTGTTTCTACAATTTGTTCAACTAGCAGACAGCTCTCGCTCATTTCACGACCTACTGAATTTTTTTGTTGTTGTAAACCACTCCAGCCATTTTTTTCACTGTGTACTGAGCGCTGATGCGTACTGATAAGTTCTGATAAGTACTGACGCGTTCTCAATCCGCTAGTATGCTATAATGATTTCACTTACCATGCGGTTGTGTTTGTGCCTATCTTTGTTTTTCGCGTATTTCCAGTTCTTGTAGTAATATTGTTTCTACGGTTTGTTCAACTGGCGTGTTATTTAGCAATGTACCATTTGTGATTTCTAATATGAGGTCGCCATAAGTATTTATTTCGGAACCTCGTTGTCTACACAATGTACCATGTAAACTTGTCTGCGTAAGTTCGTTTGAAATAAACCTGAAATCGAGAAAAACCGTGTGAAATCAGTACTCCCGCAGGGAACTAGAAATTCTCCCTTGTGGCCTTGAAAACCTCCTTTCGGAAGGCCTACAAAACTCCCCAAGCTTTCGTCAAACTCCATTCAAAAGAAGTAAATGCTTCCCTTGAACCTCCTAAAAACGCCCCTAAACTAACATAAGTACTTCCAAAGGGAGCCATAATAGGCTCCTATTCAACCGCCTAAAAATTCCATAAACATCACTTAAAAACGCCCTTCAGGAATTAAAGAATACTCCATTTTGACCTTAAATTCTCCCGAACATTTCTTAACACTCCCTAAATACCTCCTTTCTATAACCTAAAAACGCCCTGTTTTGAGGAGGTAAACAAAACCTCCCTGTTCCATGTAGTAAAAAAACTCCTACAAGGAGGACCACTAGAGGACAGGCGAAAACGAACCTCTAGGGAGTATATGGGAGGAAAAAAAGTTTACAGTGTGTAGAGTCGACGGACGACTGCTTTTTTCTTTTTTTTTTTTTGAAGGGAGGGCAGGTGAAGGTGTCACACCGACCGAAACTTTTCCTTAACTTTGGGTGAGGGGAGAGAGGGTCAGCGCGGGTGGTAAAACCTGAAGCTCGCTCCCAGAACGCTACACGCGAGGAGAAGAGGGAAAGGAAGCATTTTGAGAAGTTGGTCGACACAAGGGTCGTGCTCCCTTTTGAACAGCAGAGCACTTCGTTTTGACAAACTAGTGAGCGCAGGTGTCTCGGGCGGAAGTGGAATTTTGCGTAGCTTTAAATAAACATTCAGACATTACCGAAAGTTGGACACAAGAGTGACAAGTTCAGCGTCTTAACAATGCCGTTTCTTTTTTTTTTTCAGGTCAGTTGCCCAGTATGCTTCTGTATTTGTTACCGCATATTTAAAGCGTTGCTATCCTTCTAATGCATGTGCTGCTGTGGTTTCCTGGGGAACGTGCCAGGAAGTGCGGCAACGTCAGCGTTTGGGAGGCAGGTGCAAGCAAACAGCGCACCGACGACATGCTCACCTCATTGTTTGCATGGCTTACATTTTTTTCGTTGAGGACTGTTGTAGTAAATAAAGTTCTTACCAAGATACCTTGTGTTCGCGATGTAGGTGTTTTGTTGATTTACTGTTTTTATTGTCTTATTAACGTGTTCACACGTATATCGTATTTATGTAATTTTTATGCAATAAATTGACTGTGAAGAAAACAAACTTTTCACGTTTCGCTATTCAAGGTTTGAAGCGAAAAAAACAAGAAATTAGGTTATCCGAGACGAAAAATGAAAATACGGCCTGTGCGCTCATTAAGAACTCCCAAATACAGTAATAAAGTCCTCTGCAGCGCTTATATCAAGCGCACAAAAAACACAAAAATACCTCGAATGCAGGTCAACACTGCTCCCAACGCGCCCCCTGAAAACTCCCAGTTGGAGGAAACAATACACTCCCAATGGTACCCCTGAAAACTCCCATTGTAGTGACAGTAAAATGAAACTCCCATATGCTGCTGAAAAAACTGCGGAAATAATGGGAGTAAGGCGAAACTCCCATTGGAAGGAGTTTTGAAAACTACGAATTGGTGCTGAGTTATGCAACAAGCCATTTACTCTCATTCCGGCTTATTTGTGTTCTGTGTGTGTGATCCACAGGACGGTAGGCCTAACTTAGCATTTTGAGGTTGAGGACGTTAGGCATAATGTCCCACATTGGCGTTTAACACTTTACAGCGGCACCCACTCAAAATATTGCTCACCTAACGCCAAGCAGCAGGTACCGACTCTCGCCGTATGCACCCGAAACAAAAAAATGTTCAGCCTGTACGGAGTGCACACCCGAGAGTATCTGTGGGTATTCATGAAAGGAGGGGTGTACCTCCAGAGTGGCACATACTCGCAGTCTGCGATGGGCAAGCAAAGAGTCCACGACGAGAAAGTTTCGCGTTCAATTAACGTCGTCGTTAGGGAGGAGAACGAGGAGGAAATCTGCATTTATTCCATCCACTGTGACTGCGGTCCCTCCCTAACAGTTCCTCAGTCCAGAACTGCCTCTGTAACCAGCTTTCGGTACCCTATTCACAAGGCGAAGCTGGGAGCAGGGGTCACAGCTGGTCAGCGTGCCGCCCACTGTGAAGGGGCAGGGTTGGGATTGGGAGGGATATCTGGGAGGGGCGCATGATTTTTCGGTGCTTGCCTGTCGGCGCCTTGTAAATACTAGAGCGAGAGCTCGTGTTTTGTAGTTTAGCAGCGCAACTTATGCTTACCGCAGAACCATTCCATGTATTATGAGACCGAAATTCCAGCGTTATTAACGGTCCGCAGTGTATTGTACGAAACATTTTGCGCGTGGTTGTGTACCCCCCAACAAAGAAACAGCGACAAGGCGCGCAGTCACGCAAGTGATGTATGCTGTCAGGCAAAGGAATTAACTACTCCGCGCCGATTAAGCTTATAACGCGATTCTCGAAGGGTTTTATATATGGAGTAAAAGGTGCCTGCAGGAGAAAGAAAGGCAGAACGTGCGCTCACCTGTCGTCGATCCATAAGGCGTTCATTAGAAATTTCAAAAAAAGCAATGAAATTGTGGGGTTCAAAGCCCCCTGGACTACGCCTGGGCAAAGAGGTGTGCCGCATTGGAGGGCTCCGGAGAAGTTTTTACCACATGGGATCTTAATGTGCTTTGAAATCTCGACCGACGGGTGTTCTCGCTTTTTTCCTGCACTCATACAAAACAAAAAATAAAAACAAAGACCTTGGCCCACATTGAACCCTCGCCCTTGAAGCCTTCGCCACTGAGTCACAGCGGCAGGTACGTTCTATAGAAACAATTCTTCATGTGTTCTAATATCGCCACCATCTGTGATTCTTATCTGAGACTTATTCGCGCCCGTATACATCACGCGCGTGTGTAGTCCAGGTCCCATGAATATATCATTGTACAGGTGTTTACGTTCAGAGTACGCAGGTGCCTGTTTTATATGGTCCGCTAACCGCATGCTATTCGGAGGAAAGAGCGCAAAGGAAGAAAGGAATGCGAAGAGAAAATTGCAAAAACGATTCAGCGGGAAAGAAGGCTCTTGTAAGTACCGGGATATCGGGCCGCCGTTAATGTTTTAACGTACGCATCGAGTGCCACAAAGAATTCTTACAACCGAATAAATAACTGGGAAATGCACCCATAGCGAAGGCCCCAACGTGATTGTTCTGATAGCTCACTCACGGAAGACAGTGTTCCCCATAAACTTGGTTCTGTAAATGTATGGCTAATATTTGGTTAGAATCCCAGCGGCGGAAATGTGACATTAAGAAAAAACTGAAACCTCGAAGTGCTTCAAAGAGGAGGAGTGGGAAGGCGGACGAAGAGGAGAAGTCCGTAGAAATAAAACCCATCTATCCTCTGTTACGAGGTGATTTGTCCTCCATCCAGGTGAAATGTCCTCTACCAAAGAACAGGTGATTTTTCCTCCCTCCTTCAAAAGTTATCTAATACACAGCAAATGTTCCTAGGATCTCAATTTGTATATACTTATCCACGCAAACACTTTCGAAAACGAAACCACGCGAAAAACATCGGCTGAATCATCCCTTGCATTCCTTATGGAAATCTTCTTTGGCGATTCCTTCCGTTTTTAAAGGAGAGGTGGGAACGGAAGGAAGTTAAGGAAAGTGTTTCACTTCACATCCGCCTCTAATGACTTTTAAAATGCTGACAAGGGCCCCATAACAGTAGCAGATCAGGGGCACGCTGTGTGTTCACCGAGCCGCTTCACGTTCTGACGCTTTAAGAGCACCACCCCTCCGAACACGCATTCAGACACAATGGGGCCGTGATAAATGAGAAAATAAATCAGTTCTTTGAATTGCTAGGGAGATTAAAACACCCCTAGAAAATTGTGGCACGTGACCGCACCGTGCGACACCCGGGAGTTTTGAAACAAGATCATGTGCCCCGTCCACCATGAAAGAAGGCGCCACGCTCTAATGCTGGTGGGGCGCTGATGAGGCGATAGCAGCCTGCGTGCTTTAAACTGCACTCAACGGCGTTTTCAATTCAGGAATGCTCTCCGAGCGTTACTTGTCGGCAAATCGGATGCTTGATCGATCACGTTGTTGGGTTGGTTGCGCGACCCGCTGTTATACTTGACAGATAGGGATGTCCTAGCTTTCGAAACGCGGAGGCCTTTTGACAGGCAGCTTCCCGCGGGAGGTTTAGGTTCACTTTAGAAAATATAGTTCTTCAAAACATATTTTGTAATAAGCGCCCCGTTGCTTTCTTTGTAACAGGTTTTCTTAGTCTCGATATCATTCCCCTCCTCTTATTTCTTGTCGCCAGTATAACCGGGTTCTCGCTACTTGCAGAAGTGTAGTAGAAAACAATGGCCGCCTACATGTTCGCTTCGCTCCAAATGTCGTCGAAAGACGATAGTAGTCTTCGGCCACTTCTGTCACGGGACCACCTCTACTCTCTCCCCTGTCCAACCGCCGCGATGTTCTCCAACTGTCTCCACCCTCCCATGACCGACGCAATCGGGCTGTGTTGAGTGCAGGTCGAATTTCCCGCGTTCGCACTGCCAACGCTTTATCTTCTGGAATCTTGTTGTTTTAGTGCTCATCGCTCAAGACACGACTAAAGGAGCACGTCACAAGGTTTAGTAGTTCAGGAATGGTTTAAATCTATAAATGTCTCAATCGAAAATTCTGTTACCCTTCTGTCCTGGCGGCGGAATCAAGAGACAGACAGACCGACAGATAGGCAGACAAAGAGACAGACCATAATTATCGCGTACAAGTAGCCCAAGAAGGGCTGTCGTCTCAAAAAGACACGTTCATCAGTGCGTACCGCGTCCGGCGAAGATAGTACAGAACAGATATATACGCGTATCGGTGCTCTTTTTAATGCAGACATGTCCTTGTGAAGCAGGTTTGCACGGAAGATAGCTGGATGAAGTTCCAAGGTTTCCTCTAACCAGCATGGGTATTTTGTAAGGATGGTAGTACGTATTGCGCAAGTTAAAGTCAATAGTTTTTGTCTCCCTGTCTACCACTCGATTGAACCGTCAGGCCGGAAGTTGAAACATTTAATGTTGGAGCAAGAAGTACAGCATCGATCTAAGTATTACCAAACAACCAAAACTGGTGCCCTGCCTCATACATAGGAACATTTACCAGCAAAAAGGAGAGCATTGGCCTATTTGAGGCAATTTGAGGGGATACCCTATTTCCAAAGTGGACTTCGGATTGGTTAAGATGATTGAAAGTAACGGCAAGCACCCAGAACACGCGTCGTTCTTCTGCGGAAACAATGTGCGAATGTGAGTAGTGCTCAGAAATAAACATCCAGTGCAGGCCAAGATATTTTATCAGCAGAGCTGTTGAGGTCGAAATAAATCCGCCCGCCGTTGACAGAAACCCACGAGCGCACGTGAGCGGGTGCCTCGCGGCGACCGCTCGGCGTCGTCCAGGCTTGTGCAGGGGCTAACGCCGCATAAGGAGGTCTTGACTTCGTCAGCGTGTAGCGACCGGTGCGCGTAGCGTCCGCCGCGCCGAAAACGATGACGACGAATCTGCCAAGCCATGGCTCACATTCCACACGTGGAGATGGCCACGGGACCACCTCACGAAGAAGTAGAGGTCTACAGAGGCGCGACGAAGGAAGGGATGACGACGATTGCAACTAAATAAAACTGCACATGCTAATGGCCTTTGCTTGGAAGTGCCGTCATAAATGGCTTCGAGGAAGAGGAGGAATAAACTTTATTGCAGTATGCAATTTAGGGGCGCGTGGTGACCACTGGGCGCAGCCCCACGGCAACTTCCGCAGCACGGGACGCCAAGCCTCTTTGGACCCCGGGGTGAGAGCAGCCCAACGCCACCTCTGATTGATCAATGTGCGGAGAAGCTAGATCGACCCTCAGCTCTGCTGTTTCTCGTGCCTTGTCTAGTGCGTAGTGCAAGATGTGCAATTTTTGACAACTGCTTTTGGAAGGGTTTTTTTGTACTAGTAGAACCCACTCCGGTGCGCTGAGGGGAATTAAGACAGCGTTGCAAGTACGGGAAGTAAAGTCCGGAATACGCAACTCTGCGTACCAGGTAGCTCATGCACCAGGCGCACTGGAACTATCTTATGCGAAAAAGACGAAGGATATGCTCGACGCCGCGTACTCGATGCCTTCAGGGTGTTTCCCCTGGCTTTGTTAAATGTGATTGCATGATTGCACCAGTGGGGTAACACATCAGGACAAACACTCCTTTGATCAAGAAGTGAGAAAGTGTTAGTAATGCTAGCGGAGTGAAGAGAGAGGGAGGGGTGGTGTTAGCAATGCTGCTTGGGCGCTTCCTAGTACCGTATTAACAGCTTACTTCATGTGCTTCTGAGCCAAAACATTGTTGCAGGTTGTAGTGAAACAGCCCAGAAAGGCACCCTAGCCCTTTTTCTTATCCTTTTTGTTTGAAGCACTCCTTTATGTATTGAGAACCAATTCAGCCAGACGCACACTTTATTGGTTTTTGTGTATATGGCTAATTGATTTACATTTTAACATTTATATGTTCTCATTGTGTGGTATGATTCTAAACTTGTGTATTGCTATTTTGGAACAGAAGGGTTTTTTCTGGGGGGCAGTTTCGTTCCATACTAAAAATAGTGCTTACTGTAAACACTGCCGAACAACCAAAAGAAATTTCCCATATTCCCGTAGGGGAACCCTGAGTAGCATGCGAAGCAGCCATGGGGTCGGCTCAAGTTCCCATTAGTTTTCAGTTCGATCGTGGCGTTGCGGGAGGAGAATGAGGGGAGCGGAGCGCGCGCGCGCGTCATTTATACTGCGGAGCTACAGTGGCGCCCCCAGCGGCGTATGTAGCGGCTACCATCGCGTCTCCAACCCTAAGCTGCTGCGCATTATCGCGCGCGGAGCCGCAGGTGTTGCCATTCGTTCCGCAATCCCCGAGAGGAGAAGAGGAATGCCACAGAGGAGAGGAGTGTCGGAGAGGAGAGGAGCATTGCCTCGCATACTACTCAGGGTTCCCCTACGGGAAGTTGACGACGGTGGTTGAACGCGAAGCTATCTCGTGATGGATTCTTTGATTGCCAATCCCTAGGGGTATCCTGCTACAATCATCATCAGCGGTGCCTGGCCAGGCATTCGCAGTGGGGGAGTGGTACTCAGGGTTTCCCTAGGGGAAGATAACGAAGGTGGTTGAACGCGAAGCTATCTCGTGATGGATTCTTTGGTAGGCCAATCCCTAGGGGCATCCTGCCACAATCATCATCAGCGGTGCCTGGCCAGGCATGCGCATTGGGGGTGCGGACGGCGGTCAACGATGACACGGGAGGGAGGGACACAGCCCCGAGCATGAGATGCTTCGCATAAAAAAAATTCAGTTTTAACAACTGAGAAGAAAGGTTCACGTCAATTTATAACGCTCAGACAAATAATATGACGGTCGCTACATGTGCTGTGGCTCCTGTCGGGCTACCAACAGATTTGAAAAAAATTGCATAACGATTCACCTGGTGTGGTCGCGTGCAGTTCTGCACCAATGGCACCTGGCCCCATTTTCGCTTACTGGCAATGAAAACTGGCTGTTTCAAAATAACGAAGAGATTTGTTGGCCACGTTCATATGCAGGCAAAAAGTGTTGTGCAGCCAATTCCTGTAATAGTGCCTGGTGTGGAAAATTGGGCTCAATAGGCTTTTAAGAAAAGTTGGTACAAAAAAAGAAAATTACACAAAATGAGAAACAACACAACGTATTTCCTGAATTTTGCCATGTGTATTTTCGTCCTCTTTTTTCCAGCATGTATGCAGCCAACATAGCGGTACTGCTAATTATATTGCACCTTTGGTTTGACAGGTCACCCAGACAGGACAACACCAACGGAAACCGAGGAAGTGAGGTATTAGAAGTTCACTTTATATTGTAAAACAGTAACAGTATTGCTTTACTCTTCAAAGTGTAGAAACAGCAGCCTCCATTAGACTTATTTGTATGCAGGCCTATTTTTGAATAAGCTGCAAATCATGTAACCAGTTTCTTCTTGTCTTCTTTTTATTTAGGTTCATGGGGCAGAACTGAATCTTTTCTTTCAGCTTGTTAAGCTGGCTCTTTTTCATATATGATCAATTATTTAGGCATTCATAAGTTGGAATATTCTGATTAGTCATTACCTGTGTCCAATTGCGTAAGCGTATCGTGAATTTTATCATGCTAAGCATCACACTCTGGATGCTCACCATGAGCACGGACAAATTGCAGAGTATGAATGACGATAGCGCGGAATCCTTTATCAGTATGTAACTGCCTAAGAGTCCACATACTTCAGCATACTCATGCCCATTGAAGATGGCATCAAAATAATAGCGGTAACCCGGCAATTGGGAAACAACAAATTTTGAACTGAATACTTGTCGACAGTTTTCCTCTTGCTTAGAGACAGCGTGTTAATTGTATTTTCTAGTTTGTAAATACAACGTAACAAAATACTAGACGATATTTACAATGGGTCCACAGCTACCATCATCCTCCACAAGGAGAGCAGCAAAATACGTGAAGGGGGCGTGAGAAGAGGTCCCGCCTTCATTTATTGAGGAGGACCGAGCGAAGAGTAGAAGGCGAACAGCGCCGGAGACGGGCGAGCCATAGCGCCGCTGGTGGTCCTGCGTGGCAGAGAGTGCGAGCGCAGTGCTGTCGGCTCGGTGTCTCGATCCCAACTGCCGGCCGCCTGACTCGTGCCTCGTGGCTCGCGGCTCATGACGATCTACAGTCACGAGGTGCACTGCTCTGGTGGCGCGAGCTCCCTCGGCTGCCCCGGCCAAGCTGCTACATCTACTCCCCCTCCAGTTGTCTCGCGGTGAGACGCGAGAGAACGAACGAAAAAAAAAATGAAAAAATATTGACAACAACGAATGTCCTATGTGCACTGTACACTATATACAAGTTCATTTCAGTCACAGTCCAAAGGGAAGGGAACAGCAAGCTGTGCACTATTTACAAGTTGTGTCCAGTCCTGATCACGCCGTGGCGACTGTCCGGTGGTTAGCCATTATTTCGGGTGGTCGTCCCAGGGTGCTCAGTGGTGGACGAGAGAGAGGGCGCAGCGCGAGTCGAGGGCTGAGAGAAAGTAGAGTCTTCTGATTTGGCGGGATGTCGCACAGAAGCTCTGACGGTTCTAGGGGGAGAAAACGGATCTGTTTGGTGGCCGAGCGGTTGCGGAACCAATGGTAGGAGGCTTCTGATCTGGGAACACGCCACGGGGGACCTCGGGAAACCTTCACTCGAACTACGAGTTTAGGGCGTTCAGAATGGAGGGCCTTTGTTTGACCTCCATGTCCTCGGCGATACCGTTTGGTCCGGCGTTTGTGTTGACACTGCTGATTGTAGCCTCGTGCCGGCGGTCGTTTTAAGTGCGAATGCACTTCTTAAGCGAGCCTGAATCGTCCGCCGCCGTAGTCCGCATAGCAACAGCTGCGGGTGCGCGCGCTCCTCGTCTTCCCTAGCAACGGGGGGAGATGGGCGCGCGCTGCCTGGCCGCGTCCGCATGGCTCGTTCTTGTTGTTGTTCCTGCTGACATACCCACGTGGGGAACTGGCCAGGAATCGGGCGTGAGAAGGGCTAATGCACCCGCTTAAAGGAGTACTGACACGAAATTTCAAAGCTGAGATCCGCTCTAGCAATCAAGTACAACGACAACACAAATAGGTGTCTGTGAATAAATGCATCTTTCTTTCTTTGTAGTTGTGTGTGTGTGTGTGTGTGATCTCTCTTTCGCGAACATTACCGAACCGCGCAAATTCAACTCGTGCATTCGCACTTTTACATTCTTCCCCTCGGGGAAATGTGGGGAATTTTTTTGACGGTGACCGATTGTCGGCTGGTGCGCAGTCCTGGCCATCGTTCTTTTTTGAGACACGATACTCGTACCCAAAGGTCTGCTTGGGCGTTGAAGAATAGGTGGAAACTTCGCACATCGAGCGAAGTTCTTGATTCTTGAAACGTTGGATTCTGCTTTCTGGGCGTAGGTCGTGCCCTCAGGAAGGTCTCCCGCACCAGCTACCTCTGACTGGTCAGGTAGAACTGGTGACGGGCTGCTTGCTCGTTGCGGTGAATTGCGACGAGTTGGATTCAAGATGAGACTACGCAAAGCGCCTCTCTCCTCGGTGGAGGACGTCACGCACTCTGGTGCATCAGTGGCGGTACAGAGGTCAGCGTTCCAGGCATAGGTCCCAGTGTGCGCTGTGATGATGGAGTCATCAGACGGTGAGGAGCGCAGAGCTGATGACGACGCTTCCGACGTTGGCGATGGGGCACTGTCATGAGTGCGGGGCGCACTGGACATGTTGGTAGGCACCAGTAATTGGATGGGTACTGGCCATGGCTGGGTTGGTTCCACGTGAGGTGGTGTCTCAACTGCCATAAACTCAGTCGCGGTTGGAGTCGAGGATGGGGCAGGGACGCACTTGGGCATATGTCGGATTCACTCGTATGGCGGGGTCGAGACATGATGGAGAACCCGATGATGCAGGTACATCGTTACAGGTAGTCAGGGCGGCTGGGGTGCTAAGCGAGGATGAGATCGCCGGCCCAGGTACTGAGTCAGGTTGACGAATGCTGGTGGGCGAGAGGATGGCTTGCTTCAGCAGGGAGTACTCGACCGACGGAGCAGAGAGAAGTTTTTCGCGAATGTCAGACAGGCGGTCGGTTGGCAGGGCTCGAATCACTGCTTTGCACTTCGGAATATCACTGGTAATGCCGTTGACAGCGAAAAAAAATTTCACCCCACCTCCCCGAAGGGAATCGTGAGGAAATGCGAATGCATTTCTTTTGCGCGAGAGTGCGCGGAATTTATAATTAATGAGGAGACGGTGATTTGTAGCGTAACCATTTATTTAACACCTGTTTGTGTTGTCGTTGTACTTGACGGCCACGATCACTGCCTTGTGGTCGGTAAAGTGCACAGTCAAAGGGTCTTTGAGAAGCAGGCGGGCGTGGGGGAGTAGGGCGAGCGTCGAGAGGAGAAGCACCGAAGCACCGCGCCTACCCTCGCCTACACTCTCCCACACACGCGGGAGCTCCGGTGAGCTCCCGCGATGCGAGCGCCCTCACACGCCCGAGCGCGCTCCTCCTCTCCACTCACTCGCCGCTGATCCGCCCGCACCACCTGCTCCGGTTGCTAGGGGAGAGGAGGAGCGCGCGCGCTCGCAGCTGTTGCTATGGGAGAGGGGGTGAGAGCGGAGAGATAACACCTGCGGGCGCGTGGACGCCGCACGGCGCCTGACATGGCTCGACTAATAAATGCATTCGCATTTAAAACGCTTCGGCCTGAGCCAGCCATACCTCGACATCTTTGGCGTAAAACGCCTGTAGTTGCAGGTAGGGACTGGGCCTAGAAACATCAGACTCATCATCCAGAGCAGGAAAAAGCTCACTGAAACTGTTGAGTTTCGTAGTGGTATCGACGGCTCCGTGGGCGTGGATGGCAGTCAGGTGCGTATCGGCGTCATGCGAGGCCGCAGTTTGTTCTTGCGATGCGGAGGCGGGAACTGAACGTGGCGTCTCCGCAGTGCAAGTTGATGGTTCTGGGGCTGTTGTGGCCGGAGAAGTTTGCTGGTGATGAAAAGGGCTGGTCCAGCCGAAATGAGCAAGGACTGCCTTCTTGAACTCATCGTACACTTTGGGGCTCTACAGCGGCAACCGAAGTTGTGCCACGACGCGCTCTGGGACAGACTTGCTGGCGATGTTGTACCGCTGCGCCTGCTCGGTGATGCCTCGGATGAAAAAATGGCTCTCAAGCAGCGCGAACAACACAGGAGGGTCTTTCTCGTAAAGCTCCTGTAGTCCCGGAAGCGTGTGGTTGGGCTGCTGGACGGATGAGCTTGGGAATCCAGACCGGCGCGGTAAAGCCATGGCTGACGTGTCCTAGAGCGCGATCGCAACGCTGACGTAGCGTTGGTGGTGCCGCTGAGACCATTGCCGTGAACGCCTTGAACTCCGGTGCGGGCTCGTTTTACGGGTCACCAATTATGAAGGGGGCGTGAGAAGAGGTACCGCCTTCATTTATTGAGGAGGACCGAGCGAAGAGTTGAAGGCGAACAGCGCCGGAGACGGGCGAGCCATAACGCCGGTGGTGGTCCTGCGTGGCAGAGAGTCCGAGCGCAGTGCTGTCGGCTCGGTGTCTCGATCCCAACTGCCGGCCACGTGACTCGTGCCTCGTGGCTCGCGGCTCATGACGATCTGCAGTCACGAGGTACACTGCTCTGGTGGCGCTAGCTCCCTCGGCTGCCCCGGCCGAGCTGCTACATACGTATAAGAAAGGGCGTCAGACAAGGGGTCGCAATCGCTCCAATGTTATTCACAGCATGTTTAGAAGAAGTATTCAGAACATTAGATTGCGAACAGGTGGGACTAAGGGTTGCCTTGCTAAGTAACTTCGGGGGCTAATTGCAAAGCATGCTTACCGCACGGGATAAAGAGTAGAACCATGGGCCTGAAATTTATAATGCAGAAAGCTAAACTAATTATGAATAACCTCGGGACAGCACAGCGACTTGAGATAGGTAGAGAGGCAGGAGAAGTGGTAAGCAATTGCAAAGCATGCTTACCGCACGGGATAAAGAGTAGAACCATGGGCCTGAAATTTATAATGCAGAAAGCTAAACTAATTATGAATAACCTCGGGACAGCACAGCGACTTGAGATAGGTAGAGAGGCAGGAGAAGTAGTAAGCGAATATATCTACTTATGCCAAGTTGTGACCCCGGATCCCAACCATGAGGCAAAGATAATTAGAAGTATAAGAACGGGGTGGGGTGCATTCGGCAGGAATTGTCAGATAATGAACAGCAGCCTACCATTGTCTCCGAAGAAGCAAGTGTATGACAGCTGCATCTTGCCGGTAGTCACCTACGGGGCAGAAACTTGGAGGCTCACTAAGAGGGTTCAACTTAAATTGAGGACGACTCAGCGAGCAATGGAACGGACGATGATAGGTGTAACATTCAGGGAAAAGAAGAGAGCGGAGTGGATCAGGGTCAGGAACGGAGTGGATCAGGGTTCCACTCTGATCCATCAGAGTGGATCAGAGTGGATCAGTGAACGCGTGTTAAGGACATATAGTAGAAATTAAGAAGAAGAAATGGACGTGGGCCGGGCATGTATTGCGAAGGCAAGATAACCGTTGGTCATTAAGTGTAACAGGGTGAATTCCTAGAGAAGGCAAGCGTGGCAGAGGGCGGCAGAAAGTTAGATGGGAAGATGAGATCAAGAAGTTTGCGGGATAAATAGGTCGCAGTTAGCACAGGACCGGCTTAATGGGAGATTATGGGAGAGGCCTTTGCCCTGCAGTGGGCGTAGATAGGCTGGTGATGATGATGGCGGTGATGATGATGATCAAATATTACGTAGAATGCTTGACTGAAGCAGCTCTCATAAACTACAAAATGAGTAGAATGAGATGGGCATTGCTTCCACAGATAAGTAGTTTGTATCTTTCGCGAGATGAAATTTCGAAGGGAGTTTTGGTTTTTGGGCAACAAACTGTTTTAATTCGCGAAAGAAACCGTCGCGAACCAACATTGGATCAGCTGCACAGCCTGTGACATTATGCAGCTTAAAAAATGAAAGATGTCTTCTTCTTCATTTTTCTGTGTCTATATAGAAAACATCTTTATTAACAATAGAAAATGAAGGGCGGAAGAAGGGTTTGTAAAATGTTTAACAATGGCTTTGCACAGTATAGTGCCTTAAGCTTTTCTTAAACGCTATGGATGAGCTGCTTTACATCAACCGCCGCGGTGGCTCAGTGGCTAAGGCGTTGCGCTGCTGAGCACGAGGTCGCGGGTTCGATTCCCGGCCGCGGCGGCCGCGTTTCTGATGGAGGCGAAAAGCAAAAACGCCCGTGTGTACGAGATTTCGGCGCACGATAAAGATCCCCAGGTGGTCAAAATTAATCCGGAGCCCTCCACTACGGCGCGCCTCATCGCCTGCGTTGCGTCGGCGCGTTAAACCCCGCAATCAATCAAATCAATCAAATCAATGCTTTACATCAGAAGCATTTCTTAAAACGCGGGTACCCCGGTATGGCTTTCTGGCACAGCGTAACCGCCATGCGGAAAAGCCAACATAGTCGACAGCTTCAGCCGAGGTAGGTGCGCCTTTCCCATTTGCACTCAAGAGTTTTCGTATTGCATGCGTTAGTTAACTGCTGCATTATCGATTAGGACAGCTGTTTTTTCCACTACCGAAGGCACTTCGCGTTATGAGGCACCGGGCAGTGTAGTAGACCTTATACTCGATGATACTTAGGGTAAACTGATACATCGCGTAGAGAAGGTAATTTGTTCGCTTCCTTTATAAATTCAACGCAGCCTCAGCATCCAGGAATCCAAACCGAAACATTGCACATCGCTACAGCCATAAGTGACCATGTCAGATCTGAGCAATCTGGCACCTCAGAAATCTTATTAAGACGAATAAAGCCACCGTGGGACATTATTTAAAGTGCTCACGAAAGCTATGGATAGACCCCATGGGGGCACCAGATATATACTGGCTTACACAAACCTCAAAAGTAAAACAAAATAACAACGCGGGTGACCGAGGCACGATATCGATATAAACGGTCCTGTTGAACACCGTATATTGTGGGCTGGCCGACTGCGTAATTTCTGTTCCTGCCTCTATTGGAAGCTGAAAGGCGCCGTCATTGGACCTGTGGGCAGCCGTAACCTATGTTATGCCCAAGACTAAAGCGCAAACTTTGTTGTGAAGGAAACCCATTACGGTGCCGTTCGCCCGATGGCCTCGTCCGCCTACCTCAAAGATGACGACATATCGGTAATGAATATAAACATTTTTGATGGGGCTTCAGAACTTGGTACTTATAGCATCATCCATAAGTTTAGAACAGTAAAAATGAAGGTAGTGAATAACCAGTGCAACAGCTATCCCTACCTATTCATTGATGCACAAGGTACTGAAACACTTGTACGTGAAAAGGTCTGGCTGGAATGTACACGTATATCATGTCGTTTTTTTTACATTGGCCTAAATACTTGTTTGATTTTCAGTACATACCCTGCTGTCTTCGTGGCTATCAACTGCCGCAAGGGCTCGCTTCAAATGTACGCACAGTGAGAACGCAGTGGTGGATCTGAAGTATGCTATAAATTCCAAGCCAGGCATGCGCGGCAACCCGTTAGGCAGTGACAAGTGGCTTGAGCAAATCAGTTCCCACTAGAGTGGCAGGATTAGTGCTGCGGGCAGGCTAGGGGCACCATGAATGCAGTCAGGAGAGAGACAGAGAGAGAGAGGGAAAGAGAAACACTTTATTGGTGAGACACCCGGTTCAGGTTGGGGCGGTGGCCTCAGCCCAGATGACCGAAGCGACCTGCAGCGCCCGTTGCGTCAGGGTCCGTTGATCCACGAGACAAGAGCTACCCAAGGCCTGCTCCCAGGCCTGCAGTCAGGAGATGCTGCAAGAGAAAGAAATGGAACAGAAAGAATGAAACAACGTTCAATGTAACACTAAATAAATATTCCACGACAACTGAAAAGAAGGGCCAGGATAGAGAAGACCACACAGCCCGGGTTACTGCCCTGCGTTGTTTTCCGGGTCGTTACAGCTGCATTTCCTTGCCGATTTGCTTAAATATTCAATATGAAAGCACACGAAGTAAGCATCTCTTGGCAGGCACGCGCATAGGCAAGTCCGTTCATGCAAGTCCAAAACGAAAAAAAAACTGGCAGCACGATTGAATTTGTAATAAATTCTCAAGCCATCAATTGACAATCCGAATATAGAACTACCCATCACGCGCATCGGTGCGGGCGATCGCAGCGCCAGATTCTTCTCTATAGTTATTACTGTTTGAAACTCAATGGCGTAATGGCGTGTGACGTGTAAGATTGTATTATGACGTGGGCCAGTGGTCAAGCGCCTTGTGTGTCCCACGCGGTTGTCCCTGTGTCCTAGCGCTTCAAGGTTCCGTCATGTCACACCAACAGGACCAAAGCAGCACCCTCGTGAATAGTGCTATAATTACTGAAAGTAGATTTTTGTAGAAAAGTAATTGTGTTATGATTGTTTCGTGTCTGTATCGCAAAAAGCGATTTTATTATGGAGCTTGGACAGTGCAGCGCTCTGGGAATGACAAATCGTAATTAAAAACCTATGACTCCGGTACAAAGAATTTCAATAACGACACGCACTATTTACTTGCTGCTCAAAAATAGCTTCCTGCTTATTATGAAAATATACTCTTAGAAAAATAATGTTTTAATGCAAAAAAAATTTAACTGGGTCTTGTTCAAATTTAGGTACACATATATCGGAACTGATAAGACTTAAATCATTAGTAAGGCAGCAATTTTCAGTTTCGTAGCTCATAACGTTTTTTTTCTAAAAAAATAGGTAAAAATGGGCCTACTTCTTTGACTGGCGCCCCAAATGTCTATGCCCCATGCTGTGCCAAAATCTTGATACTGACTGTCCTTTTGTTTTTGCTGCATCGTTAATGTGGAACACCTAGCGTGATAGGTCATTGCTGGCTTTCAGACCTACTGACAGCGTACTTGTCGTTCATGGATTGGTGGAGAAGTTCTGCGTGGAAAGAAAATGATTGAAGCGAAGAAAGCTACACCCGTAGAGACTGTCCAAGGAAAATAAACGCGTACACGTGTGCCCTGCAAACGGAATTTCCTGTGATCGTGAACACTTCTAGCTGACCTCCTGACAAACTGGTGTACCCATCTCGCAAAGTATTTCTACTGCCACTTTCATCCAACGTTCCAATCATAAAAGTAGCGAGAACTACATGAGCAGACAACCAAATGACCGAGAATTCCCGGTTGTGCACGGATTCTGTTAGAGGAAAATGTACGAAAAATATTTTTGTGTTTGACTATGTGCTGATTTGTGTGCATGCATTTGTTTTTCCCTCCGTGCCTGTAATCGTGAATGAAACGAAAGCCCCAAGCCTTAATGCTTTGTTTCTGTCGCTGCGGACACTTCTGTGCGTTCTGTAAACTTCTGCACTATTCGAGAAAAGATGTTGCTTGTAATTTCTCAAAAATTCAACAGAGAGGCAAATTGAAAAGCAACTGCATGTTTGCATTGCATACAATTCTAGCCTCCTATGTTCAACTAAATGCTGTTACAGTTTTTTAAGTGCGAATGCACTTCTTAAGCGACCCTGAACCTGCGTCCACCGGCGATGTCCGCATAGCATACCCACGTGGGGGATTGGCCAGGAATCTCCTCGTCTTCCTTGGCAACGGGGGGAGATGGGCGCGCGCTGCCTGGCCGCTGACATGACACATACCCACGTGGGGGATTGGCCAGGAATTGGGCGTGAGAAGGGCTAATGCACCCGCTTAAAGGAGTACTGACACGACATTTCAAAGCTGAGATCCGCTCTAGCAATCAAGTACAACGACAACACAAATAGGTGTCTGTGAATAAATGCATCTTTCTTTCTTTGTAGTTGTGTGTGTGAGTGTGATCTCTCTTTCGCGAACATTACCGAACCGCGCAAATTCAACTCGTGCATTCGCACTTTCACATTCTTCCCCTCGGGGAAATGCGCGGAGTTTTTTACTTCTACCAGTATTCACGCAAGCTATCGATAATAACTTTGGGTCCCGTTTAACCATCTCGCATTTATTTTCCAGCTACCATAAGGCGTCGTCATCATTAACTTCCGAAACTGCCCGCGCCGACAGTTATCCTATAGGACTATAGGATTTGAAGGACCACTAAAAGTCAAACCACTTTAGCAATTACTGGTTTTGTTTCGGCTGAAGCTCCTACTACAAAACAGGAAACACCAAGCGGCGATAACATTATCGAAACATGCTGAGCACTCTGCCGTTGCTTTTCCTTTTGGTTTACATGCCCATAGTACCAGCTGATCAACAACGCTAACAAAACCAGAAGCAAGCAGTTAATTGCTATTTGTACGTTTATAGGAGCCAGGCAATAACGAGCATGGGGACCAATGTCCGCTGGAGGGGGGGGGGGGAGAAGACTCTAGTGTTTACTCTGCCCATTACGTGACTATAGCTGCAGTGAACATATAAAGAGAGCTCTGCAAGAATAGCTGATTCAACATTCGCAATTCGTACTAGTTCTGAAGTCTTTCTACGAAACGCACACAAGGAAAACACCCTACGGACGGTGATAATTCCAAACGTTATTTATTTCCCTTTTCTAATACCCCTGCACCGTAACGCAATGCGTACAGCATAATGCGTACGCAATGTGTACACAACGTACACAACGTGTACGCAATGCGTACACACACGTTCAGCTGTCCTATAGCATCCAAGAAGATGGGGGTAATGGCTTGTAATTTTATTTTAATTTTCTCTTTTACTGAATAAAATCTATAATATAGAAGAGTAAAAGGTACCCCATAATTTGTTCGCAATTGAAACAAGATCCCTGGATCAAATTCCTTATTTCTTTATTTTTGAGTAAAGTTTAGTTTGTGTGCGTAGATGTATTACCTCCATCTTTCGGAGACAGTTGTAATAAACTTATCTTAAAGGACTACCTAGTCTACTTAGCTAACGCCAAATTCTACAAACGTGATACTTGCACATAGTTTCTCGAAATATTTTTGCTTATACGCGAACGCCATACACGGGGCTAGAAAAAATTGAAAATTTTTGAAGCGATGGCAAATCACATAATGGACTTTTCTTGAGAAGTTTTCGTGTCTTCCATTTTTAAGACAAAGTTTTGCGATGGTGTATAAACCGGCACTACGAAGCCCGTAGATAAAACGTAAATAATACGTTTTGAACAGATGTTTGTAATTTGAGAGATCCTCGAGAAAGTTGCCAATCATAGTAATGACCATAAATATCGCACATGGTGTGCTTCGTTTTGGTGAAAGAAAGAAATTGGTCTTTTTCTTGACCGAAATGTGGTTAAAGCACGTAGCTTTTGCCATGCAACCTCAGTCAAAGTCATAGGCCAAAATACATGCTGGTTCGGCCTTGACGGAATGGTGCAGTCCGAGAAACGTCGGCTTCATAACGTAAAAAACTGCGGTTCAATTATGACCAAGGGAAGCGCTTTTTTTTTCAGGCGCTTAGCGTTTCATCTACCTCATCTTCATCATTATGCACCCTATGTGGAAACCCATTTTGTAAAGTTGGCTTTCTTGCAGTGCATTTTTGTCCTACGATCTACGGTGGAATTTATGCATATAAAGCTTCACTTTAAAAAAAGTGCGGCGTTTACGTGCACCTGAACGGTGCTACGAAACGAAAGTAGTGGGCCACTGTACCGACGTTACAAAACACCTGTGGCCGAGCAACAAGATTAACGTACCCAGTTTAGAAGTACAGTTAAAACCCGATCTAACGAATTCATCAGGCACGGCGAATTATTTCGTAAAATCTAAAGCTTCGCACAATCGGGACTGTCATTTTACAAGCAGCTGATTTCATAAATTTGATGTCTAAAGGGAGGGGCATCCCAGAAGCTACGAGACATCGAAATTGGGGTGGCCACGGCGCTCGCCTGCCAACAATTTTGAAATGCGCTAAAAGTCAGCGGTGAAAATAATAAACCAGCCGGGGCTTTCCCTGAAGTAGTCGCACCCAGCCTAAGAGCGCTTTTAGTTGTATCACTTCCCGCTGAGCGGAACGCTCTTGGCTTTATACTGAACCACGTAAACAGGGCTTTGTCCAACTTCTTCTGCGGAGTGGTGTTGAGGTTATTTTTCTTCGACGCAATTACTTACGTAGTGTGATGGGTGATGGCGTCTAGCCCTTCATGATTGTGAAAAGCATGCTGGCCGGGACGCCGGTGTCTGTGGCCACGGAAGAGCTCCGTAAAAACGAAACTAGAGGCTTTTTTCTGATGTGGCGAAATAACCTTCGCGGTGTTCTGAGAAAACACAATCGAGATTTCTCTGTTTCTGGTACGTTTCTCGAAATATTTTGTTAAATCGGGAATGGCGCTGAATCTATTTTGTTATTTGGAGTTCATAGGAGCTTTCAGCCATATAGGCACCTGCAGGGGAATCTGACTTTGTTCGTTATATCGGGAAATTTGTGACATCTGACTTCCTTAGATCGACTTTTTACTGTAGAAGCTTCTCGGACTTGTAGTATTCGGGCACCCCAGTTGGCATTCCTCGCTGCGGCCTAGAAACATCAATCTATATTTTATGGGAGTACAAGGGAGCGATACAAGAGACGACACGGTGAACAACACCTCCTTTACAGACGCTGTCACCACGATATTAGTGTTGTCGGGACAAGCGCCATCATATCGACAAAATTTTAAGGCCTCCTCTCACCGGCGTTAACCCATATCTCTAAAAGGTGGCATATACTCATACCACCATCAATCTATGGCGTGGTCTAGAAATTTTCTGGAATTACTTTTTGTGGAACAAGCGGATGATGAAACCTTTAAGGAGGAGAATAATTGACTCTTTTAGAGGGCTAACTACCACATGAATAATTTCAACACGTGTGTAATCAGCTGAAGTTTGGCCTCGGTTCGGAAAGGGGACTTGCTTTTACAAATGATGCCTGCATAGGATTTTACGACACGTGTATTACGACCAAATGCATGTAAGGTGCGTGAGTACGAATATACAAAACGAAGATTGCGAACTATCCTGATGCCTTCAAGGCATGTACAGCGTCATGTATAAAATGACCACCAAAATGGCAGCGGCAAGATATAATAAACAATTTTCGCCAATAAGGAAGTAGAAACAGTGTAGATTCGTCAATCGGCACCTCGGCAAAGTTGCACCGGTTTACACCAACTCACTGACAAATTTATTTTGGAGTAACCTTTAACTCAAGCTCAGTCATTGCTGAGCAGATCATCTACGCTTCCTCAAACTCACTTTTAGCCCACGGCTCAGATCTCACTAGGGCTCAGAACTCACTCGACCTTTGAAATCAGACAGATAACAACTCATCAGCAGCATCAAAATCATCATCATCATCGGCCTATCTACACCCACTGTAAGGCAAAGGCCTCTATCATGGATCTCCAATTACCCCGGTCCTGCGCTGACTGCCACCAATTTATCCCCGCAAAATTCTTGATCTCATCTGCCCATCTAATTTTCTGCCGACCGCTGACCTGCTGACCTTCTCTAGGGATCCACCTGTTTCCCTTAATGATCAACGGTTTCTATTTGTCTATTGGTTAATGATCAACGGTTTCCAATATTCATTTCTTCCTCCTAATTTCTACTAATATGTCCCTAACACGCGCGTGTTTCCTGACCCACTACGCTCTGTTCTTGTCTCCTAATGTTACACCTATTATCTTCCGGTACCCTAGCTGAGTACCGGTAAGATGCAGCTGTCATACTCTTTCTTTTTGAGGGACAATGGTAGGCTGCCATGCATTATCTGGGAATGCCTTCCAAATGCACTTCACCCCATGCTTACTCTTCTAATTATCTCTGCCTCATCATTGGGGCCGGAGTCACAACTTGGCCTAGGTATATATATTGAGAAGAACTGCGAGTTGGGCTTGTTGGTATAGGTTCATAATGGGAAACAGCGCAAAAACAAAACTTGGACTTTGTCCCGTTTGTCTTTCTTGTCCAAGTTTTGTTTTTGCGCTGTTTCCCATTATGTATATATATTGGTTTACCACTTCCACTGCCTCGCCACCTATCTCAGACCGCTGTGCTCTCTCGGTGGTTTTGAGGACTATTTTAGTTTTCTGGGTATTAATTTTCAGGCCCACGGTTCTACTCTGTTCGTCCAGTGCAGTAAGCATGCTTTGCAATTCGTCCCCCGAGTTACTTAGCAAGGCAACGTCATCAACAAATCTGAGGTTGCTGAGGTATTCTCCAGTAACCCTTATGCCCATCAGTTCCCAATTCAATGTTCTGGATACCTCTTGTAAGCGTGCTGTGAATAAATAACATCGGAGAGATTGTGTATCCTTGTCTTACGCCCTTTCTTATAGAACTTTTACTGCTCTCCTTATGGAGGATAATGGTAGCTGTGCACCCATTGTAGATATCTTTTAGTATTCTTACGTAATGCTCCTCTACACCCTGATTCGGCAAAGCCTGAATGACTGCTAAGGTTTGACCAAGTCAAATGCTTTCTCATAAGCAATGAAGGCTTTGAACATATAGGGGCTGGGTGGTCTCCGTGCATTTCTGTATCACCTGATTGATCGTGTGAATATGGTACATTGTTGAATAGCCTCTACGAAACCCTGCTTGTACCATTAGGTTGAATAAATATAAGGTGGCAGAAATTGTGTTAGTTATTAGAACTCACTCGGGCTCAAACCTCACTTGGGCTTAGAACTCCCGTGGACTAAGATGGACTCCGAACACAAATGCACACAGAAGTCAAATGGACTCAGAACTCAGACGAGCTCAGATGGGCATACAGCTCAAATGGATTAACAATTCCGAATTCACGCGGGTTCACGAATATACCGGGTCATATTCGCTTGTTGAAATTCATGCATTTCATATGACGTGATCGCGTAACTCAAAGAAGGTCGGAATTAATTTTCGCGGTGAATGTATTATGGCAATACTTTCTAGGCAATGATGCCTATATCGCCACATACGAGGATCTAAGCATGTATGTAAGCATGTATTGAAAGTAACAGGCATGTAACCATGTAATAAATACCTTTCCTGTGACATTGGCTGCGGATTCATGACAAAGATGGTCAAGTGTTAACACTCGTGTCATGCCACATTCTTCACGTCACTTCACTTTATTTCTTTAAAGACCCCAGAAGGGGCTGTTGCATAAGGGTTGGGTTGTACAGAAATGTTACATATGCCACAGTTTTTTTTAACAAGACAAGTACATCGATACACTTTGAGCAAAATGTGATGAACAGGTGATAGAAACGATGTCGTAGGGAATGCCCCATTATCTGCCGCGCAGCCCCAGTCTGGGGCTGCGTGGCAGAAGAAAGATGCAGAAAAAGTTGTGGTGCCAGAACGGGGTCGTGAGACTTGAAGTGGATGGCCCGCGCAGCGTGAAATGCGCGCGGCGGGAGTGATGTAAGGCGGCTGGCTGAAAGAACTGTGATAAAGCTTGTGGTAAAGTGATAGTGTAGCGATTCTGCGGCGAGACGAAAAAGTGGACACACCAGATTCATTTTTAAGAAATGACGTGCTGATATCATATGAATAGGAAGAATGAATGAATCGAGCAGCAAGATTTTGCACTGCTTCGATAGCAGCCCTCAGCCCTCAGTGCTGTGTTTGTATCTTGTCTGATTGTATGAATATTGTTTTTTTTCTGCTGCTGATTTTGTCCGGTGACATCGAAACTAACCCTGGACCCCCCACGCTAGAAGAAATTCTAAATCAACTTAAAAGCTTGTTTTCCGGTCAAGCCCAGCTTATTGGGCACATGCAGAGCCTAAACTTCCTCCTCTCTAACATCGATAAAGCAATTTCCGTACTAGGCAAACGAATCGACAGTCTAGAATCACACTACCACCAGGTTCAAACACTCCGAACGGAATTAGACACCGTAACACCATCACCTTCCAAACTGCTAGCCAGGTCTCGGTAGTGGAGGCTCGGCTGGACGACGCGCAGAACCGTTCCCGACGGAACAACTTGCTATTTCACGGAATAGCGGACGACACGCCAAACGAGACCTACGCACAGTCTGAGGAGCTAGTTACTGCGTTCTGCAAGGACCACTTCAAAATATCGATTGAGTCAAAAGAAATTGAACGTGCCCACCGTCTTGGTCGCCACTCGCCAGACCGGTGTCCGCCCGTAAGAGTAAAATTCACCTCTTTCAAAACCAAGTAATCTGTACTTGCTAATGGCCCTCAACTCAAAAATACCGATTTTAGCATTGGGAAGATTTCTCGCCGCAAGTCCGCCACGCGCGAAAGCACCTTTTCGTCTTTGCTAAAAAAAATCGGGTAATTTTCTCCTACGGTAAAACATTATTTATGGGCTCTAAACGCTACGTTATACAACTGGAACTGTCGAAGTAAAATCGTAGAACCCCCTTCCCACCCCAGATCGTTAAATAGTTCCCTTCTTGCTCACAAAGCTAATCTGTGTTTTTCGGGTATATTCACTACCATTCGCAGCTTTCTTTCTAAACGCGACCACGTGTCGAACCTTGTATCTTCATCCAGTACCAGTTTACTTATACTAACAGAAACGTGGTTGACTTCTGACGTCACCGACGGCGAAGTTTTGACCGACTTGCCCAACTTTAATCTCTTTAGAAAGGATCATCCTGGCACACGTGGCGGGGGCGTTCTCATTGCTGTAAACAAACAACTTCCATGCTCTGCTATCAAAATAGCCTCTGACCTCGAAATCGTATGGTTGATCTGTCGTTCCGCACCACAGTCGGTGCTCTTAGGTGTTTGTTGCAGGCCCCCTAAAAGCAGTCCAGATTTCTCTCGCGAAATTAACAGTATTTTAACCAAACTTTCGAACAAATACCCAAATTCTCGCGTCCATCTCTTTGGGGGCTTTAACTTTCCGAACATCCATTGATACGCGAAGACCTATTGATACGCCCTGACCATTTTCATGTTATTGCAAGAAATATCTTGGGTCGTCACTTTTTTTGCCAGTGGGCGGCTTCTACTGTGATGCAAGAGCAATGCTCACGCCGCCTTCGATCGCTGTGTATACACTACCAAGAGCGACTATTGAATACTTTTGTTCTTTAATCCATACGCAATACACTATTAAGAAGGAAACGCACCGTCCGCCCTTTGTACCATCGAATCTAGTCAGTGGGAAATAGGTTTTGAAACAATGTGGAAACGAGAATTTATCGACACAGAACTTCCACTGTAGGGCTCTACCTGACGAAAGGAAGACCAAGTACATGAGTTGTGGCCTTTGATATAAAAAAAAACCTCCACCGCCACTACCCGCAGGTAGAGGTAAAACCATAGAAGCCCTAAGTAGAAGCGACGAAACAGCCGCTGAAAAACACCGGTGCTGCGGTGCAGCTGCGAGAACGGACAAAACGGCCGCGACGAACGCAAGATGTTTGTGAAAGTGCCTTTACTCAGCGTTAAGTCGCACAAAGTTGACTGGCGTTTCAGGGCGATCATTTCTAAAATCGCCACATGGCAAAAACTGATTGGGAAGTACCTACAGAATACGATGATCATCTTAAACGTCGACGACCCGTTCCGGGTTAGCAATTCTAACTCCATTACTGACTATCTTAACCAAAATTCGTACAGGAGATTTTTGCTTGCTCTATCGACATACAGGACCTTTGTTACTCCTTACCACATCACGCTGGGCTGACTTGCGTTCGACAATGTATTGACAAACTTGGCGTTACCTCTTTAAATAACGCAGGGACGACTGCTGGTGGGTTTCTAGAGCTGCTGTCCATGTACTTACCCCCGAATTCATAGACCTATCTTAAACTTAAGCAGCGAGCGTACTTCATGAAGTCCGCTCCAAGACAGCAGGTGGCTTGAACGGGTTTAAGACTACCTTCGCGTTTCATAGACGTAGGAGCGAACTTGCTTCGTCAAGTCGGGGGGCGACTTTAGCCGGGAGGCGCCGGCCGCAGCTGGGATCGAGAGTAAGCACAAATTGTCTCTTGTAATGTGCGCTTGAAAGTAAAAAAAACGGTCGTGTTTAAAAAATGCACACGCAGTAATTGTTCGCAATCTGCTACCTAAAGAAATAGCAATCACCAATCAATAGCAATCTGCATTCAAAACATTATGCGTGGTTTGGACAAATATTGGCTATTTCGTCTAGCAACCTGGGTGCGGGCACCCGCTGTGTGCGTTCACGTTTTGGGTGCGTTTTGTCAACACCGCTGTCCTTGTTGCATGTGCCTGGAATAATGAGCGAAAGCCAAGAAAAATCGCGGCGAAAAGTGGCACCGCGATTCACTGTCGATGAGGTAGCACTCTTTACGTCCCTTGTAAAGGATCAAAAAAGCCACCTCGAATTTAAAAAAAGCGACGTGGTGTCAGTCGCGGCGAGAAACGCGCACTGGGAAGAAGTCTCCAAAGATTTCAACTACGCTCTTGACCGCCGAGCAGCTCAAAAAAGGCTGCAAAAGCAAAAATGGAAGAGGGAGGAGGCCCGGTTTAATCGGGGAAAGTTCAGGACCGGTAAGTGACACATTCCCAATATCATTGAACCTCGTGCGCTATCGATAAATTTACCTTCAAGCTCCTTATTACGAAGATGTGTTTTTTTGGTGCTAATTAAAGAAGGCATTTCCCCGAAAGAAAAGCTGTGAACATGACATCGTACAGAAGGGATAGAAGAAACAGGAACAACGGAGCACACAGCCTCCGATGCATGCCATACCGTCTAGCTGCGCTGTCAGGAAACTGCGCGCATGCGTATTTCTTTCAGAGCGTTTGAGAGTGTGGTTTGCTGTTAGGGGAAATGTTTGATAAAGAAGCGATGCTAGTCATTTATTTTGAAGCGTTTTTTTGTGTTCTGTCGCCACTGCGCATCCCATTATGTGCAGGCGGTCACAGAATAAACCGGACCATGCGAGCGGTGCGCGAATACTATCGGCGCGACACCTTCCGGCACAGCGCCTGCTGTCGAGATAGCGGAGGGTGCATGCGTGTCCCTCCCTAGAGTTTGTGCATGTCAGTTTCCTTCATTTCGGCTGCAGCACTTTGATCCCCTCTAATGCGACGCGCGGCGGCGCCTTGCGTGGCGCGCCTACCGACCGGGCGTGATGCATGTCAGCAGCCGGCAGCGTGCGCCATGCGCTGATGCCGCGTAACTGTGCGTTCATCTGAGAATGTTCGTTCGGCGCTCTTTTTATCATTTTATTGACTGAAGCGCAGACTGCGTTGAAGAAAGGCTGCAATAAAGATTCACACATGACTGAACCAGTGCTGGTCGTTATGCGACAAACACACAGTTGATAGAACTAAAAACAGCGATGTTTTTTTTTTAATTTCTAGTTTTTCCCGTGCGGCATATGAGAGGCGGTTTAAAGATGGGAGGAGGGAAGAAAGTAAAAAGGAAAGAGTTTATTCGCTTCGGAAAAATAGACCGAAATACACAGCTGTCGGTGTGAGTGAATTGCTATCGAAAAGCAATGAGGCGTTTCCTTCCATGTCACCCATTGGACAGTGATAGCTATGAAGCGTATAAAGCACGTAACTCGTCCTGCATGGCCATATTCATGAATAATGCCTTCCCGCGTCCCCATCGAGCAACGGAGGCACATCGTGCGACTTTTCATCGAAGGGACTATTCAGTGGGAAAGTTGCCACCTCACCGGGAGGTCTAGGACTTCTGAAAGCCGCATTATTCAAGCTTACCGCGATGATCAGGGCAGTCTCATTGACGCAGAGCGCAGCGGGTGGCCTAAAGTCACCAGTGAGGAGCAGGAACTACTGATTGTCGCAGCCGCTGTGGCAGATCCCCTCCTGTCTGCAAAAGAAATTCGACAGGAGCTGTCATTGAATGTCTCTTGCGAGACAATTCGAAGACGACTAAGGAGGCGGGACTCGGGAGTTGCGTGGCAGCGCAGAAACCGCGCGTGACGGACCGCCAGAGGCTGGAAAGGCTGGAGTTCGCCCGGGCAGTGGAGCGGTGGACCACGGACGAGTGGAAGGAAGTTATATTCACAGACGAATCGACTTTACCCACTCGCTGGGATCAACAGCGGCGTGTTTGGCGTCCGATGAGCTGCAGGTACGAAACTAAACTGTGAAACGTAGCTGGTAATGTGCATTCTAGATGATATATAAACTACTACAGTCATCATAATAATCATAATCATCATCATCAGCCTATCTACGCCCACTGCAGGGCAAAGGCCTCTCTCATTATTCTCCAATTACCTCGGTCCTCTGCCAACTGCGACCAAGTTATCCCCGCAAACTTCTTGATCTCATCTGCCCATCTAACTTTCTGCCGCCCCCTGCAACGCTTACCTTCTCTAGAGATCCACTCTGTTACCCTTAATGACCAGCGGTTATCTTGCCTTCGCATTACATGCCCTGCCCACGTCCATTTCTTTTTCTTAATATCTACTAATATGTCCTTAACACGTGTTTGTTCTCTGACCCACTCCGCTCTCTTCTTGTCCCTTAATGTTACACCTGTCATTTTCCGCTCCACTGCACGCTGAGTCGTTCTCAATTTAATGTGTAATAGGTCACATCGGGAGCACGGTTTAATGTGAGAATTGCTGAGCATTCCATCGGGGGTCCCGAGTGCAACGCTAAGCGTAATTGTTAAGTCTAGCAATGTATAACGAAATGTTATACATTGCAGCGATGGAGATGCAGCGATGGCGTAGAGATGCAGCGATGGCGTAGAGGTAGAACACCCGTCTCGCGTGCAGAAAAACCGTGGTTCGAATCCCGGTGCCGGACAATTCCCACCGAATTAAAAAAAAAAAATCCGCGTATTGATGGAATTGCACAAAAGGGCTTGGGGTGCGGCCTGACCCCGGCGACCATTGCCGGTAATGCACTCCCTCACCTGAGCAGGATTGGCCACCCTGGTGTAGTAATGGCCACAACCTCCCATGAATACGCCAATTAACCCTCGGCCCTCAGTCCCCAGCGGCTGCGAAGCAACTGACCACGGCGGCGGTCAGACCTGTGACGCAGCAGAGGGTGCTAAGAATCCCTGGATCCGGACAGGCCGCCAATGGAATCTGAACCTGGCAACGCTTAACGCGCGAACCTTATCTAGCGAAGCAAGTTCGAGGAATTAGAGGGAATTAAATGGGATGTAATAGGGCTTATCGAGGTTAGGAGGGCAGGCGAAGCCTTTACGGTGCTGAAAAATGGACACGTCCTATGTTACCGTGGTCTAGAGGACAGAAGAGAACTGGGAGTGGGATTTCTAGTCAATAAAAGCATAGCTGGCAACACAGACGAATACTATAGCATTAATGAAACGGCAGCAGGTCTTGTAATTAGGCTAAATAAGAGGTACAAGCTCAAGGTGGTGCAGGGCTACGCGCCTACATCCAGCCACGACGACCAAGTAGTGGAACGCTTCTATGAAGATGTGGAATCGGCAATGGCCAAAGTGAAAACACAGTATACCGCAGTTATGGGGGACTTCAATGCAGGCAAGAATCAGGCTGGAGACAAGGCAGTTGGGAACCATGGTCTGGGCTGTAGAAATAGCAGGGGGGACCTACTAGTTGAGTTTGCAGAACGGAATAACCTACGCATAATGAATACCTTCTTCTGTAAACGGGAGAGTCGGAAGTGGACCTGGAGGAGCCCGAATGGGGAGCACAAAAATGAAATAGACTTCATATTATGCGATAACCCTGGCGTCGTGCAGGATGTGGAAGTGCTCGGAAGGGTAAGGTGTAGTGACCACCGTATGGTAAGATCTCGAATTAGGCTAGATTTGAGGAGGGACCGCAACAAGCTAGTTCGAAAGAAGCCGATAAATGAGTTAAAAGTAAGACGTAAAGTAGAAGAATTCAGGATCGCGCTGCAGAACCGATATTCCGCCCTTAACGAGGAAGCCGAGTTTACGACACAGGAAGCCAGCGACAACCTTACCCGCATTATCACGGAGTCTACAGTAGAAGTCGGGGGCACTATGGCTAGACAGGATACTGGTAAACTCTCACAGGAGACGAAAGATCTAATCAGGAAACGGCAAACCATGAGAATCTCCACCGCAGCTGACAGAATAGAACTAGCGGAGCTCTCGAAGTTAATCAATAAGCGTAAGACAGCTGACATACGGAAGTATAATATGGAGAGGATCGAATACGCTGTAAAGAACGGAGGTAGCCTGAAAGCAGTGAAGAGACGTCTTGGCGTGGGGAAAAATCAGATGTATGCACTTAAGGATAAGCAAGGCAATGTCATCACAAATAGGGATAAAATAGTCACAGTGGCCGAGGAGTTCTATAGGGATCTGTACAGTAGTCGGGACATACAGGATAATGCCGAACGAGACAGTAGTTCACAGGAGATAGACATCCCACCAGTAACGACCGAAGAAGTAAGGAAGGCTTTGAAAGAAATGAAAGGGGGCAAAGCACCTGGTGAGGATCAGATAACAGCAGACCTCTTGAAGGATGGCGGAGAAATTGTCCTTGAAAAACTGGCAAACCTGTATACGCAATGCCTAATGACCGCAATGGTACCGGAATCTTGGAAGAACGCGATCATCCTAATCCATAAGAAAGGCGACATGAAGGACTTGAAAAATTACAGGCCGATCAGCTTACTGTCAGTCGTCTACAAGGTATTTACCAAGGTAATAGCTAACCGAATTTCTGCAACCTTAGATTTCAGTCAACCTAAAGAACAAGCAGGGTTCCGTAAAGGTTATTCAACAATGGACCATATTCACACAATCAATCAGGTGATAGACAAGTGCGCTGAGTATACTGAACCCCTATATATAGCCTTCATAGATTATGAGAAAGCATTTGACTCGGTCGAAACCCTAGCAGTCATTCAGTCATTACGGAACCAGGGTGTAGATGAGCATTATGTAAGAATACTAGAGGATATCTACAATGGGTCTACAGCTACCATCAACCTCCATAGGGAGAGCAGTAAAATACCTATAAGGAAGGGTGTCAGACAAGGAGACACAATCTTTCCAATGCTATTCACAGCATGTGTACAAGAAGTATTCAGAACGTTGGATTGGGAACAGGTGGGAGTAAGGGTTAATGGAGAATACCTCTGTAACCTCAGATTTGCTGATGACGTTGCCTTGCTAAGTAACTCGGGGGACGAATTGCAAAGCATGCTTTCCGCACTGGGCAAACAGAGTAGAACCGTGGGCCTGAAAATTAATACGCAGAAAACCAAAGTAATGATCAATAACCTCGGGACAGCACAGCGGTTTGAGATAGGTGGCGAGGCAGTGGAAGTGGTAAGCGAATATATCTACTTAGGCCAAGTTGTGACCCCAGATCCCAACCATTAGGCAGAGATAATTAGAAGGATCAGAATGGGGTGGGGTGCATATGGAAGATATTCTCAGATAATGAATAGCAGCCTACCATTGTCGCTGAAGAAGAAAGTGTATGACAGCTGCATCTTACCGGTACTCACCTACGGGGCAGAAACTTGGAGGCTCACTAAGAGGGTTCAACTTAAATTGAGAACGACTCAGCGGGCAATGGAGCGTAAAATGATAGGTGTTACATTAAGGGACAAGAAGAGAGCGGAGTGGGTCAGGGAACAAACACGTGTTAAGGACGTATTAGTTGAGATTAAGAAGAAGAAATGGACGTGGGCAGGGCATGTAATGCGAAGGCAAGATAACCGCTGCTCATTAAGGGTAACAGAGTGGATTCCTAGAGAAGGCAAGCGTTGCAGGGGGCGGCAGAAAGTTAGATGGGCAGATGAGATCAAGAAGTTTGCGGGGATAAATTGGTCACAGTTGGCACAGGACCGAGGCAATTGGAGAATAATGGTAGAGGCCTTTGCCCTGCAGTGGGCGTAGATAGGCTGGTGATGATGATGATGATGAACTAAATGTTAATAAATATATCCTGGAGCAACCGATATACAATGTCCCTGTAAATTTTATTCAGCTGGGTTCATTTGAAACGTTTTAATCGCAGTTTTATACGCACGGTTTGTTAAGAGTTTCTTGTCGCTGTTTTTTTACGAAACACTTCAGGTAACCCGCATCGGCTAACGGGGCTTTTGTAATTCCCGATGTGGAAAGAGGATGAAATTGATGCATAGTTTTATACAGGATACTGTTGCCTACGTGGCAGTGGGGGTGCAGCCTCCCGCTAAAAAAAATGTGCCAGTAATTTCAATCAATGTAAACTATCAAACACGGCGAATGTCCTTTCATTGATTTATCTAGTATACCCCCCGAACATCTTCGAAGATATCTTTCCTCGGAGATATCTTTCCTGAATGTATTTCTGTATTTTAGCCCGATGGTATTTAGATACCAGCCCGTCTACATCCAAAGCGTCCTTTCCAGTGGGAGGTGCTCCGTCAGCGTATGGGGCGCAATGACTGCGGAGGGCCTGGGACCCCTCGTCAGAATTTCTGGGCCATTCAATGCTTCCCAGTACTGTAACATCATTTCGACAAGTCTGCTCCCCTACGTCCTGGACGGGTGTTTCATCCGGCAACAGGACGGAACCCCTGTCTTCACAGCCCGAGCCGTGAGCTCACTGCTCGAGGACCACGTGGTGCGACAGCTACGGTGGCCTCTATGCGGGGCAGACCTAAATCCGATTGAAAATGTGTGGGGGATTATGAAGATGAATCTCGGCAAACGACATGACTGCGGTCGCACGGCGGACGAGTGGTGGCAGGCAGTGGAACATGAATGGGAACGCCTGCGCCCCCGTCCCGAAATCATAAAGTCGCTTTATGAGTCGCTCCCTCGACGCATTCGTGGAGTTATCAAAAACGACGGAAACTTCACACACAATTAATAAGGGGAACCACTCGGACAATCACCGATGTTTTTTTTTTTTTTTTGTTCCGAACCGAATAAACCTTCGCTGTATTCAGTTCCTGCTATCAACTGTGTTCGTCGCATAACGACCAGCACTGTTGTAGTCATGTGTGAATCTTTATCGCAGCCTTTCTTCAACGCCAGTTTGCGTTCCAGTCATTAAAATGATAAAAAGAGCGCCGAACAAACATTCTCAGATGAACGCACAGTTACGCGGCATCAGCGCATGGCGCACGCTGCCGGCTGCTGACATGCATCACGCCCGGTCGGTAGGCGAGCCGCGCAAGGCGCCGCCGCGCGTCGCATTCGAGAGGAACGGAGTGCTGCAGCCGCAGTCAAGGAAACTGACATGCACAAACTATAGGGAGGGATACGCATGCGCCCTCCGCTATCTCGACAGCAGGCGCTGGGCCGGAAGGTGTCGCACCGATAGCTATCGCGCGCCGCTCGCTTGGTCCGGTTTATTCTGTGGACGCCTGTACTACATTCGGGAGCCAAGCGCGCAGCATGTTGATTGCAGCTAGCATGATGCTCTTCAACGATCATCCTGCTCAGTGGCGACGCAGCGTCAAAAGACGCCTCAAAATAAACGACCGGCGTCGTGTCTTGATCATCATTTCCCACAAATGTAGGCCACACTCTCAAACGCTCTCGAAGAAGCGCGCACGCGCGCGGTTTACTGACTTTGCAGCCAGATGGTGCAGGATCCTTTGGAGGCAGTGCGCTCCGTTGTTCGCATGTCTTTTATTACCCCCTGTACCTGATTTTTGTCTTTGGATATGACAAATCAACATAGCAGGGTTGTGCAGTTATGTTTTCCAAGATTGACATTTCTGCCTTGCCTCAATCACTGTGTATCAAATTTTTAGTAACGAATCCTGTTAAACACCCAAAATCGTGTGTACTGAAGGAAATGTGTACCAGATTCTTTTTGTTGCCAAATTTAGTTAACCTAGTTTGTATGTGGTCCTTTTGAACCCTGCCTAACAATCTTTCATCCCCCAAGCCCTGATTGCTTACCAGCAGTATTACAAAACCACGACATACTGTAATACATGTAGGCCTGACTGAAGTACAGCACAGGAGCCCTGACAGATACAAATGTAGCTTCCATTTGTATATACACAACTATTGCTTACTTCAGTTAAGTTCCATTGTGATCACTGAAGCACGGCTTTGCATGCATCTCTATTTTCTATGGAATGCTGGGTATTAGAGCTTAGAGCCATTTCAATGCTTCTATTCTCTCCATCCTTTACAGTACAGTGCAGTCCTTTACAATGCTTTACAGGGAACGTACCAAAAGATCGCCCTATGTCACCAGCCACAGAACTGGTTGGAACAGTGGCGGACCACATGGCCACACGCTCCGACAATCGCAATGACCCGGACGGGGCAAACCACCTCCCGCCTGTGGACAGTGAAGCCGGTCCTGTGACTGGTGGAGGCGATGATTCCTGGTACCAGTGAAACAGTCAAAACGAGTATGTTTATGCTGCAGGTATGTACAAACCTTACTTCTTTGGGGAAAGTTATTGTGTGACAATTGTGCATGCATTTTGCCTCAAAACAAACAACATCTGTCAGCCACATTTGAAACCTGCAGTTTATAACCTTTCTACCGGAGCAATGGCTCAAAGTTACGGCACTCGCTTTGTATGCAGGAGGTACCGGGTTAGAATCCGCGTATTGCCTGGCGCCCACCAGTTTTCTTTACTGGTTACAGGCATCTCTGGTGCAGTGCAGACCCTTGAAAGGAGAATTCACGTCTGTAAAGCCGCCTTTACCCTTGAGAGGGGCCCTGACCCTTGTGCATCTAGTGGGATGCACGGCATTCATGCTGGTTTGCCACATTGGGGGTGGTGAAAGAGTCTGGTGGCATGTCCTGCCACCAGCGGTTCCGAGTTCAGCATCCACCATGACGGATTAAATCACCATGTACACCTGACGTCATAAGTTTGCGGCACACGATTTTGAAAGTCGAAGTCGAGTACTGCGCTGCCTGACAGCTCAACCCTTAATTTGCCCTTCTAAGTGAAGCATCGCACTAATAAGCATCATCACCATACGCATAGCAGGAGCGTAGCCTCCAGACAGCACAGAAATTGCTTTCGATTTCCGATATCGTGTCCTGGAAAGTTTTGACGGTGGGTGTACATTCGTGTATCTTGGTGGCGCAGGCGCGTACCGTTAGAACAGGTACGAGCGACAATCAAGCCTGTTGCCCGGTCCTTGTGTGGGACCACAACACTTGGAATTTCAAAACTTGTTGGTGGGCTAGTTGGTTCATGATTCTTAAATATGTTTAGCGCAAAACCCAAAGACGTTACACAAGAAGGGAGACAGGGCAGGCACCTGTCCTGTCTCCTTTCTTGTGTACCACGTTTGGGTTTTGCCCTAAACATATATAATCATGAACCAACTGGGCCCCCAGCTAGTTTTGCTAAATTCCCTAGCCTGTCCTGTCTCCTTTCTTGTGTACCTACCGTCTTTGGTTTTCTCGCTAAACATATTTAAAATGCTATGCTTGGGAAGTTGATCCGGCTTGCAAAGGAAATCGGCTTTTGGAGTAGGGCGGCTACAAAAATGAGCAATATTTTTTTTGCGGCTGAAATGCTGGCGCCTGCACCTTGTTTCTTGGTGAAGGCTGGGAAACAAAAAAGATTTTGAAGCATATTGAAGACCCCAGGTGTTCTAAATTTTTATCTCTCCACAACGGTTACCTTGGAGTCGCACTTTAGCAGTTGGTTACCCTCGAATCACTGTTCTCTATGGTGGGCGTACACTTGTTTTACTCACATGTGGTCACATTCATTTGTCACGCGGCATGCACTAGGCTATCTTGTTTCACAAGAGCTGAAACTTGTGCTGGTTGGAAGTACATATCTGTGTGGGTAATGGGCAGTGCAACAAATGCAAGTGTTTGTCTCGTCTTGCTTCTGTCCTCTTTGTTGTATGGCTGACTATGTACGAAGGACTTGTTTCACTGCTGGCAATGTGGTAAAGTAGTTCAGAGGCGGTTCAATTCCTAGGTTGTAGACTCAGGCTCAGTAACGCTGTGAACTAAACAGAGTAGCACTGTAAAAATAGTAGGGAGGCCATATTCTCTGTGATGGAATAGGCAGTGGTCTTGCTCTTGCTTTGAAAGAGTCATTACGCATCACTCCCCTTGTGCGTCCATACATTTATAGTGTATGACTTCACACTTAGCCCAGGTATCTCGTTTTGCTTGTTTGATTCAGAGGAGCCCTCCGATGAAGACACCCTCATGGACACGTGGGCACCAACAACAGCAGATGAGAGCCTGGTGTCAGAGCTTGCTGCGGAGCAGAATCTGGAGCCAGCAGGAACACTTCCTGGAGCCAGCAGTAGTGACAACAGCGATGGAGCAGCAGCTGGTACCAGCGCCAAAAGACCAAAAGGCCGCATTGGCGTCCTGCAGAGCAAGCTTTCAGGAGAAAACGATGCAAGGCCAGGGCTCCTGCAGGAGGAGCACGATCTGCGTGTGCAGCTGATGAAGGAGGAAGGCCAGGCAACTGTCGAAGCCATGCGGCTGCAGTGGCAGGCCACCGTTGAAAAGGTACAGCTGGAAACCGAGGCCATACTCGGGAAAATACGGCTGGAGACCCAGCTTTTAAAAGAGAAAGGGGAACTAGAAAAGGAGCTGATCCGTTTGCAAATCCACCGTGAGCAAGCCTTCCTTGCCAAGGCCTTAGCAGAGTGAGGGCTCGTTGTAGCTAGAGCTATAGCAGTTTCCTCAGCTGTGCTGATGGAAGTGGTGGGGGTGGTTACTACTGTAAGTTCTGTGCCTTGTATGTTGAGAGCAAGGGCTTTCGGGAGGGGGTAGGTAAATGTCTGTGTGTTGAGTTTATGACAAGTAATTATGGTTCTTGTGAGTGATGTGATGTCGTGCTGAGTGCCGTTGTTTGTTAAACACAGGGTGGATATTTGAGGTTTCTTGGTCACCGTGCTGACAGGGAGTCCCTAGGTGGCCTCGTATGCTTGGCGTGTGGGAGTGTTGAGTTTTCAGATTTCTGGTGATCTAAGCATCAGGTTCAGCATGCCATGTGCTATACTGCTAGTGAGAATGGTTTGGAGGATGTGTTCAGTATTGTATAGTCTGTTCCTGCAAGCGATGAGGTCAGCCCTCACAGGATGGTGGCTGATTGGGTAACATGGACACCGTCCCCCTTTATATTAAGCAGAAGAATTTATGCGTGTTTGTTGGGTGCTTTTGTATTAGTGTGCTGGCCCCAGCCTAAATGATATGGCAGGACATTGGCTAATGTCCTGCCATATTGGCTAATGTCCTGCCAAATGATATTGGCTAAATGATATGGCAGGACACCCCTACAAAGTTTCTTTTCTTTCCCTTACTAACCACACTTTACTTGATTGCATATCATCAGTTGGCCAAACTTTTCAAGGTGCGATGACCACCGAGTGTTCACTGTTGCAAACCACAACCAGAAACGTAGCAGCCAACTGTACGAGGTGTGCATAAGATGTGCTGGAAACGTCCACATACAAACATTTCAGTGCGTGAAACATTGAAAAAAATTGCTGCATTTTCACAGATGAGGCTTTTGCTTTACACAAGGGGAAGTTTATGGAAAAGCATATGTAGCCGTAAATTTTTTTTTATCCACGCAAGTGCGAATGTGGGTGTTGTGAAAAATCTGCATTTCTATTTTCCAATCAGTTGCCCCAGCACGATGCCTGTTTCAGGTAACATCTGCCAGACAGAGTGCTAGTCCACCCTGTGGCGTGCAAGTTTGACGCACACCTTGACGCACAGCAAAGAATGGCAATAGTTCATACCGTGTAACACTCCGTGTAGCGTATGTGCATTTGAAAGCAGATTGCGCGTGTTGCATGCAATTGTCTCCTTTTTTTCAAGTAGTTTGTTTCCACTGCAGTAATGCAGTTTTTATTAGTAGTCTGCTGTGATAAGCATACCTCGGCAAAGTTGGCGCGGCTCACTCAAACTCACTCACAATTTTTTTTCGAATCACCACTCACTCAAACTCAAACTCACCTTGAGCGCAAAACTCAGAACTCACTCGGACTCATAACTCAAAATGTACTCAGAACTTAAAATGTACTCAAACTCAAACCGTAATCAAAACTCAAAATGTACTCAAACTCAAAATGTACTCAAACTCAATATCGACTCAAAACTCAAAATGTACTCAAAACTCAAAATGTACTCAAACTCAAAGTGTACTCCAAACTCAAATTGTACTCAAAACTCAAGATGTACTAAAACTCAAAATAGACTCAAAACTCAAAATGTACTCAAAATGAACTCAGAACTCAAAATGGGCTGAGAACTCAAAATGAATTCAAAACTCAAATGGCCTCACAACTCTCTCATTCTAGGAATTTACTCGGGGTCAGATGGACTCAGATTTCATTAACAGTCAGTGTTTTCAAATTCACGCGTGGTAAAAATATTACGGGTGCAAATTCGTGAGCTCAAACTCTTGCATTCTCCACGACATGACACCGTAGCTCGTGTGAGGTCGGAAACAATTTTCGTCGCAGATTTAATACAGATATACCTGCTGCCCATGAAGAGTAGCGCTGGTTGGAAGCAATTGTACGTATATATTGGAAACCAAACTCTTGGTGTAGGCTCCGTGTTCGTGTTCATGACAGAGGCTGTCCAGGCTCGATGGTGTGCTGGGTCCCCAGGTCGAAACAAGCAAGATTGGTTGAGGGGACGTGCGCTCACTGCTCCATTCATTTATGTCGAAGCTGTTTAGGGTTACGGTTCCGTGCATTCTTGCTCTGCATCCTGAAAAAACGCCTTGTGTCAAAGCGAACTGTCCCCGCGAATCTCTGAAGCGCGAGGCGGTGATGGATATACCTTTGCTGTTTTATTGCGTAGCATTCTTTGCCGAGTAAACCCCTCCCCCTATCCCCGCCATGATCTTGTAACGCCCTGCATATACACAAAAATGCAGATATCACAGACGTTCAACCTGTAATCACTACAAAAACGTAAATGTAGAGAATGGATAAAACTAAATGTTAAAAATCTAAAAAAGAAATCAGAAAAATATCGAAAATGGCGAACCGTGTAACACGGGAGTCATAGATAGTCTCAGATTGGGTGAAAATGCAGAGAGGTGTGGCGCTAAAGAATTGGGGTATCAAATTGAGGGTCTCGAGGAGGGAAATCACGTGGGACAAACAAAAAAGTGCCTCGTTGTTTGCTGAGGCACTTGTATTAGTTTTTATTAGCATTTGCTAGGTGGGATGAGCTCTTCTAGCTCGGAAAAACACCACGTTGTCGTTGTAAGCAATGACCGCCACCGCACCCAGCTATTAACTTCCAGCATGCACGCGTGTGTGAGTGTGTGTGTGTTTGAGAGAGTGTGTGAGTGAGAGAGTGTGTGTGAGAGAGAGTGTGAGAGTAAGAGAAAGAGAGTGTGAGATTGAGAGAGTGTGAGAGTGAGAGTGAGAGAGTGAGAGAGTGTGAGTGAGAGAAAGAGTGTGTGAGAGAGAGTGAGAGTGAAAATGAGAGAGTGAGTGAGAGACTGAGAGTGAGTGAGAGAGTGAGACAGAGTGAGATTGAGAGAGAGTGTGAGAGTGAGAGTGTGAGAGTGAGCGTGAGAGTGTGAGTGCGTGAGTGTGAGAGTGAGAGTGTGAGAGAGTGAGAGAGTGTGAGAGTGTGAGATTGAGAGAGTGAGAGTGAGAGATTGAGACAGTGAGAGAGTGAGAGTGACAGTGTGAGAGTGTAAGAGTGAGAGTGTGAGCGTGAGAGTGTGAGAGTGTGAGGGAAAGGGTGAGTGTGAGTGAGAGTGAGAGTGTGAGTGTGAGTGAGAGTGTGTCCCTGAGAGTGAGAGTAAGACTGAGTGATAGTGAGAATGAGAGTCTGAGTGTGAGTGTGAGTGAGAGTGAGAGTGAGAGTGAGTGCGAGTGCGAGTGTGAGGGTGTGAGTGTGTGTAAGTGAGAGTGAGAGTGAGAGCGTGAGTGTGAGTGTAAGTATGAGTGAGGGTGAGAGTGTGAGTGTGAGTGTGAGTGTGAGTGCGAGTGTGAGTGAGCGAGTGAGTCAGCGTGTGAGTGTGTGAGTGTGAGTGTGAGTGAGAGTGAGAGTGAGAGTGCGAGTGAGAGTGTGAGTGTGAGTGTGAGTGAGAGTGTGAGTGTGAGTGTGAGTGTGAGAGTGAGAGTGGGAGTGTGAGTGCGAGTGTGAGTGAGTGAGTGAGTGAGCGTGTGAGTTTGTGAGTGTGAGTGAGAGTTAAAGTGAGAGTGAGAGTGTGAGTGTGAGTGTGTGAGTGTGAGTGTGAGTGAGAGTGAGAGTGTGAGTGTGAGAGTGAGAGTGTGAGTGTGAGTGTGAGTGAGAGTGAGAGTGAGTGTGAGTGTAAGAGTGAGAGTGAGAGTGTGAGTGTGAGTGTGAGTGCGAGTGCGAGTGAGTGTGTGAGTGTGAGTGTGAGTGCGAGTGTGAGTGTGAGTGTGAGTGTGAGTGTGAGTTTTAGTGCGAGTGTGAGTGAGTGAGTGAGGGAGCGTGTGAGTGTGAGTGAGCGTGTGAGTGGGAGTGGGAGTGTGTACCTTTTTTTATATACCTTTTGCTATATCCTCCTAATTATAACCAGGAAGCGTTTTTATATTTATCCCACGCGATCCCCCTCGACGAGACCTTTAATTTGATACCCGACACACCCTAGCAGGGTCATATGGAATTCATACCAGTCAAACTAACCATGACTCTCATGACTGTAACCAGGACGCATTATTTAAGTGTCCGACGTGATTCCCCTAACTGGAACCTTCAATTTGACGCCCCACATGCTTCAGCGGCTTCACCTTGAATTTAACCCAATCTATGACTCATAATGACTATCTCATGATTCGAATTACGAAGCTTTTTTTATTTGTACCACGTGATTTCCCTCGTCAAGACCGTAAATTTGATACTCTACACGCCCTTGCGGGGTCACTTCAAATTTTACCCCAATATAAGACTCGCCATGACAATCTAATGGTTATAACCAGGAAGCATTTTTGTATTTCTCCCACGTGATTCCGCTCATCAAGACCATTATTTTAATACCCATCACATCCTAGCTGAATCACTTTGAATGTTAAACCAATCAATTACTAACCATGACTATCTCATGATATAGCCCTAGCACATTTTTCTCCCACGTGATTTCCCTTATCGGCACCTTCAATTTGATGCCCCAGACACCCAGTGGCATCATTGTGAATTTTAACCTAATATATGACCCATTTTGACTATGTCATGATAATAATCAGGAAGCACGTGATTACCCTCATTGAGACCTTTATTTGATACGCCACACGTCTTAGCGTCATGAACTTGAATTTTAACCGAATCTATGACTTACCATGACTACGTCATGGTAAGTCATAAAGCATCCATAACGCATTTTCGTCCCGAATGATTCCCCACATCGAGACTTTGAATTTGATTCCCCACATGCCCTCGCAGCGTCATTTTGAATTTTAACCCAATCTAGGACTTATTATGACTGCCTGATGACTACAATCAGGAAGCATTTTTTTATTTACCCCGCGTGATTCCATTAATCCGGACCTTTCATTAGATACCTCACACGCCTTAGCTTCATCAGTTTCACTTTTCACCCAATCTAATGTGGTCATTATTCTGTCTTAAGGGGCGCTGCCCAGTCAATTCAGCTAATTCATTTGAAACAGCAGAAACGACAGCCCCCGCCCCCATTTCCTCCCAGCTCTCACATCTTCCTTTGTGACCCGTAGTATATCAAGCCGTTAACAGTAGCAGGCAAACAACCAGCACGCCAGCGCCGCCATGTGCTTTCCCACCACCCTTTCCCACGCTCTTAGTGGATCCGTCAGGAGGAAATGTTAAGACAACCCTTTTTTATGACCTCACCAGTCAATTATCACTCACGCGCCCAGCCACGAAAATTAGGTATACAGCAAGTGCTTATGGCCTTGAAAATTCAACAAGAAACTAAAAAAAATCAGACACCCCCTCCCTCCCTCCCAACCGATCATGCAGATCGCGATTGGTGCCGTACCCGCCGGTAACCTGAATTCCGAGCCCACAGTGACGTATGAAACTTAACACCCAACCATAGCTGCCTGCTAGGCTACTCATATGTACTCAAACTCAAAATGGACTCAAAACTCATATGTACTCAAACTCAAAATGTACTCTAAACTCAATATGTACTCAAACTCAAAATGTACTCAAACTCAAAATGTATTCAGAACTCAAAATGGACTCAAACTCAAATTGTTCTCAGAACTCAAAATGGACTTAAACTCAAAATGTACTCAAACTCAAAATGTACTCAGAACTCGAAATGTACTCAAACTCAAAGTGTACTCAGAACTCAAAATAGACTCAAACTCAAAATGTACTCAGAACTCAAAATGGACTCAAACTCAAAATGTACTCAGAACTCCGAATGGACTCAAACTCAAAATGTACTATAATTCAAAATGGACTCAAACTCAAAATGTACTCAGAACTCAAAATGGACTTAGAATTCACTAGGTCTCAGGCGTACTCAAACTCAATCGGACTCAAAGTCAGTCGGGATCACACGGCTCAAACTCACTCAAGCTCAAACTCACCATGCCACACTAGCCTCGCGCTCACTCAAACTCACGCGTGAGTTTGAGTCCAAATGAGTCTGAGTGAGTGGACTCATGAGTGAGTTCGCCGACCTCTGCTGATAAGGCACAGGGGAAACTTTCTTGAAGTCATACCTCAGTATAGATTAACGGTACGGTACACAGCTGACAAAAGCCGCCACCAATAAACAGGACTGCGCAACTGTATTGGACCCTGGGTTCCACTCACTTGAGCTACTTGAAAGCTTGCATGCAGTTAACACAACTATTACGCTGTTTCATTACGTCACAAATGACCCCACTGGTTACACTGTGCAGCGGCAATGTGTCTGAAAACATTTGCAGCCAGAATAGATAGAGGTCAGTATCACTTATGGCTAATCTCAAAATAAAACAAGGTTGTGTTGTATTCATGGTCCCTTATACTATGCACAACCATCTTTTCTGGATTCACTTTGCGGACAGAAGCACTGATAACAATAATAGAATGTTGCAACGTTCAAACAAAAAATAAGAAAAAATGTTTAAGGAAGTAAATGGGTAGCAATTTTAGTGTGGCATGCGACAAGGTACACTTTGTGACAAGAGGACAACGAAGTTCACAATCAAGTTGGTGTATATCAAGATTACAGTGTTGTGAATACAACTATCCAAGTCAAAGCACTACCTTGACTCCTATCACAGTCACCTACACTACCATGTCACTGCCCACAGTTATGGGGTTATGCATGTCGCACCACTTGTTGATGCTGCGCCACATTGGTCCTCCTGAAATTCCAGCACAGGAGGCACTTTAGTAGAAGCTGCTGATGATTAACATTTCCCGTGCGTGCGCACCTAGTCTGCCGTCGGTAACTGGAGGCAGGTGTTGTGCCTGGGTGATGTTGGCCCTGTTGGCGCGGTGGTTGGCCGAGCGTGGGTGCTGTGGAGGCTGCGCTTCTCTCTTTGCACACGCCAAGTTGGGCAATGCAGCACAAGCGGTGATAATATGTATGCACTGCGGAAGCTTGTGCTGGAGGCACATGTCAAGGCAAGGGAAGCGCCTTTTCCACACGCCGAAGGCTCTCTCGACAGTGTTTCTGGTCCGGATGTGGGTCTCGTTGTACCTGGGTAAATAAAAGATCATAAATATGGTCATATAAAGGTGCACAAGGTCAGTATATTTACTGATTCATCTTCATGCCAAAATCCCTATTAGAGTATCACTATCAGTAGTATACAGTTGCATATAATAAGCAGTGGATCATGCCACGGAGCGTTATAACGCTGCAAACATGACACAGAGGGTAGGTGCCGCACAACCTTGTGTGTACACACAGCAGACCAAGAAAGCAGGTACATAATACAACAATCGTGTTCACTCATCAAGACTGTATGAGCTGTGTTATAGTAGAGCTGCATTGCAACTGAGCAAAAACACGCGGCCGGTTCACACAAGTGGCAGGGAGTCCCGCAAATGCAGAAACCCTAACCAACACACCATGTTTTTCAATTGTTCTACGTTGATTGAACGTGAACGTGATCTGCCTGCGAAAGAGCACCCTCAGAAGCCTGTTGCCAGCTGATCGCACAACCTGCAACTGCAGATCATTGTCAAACCATGTCAAACCTCATTCATTGAATACACGTGCACTATGGTATCGTTTTTTTGCCTTGTGGACACTGTTGGAACAGCCTGTAGCACATACAAAAGTGCTTATCAGTAGTCCAGATTTGCAAAAGCAAGATTCATGCGAAACAACATGCTCGTGTTAAGCAAAGTTCTCATTGCATGCCGCGTGGTGTGTTGGCTGGACCAGGTTCTCCTAGGGGGGTCATCAGGAATGGCTGGCAGGAATATCCCATGTCCCCTAGCAGCACCCCAGGCAACCTCTTTCCTTCATATCTGACCCGAACTCTGGAGTTATCGAAAATGCGGCTGTCATGGGCTGCCCCTGCCAGCTCGCCACCATATCGAAAAACTCCAGGTTCGGGCCTGTGACTGCCTGCACGTTTACATAAGCACGAACCCCAATGTAGTGAATTCTGCTAAACGAGGCAGTGGCTACACAAGCTACACAAGCACGCCTTCGAGTATTGGTGCAATCCCGTAGAAGGGATTGAAGTATTCGCCCAATCTAAGTAAGTTACATGCTAACACGAAAGGTGCAGTGCGTTAATAGGGGTTCCTAACGCTGGCCGAATAGGATTTTCTACGGCACACAATCCGCCACTTACCTGCATGTTGATCGAGAAATAGCCCTTGCGGTTCCGGTACACTTCAAGTTGTCACCGCTGGGGTTGTTGATCTCGATGTGTGTGCAGTCTATGCACTCGGTGACTCCCGGGAACTGGGCAATGTTGTAAAAGTCCCTCATGACTTTTGTCAGCGCCGCAGCCTCCGCAAAGTGCACCAGCCGCTCGAAGAGGTGGCTTGCTATCAGTTCCGTCACCTTCCGCACGGTGCGGCACACAGTTGGTTGAGAGACCATTATGAGGTCTCCCGTCACCACCTGGAAAAAGCCGGCTCCGTAACAACGTAGGGCCAGCAGCAGCTGCTGAAGTGGAGGCAGGGACAGACTTCGGTTGTTGCGGCTCGCCGGCAGCGGCAGCACGCTGAGCAGCTCGAGCACGGTCTCCCATCGAGAAGCGATAGCGGGCGAGGAATTGCGCGTAATCATACACCTCCATCGGGTTTTGGCGATCGCTAATGGATGGCCGCGGTATCGTCGGAATCGCGTAGGCGTCGCCAAATATCAGATCCGTAGTACGGCAAGCTACTTTAAAGGCGGCGATCCGTCGCGCAAAATCGCGCCGCTGCCGGAGCCGACCCGCCATGTTGGAATACGAAGCAAGTTCGCTTCAAGGTAGCTACGAAGCAGACTTGGATTTCGGCCGACAAAGATCAGTCGAAGTACGACTGAAGTACGATTGAAGAGCGCGTTGGGTCTATGAAACGAGGGAAGCTGACTTAGACGGGGGCAAGTTAAGCTCGGTTTAAGTAGAGAAGAAGATACAGCTATGAATTCGGGGGTTAGAGTCCACCTATGTGTGTTTTGAAGAACAAACCTTCATTCCGAAGAACGGCATATGTATCGGCTCTTGCATTGCGCCTGTGCTAAGAGATTTCTACCTTGCACACCTGGACAGAAAAATTCACGATTCTCTTGATAAAACGAAGGGGCTGAAAGTTTTGTGTTACGTGGATGATTATCTGTTAATATTAGACTGTCCTCCCCACGACTTCGGAGCCGCCGCTGAGCCGGCCTTAGCGCTTTTTAGTGAGCCCCTCAAACCATTAGTTGTAACTAGCGAGCTACCCCACGAGGCACACTTCAGATTTTTAGACCTAAAGCTTCACTTCGGCAACAATCACGTTTGTTGGGCTTACGCCCCCAGGGCGAACAAACCGTTCCTTCCCTTTGGATCGGCCCACTCAAAGCTGGTCAAGAGGGCCATTGCCTCCCAATGCGTTAAGAATGCCTTGGCGAAATCCTGCCCACACTCGATGACTTCAAGCCTCACGCAGCAGGCGGAGTGGTTGTCCAAGTCTGGATACCCTTCACACCTTGTTGTATCGATTGCCGAAAAAGTGCTCAAAGAGGCTAAGATGTCAGCGCGACGTTTGGCGAGCCCATCGGGTACGGTGAATTCCAATCGGAACCAAAGGGTTGCAGTGATCCCGTACATTCGTCTCAGCCATAACTTAAAAGCCATCGCCAAGCGAGCAGGGGCCGATATTGCATTCTCCGCGCCTAATAAATTGTCCAAGATCTGTCGGCAGGCGAACGGCACAAAAAAAGAACTAAGTGGGTGCAAAAGAAAACACTAGAACAGGTTCATTGCCTGTACAGAAGGACTGGTTTATAAGATTCCTTTGAAGTGCAAAAAAGTGTACATCGGCCAAACCGGCCGGTGTATTAACGATAGGCTTAGGGAGCACAGCAAAAAGTCATTAATGCTTCTAGGCATCTTGGCACACATTGCCGTGATTGCGGATATTTTCCTTTTTTAAAGAAAACACAGGTGTTTGCTAGGAGCCATGGCCTCCTCACCCGAGAAATAATAGAGGCAAGGGAAATTACACGCGTGGGTGAGAGTGCATTAGCATTGCATCGATATCTTTATCTTTTAAAGAAATCGATTATTAGATGGCAATTGACCGGCCTGTGGCTGCTTGCGTGTAAAGTGAATATGTGTTTTATCTGTTTTATCTGTTTTAGCTACTTTGTTGTCTTTCTATTTTTGTCTTTTCTTTTTCTCCTTCATCCCACGAGCCGATACATGGAGTACCGCATTTACTCAAGTAATGATCGTACTTTTCTTCTTCAAATATTTATGCAAACTTAGGTGTGCGTTCATTACGCAGGGTACTTTTTTCGCGAAAAACTTTTGAACACAAAAAAGGCAATCAAATTGCGGGTCAAAATTTTTACGATAGGTCTCAAGAACACAATAAAAATAGTAAAAAATGTAATAAAAACTGTGCACATCGCCGCCAGCCACTTTGCAAAATGACGCAAAATGCAGTGTTTTCATGAACTACGGAACGTGCCGGAACAAGTTTGCTTCGAAGTGACAACAGGGCGACCATTGGGTGGCTGCCGCTGTCACATTGCGGGACATCAAAACAGACAAGGGGGCCTACGCTGCAAGCTGAGCGCATTTTTTAGATGCCGAGCATCTCTTGCGCGGGGATGTCTTTTTTCCGTGTGCGCCATCCGCAGCGCCTCTGATGATGATTGTGGCCGGATTCCCCTAAGGATTGGCCAACCAAAGAATCCATAACAAGATAGCTTCGCGTTCAATCACCGTCGTCATCTTCCCGTAGGGGAACCGCTGAAGAAGAAGAAGGAGAAGAAGACAAAGCTGCTAAGAGGAGGGCGTGTACGTTGCTAATCCCTCACGAGATAGCTTCGCGTTCAACCACCGTCGTCGACGTCACCTTCCCGTAGAGGAACCGCTAAAGAAGAAGAAGAAGAAGAAGAAGACAAAACTGCGAAGACGAGGTCGTGTACGTTGCTCTCAGCCGGTGCACCAACGTCAACAACCTTTACCTCACCAACGCTTAGATTCGTAGCATCTCTTGCTCGGGGGAATGTTACTTGTCCGTTCCCCGTCCGCAGCTCCTCTGATGATGTCAAAAAGAACATGACGGACGAGTTTCGGCACCTTTAGAACCACCGCCTATTCCCCGTCACACAACAGTACTTCCGTGCCTTTGCCACCGGTGTGGACCCGGACGCGGAATTCCCTCTGGCGCTACTAAACACCAGATCACTAAACATAACGGCAACACAATGGAACCACACGGAACCCCCATGATGCTTCGCATCCTCAACAGGGTTCCCCACGGGAAGATGGTTTAAGATTTTTTCTTTGTCTTGCGATTACATTATGTGCATTTAGTGAGAGAAATTTTTTCCTCATCAATATTCAAATCATGCTTGCTGACATCGCTAATATCGGCACGTGTGCGGCAATAACGTAGCCATTTGCGCTTTGAAAGGAAAGGAAACAGAGGTAAGCACGATCATCATCAGTTACACTTGGCACACTTACGATATACGGCTGCGGGAACTTCAGGGAGTGTTCATTGCGCGGCAAATTAAAAAAATCGCATTTTGACGACAAATTCAGGGGTGCGATCATTATGCGAGTGAATACGGTATATATGCGCGCCGAAATAAACCCAGGTTGTTAGTATGCGGTGTGTATGTCTCCCTTCGCTTGCTCCGTCCTTACATGCGCAGTTTTATTACATCATGTCAGTGAATGTGGCGGTTTCACTCTTACACGTAAGGGCAGCTTTCGGACGTGTCCTAGTTGCGACGTACATTATCTGGCTTTCGACAGTGGCGCCAACTCACGCGGCAGCAGCAACGAGTACTCGGGACAGCTGTTCTTATCACTCGTGGCAGTTTTATGTTCTCGTGGGGGCGGAATGGGGGGGGGGGGGTGCGCTATTAGTGATTTTCATCACCCTCACCTATATAGATTTCTCATTGATGATAACTCCTGCTGCGAGAAGACAAAATGAAATCAAATGATATGACTTGAAGTTTCCCTTTTCATCACTGGTACAGTGTCGGGAATGTTTACGATCACTTGGCAAAAAGCTGCTAAGACAACTTGACGGGGCGAGAGCGCCGACGCAGCTGCGACAACTTTTGTTTAATACCTTACATTGCACAGTGGCTCTTATTTCAAATAAAGAATTATGCAGTAACAACACCAGCTTGCACTTCAAAAATATATCACCATTATTACTGTTCACGCAGAATAACAACTTTCGGAAATGTACACATATTACGGAAGACATCATGCATACAAAAAACATAAAAACGAAAATTTATGCAATGCAATTCTGTGACAAATCATGTCGTACTAAACAGTATGTGGGATCAATCGGTACAGCATTAGAGTTATTTTGTAACTAAGGGATTTTACAAAGCACTGAGAAGTCCTATACTATCCCGAATACAAAAGTGCAGTGCAGACTGCAGTCTTCGCGGTCCCCGCGCGTGTCTGCTGCGTCTAAGGCAGCGACTGCGTGATCAGCGAACGCATGGTGGAACGCGCTACGCTTCCGTTATTTCGTCATGCGTCTTCGGCGCCGAGCATGCTTTTGCAAATTGTGTTTGAACCTCCTGCTAAAATGTGACGGGTTTCGGACGAGCCAGGAAGCTCGGTGGAGCATCTGGCGAAATTGTGGTGGTGAGGGCGCTCCGCGGCGTCGAATCATGGCGAAAAAAAATACTGCGGGCGGCGTTGCAAAACTACACACTGTGACACACCATATACCAAAAACTTACTGAAGTCATTGATAATGTAATCTGACATGGAATGCTGTTTAAATTTTTAAACCGATCGTTGCTCATTTCGCCTCTGGTGATGAAGCTCCAACACTCCTTCCAGTCGATACTACAGAAATTAACGAGCTGAACGTCCATACCTCGCATATACGGAGTTTCCTTTTTTTCGCCAAGATCCTAAATACACCCTGCACGAAGGCGAGAGAGCCCACTACATAACTGGCGCAGTTCGGCAGCACACAACACAGCACACAATCTAGAAATCTGCCAAGATATAAGAGAACACGAGTCGCGCACTTTTTTCCGAAACGGCTTTCGTCTAGAGTCTAGCCACACGCGTGTGCTCCGCATCTAAGCGCATCTTGCACCATCAATGCGAGCGTAAAGGCAACAAACAAAACAGTGAAAGTGTTCTGATTGCCCTGTTTCTTCAAGCTCATATGCTTTTCTGCACTTTGCACTCTCACCAGGTCGTTTATTTTTTATTTTATTTACACATTACCCTGCAGCGCTGAGGCATTACAGCAGGAGAGTGGGTCTCATAGTACAAATGGCAATTGAGTCACTAGCACAGTCACTGTTTGTCAATATATAATAACTCAAAGGGAGCACACAACAAAATATTTTTACAACGACAGCATCGCACTTCACTAAGCACGCGAGTAAACAGTGTTATACCTAAAAGAGAGCACACGACAGCATAATATTTATACAACTGAAAAATCACAATTCATTAAGCACGCGAGTGAATGTCTCAACACTATTCGAAACGATGTCGGCTGCTAATTCATTCCACTGAGATATAGTCAAAGGAAAAAAAGAAAACTATAATTGGTCCTGCATTTTATCTCTCGTATTTTGTTAATGTGATCACGTCTTTGGGATACATACATTGTGGGGGGTTTGCAAATATTTCTCCTTCATTATTCCTGTTCAATTGTTATATATACAATAGAGGAGTTTTAATCTATGCTTTCTACGTCGCTCCCTGAGAGGTTCTAGGCCTATTGATGATTTCATTTCTGTGACGCTTGCCCCCCAAGTGTAATTACTGAGAATAAACCTGGCTCCGCGATTCTGTATTGCTTCAAGTTTTTGTATTAAATACTCTTGGTGTGGGTCCCATGCGACACTCGCATATTCTAGGATGGGTCTGACCAGCGAAAAATAAGCGGCTTTTTTCACCGATGAAGGAGCATTGCGAAGGTTCCGATGGAGTAAGTTTAGTACACTAACTGCTTTCTTTACGGTGTTATCAATGTGATGATTCGAAGCCACATCCGCACTGAGTGTGACGCCAAGATATTTAACTTCAGATACTTTTTTTAGAGCTTCAGTACCAATATGGTAGGAAGAATCGACAATTTTTTTAATTTTAATTTTTAACATAGTAACACTTAGCTGTGTTTAGCCCCAATTCCCACGTGTGACACCACGAGTTAATGTTGTTCAAATCCTTTTGCAGGGTTGACACATCATTGAAGTCACTCACTGTGCGGTAGATGACGCAATCATCTGCGAACAACCTGATGCAAGATGAAGTCGTAGTTACAATGTCATTAATATAGACCAAAAATAATAGTGGCCCCAGAACCGATCCCTGGGGTACGCCGGACGTCACGGCTTCAGTTCCCGATTTTTTGCCCCCTACAACAACACATTGTTTTCTATCGGAAAGGTACTCCTCAATCCAAATTAAAGCGTTATTATCAATTCTTAAGGCTCTCAATTTGTGCATCCGAAGGCTGTGTGAAACGCGGTCGAATGCCTTATGGAAATCAATGAAGATAGTGTCCGTATGAAGCCTATCCTCAGCAGAAGTAACAAGGTCATGTAATAGTTCAATTAGTTCGGTTCCACAAGAGAGCCCCTGGCGAAATCCATGTTGATTAGGATAAAAAAACTATTTTTTTCAAGGTGCTTTGTGATGTTTCTATAAAGACTATGTTCAAATATCTTGCAACAGATACAGCAAAGTGAAATCGGCCTGTAATTCTCAACATTTGATTTTGGTCCATTTTTATGAATTGGCACAGCATATGTCATTTTCCAGTCCTGCGGTAGCCGCCCGGATTCGAGAGACTTGCGGAATATGAGATAAAGATATTGTGATACGATGGAGGAACAGGCTTTTAACTCTTTCGGGGATATTTCATCCGGACCAGTAGCCTTCGATTCGTTTAGAGAGTCTAAGCTTTTTCTTATTACTTCTAGGGATATTGTAATAGGCGGCATTGCACTTTCTATATCAACCAGGTATGTGGGGAGGTCTTCGAGGCTGCGTTGTTTCAAAAAAATCGTTTTGAAGTAGTTGTTAAAGTGGTTTGCTTTGGCCGAGTTTTCAGTTATATCGGTACCCTCGTGTAGGATTTTCGAAATGCTGATTGTTTCCTTCCGTGTCTTTCGGAGGTAGCTCCAGAAAGCTTTTGGGTTGGATGTTATGTCCTTGGCCAGCCTGGAAAAATAGTTTTCTTTGGCTGTGGTTACTGCCACTTTGTATAACGAATCAAGGTTGCGAAGCTGATCCTCAGTACTTTCAGTGGGGCTTTTTTGTATTTTTATACAACCGGCCTCTTCGTTTGAATAATTTCTTGACATGGGTGACATCCATGGTTTATCAGGTTTCATTTTATCTACTACATGCTTCGTTGGAATATGTAATTCAACGAGTGATCTAATGGAGTTTTTGAAGCTTACCCAAAGGGAGTCAGTATCAGCATATTCTGACTGTAAGGCCAAAGTGTCGTACTTGAGCTCAAGTTGGTTTATTTGTTCACTAAAATTAGCCTGGTTGTAGAGGTATACTTGTAGAGGTAGAGGCGGAGTTAACTGTGGCAGTGAGAACTTAGCCGTAACTATCTTATGATCGCTAATTCCGGGTAAAGTGCATACTTCGCGAACAATAGCTGGGTCATTGTAAAACAGCAAATCTAGTATATTGTCACCTCGAGTAGCAGTAAAAACATATTGCTGAAGACAATACCTGCTTGTTATATCGCCAAATGTGGACCTAGTTTCTTCAGCTCCGTTTTCGTCCCATTTTAGGTTCGGCATGTTAAAATCACCAGCAAGGATGATGCGGTCGTCAGGGAGAGGGGCCAACACTGAATCTAATACTCTGATATTTTCCATACTAGCGCCAGGGGGTCGATAAAATGAGCCTATGGCCAGTGTTCCCCTGTCAGGAGTTTTCATTCTACACCAAACGGTTTCCACTTCACTGGTCTCAATCTCAATTTCAGAGCATTGTAAGGATTTTCTCACCATTACGACCACACCTCCTCCTCGTGAGTTTCTATCTTTCCTAAAAACGTGGTAGTGCGCAGGAAACAGTTCACTGTCTTTCACTGAATTATCTAACCAAGTTTCTGTTGCGAATACAATATCATGATTTATCGCTAGGAGGATCCCGTTGAACGAGTCTATTTTGTTTTTAATGCTTTGGCAGTTGAACAAAAAAGTAACACATTCAGTCCGGGGGGAACTTTTTACGATTGGTGGGCGTCATTTCTTGTTTAGTTTAATCACGGTTTGCGTATCACTGTTCCATACAAATGCCTCGCAGTTTATGATAAGCTTGTCGTGCACAAGAAAAACTTTGTCCTGGCCGTCTGCGTTTCGGGCTTTGCCAACCTCCCAAAGTTTTCGCCGAATTTCCCGGAGCCGGGGAGAGTAGTCTCTTGAAACACTAAAATCGGTACCCTTCAGTTTATTGCAACTGGTCATTATTGTTTCAGTGTCCTTGAATGATGCAAAGCAAGCAATGATAGGGCGGTTTCGTTTTGTGTCATGTTTTCCCATCCAGTGCACTCTCTGTATGGCTCCGATATTCACCTGTAGTTTTTGCTGGCAAAACGATTTGACTGCGTTTTCGCAAGCTTCCCAACTTTCCTGTGGGTCGTCATCCTTTAAACCGTAAAACACAAGATTCAGTCTTCGGCTTCTGTTCTCCACGTCGTCTAACCTGTTAGCGAGAGTTGCTACATGCTCAAATTGCGTTTTAGTCTGCTTTTGAATCTCTGCTCCACTTGCCTCTATTTTCTCTAGTCCTTCCAGTCTAGATTCTAATTGCTGGATTCGAGTACCTAAATTGTTAATTGTGCTTTCTAAGTTTGTTTGGTTTTTTCAATGTTACCTAATTTTTTCAAGATAGCAGATTGACCCTCTTGGAGTTTACGCAGAATCTCAGCTGTATTTGGACAGGGGTTTTCTTCGATGTCCCCAGCTGGCATCAACAAATTTAAGATAGAATCTTTTGCCAATGTAAACAAGTTACGTGCGCTTTGTGAGAAAGGCAGCAGCAATAGAAAGCGATCGTCACTGCGGAAGCAGGGAACAGAGCCCCTTACCTGCATGAGAAAAAAGTGCCGGATTATCCGCATGTTGTCGCTGTTGCCGCTGCCTTTCCCACTGAAGCTTGGATGGCCCAAGCTCTCTCTTTTAAAGGGCTCGTCCCGGAAGTACGTCGCTCTTCCCTAGCGGTCATGGCGTTGGTACTCGAGACGACAATCTTGCACGTGCCGGTGACGCCTCCAGGGTCCCTCAGTGATAGTGGCTGCTCGGATGCTATCTTGGTTTTGTGGCAGAGTCGGCGCATCGGGGGATGCGCCGCGTTGGTGATCGCCAGTGGCCGAAAGTCGCAGCTGCATGAGAAAAAAGTGCCGGATTATCCGCATGTTGTCGCGGTTGCCGCTGCCTTTCCCGCTGCCTTACTTATTCATTGGGCTACGGCAAAGCTCGATCACAGCCCGAACAGTGGTATTTAAAACTGCACGACTTACCTGCAGCAGTGGATGAGAGCCGCAGCACGGCGTTCTCTCTTCTCTGATAGCCCTGGTGCGCACAAGCCCTACCCTTTTCCATTTTCTGGCTCACAAGAGAGGCAGCTGATGTTGAGCGAAATGCGATGGGGTTCCTCGGTAACACCCGACGTTTGCATGCACAATGCGACAATCTCGGCGTTTTCATCGCTTGGGCCTTTGACGTTCCCGATTAACATAAGGTCGTCGGCTGAAATAATGCGCTTTTCCTCGCCAAAACAACGCGAGTCAACGCTGCAGACTGGGAATATTCGTAGGGCAGCAAGCGAATCTTCAATGGAGGACCTGTTTCGCAACGCCATTTTGTTTATTTTGACCGAAGTTCCCAGACCGCATCGCGAAACTTTCAGTTGCGAATAGCGCAACCACAGCAGAGTTTTTGTACTTTTGGAACTTTTGTCACAAAACTTCAGTGTGTGAGTTCCATGTCATGTGTTCCCAGAATAGCACTCCCACAATATTGTGCTTATTGAAGATTACGGCCGATTCACCTGTTACCTTTTTGAGAGTATTTATGTGGTCTTTCCGGCGCATCAGGCTCTTTTGAGAGAAGTAAAATTGAAAACATCCTGGTTATGATCGGTTAAGTTAGATTAGGTTAGGTCTAGAATAGTTTTAAATGGAGTTTAAGTTCGGTTAGATTGGGCGTAGGTTTATTAGGTTAGTTTACGTTACGTTGAAGCAGACTTTTATGTAAGTGACGCTGGGGAACATCTTCATACAGACTGCCATTCCCATTTGATTGCGGAGTAAACATGGCCAACCGAAACTCTTACATACAAACTCTGAGAGAGTGGCCAGTCACGATGACACCACCCTTCTGAGAAACGTTTTACAGCCAAGCTGTATACCTCTACCCCCAACGGTTTCTTCGCCATGGATAAAACAATATCCGTGCGCAAAAAACACAAGGCGCCAAGGTATGAGGGACGAACGCACGTCATTAGTAGTGGTTAACGACTGCTTTGGTGGAAATCCATTTTTATCCACTTTAGCTGGTCCGAATGGCGGCCAATGTCTTTGCGGCAACACTTCTGAGATCTCCTTATTAAAATATGACGTCGGTGTCAGCTGACTTCAATGACAAAACTAATTACGGCAATAATGTCAGGTGATTAAAACATATTTATTCCATCCGTAGTGAAATGGGCGCAGTTGCAAAGTACCTATGTTTTTCAAACATTTTTTTTTGTGACTTCAAGGCAATTATTTCACGGAAACAGGCTTGTAGCCGAACGCTTTCTCCTTTTTTAACAGTAAAACGTATATCAAAAATTAAAAAAAATAGTTGAATTCTTTATTTGTTCTAATTTAGTCATTGCAAGCAAATTGACAAAACGGCATTAAATTAAATGCACATTTGACTTTTGGCGAGACTCTAATGAACAGTGCACATAATTTCAAAACAATAATTGTGGTTTTGACTATTTACAAAAAGTTTTTAAACTTCTAAAGCATTCTCTATAAATAAATTTACAACTTATTTAATATAAGTAGCATTTGCATCTACGCTTACAGGATTTTCTCTGCTGTCGAAAGCCGGTTAATGGTGATAGATATGTTTCGTCTCACTTGGAAGACTGGTTGTGATCCGGAGCAAAAGGGACCTGTCTTCGTCACGACAATTCTATGTTGAGCGGTGACGCTACGCTCGATGCTGACGTCGAAGGAGGTCAGCCGACAACGATCTTTTAATGGTTTAGTTATACTTTTTACACTACTACAAAATATATACAAGCAGGCAGAGTGGAAGATATGTCGTAATACTCTCAACCACGTCCCAGTCGGCCAGAGCCCACATTAGGCTGGGGTCTCTGACAGCCGAACGGTTCAGCCAGTTTCTGCACTCAGCTAGAATTCCTGTCAACCGACACTCTTAAAAACCGAACTACTAAAAAACGCTCCCTATCCTTATTGCACATAACATAAGTTGAGAAGGGCCTAGCAATCAATCGACGTTTGTTTGGTGAATGGCCACGAAGACAAAGACACAACCGATCGGGCGTTTGGGCGCGATGAGTCCCGAGAACCAACTCCTTTTGTCGTGCGGGAACAGATATGTGCTTAGCTAATCCCCGTTAGGAAGTAAAGAAGAAAACAAAAACGACCAGCTGTCAGCTTTTAACACCAAACCTTCACAACGATAGGCCTTAGAAGCCGAAGTGAAATGACCGCTCATAAGGGATCTCTGCACACAAAATTTCCGTTTTTTGTTAGGGCATCCCTGCAATGTGTGAGCCCTTTACAAACAGCTACAACAGCTTGTCCATCTATTCACTGATGCGTCCGCGTCGTTTAGATGCAGGGCTCAGGCGTGTGACAAATGGACATGCATCGTTTCGGCTCCTGAAATACAACCAAGTCATGTACATTTTCCCAGCGTATCCCTGATACATGTATCCATCATTTATGTTCTAGCGGTTGACCTTTCCCCTTGTGCTCATTGTAAAAGCTCTCCCGACAATCCCTGCTGGGGGCTTTCACTCGCGGGACGCCGTTAGTACGCTCCGACAAATTGCCGACTTCTCTTCCACAGAAGACAAAAAAGGCTCCACTCGCGCTCAGAACAAGAAAACGTAGTGATATTTTCCAGCACAGGTACGAACTCTTCTATCGCTTACCTTAGTCGGCGCATCTCCGCCCGTTGCAGGCGTTATTTGCGACATGTAGGCCTTGAAAGAAAACAATGAAACGTAAAAACATTTGGACGGCTTCGCTTTGCAACCCTCGTACATTGCGTCCGCACCGGCCAAAGAAAAACAAACACCGCAAAATAAAAATCTAAACAAGGACAAGCCTCCGGCGGATTTAATAAAATAATTGAGGTGCTCGAACTGTGCACGTAAAGGTATGCTTAGAATGTGATAAGACCTCTTATAAACATTCTACATAAACAACCCGGCGGTATTTACTAGACACTACGTAACCATAGAAACGAGTACGGTTGGGCGAGGGCACGGACGCAAATTGTTGCCTAGGCGGCAACGGTACAGGTTTCGCCCCAAATCGGCTCGTTTGTATCGCCTTTACACACATTATCACCCCATCTCCTATGACGATCCGGCCTAACATGGCACTATCGGCACGACGCTGGCAAATTTGGTTAATATGATTAGGAGCACTGACACCAGTTTTCGGCGTTAATATTATTGCACAGTTCGCTTCATTTGTTCAACAGAATACCCTGGCTGAAATATGAGCGGCCTGCGACGCTAAGTAGTTCAATTGGATCTCATACATCGCGCCGACGGAGCAGCGCGCTGAGCGGCGCTCAGCAAATGGACATCAGCATGACATCACCCCGTGAAGCCAAAAGAAGTGACGCGACAGCGCTCGTCAAAAACTCGTTACGTCACTTCACGCGCGCAGCCCCACGAGCGGCGAGCGGGCGCAACACCCTCTCAAGTGGGCGCCGGTGACGTCCGCACAAAGCGGTGAGGTCAGGCCGGGATTCTGTAATATACACCGTTAGGGATGAAAGCGCGGGAATTTTGAACAAACGATTTTAGGCCGTTCAATTAATGAACTATCGCGCGCTGAAGTATTTGAAGTGCTGTTTCAGGTTCGCCAGACCATTAAGCATCGACAAAAGCAATAAAAGTGTTACATAAAATTTTCGGGTAAGTGCTCCTTTAAGTTGTGTGTATGTTTTCTGCGTTGTAGTTTGAGATAGCCGTTCGTCAGGACTACTAATAAAAATAAAAGCTTGAGCCATGTAATTGTGGACCAGTTGCACTACAACGCGAGTGATATTGTCCATTCAAACTGAGCACTTTAGGCTGGTTCTCAGAATCGCGTTCCCCGCAGTTTGATCTACGGTACGTAGAATCCGAAGACCCGCCCGTCCTGGATGCGGTAGAATCACACACAGAAAATCCTGTGGTGTTGACTGGGCTGGTAGCACCCCGCACTACGGAGACGAGGGAACGTTCGCTTGTCGTCTAGGATAGCTCTATTTGTATAATTCTTGCCTTTTTCTTGTACTCTTTTCTCACCAACATTCACTTTCTCACACCCACTGTAACGATAAACGCGTCCGGTTATTATCTCCCTAATCTTAGCTGCTATCTCCAAATTCTTAGTAGCAACAGAAGAAGCGAACTTTTTAGACATAAAGTAAGGGCGAATACCACGCACGAAATCGAACTCATGACCGGATGATCGGGTGCCTTGGATTCCAGAAGCTACTGGGCGTCCAGGTGATCGCTGCTCCTCATGGTCTCCCGTAGCTCAAAATAGCAGCAAGTTTGGTTTATGTGAAGGCTCTAATAAATAGTGTGCCTGACGTACAGCAGAAAGATCACAATACAAGTGTTTAAGTGCCGCTTTACGCAACTCAGTCACCCTACCCCTCGAATTCCTATGGCTTTTCATCAACGTTGGTGCCACGTACAAATGGTCCTGCGCCCTTCTTAACGTAGATGTTCACATTTGTGCGAGTGCTCAGTGGTGACGGCTAAATGTGCCACAACACCTTTTGAGTCCTACAGCCCCATCCAATAGGAATGTCTCGGTTGATACGTCCTTGCCATCTTCATGCAAATTCAAGCAAATAAGAAGTACTCGCCTGTCTCTTCCCTATTTGTGCGACGCAACGGCTTCTTCTGTTCAGCGAGCTCAATCTTCGTGCTTTTTCCGACAATTTTGTAATCACAAGAAGCACACATAGGGTATTATGATGTCCTTGTCCGTTCAGAGAAAAAAAAACGGAATTGGCCGTCCGTAGCAGGTAGACAATCCGAACGAAAGTTAGTAAAGTTTTGGACGACATGAGAGTCGATCCCAGGGCACCAGGAATCCGAGTCAAGCCTGCATCGAGCCTAACCAAAGGTAGATAGAGTAAATGCGTTGTTGCCTTCGAGAGAGGAAACACCAACCACCGGTGCATGAGGACCGACGAAAGGCCGTTTGCAGCATCAGCATCGGCACAGCCGCTCAAACAGACTATTGGTGGGGCGGAGCCGCGAGAACTGAAAGCGTCGACGAGGCGAACGATGTGTCCCAAAGTGCCCTTCCTCAGCGAATCCGGTGTTTTCGTCTCCTACACGAGAGGGTAGCTTGCACACCTGCGCATGTGGCCATCAACATTATCTTGAAGACAAAATTGGCCCCGATTCACGGCGCACCAGCGAAGAGGATCCTCGAAGGAGAGTTTCATCTTTTCGCTGCTTTTTGTTCTCACGGAGTGGCGGCGCCACCAGCGTCTCCAGGCCACCCATCCATTGTTTCAGCTTAGGCTGTCCGCGACTGCATGATAAGTTGGCTTCGGTTCAAAACATCGGTGGGCTCAATTTTACGGTAAAGGTATGTTTCAACTGAAGGAAGGCCACACATATTCATCACTTATCCAGATTTTCCGATGAAGATGACTCCTGCTCCCAGACGATCACGTTCGATTCACGAAGGGTTATCTGGTTCGGTGGGCCTGGAACCGTGGGCCTGAAAATTAATATGCAGAAAACTAAAGTAATGATCAATAACCTCGGGACAGCACAGCGGTTTGAGATAGGTGGCGAGGCAGTGGAAGTGGTAAGCGAATATATCTACTTAGGCCAAGTTAGGCTGGTGATGATGGCCAAGATAGGCTGGTGATGATGATGATGATGATGATCTGGTTCCGACGTCAACGTAACCAAAGTAAATACATATCCCCATGAGGGAATGCCTTCTGACGATGGCACCTGCCTTCTCAGGAAAGTATTGGGGACAATGCCCCTGAGCTCGGCGTGTGACTATCAGAGATTATGATATCATCATAATCACTGCGCTACAGTGCTTTAATATAAAATTGATATCAGTGATAATGGCACTCAGGCGCGCAAGGATTGAACCATAGCGAAGCTGCAGGATTTTTTTCTACGTGATCACTCAAGAACGCATCACCACCCATTTGTAAAAGTTTGTCATACCTATTTGCATGTTCTGTCGTAACTTTGCACTGTGGTAGTAGTAGTTATCGTGATATGCATCGATATTGTCGTGTTCCTCAGGCCAAGCAATAAAGGCACGGTAGCGCTTGGCGACAGCTGCGGCGGAGCGGCGGCACGTACGTGCACGACGCATGCGCTGCGTTCGTGGAGTGCCCTTGAGGCTCCGTGGAGCAGGTGTTATGGCAGCTATGCGCTGTAGATTGCTGGCAAAGGAAGGCGCTCCTGATAATTTTCGCCAGTTTTGTTTTGCTAAAGCAACTGCGGGTGCGTAGCACGCTCGGCGGTCGCCGCAAAGCACGCGCTCGCGAGTGGTCCGAGTTTTGTTGTTATTTCGAACGCATTACGCCTTCCGTGCCGCAAATTACGGCCTGCTACAACATGTCCGCGGTTAGATCTTCGAGTGAATGAACAATCATTGCCGGGTCGATTCATAGCCCACACAACAACCATTTTGTTCTAGGTTGAATAACAAGGAAGTTGGAAAGCTTTCAAAGGCATGAAAACACGAAAAGCTGTCAAATGTTTACCGCGAGACACACGAAGGACGAAGTACGTTACACAACAAGCACTGACACCACGTTACACCTTAGCGCTTCTGGTGTAGCGTTCTTCGCCCTCTGTGTCTGCGCTGTAAACATTTGACATGAACAGCAAGCCCGACTGGTTCTTACAAAAAGCTTCAGGTTGCGATTTCGTAACTGTAGATATTTTGAAGAATAGAGGAGATATTGTACTCGAAAAGCTCGCTGCAATGTTTTTTTGATGCAGAAGACACAAGTGCCCATCCTGGAAAACGCCAACATTATACTTATTTATACGAAGGGAGATCCTAAGGAACTTAAGAATTACTTTCCCACCAATCTACTCTGAGTTGTTTGCAAGCTGTTTAGCAAAGTTATATTTAGCCGCATAGGTGGCAGCCTCGATTCCCAAAGCCTGTCTAGAGAGCAGTCTGGGTTCAGGGAAGAGAACCATAGATCACATCTGTGTCGCCAATCAAGTGAAAGAAAAAAAAAGCTTAACACGGCATTTGTAGGTTACCAGAAAGCGTTTGATTCCGTATTGACCACGCCCGTTGTAGAAGCACTAAAAGACAAGGGAATAGAAACATAAAGGATACTTGTAGAATACATACACAGGAATGCACGAGAAGGATTAACCTCCACAAGCAAAATGATAAACCTCCTATCCGAAGAGGGGTAAGGCAGGGAGATACCGTCTCTTCAAAACAATTCATAACAATTCACAGAATATCTGGAGGGGGTATTTAGAAAGCTGAACAGGGGAAACTTAGCATTATGATTAAACCACCAATACTTGAGCTATTTGAGGTTTGCGGACGACATAGTCTTGCTGAGTGACACTGGAGAACGCATGCAAACGGTGCTTGAAGAACTAAAATCAGAAAGCACGGCCGTGGTACTAAATATAAATCTGAATAAATCTAAAGTAATGAGGAATAACTATTCCAAAAACGTCCCCTTCAGCTTAGGAAACGAAAAGCTAGAAGAAGTAAAAGAATGTAACAACTTCGAGCAGGTGGTTAGTGCCGACCCCAAACCACGACAGGCAAATCCGGCGCAGAATAGGTATGGTTTGGGGGCACTCGGCAAGCACTCCCAAATTATAAAAGCCACCTCTGTCCCCGAAAAGAAAAATATGAAACTAGTGCATACTGCTGGTGATGACATACGGAGCAGAATGTTGGTACCTAGGAAACAACATGACTCTTATAAAAGAAAGCAAACGTATCTCGACTCAACGGGCCATGGAACTTATAATGTTAGAAAGAACAGTGAGGGATAGGAAACGAGCTGCCTCGATCAGAGAACAACCTACAGCTGACAATATCACAGTTGAAGTAAAGAAAAAGAAATGGACTTGGGCTGGCCATCTGGTGAGATTAACCAACAACAGGTGGACAACAAAGGTAACAGAGTGGATACCAAGAGATGGATCTAGAAAAAGTGGAAGACCACAATGGGGGTTGGAATAGCGAATTTCGGGGGTAAACTGTCTGCTCGAGCACCACAGGATACTAGCGGTTGGAGGTGAATGAGAGAGGCCATCGTCCTGCAGGGAACCTGAGTATGCTCATGACGGTGATGAGAAATAACGAAAAACTGCTAACTTGATCCCCTAAACGGTGAATCAAAAAATAAGTAGTGGCTCCTGTGCCAAGTTTATAGAAATAATGTCCGCACACGAACGTAATATTAGGGTCGCGCTCAAAGTAGTAGTTTTTAGGAAGAATGTCCTTTAGCGATGTGGGCATTGAGAGCTGTGATGTGGAGACATCCCTTCAATATTAAAAAGGGGCATAACGAGTTATAGAGGTCAGGGTATATCGAACTGCTCAGTGTCCTATATACGTCGCGCTCGCGTCTTTTTTGGCTTCTCCAAAAATGAGGTTCAACACGCCGAAGGTTATACTCTAAGGGGCAAGGCGTTGTACTTACAGGCACCGTTGCCATTTTTATTAGCCCCGCCAAGGCCAATAGTTCGTTTTCTCAGACGCTCCTCCACGCTCAGGCTCACGCAGAACGCGAAACATGTGCGGGGGAATGGTGCCCCTTTGTCAGCAGAAGTAAATATTATACACGAAGGGAAATTATAGGCTCGTACCACCACCGATCCGTAGGTTCGTGTATCACCATTTCCTACAGTCAGGTCGTCAAAACCAGGGGCTGTTGTTAGCACCGAAGGGGAGAATATTTGGCCACATTGGACGCTGATTCCCCCTAGCGGACGCCGTCTGTCTCAACTCGGAGAAATCTGTCTCAATTCGGAGAAAATCTGCACGTCAGAGCTTACGTCGTTAGTGGGCGCAGCCGATTCGCTACGCACGCCCCCCCACCCGAACATCCGTCCACTTCAAATCAGCCGAAGTGCAAAGTCAACGCTCGAACTATGAACCGAAAGGAAATGCGCCGCACCTCGAATGCGATGATAGCACATTCAGATCCCCACAAGAACGTGTACAGACTCTTTTTAGAGCCTATCCGTAGGGATTATTATTCTCTTACTTTGGTGTCTGGTGGTTTTTGTGCACCAAGTTGTGTCTCTTTAATGCTTCTAGTTGGCAGATCATCCACTTTTACTTCCTATACCCCAAAAGCTCATCAGTTACTATAAAACTTTTATCCTTTTTTTATAGGGGAAAGATTAACTATGAAACTTTTATCCTTGTTTATAGGGTAGAGATTAATAGAAAGCCGCCATGGGGCTTTTTAAAACAAGTTGTGGGCATTTTAATTTCCTTACTGTCGAGTTTTCGGTGGAGCGGCTGATAAGCTTTTCAAGAAAAGCTATGACGAACACTTTAATGGTATTCTGTTCTCGGCACGCGTCTATCGCCAGCCTCACCTGCGCCGACCAGCTTCCAGAAGTCGCTTCACGGTTGTTTCCAGAGTTAGCACAACGGAGATTCTCGACGTTGCACGTGGTACGATCGTGGCCGCCACCACACCGAGTGCATCGCCTTAGAAGCTGGGATACTTCTAACTTCACCACCGCAATGAAAACGAGCGCTGCGGATTTCTCGTCGTACGAAGACGCTATTAACAGCATTGGAAGACCCTGAGGTTGTGCAGCAAAACCACGAGCCTGCCGAAGGAGAATACAGTGGCTGATATCGAGTACGAAAATCTTAGGGCGATACGTAGAAGGGTAGAAATGCGTGCGGGTAAGACTTCCGCAGGAGAAGACATACGGGGACACAGACGCACGCAAAAGCTCATTCAGAGATATCTAAGGAAGCTGACCAAACGCGAATTGCTGTATTTTTGTTCTAAGCTATGCCCCTAGGGGCCACTTACAAGGTTACGGAGTTTAGTGCGTGGTCTCTGCGCACCGCGAACTCAGTTTTACCCTTTCAACTGTATTGTATGAGAATGAAGGTAAGCGACTTCGATGTCGCTGAAGCATTTTGTGCCAAAATTACTGCCGCACCGGGGTCTTTACCAAAGACCATTTCCAGGGCACCAAACCCATCATCGAACACACCCTACAAGGACGAACCGTTTTCTATGGCACAGCTTGAAGCTGCTGCGTGCTCAGCTAACAAAGACTTGATCGGGCCCTGACGGGATAAGTTATAATGTTTTATGTCATCTAGGAACCAATGCAAAGCTGTGGATTTTCTTAATATTCAACCGTTCCTGGTAGATCGGATGACTAGAGCCTGGGTAGAAACGCACTCTCATAGTGCCAGTTGTGAAACCTTACAAAGACCCCTCAAATATTAATTTGTATCGGCCCATTGCTCCTTTAAGCTGCATTGGCAAGCTCATGGAGAAGGTGGTACCGCCCCTCACTAGGGCCGTATCGTCCAGACTGGACTCCACGGACAGAATTTATATACGTCACAGACATCTGGCTTTCACAAGTGCCGGAGCAGCACTGACCGCGTCATTGCCCTTAAAACATATGTGAATAACTCAAACATCCCAGAGCACATTACCATTGCAGTATTATTTGACGTCAAATCGGCATATGACTCTGTTGCTTATGAAGCGGTCTGGATAGCAATTAGGTCTTCAGGCATTGCATAACGAATGTACCCCTGGATGTCTGATTACCTCTCCTATGGGAGAGTCTACATATCTGTAGCGAATGGTTAGACATCCCTCCATAGCGTTACCCGAAGTGTCCCTCAGGCTGGGGCATTGTGTCCGCATCTTCTAGAGGTAGAGGTAGAGGTAGCCTTGGGACATGCGTAGAGGTAACCTCTACCCAAGGTTACCTCTACCGGCCATGTTCACGCGACCGTCCACGTGAACAGAAAACTCCAGAGAAAATATAAAAGAAAGTACTGCCACCATCAGGAACGGAGCCTGGAACGAAGAGAAAAACAGTGCGAGATCCCGTTATCTTAGCAGTTGAGCTACGAGCGCCCGCGGAGACGGGGGAGAAAAGCAGTGTATACTCACCAAGCACAGCTCCTGGTTTGTTCTCGCTGAATGCCACGTGACAGTTTCACGCGACCTCCCGCGTCGGTATGCGCTCCGCACGCGCACGTGTAGCGGCCATGAGCGCGCCTAGCGCATGCGCCAGGAGTTCGTTAAAATTACAAGACGCTCACACCGATGTATGGCATCTCACTTCCCTCCATCTTTGCCGCCGACTTCGTCGCCTCCTTTGGCGGTGGCAGAGACGGAGGAGAAGTGAAATCGTGTAACGCCATTTATGTGCTTCCTTTAGTGTTATAAAAAAGAATTTCCACTCCTGTGGTTCCATACAACTCAACCAACCACCAGTCATGGATCATGCAATTATTTAACCCTTGCAAAAGATACCTGTTTGAAGAAATAAAGGGTGTGTTTAAGTACGCTTCACTTGGCTCAGGTTTACTTCTTTTTAGAGCTACGTGTGTTAATTCAAGTGACGTCGCATGGGTAATCGTTGTGGGTGTCGTTTGCAGCTTCTCTTTCCGACCACCTTCGCAGGGTGGATTGGCCCGCAGTTTTTAATGTCTTCCGAGGTGCTTGCCTTCAGAGCTGCTTGTCTTCAGAGATTTAATACCGTCAGAGATGCTAGCTGAAATCGGTTGAAATCTCCATGTGCGCTGATGATATCGGCTTCTCTTGGTCGGGCCGCAACAGGGGTGTGTTCCGGGCGAGGCTCCAGCGTGCATTAAGCTCGACGGAAGAATCTCTCGCGACAGCAGGCCTTGACCGACCAGGTGTGCCACAAATGCCTCCACACATCAGGACGTCTCAATAACGAGTTAACGGCAGCAGGGGTGCGGATAATTTACGTCACCAATTCAAGTTTCTTGTGTGTTGGTTTCCACCGCCACCTAGCATAAACGCTGCACATCCAAAGCCTAAAGGAGAAGTTAAAAACATTTGCGCATATTATCGGGGTGATTTCCAATAGCACTGATGGATATAGCGTCAGCTCTCTTTTATTGCCATACAGCGATCTGCGAAGCCATACTTCGCTATGCTTCTTAGCCTTGGCTTCTCTTTCCTAAGGGAGTTTTAAAATACTAGAAGGGTTGCAGGCCCGAATACTGAGAATATGTCTCGGTCGTCGGAAGACTACCTCCTCAGTCGGAACCTTGGCAGAAAGCGGACAGCTTCCACCGACGGCTTTGCAAAAAACGTAACAACTGCGCACGCATGTTATCCCAAGGCAACATGGGCATCTTTTAGCTGCCGCCCAGGTCTCTGAAGTACAGCACGATCGGGGTTTCCAGAGTCGGCCTTCAGTTTCTTCTCCTCAGCCTCCGTGGCAATTTCCTCCAACAAAATTTGCCACCACTCTACCTGAATTTAAGCGGGAGGTGGATATACGGGCCCCAACTGTAAAATTATTCGCCGTGGTGCATTTCAGCAACGAATGCACAAAACACACTCACGTTTACGTTCACGGTTCATTGACAGCAACATAGGCAGTGACAGGGATCTAGATTCCTTCATCGCTCACTACAATCTGGGCCCCACTTAGCCAGAAGTCCTCTACAGCAGTTACTGAGCTTGCTGGGCTGCGTGCTACTGTTCAGTATATGCTAAATCGGCCGGCAAATCTATCGGCTGGTTTTACAAACTTCAGGACAACACCCGAGAGCTTAAAATCGCTTTCAAAAGAACAGCTGTCCTGGGAAATCAATCTTTTGCACTTACAAAGGGAACAAAGCATGATTATGCAGTGGCTTCCAGCCAACGGCGGAGTTTTCGGCAATGACGTATCTCCCAAAAGCATCTGATGTCCCACTTTAGTCAAGATCTGCCGATTCTATTCACGAGAAAAGATGCAGCAATACTTGTCCCATCAATCGCACAGAAAACACAATTGTCTCTCTGGACTTACGGACGACAGCAATACGCACCTCTTCCCATCATTGATCCCAAGTGACCCTTCCGAACGCCACCTGAGCTTTGCAAGCGCGAGGAAGTCATTCGGCATAGACTGCGCTGAATTTGGCCTACAGAGGACATTACCTGCGCAAAATGCAGGAGTGATCCACCTCTTCTTTTCCACATGTTACTAACAAGAAGGCATTCATAAGGTAATATGCGTGTGTCGAAAGCACATCGTGCACTCATATTATCTTTGTGCAAGCTGCTTGGTGCAGGACTTGAGTTGAGGTCTGTTTCAGGTACTTAGCCTGGTCATAGTCAGGCTATACATGCAACCAAAGCTGTCTTGGAGTTTCTTCGGTGCACTGAACTGGACAGAGTTCCGTGAAAAACGTTTTGCACGTGACTGAAAGTTTGGGAGCAACACGTGGCTTTTTTTTTCATTTTTATAATTTTTTTGCTATCATCTGGTGTAGCAAGTCTGCGCGATGGCTCGGCTATCAAAAAATCGCTGGTCTTCATTAAGTTTTTTCTGTCTCTCTCTCGCAGAGGGACCATAACAGCACGCAGCGTTGCTGCGGAGCGTTTATGCGCAGCAAAGAGATCCGCCACAGTGGCTGCATTATTTGGATGCGTGCGTCGGCTTGCCTCAGTTTTGGATAAATTACATTTTTTGTTATACTGATGTGTTTGTTATTGTGTATATTATCAGTTAATTGTGACGGCTGAATTTTAAGCATTTTAATACGCATTTAAATGCTATTCTAGTCACATGGACGCCGGTTTCACAACGCGAGTGACCCAGGTTCGATTCCAACCACGGGAAGCCTTTGTTTGTTGAGCCCTGTGCTCCCCACGCCTGCTCGTTTGCTCGTTGCCTCGTCGTCACTTTCCCTCACACTATGTTGCCCAGCAGTATCCTCCTCTCTACTTTGCTGCGCCAACTTTTGAGCGACGCGAGGCACGGGAAGAACTGACGCTTGAACAGTTCCGCGGTTAAAATACGTGTTCATCACAAATACCTGTTTTGAAGTGTTGACTACAGTCATAAAAGAATTAGCTGAGCTGTCGAAATTGCTTAACAGAATTAAAACGAACGACATTCGTGCATACAACGTGGAAGTGACCGAGGAAACGCTGGAAAGAGCGGAAGTTACGGCCTTTTAGGAGTTGAGCTGGTGCGTTAGGTTTTTAGCAACCCCTCTTTAGTTGTCGAGGCTACTCGGCAAATACCAATGTGTCTTTCCGCCATGTTTTAGGGGCGAAGCACCTTAGGACCTCCCTCTGTCCGGGGCTTGGCGTCCGTGTACACAGCGTTGCGCATGCTCGAGGAGCATTGAATTGGATTGGATTCGATTGGATTGAAATGTAGTGGATTGAAATGGATTGGATTTGAATAAATATAATTGTATCAGATTGGATTGCATTAGAATTGTATATACTGTATACACGTGTTGTCGCTCATTTACATACGTGAGTGGGCAATACCACGGATGATTTACGGTAAGAACGGTGCCTAGTGCTTCCCCTGCTCGTCATGATTCACTTCGTCGAGATGGGCGAATTTTGTTGTTTTCCTGGCGGTAGCCGCCTCTGCGATTCACTTATTAGGGCTCCTTACGGAAATACTTTTGCGAATAGCCACCTTGTTTAGCTCTCATCGGCGCAACCTTTTCAGCCCTAGGTTAATAACCAATTCTGTTGTATCACAGTATGGGAGTTCTGAAACGTAACGACGGATAGACGTCAGTGTCCACTTTGTGCATGTATAATCAATATTGTCACCAATATAGTATTCAAGATTGTTTAGAAGCTGCAGTTGTTTGTGTGTAATAAGTGTGAGCTCTCATTTTTTACGCTCTGTGTTTACTTCCCCTGGTATAAAAATGATTTCTTTTCTGTCAGCAATTTTTGTGGTACTTTATGTTCAGTATTACCTGTTCGTAATACGTGGCATTTGGAACTTATTGCGGAGCAGTTCTGCTAATGCATCCGAATTACTGGAGCTCACTAGAGTATAAATAGCTCAAATTTGCATTTTTTTGCTTGCGTAGGTCCGGCTAAATAAAAGGATTTGGTGATTCTTTGTTCTCGGCTGCTGCGGGAGCACCGTGTGAAATCTTTTGAAAAGGATATGTGTGAAGTCAATGCACGCCGTATTTTGGTACTTTTTTGTGTGATTTTATTCTTTTTACAAATTTATAATATGGTTTTAAATCTGCAAAGGTTTTCTCGGTAAAATTGAGAAGTTCTTCCTGTGAAATTTCAGCAACGGGACTGTACGTACCATGCAGAATTACGTGATAAACGGTGTTTTGAGGGGAAAGCCTTAAAAACACCTGATGAGGAACGCGAGGCGCGTTTCAAAACAGGGTGAGGCGGTTTCTGAAAGAGGGTGACAAAGTGCCTTCCGGGAAGCGTATTTCCAAACGCTCCGCTGCACAGAGCACCCACGTGATATGTCTGTTCGCGCGATGCAGATCGGTAAAGATTTGTCGTCATTGGCTGCGCCTCCAACCTAAGGCTACCCAGAACATGAAATCACTATTATTAAGAAAAACAACACGTAGATTTTGCGTTTAGAAATGAAATTAAATTTAGACAGGAAGGTAAAGCCGTCGGCGCCAGTACTGAATACTCTGCATCGAGGCAGCAGAGCTCGAACCGTGCGCTTCTTTTAGCAGGCGCTCAAAAGAATAGCGCGCGCAGGGAAATCACACATGTCACGTGGGTGCTCTGTGCAGCGAAGCCTTTCGAGACACTGTGCCTGGTAAGGGAAACAGCAGCAGCGTAACATCGTAGGTAGCTGTGCATGTGCACTGTGAGCAGTCCTGAGAAATGCAGGTAAGGAAGAGAGTGGTCAGGACGCACGTGTTGATACCGGGCGATTCGAACGGGCTGGAGAGTGTGCTGTCAAGGGGCGCTGGTGCAGTGGAGACGGGCGCGGCCGCTAAGTTGATGAAACAGTTCTACAGGAGATCAGCAGAAGGTCCAAATAGGCATTTCCATCAGTCTGGGCAAGTGTTATGGATCCTCCGTATTTTTAGATGCGACGCTGAGAGGAGCATCTCTTGCCGGCGGCCCTGTCCTTCCTGCGTCGTCGTCGTCCACGTCCGCACAGCTGCGTCTCTCCTCCGCTCGCCTCCTCGGCTCTCTCTGATAGCGCCGATAGCGAACACTCTCTCCCAACAAAAGCGCGCGGCGGTGGGCGCGGCGCAAGCGCGCTGTGCGCATGTGCAGCGCCCTCTCTCTCCGCGGTCTCCTCTCCTTCTGGCGCGCTGCACTCTGGCAGCTGCGCTGCGCGCTGCGCTGCCGGAGTGCCGCGCTCCGGCCGGACTGTCAGTCGACGGTCACCCGCGCTACGCTTGCTCTCTCTCTCTCTCTCTCTCTCTCTCTCTCTCGCATTACCAGACGATTGCTCACGCAATTCGAGTAATTGACCCAACGGAAAGGCACAATGGAACCCCCTTCAGCGTCGCATCACACCAGGGTTCCCGCGAGGGGAGGTGGGCGTAGTGTTTTGCTCTGTTGCCCTCTCACAAGTAAATCATGATTTGATGAAAATATAATGGATCACAAGATTACAGAAAGTGTATAAGGTCGCACCTACTTACAGCAGGCAAACTCTCATTAAAGCGTTCACTCTATCAGTGGTAGGTGTAGTAAAGCTCTCCTGTCAGCTCGGTATAGTATTGCGCAATTTACGTGCCGCAGGACATATTTTGACCAGTTATGGCTTTGCGTTCATTAATACATTTTTTAAGTGTTCATTGAATGCGTTCATTGCTGCGACGGCCAGAAAGACGGGTGGAATATTTGATACGGCTTAAGTGACGTTGCTTAATCCAGACAGTGACGCAGAAATCCGCAAAGACAACACGTACTTGAGAAAGTCTCTAACTCATTTCAGGGTGTACACAACTAACCCTAAACCTGCATAGCTTATTCTCTACATATTTATAAAAAGCGCAAGAACGTTTTAAAAGTAGTAAAAGCCCTACAGACTGTTGAAAAACTTCAAACGCCCCTTGGTCTAAGGTCAAAGATGGTTAACACGCGAATTTTTCTTCCACGGTAAACCGAGTCAAATCAAATGCCAAAACGGCAATGGCTAAAGACCTAAACCACCAACGGTCAAGGTCCAAGGCTCAATGATCAAAGTTCAGACCGCCAAAGGATTAGTCCAAACTCAGACGACTACGAATGCAGCCCTCGGGAGATTTGCCTTAAACACAGTTTATTTTAACCTAGTTGAAAGCAGGGAAAACATTGAATGTATCCGACAGACGTAACTTGCCGTACCCGGGAGCCTACATTGAAACTAACATCTAGAAGGGACGAGACTTAACTGAGGACATTTGGTAGCTACAAAATAAAAGCAACCGAGATTGTAGAGGCAATGGAACCAGGCCACTGTGTCCGAAACCACCGAGCACACCTCACTCAATGTCCAGCATCCTGCTGCGTGCCCAGTGGGAGGAGAGGCTCGGACGATACGGCGATCGAAGCGTGCCGCTCTTTATCGCACTCAAACGGAGTTCGCGGCAGTGACCGCCACTCAGACAGGACTCCACCCAAAGCTCCGAAACTTTCAAGTGCAGGCAGATGGGAGCTGACCCTCGACAGCCACACGTGCCAGGGAGCCCTCAGTGAAAGCAAGCTTCCGTGCGTAGGACAATCCCTTCCCGAAGCTCTAACCGCCATCTCAGGCACCGAAATCTGCGTCCGTTGCTAAACCCAGACGGGAAGACATCGACCCAGGAAAACCCAGACGGGGAACTGTCTTTCTTTTTCCTTTTTTAAGAATCGCGATGAAGCTTGCGGTCTCCGCTGCATTTAAAAAATATTGCCTAGGTTAAGTTCGCAACGTTTCGATTAAGCTTTAAATGGCGTTTGTTTATTTAATGTGCCAATAATTGCACATTGTCGAGGTTTTAGGCAGCGAAACAATTTTGGACAAGTGGACAGCCCGCTACAAGCAATCCTTCTCTTTACAGTAACCCGCCCAGCGGGCAGGAAGAAAACGTGTAAAAATCATTTGCTGCCTTGATAGGTCAATTATTTTAAGCAACTGCATTGGCCTACAATGAAGGAGTAATTTAATTTTTTTATGTTTTCCTCAGCGAACTGTTGAAGTCCTTATTTTAAACAAAAAGGTCTAATCCAGCACTTAGTCTGGAAGCTACTATCTGCAAAATATTAAGGGGTAACTATTTTCGCTTGGACACAACACGGTGCTCTCAGAGGGGACGACTGCAGTTCATTGATCAAACATTTTAGATGTGGTAGCAAGATATTTAGGAAGCGAGGTGACATTCATTTTTTATTAGTATGTCTTTCCTGCGTGCAAACTCTCAGCGCCTTGAAAAAAGGACATGCCGAAGGACACTCTGGATCAAGTGGTGGCACACAGAGCGGAGGCCCACACCCAAACTAAATACACCCAAGCCAAGGTGGTAATGGCTTATGAATGGGCCACGTCAATATTATGAACAGCCATAACGCAGTACTTTGCCAATTATGACAACTCCAATAGTGCTATAATCAGACGCAGTACTCGTTACTTGTTATCAGAAATGTAAAAATTGGATGAGCGAACACAAGTTATCACCTGTGTGTCCCCGCAAATAAATGACGGTTTGTTTCCTTAGTTGATGGATTCGTGGGTTGCTGTAATTTTAAGACGGTACCGTTATGTTTGCATGTCATTGTCAAAACCACTTTTACTCCGACAAGTATGTTGCTGTAGAGAATAAACAAAAATTTCGCAGACAAAAATATTCCGTCTCACATCATTTTCGCATTACTGAAATTTTCCGTGGCTTTTCGTCTATATTTGAGTACATACATTGCAAGCAGAACCAAAAATGCTTCTAACCATAAAAAAACACCCTTCGAACTCTTTCAATAAATGGAAGCGAAGATAACACACATAGCCGGCATCTGTTCAAAAGCTTGACAAACATTGCAAGGGAGAAGTACTGGACCAAAGCTGTTAAGGCGTGGAAGGGAAATACACAAGAGTGGTCTTTAATTGCTCGTGGTCCTGCCCGCACAGCAGAACAGGTTTATAGCCAACGCGACTGGAAAGCAAGGAGCAGAGTGGTGTATTCCCGCACTTTATGCAGCGAGCCTGTTTTTCGTGCTTTGCGAGCTCCGGCTGTTTCCCTGGAGGCAGCGGTACTTCGTTGCTCACCACTACGTATCCGTTCAGGAAATTAATGGCATAAAAAGCGTAAGGAAATCACATAGGTTGCTGCTAAAGGCTCAATCAGGCCCATCGTTACGAACAAACCACGAAGTTGCAGTTCTTTCCTTTTCACCACATATGCTTTCGCAGCTTACTATGAGTAGCAAAGTGCACATATCCGTTTAACATCGCTACTTCTAACGCTGTAAGGTATTTCAACCATTGTTTACACTTCGGCAAATACTGCTATGAAATTCCCGTGATTTGAAGCGCAACAAAAGAAAACACGAACGGTGAATACAGAGTAGCCACGACACTCGCAACCTTTCTACAGACGTTACATCTCTAATACAGAGTAGAGAGCACAGGTGCTACCTGTCTACTAGCGTCTGTCTTGTCTACTCTTTATTCACCATCGGAGTTTTTTTGTTGCGCCTCAAATCATGGGAACTACTCACCAACTAGCTCAGCAACAAGTTGCACGCTGGTATCCAACTAGACTGGTGGTTTCAAAACTGATCAGCCGTAAAAACGTCCACGTACCTTAGATTGCTGCATCAAATTATTTCTTTTTATATGTTTTGACTGTGTTGGGGGCAAGCAGCCGGGCTCCAGACTAGTCGGTGGCCTGGCTACCAATTTGACAAGCGTTCGTCTAGGTGCAGTCATTCCACCTTTTCTCGGAAATCACAAACTCTGGCTTCTTTAATACCTCGTATTGCCGTTCACAGCTTCTCTGAAATGTTTTCATTTAGTGCGTTACATGGAGTTACAGGCGTCCTATTTCCTTCTTTCACGGTAGACAGAAATAAATCCCTATGATTGCTCATGTGATGCGGCAGGAATTCGTTCATCTGGCGCAGCAAAATTACGTTAACAAGCTCAATAGACTTTCCTTCACTTGGTGTTCCCCTGCCAACTCTTTCCTCCGCTGCATCCTGAAAACCGTCCTCTCCCTTCCCACTGACGTACACCCTGTCGCTCACAAAACTCTCCACTTTTATAGTCGGGCATTGTGTGTCTCACTGACGGCGAAGTTCGCGTAGGAAACGCAGTGCAGGAAAGCCAATTTTACCTCATGGTGACGATGATCTTGGGTGAAGGAAACAAAAAAACCACTTCCATGGTACGATATTCAACGTGGGTCCATCCCTTTCTGAAGCCACGGCCTATTCAATTGCGTCATTCCGGCACTTCTTTTTATTGTGCGCCAGTCCGACACGGCCGAAGCAATTTCGATTCAAGAGGGGGTAATGAATGAGCCGAATTAGACTGAAAAATCATACACCCTTGCGTCAAACGACTATGATGGCTGAATGCGAAGCTTTCTTCGAGAGGAATCAAACGGCGAAGGGTCAAAGTTAAAGCTGCTGCGATCAAAAGTCCAAACCGCATGCAAGCCAAAGTGAACGCTGTACGAGTCAAAGTCAAAACTCAGACTAATTCCAAGTAATTCCGCACGGGAACCTTCGCGTTCAACTGTCATCGTCGTTAGTGTTCTCGCGTCAATCTATTTTTGCAGCGCCTCAACCATGTGCCAGAGTTCCCGCCAGCTCGCCTAGCGGGAAGTTCTTAGGACGGAGGGGTGCTCCATTTTTTATATCCTTTTCGGATGGAAAATAAATGACGCCCTACCACTGGAAAAGTAGGTGCGGACAATAATCCCATGCCATCTCCACTAACGTGAAGCGTGGGTATGGGCGAAGCGCGCAGTGCGTATTCTGGGCGCCTTGGTGTTTCTGCCCACGGAGATGAAGCCATTTGCGTTTAGAGGTACCCAACTTTGATTTAAAAGTCTCCTGTGTTTGAAGTAGGAAGCGTTCTAGCGCGTGGCCTTGAAAAACCGCTCTTCCGGCAGGTTCGTTTAGTACGCGTTTTTGCCCCCGCAGATGAAACGTTCTAGGCCGAGCAGATGGAAAACGAGTATCCCGGTGTTTTACTGGGGTGACTACAAGATACGATGCGATGACATGAGACGCCAGCACCCCGAGCCCATAAGAGGCTTCGCCCCAAAAACGGATAGACATATGCCGACAAACTAAAATCTTAGTGAATTACCCCGTGGATAGCAACCGCATTACAACTGGTGTAAACCGCACTATTTAGTCGACTACATAAACCAATATGGAATGTGCTACATATCGTATCTGCTTCTAAATAGGAAGACTGCATTGTTTTTTCTAACATTAAGTAATCTAGCTCTCCTTCAATCACGGCCAGCCAGTTGAAGGAACACTAGCCTGCTAGACAGATCGATGTGGCAGCGGCAAATAAAACCGAATCATCTCTATAGTTACAATATTAGGTATTTCGAAGCTCTCCATTCTTGTTTATCCGTCACTTTTTTCTCTCTGCGTGTAATTAAAAAGTATCATTTAGGAAAACTACCCAGTCGAAAATGACAACAGAAAAATTTCTGTAGTACGTCGTTTGTCGTATTTTTGCGTGTCGTACAGTCGTACCGTCGTAGTCTTGTCGTACAGTCGTCGTGTTGTGTCGTCATTCTGACATTTGTCGTGTGTAGTATTCCTGTAGCAATTTTGTTGGTTTATCGTGTGTTGTAGTCCTGTAGTGATCCTGTAGTATGTCATAGTCCTGTAGTAAACCTGTAGTGATCCTGTAGTATGTCGTAGCCCTGTAGTAATCCTGTAGTGATCCTGTAGTATGTCGCAGTCCTGTAGTAATCCTGTAGTATGTCACAGTTCTGATGCTCTGCTGCGAGAATCATGCCTGTCTTGTCGAAGTCCTGATGCTGTGTTATGTATTCCTGGCGTCTTGCAGTCCTGACCTGTCGCACAATGCATTCATAACAATTCTGTTGCAGCAAATACCAGTATTTTTGAATCCAGCCATGCACTGTATTTGGGCTGTCCACTGTAAGTAAACAGTTAAGACAGCCCAAATATGCCACGAGCCCATGCGCAGGCAAACTGAAGAGAATAGAAAAATTTTATTTTAGTTTCCTTCATGCACACACAGCTCCAGGCTCGAAAAAACAAGTACAAGTACCATTAGAATTGACTTGCCGAAGGCTGAAAGTGCACCGTCCCTAACTACAAGCATTATGGATGATCCGCGCAATTCTAACGCTGCAAAGTTGTCTGAAGCTGCAAAAACCTTATAGTAAATACACTACATTCCCAGGGAAAAGCCACCAATAGCTACAGGCTGCCATTAATGAATTGTACAGCTGCAGAAAGCCACAGAAAGACACAAAAAAACTATCAATGCACACCTCATGAAGCACAAAAACGACATTGCAAATTACATCCACCATTAAAAATGCCGCCATTTCTCACAATGACTGTTTAGTATTAAAACGGTAGAGACACTGCCTCTGGCGTTCACACCAGCCAAATTGGCAAACAAGCCCATGTACCTCCTATCGGCGCACATCAGCGAAATTCTGCGCGAGATATCTAGCAAGAAGCTTGTGGCGCTTGTGCATTTCAGCTTGCTCGCAGACCTTTACTTGGAGGTAATGCCAGAAGGAACCTGCATCGATAGAAAAAAAAAAAAAAAAAACGAACATGGATGCAAGACAATGACAGGCAGCACAAAAAGACTGAAAATCATACTGCTAATACTGTGTCCTTAAACTGCGCCATTTTATAAAAGCTAAACACGCTTCTGCATGCTGAGCAATAAGAAGTGCTCTCTATTGCTGATAAAGTACTTTTCACATTACTGTGCCTATTCAAAAACGTTCAATTTAAACGATACCTTGCAAGCCCCTTTCCACAGCGTTCCTGGCAATTCTGGAACAAGTCAAGCCATTAGGACTTAGCTCAGAAAATGTCCTTTCAAAATCAGTTTTGTTTTCATTTTTCAACAAAAACGTGATTTTTGACATGCATTTGCATCACATGGGTGCAGAAAGGGGAGTGGTCTTTGCGCGTCACTGCTACTAAAGAACAATGCATGCCAACCGTAGGGTACTCTGCATCAGCGTTTGGTTTTTTATTATCAGGGCATGAAGGGTGAATCAGATGATAATTTTTAAATGTCAGGTTTGCAGTCACACAGTAATAACCCCTGAAATCGGCTGAAAATATCAAGCAGTGCCCGTTTGCAAAGTTACTTCGCGATTTTAGGCAGTCTTATTGCCTTTGTGCACATTGTTCTTAGTTGTGTTGTAGTTCTACTTACCACCGGACCATTCAAACAGTTAACAACAGTTTCGGTTTTGTTTCTGCATCGCGAAATTCATATTTAGTGTTACTCTGCAGTTACTCAACTTCAAGCCTACCTGCCATGGTGCCTTGAGCATCCGCTAAACATCCTCACAAAAAAAAAAGCATGCCACTCCTGATTTCCCCCCCACCCTAAAACGTTTTCTGCAATAAGAACTTCCGATGCAAGTCAAAAGATAACACCCAGTCACCAGATATCAGTTCCGACGAAAAGAGCACTTCAAACCGGCTTTACACACCCCCAGCTGTCCGCCTGCCAGTTTCGTTTCCATACAAGGGTATCTCCAGAGGTCTAGTCCTGCTCCTTGATTGAAATGTCTATTCGGATGGAGTCTCCAATACCTTTTGTACTGTTTCATTTCAAAAATGTTAGGTGCGCTGCAATGCATGAGGCTCATAGTGCTGATCTTTTTATCGCACAACAGCTACTTGGGCAAAGTTTGCGGGGCACGATTTTAGCGCATTGCACCGCATTTCTGTAAGCAAGGCTACAACAGCGAGTCAGAAGGTGATGATAAACCGCAAGTTTATGTTTTTAGCGATAACTGACAGTGAACGTCAACAAGCATCAACCACGGAGTTTTGTTTTCAACTCCATGCATGTTTTTCCGCATCGCGTGCTTGTCCCGAATACTGTGCTGGCTGTAAATGCAAAGTCAGTCACTGACAAAATGTTTTTACGTCACACGGGGACACATTCGTGCCTCTGATAATGTCAAATCGCCAGATTTCTTCCAGGGAACCACCCAAAATTGCCCATGTTGAAACGCAGGTTAGACTTCACCGCATGGCACGGGCACCACGCGTGGTAATTTTTTTATCTTAATTAGTTCTTACCAATGATTCTGCAGAAAAAATTTTTTTCTTGGACCCCTAAAAATCGGTCAATTTTCCAGCGCTAACGAGAGTTAAATTACTACAGCGTGACATCATACTCATAAAACTTTCCCCAAAAAGTATAAGCCAGCTCATAAATCTAAGTGAAGTTAAGCAACGATAAAAGTTCAGCAAATTAAACACATTAAAAAGAAAAAGTGCCGATACTCCCTAATGCAAAATTTGCGCGCAGCGTGAACTGCAGTCTTCTCAGTCGAGGTGCGTAGTTGCCGTGTCAATTTAGACAAACTATCAATGCCGACAATCAAAAATGCCTCTGTTTCAGTAACTGACCATTTTGGATTAAAAGGACACTGGAACACTCTTTAAACAGTGCCAGTAAACCTGCACAATGTTTAGATTATACTGCCAGGAATACCTGAGCCAAATATTACTAGTCCATGTGAAGCGGTGAGCACACAAATCGTGAAAGACGGGGAAAAACCAACCGCGCACTCTTCGCTCTTGGCATGGCCTAAACGACGTCATTGCGGCCATGGCTGTTCAATTGGCTGTCGCTGGTCAACTTTGCGACTCATTTCTCACATTTCTTGTGAGGATTCGCCGTCATCGGCACTGTGTACCAATCTCTTCTATGCCTAAACATGCACGCGCAGTTTGGTATTTCTTTTGCTGAGTTCGCACAGAGTTTGAGTGAAAAACTCAATACTCTCCTTTCAACGAGACCACTAGGCAACAATTGCTTATTGCTTCAAAAACGCTCTACCAGCCTGAGCGCGCGCTTGCAAGCAGGCAGCCATGCCTGCTTTTTTGTGGCACCAAACCAGAATTGACTCCCCCCCCCCTCCCCCACGTTGCAGAGAATACTCCCCAGCCTATGATATGTCCAAGGACGCCGAAGAGAACGCTGCAAGCCGCCCCCCTCTCCAGGAGAGAGCACACAGCTTTCGTTGCGTTGTCCGCAGTCGAGTTGAGAGAGAACAACTATGCGCGATTTCTAATCGTGCATAGTTTCGGTGACAGTAAAGGGCTTTTCATAATTCTTGGAAGGGCGATTTCTAGGACAATAGACTTTACCCCAAACTATATTCCGAGTAGTCGATGGCAAGTGCTGCAGGGTCCCTTTAAAACAGTAGAGACACTGGCCTAGGTTTCCAGCAACCAAATTAGTAAACATGTACCTTCTTATTGGTGCAGATCCACGGACCCTCGTGCTAGATATCTCGCTAGCAGCATGTGTCGCTTGCTCATGTCCCCTGGTTCGCAGCCCTTCATCTGCAGGTAGTGCCAGAAGGGATCTGCATCAATAGAACAAAACAATACATGTAATGCAAGACAATGGCAAACAACGTAAAAAGACTGCAAATTAGACTGCCAAAACTGTGTTTTTAACCTCTGCCATTTCATAGAACTAAACACAATGGCTCCACATAGATGAGCTGCGAAGCCGGGCGCAGTCGACGAAGTGCACGAAACAAACCACGTTTGTTCATAATTTGCAAGGCAGCATACTTACCAGTCGTTTTACTGAATTAAACTTGGACAGACTCGAGCTTTATTCTAGCAAACAAACATGGGGCTGTCTGTTTCCCTTACTGTGTGCGTAGCACACAACCCAATTTGCTCGTCCAGTGAAGACACCAGACAGGTCACATCTGGCTGTTCGACATCCATGTGTAAGACTCCACATGTAAGAGGGTGTGAAACCTATAGTTTTGCATGCACGACCTACCCTCCTTCCTCTGGTCCCCACATGTGCACGCGTAAACCAGCAACCGCTTATATGTGTGTGCTTAGCAAAAACGACAAGAGCAAGCGGCACCCAGAAAATGGTTTCACTGGAATAAAACCCGAAGGGGCCGGGGGGGGTTGAAACACAGACTGCTTCGTAAAACGAATGCTCCCCGTGCTAAAAAAGTGGTGCTTTTCTCATTTATATTACTGCAGAGCATAACATTACACTCGTAAAACTTCTCTCCAAAAGTATATGCCAGCTTGTAAAACTTTCAGCTAAAGGGGCCATGCAGACACATCAGAAGTTCGGTTCATTCGAAAGATTGCCACGTTAAAATCATAGTGACACCACTTTTAATGTGCGCTTCACCCAAATAAGCTATATAAGTAGGGAAAAAGGGAATGGCCATGCAACCCACTAGCTCACTTCCCGCAACAGAACCTAGATATCCTATGTGCCCAGCTGTGCGATTGGCTGAGGCCGGCAAAAGCAAGCACAAATTAGGTACGGCTTGCAAGCTTTCCAAATGAGCTATTTGCGCATAAATGCAATGCATATTCATTTTACAGCAGTACGAATGATGCGAGAAACAATAAAAGTACAAAATACACATAAGCATAGAAATATTGATGAGCACTGCTGTTGGTACTGGGCACACTATGCTTGTTGTAGCTGCACAAAAGTCCGCCGCTTTGGAGTTGTCTTACGTGACCCTGTTTGTCGAACATACCCCATGTTTTACAAAACGATTACTTTCTACAGTAGCAAAAACAAGCCAAGTTCTGGGACTAACAGAAAGAAAGCGTTAAACACCTACTTTCTTCACAGCCAGCGCCATAGAGGGCTCGTGCTGGTAGTGCCGCGAGGCTCGTGCTGGCGCAGCTGGTGTCGGGTGCTGGTGGTTCTGCAGGGCTCATGCTGGCAGGGAGCTGCAGGCCATGTCCACTCTTTTCACTCCCTGGAGAGGTGCCTGAGTCACATGAAAAAGTGTTGCACTCTTAAAACAATACGCAGTACAGGCAATCAGTTTTAATAAAGGCTGTGGCTAGCGTTCCGTCCAGACGAAACGATATACAAGTGCTAAAGTTCCGTCCAGACGGAACAGGGCGCTGCCGGTTATCCTTCCGTCCTGACGGAATACAACTGAGAGCTTAGCGTCCCGTCCCGACGGAGCCGGCGTGAAATTTGTACAGTTCCGTCTGGACGAAAGCAAAACCGGCTGATTAGACGCCCTGCTCCACCTTCAGATGTGGTGTAGGGGTTGCTCCTCGGATAATGGCAGTATTGTACCGGGTTCGATTCCCCCCGGACATGCTTGGTTTTTCTTTTTTTTTTTTTTGCGTGGTTGCACCAGCGTTATGCAACAGCTAACTTCTTGCCCACTTTACAATTGACGCGGTGAGAGCAGTCGGTCTTGATTTCGCACTCAACCGGCTGCTCTGCTACCGCTCAATAGAGCCAAGGCCGACGTGTCCATCGCCAGAGGTCCGATCACCTCTAGTTCGTAATGCTGATTACTAATTAACGGTTCTTCTGGCTAGTCAATGAGCGGAAGCGGTTCATTCAGCTGGGTAAATATCAAGAACGACTGCCCTCGCTGCTTGTTGTGAAGCAGGTTTTTTTTTTTTTTTGACGCCCGCGTCTTCTAGCTGCCTCACTCAGAAAATGACGCGCGTCGCGTGCGGCAGTGGGAGGAGCCTGCGACTTGCGCCATTGGGGAGGCACGCGCCTCATGGCGGCAGTTTTGAAGCGCTCGACTCAGCCGGCTGGCTCCGCCAGCATAGACCGCCAGAGATTTTAGGCCACCACCCCGGCAGATACTGCATGGGCGCTTTCACTAGCTGTGCGGATGATGTTTTGCAGTACCGTTCTCGCCCAAAATTATAAGCTCCTTTACCGCTCAAGCAACTTCGTGCGTGTCTTGAGCGGCATTTTGAGCGGTCGCTCGTGCTCCCGACACCATAGTTTCCCTACACCACTTCGAGGCCGAAGCCACCGCCATGTTCCTGCCACTGGCCGCGCCGGTCGCAGCGTACCGGTGGTTCCGCTGCAGCGTCAGCGCGCCTGTGGCGTGCGCGGCACATTTTCGCGGGCAGAAAATGCTCCGTCCGATCGCCTTTCTTGAGTTTTGTAGATTTTTACCCTACTGGTCAAACCACTTCTGCTCATTGACTAGCTAGAGTCACCGTTACGAATCACCGAATCACCATTACGAACTAGAGGTGATCGGAACTCTGGCGATGAACGTCGGCCTTGGCTCTATTGAGCGGTAGCGGAGCAGCCGGTTGAGTGCGAAATCAAGACCGACTGCTCTCCCCGCGTCAATTGTAAAGTGGGCAAGAAGTTAACTGTTGCAAAACGCTGGCTCAACCACGCAAAGGGAAAAAAAACAAAAAAAAACAAGCATGTCCGGGGGGAATCGAACCCGGTACAATACTGCCATTATCCGAAGTGCAACGCCTACACCAAATCTGAAGATGGAGCACGTCGTCTAATCAGCCGGTTTTCCTTTCACCTAGACGGAACTGTACAAATTTCACGCCGGCGAACGCTAAGCTCTCAGACGTATTCCGTCTGGACGGAAGCATAACCCGCAGCGCCCCGTTCCGTCTCGACGGAACTTTAGCACTTGTATATCGTTCCGTCTGGACGGAACGCTAGCCACAGCCTTTAATAAATTGCTCCGCTTTTAAAAGAATTTAAAGGTTGGTCAATACCATTCTCAGCACGCACAAAATCGCAAACAAGTCATTCTACATAGGTGCAGATTGTCCTTTTATGAGACTAACAAGTCACTTTTAGGGTTGGGGCTGTATGAAAAATATAGAGCAATAAGTTGTGTTGCCCACTCATAGTCACATTGTTAGCAAGTCTACTACAAAACATAAAGCAGCATTGCCATGTTCTTGCACTTTCACTAGAATTGCAGTTTTATGAATTTTTTTTACTAGGCCTTCTCTTCCAAACAATCTCATTGTCAAAATCCTTTACAGCGAGTAAAGCACTTTCAATGGGCAGTAATTTATGCAGTGCCTGCAAAAAGGCCATGGCTCGCAACTAGATAAACCAATAGCTCAAAATCTTCGTATAGAAGCCACGTGACAAGGTCGTGCTGCAGGGCAGTTTTGTTTTCACCCACCCAAAGAAAGGAACCTGTTCAATCAGGCTGTAGGCTCCTTAGATGGTAATGCCAAATGTTTGAGGAAGTGAAACCTTCCTGCAACAGTTGACATTACAGCCAACTAAGCATGATAGCAACTGCAGTATCTGGTACGTTGCTTAGCTCATAATAGTGATAAGAAGCCATGCACACAGATGGAGCATTGTTTACGCACTGGTGAAAAGAACTTGCCGGCCTCTCCACGTTGAGTGATCGCAGCCCCCGCATCTCGGCCTTGCAAGGAATTGCACGACCCTCTTCCTTAAAACTGCTACAGGGTCTTGGTCCCTTGCGGCAGCTCGAAGAATGATGTCGACCTTCGCTGATCTTTTCTCTGCCTTCGCAGTTTTTTTGTCTGCCTGCAATGAGAGGTCAAGAGATAACATGCCATACTTGTTCCGAGCCTCGTCCACCATAATGACACCTATTTAGAGCAACAAGCACACTTCAGTGTCATTTTACACGTGTTTAATGATAGTTACGAGGTCAACTTTCATGCAAATATTGACTTCCCCTAATAAACATACCTGAAAGCGGTGGCTATTCTAGCGCCTTGGCATTTATGTGCGTCATGTTCGATAAGAGCATTTACAAATAACATTACTGCAGTGGCTGCTGGCAAGACGGCCTTCACAGAAAAACCACGATTTCGAAGCTCGTACAGTCGGCAAAAGGCTTGTCTATAACGCGCGAGCGGCGTGCTCTAGACTGCGCGCGAGACACTTAGTGAGAACGCCTGGTTTGACACCGGTAGAATGTGAGCATGAGTGACCCGCATCAGCGCGATGGTTCTTTCCCTTGTCGCTGTGCCCGTCGCCTTGAATTCCGTACCTTCTTTCGTCGTGAGAAGCGCTGCCTGCACTGCCGGGTCGGGAAACAATGAGCGATTGGTAGTAGAGCGTTGGCTGCGTTTAACTAAAGTGCAACGCTTTTTTTGCGGCGCCCTACACAATTTAGACAGGAGTGTTTTCCTGTATGCGAGACAACGAACGACAATAGCAGAAAACGCATCGCTGCCGGTGTTTTATAGTAACTAGATATCGGGCCGTGATCGCTTGCACAGTGCATTGAGTATTGTGGCGTGAGCCCGTCAGCAGCGACATGCAAAGCCGAGCCCTGAAACCGGACAGTGGCGCTCAAGGGACTCATGCAGCTGTTGGCGGAACGATAACGCAATGAACAGCTGTGCGCCAAGGCTAATGCAGACGAAAAACTCGCACAACGAGCGTTAAGGTGGGTAATCTCCGGTTTTGTTTCCCGGCCCGGCAGCGCAGGCACAGAGCGCTTATTACGGTAAAAGAAGGCGTGGAAGCCAAGGCGACGGGTGCAGCGAGGAGGGACACAGCCATCGCGCTGATACGGGCCTCGCATGCACACATTCTACCTATCTTAAACCAGGCGTTATCACTACGTGTCTCCCGCGCACTCCGGAGCACGCCGCTCGCGCGTTAAAGCCTTTTGCCGACTGTACGTGAGAATGTGGCTTGGCGACTACTCGACGCCGACACGAACAATGCAGATGAATTCCTACCCCGACTAACTGGTAGCCAGCACAGTCCTGAATAGAGCGTGTTACGTGGAAAATGTGCAAGGTGGTAATACGAGCCATTTTCTTCGGCGTCGGCGCCATCTACGGTGAAGCGGATCTCCGCGCATTCCGACGGCTCAGCCGGCATGCCGATATTCATTCCTTACTTTCTGCGGTTAGTGGCAGATGTAAAACTGCTAAAAAGCGCTCAGACACTGTTATGCACAATTTAAGGGTAAGAACACTTACCGGTCATGTGAACGATGGTGCCGTCGAATAATCTTCCCGCGTCTCGCTGTCGCCGAGCCAAAACACTTCCCACGCCACGCTCGTAGTCGTCGACGTCCACCACAAAAAAATTACGCTCGTCCGTAGGCCCAACGACTTCTCTTCTACCTTCCAAAACATACTGAACGAAAACGTTACACGGTTACGCTTTGTTACACGGTCACACTACGTGCATACGACAACGATCGACCAGCGCAAGAAAAGAAACGCGGCGTAATGTGCGTTGCCATGTGTGTTGCAACAGTGAGGGCTGCGGCTACGGCTGGCTACGGCTTCAGTCGGCCTATATAGGCGGCGTTGGTTGATGCCAGAAGATGAAGCCGATGAAGCGATACATGAAAACGCAATCATTTTGGTTGTAATAATGAACATAATTTATTAACGGGTTACAAACCTCTTGATAAAAATTAGCACTGTATTAACCAGTGATAGCAGCTTCCAACTTCAGCACGGTTCTTTCATGTGTTATCAATGTGTTATCACAGTCTCACAGTCACACCATAGCACACACATCATTTTCTGCACCGTGTTTCTGCACTGTGCTCGGCTACATAGTATGTGCGCTGATTCTCTTTTCTTTTTGCAGTGGTCGGGGCTGCTTTAAGGCCCAACCACATGCAGAGCACTTTCGGCGTTTTCTCGCGTCGACGTCGTCGCCAGAAATGCACGGCTACGCGAGCTGACGCCCGAGCGACGCCGATGTCTACGTTCGCCAGATATCGGCGTCGACGCAGCGCGAGAGAGCATCGGAAAGCGGGCGACAGCGTCCGTCTTCGCGTGGTTTGGGGGCATTCCTTTCAGCAGAAAACAATCGATTTATTTTTAACTTGCGGTAATCGGTTGCCTTGAGACAAATTGCCAGCTATTTCTGTTCGCAAGCGCTTATCCATTTGTGGCTTGTTCGGCTTTCAACGGGGAGATCGGGGATCTGCGATTTAAATAAGGGAGCTCTGGCTACATCGCATCCAGTATAAGCATAATGTGGCTTGTCTGCAAGATGGGTGCGTGACGAGCAAGCGTTATCAACGCCAAAATTCTAGCGGCGCATTCCCTTCCATTCGTAGCTCCCGTGGCTTGCGCTGACCGGGGATGTGCGATAGCTTTTCTTGACTCAAATGAGGGACCTGTGGTTACATCGCTCGTAGCACTAGCATTAGCGTCCTCGGCTCCAAGATCGGTGCGCAAGAAACAAGCGTTACCACTGCTCAAGTCTCTCAAACACGACCAAAACAAAGCACATCCGACACTATTTGTGGGCAGCCTCGTTTGGTACACCGAATTCTCTATGCTTCCCCGTCTCCTTGTGTGGTCGAGGGGTTGGGTGTCGGACTTCAGTTTTGAAGTCCGTGGTTCGAATCCCTTTTTTTTTTTTTTTTGCGGCGAGGGTTTGATCAGTTTTTTTTTTTTTTTACAGGGTACAGTCAGGGTGCCAGAGTACCTTGCCTTTTAACCTACAAATGACGTTCGACGGTAAACGCAGTATCAAGGCAGCGCTGAAATTTGTTTTGCTTACACTTTGAATTCATGCACCTGCAGTCGGTACATAACATGCAGGTTAAATCAAGAAGCAACTAAAGCAGTTTTGCGAGGTGCGTCTTCGTTTATCATCCTATCTTATTTTGTTCAGATTTGACCATGATGACTCGAGATACATTGCCAACATACTTATATAGCAATGAATAAATATGCCAAGTGATTTTCTTTTTTGCTAAAGCTAAAGTCTTGATAATTGCAGTTCAATAATCGATAATAACTGCTCATAAACGACTTCAACAGTATGGCAATTGACGTCCAGCAACGCCCGCTGACGCAGCTACTGGCGCGCGACTTCGCCGGTCTCATGCGGTTGCTCGCCCTCTCCTGAGGGCCCGCGCGTTGACGCCGAACGACGCCGACGATCGCGCGACGCGTGATTTCGCGTCCATGTGGTTAGGAGTTTATTGTGTCTGCTTTATTGATTCTCTTTTAGTTTTGTCATTGGTGCTTCACCTGTTCGCCTGCTGCCACGATGTGGGTAGGTGTGGAGTTCGGTTTCAGCTTTTTTTCTCACGTACAATTTGGTTTTTATGGAAAGAAACTTCTTGGGCGTTCGCACCTTTTTACTTTTTTATTGGCTGTGAGTTGCGGTGTCGGGTTTAGGGCGATATTGTGTGTTTTATTTTGTTAGTCGTCGTGTTACAGCGAGCAAAATAGTAAACTCAATTCTGCTCCCGCGTCCCCGGTGTTAAAATTGTAAGTTTCATTTCGTCGTTGATTCTGTGAGCAGGAAAGTGGTAAAAATATTCTCTTTCATCGCAAGAAATAAACACATAACAGCTTTGCAACTGCAGTTGCAAAGCTGTCCTCACGACAGAATTATCTTGTTCGACCGTTGGCTGTTGTGTAGACAGATTCATGTATCGCGACATATTTTGCCACGGCAGCCGCATCTGTAGTGACGACAAGAATCTGTCGTCACGACAGCCGGCTTTGCTACTACAGCATTTTTGTCGTGGTCCTGTTGCAACTACAGACGTCACGACAGCATTTATGCCTCTGTAGTTACTACAAGATTCTGTCGTCACGACAGCCAGCTTTGCTACTACAGCATTTTTGTCGTAGTCTTGTAGTAACGACAGACGTCACGACAGCTGGCTATGCCACGACAGCATGATGGCTGTCGTGACGACAGGTAGTTATGTTGTGACTACAGGAATGTTTGTCGTTGAGAAGATTGACTCTGTCGTTACGACAGAAATGTGTGTCGTAACAACAGAAAGCTTTGTCGTAACGACAGGAATTCTGTCGTAACTACAGAAATTGTGTCGTACGACAGGAATTCTTGTTGGGTTTCTGTCGTATTCCTGTTGACATTTTCGACTGGGTAAAGCGAGAGGTCCCCAAAGGCATGTGATGTATCAGAGATACGGTGACACTACGTGCGTGAGAAAATAGAGCAACTTCCACTCACTTGTGCGTCGTGGTGCCATTTAATTCAAAACAACTAATGTTTGTAAGAAACCGCTAAAAATCTCACCTATTCTGCAAAAATAGAAACTATTAGTTTAGGGAGCTTTGGTGCGCGGGCGAGGCACATTCAGAACGTTAGATTGTTCAAAGTGGCAATATGTGAATAAAAGGCTACAGATTTGTACCCGTTTTTATTGGGAAGACAACAAAAAATTCGCTCACTGAATAGGCCAACGTTCCAGTTAGCAGCAGCAACGCGTGGTGCCTGCATTTCGTCCAAGCATATATATTATTTGTTTAAAGAGAAATACTTCTGATAACACGTGAGCACTTCTTCAGAATTGCGAATGCCAAATCATTTATGTCCAAGTGAAAGCCCCAAAGTGTACCTCCTAGCGGGTATGTTAAGCCACAGCTTAACATACAAGCCTTAAAGGAGCCATGAAGAGAAAACACAAGTTTGGTTCATTCGAAAGATTGCCTCGTTAGAACCATAACGACACCACTTATAACGCAAACTTCGCTCAAATAAGCTACATAATTAGGAAAAACGGGAATGGTCATGCGACCCACCAGCTCATTTCCCGCAACAGAACCTATGCCGTCACATGGGCTAAGCTCTGCGATTGGCGGAGGCCGGCAAAAGCAAACGCATGTTAGGCAGGGCTTACAGCTTGCATAGCGAGCTAAATGCCCGTGAAACATACTGCACATTCTTTTTATGACAAAGAACGGTGGAGTAAACGGTGGAAGGTCCGAACGAACTCGCAAGCGTGTGCGCCAATGCGTACGAAACTAGCGCGCCGGCCGAGCTCGACATCTCGCCGTCGCGCAGACGAATTTTCGGGTTCGAGGCTCTTCGGGGCCAACGAACCGTTCCAGCACGCACAGCCGCGACCTTGCTTCGTATCGTAATCCCTTCACAGGAGGTTGGCCGTCATATCGCCAACCAGCAAAGGTAAAAATAGAAACGAGGGGAGTAAGGAACAGCAAGAAGCGACGAGATAGTGCCAGTCGTCGCGTAAGTTTCGAATGGTGTTGGTTTGCTGCTGTCGTTACGAGCTCGTTTCCAGTTTACAACCACTGAAAACTTCAGTTTGTTCAGTTACGGCAGGGACCCTTACGTTAGCTCACTCCTGGAACATGCTGGCGCTCGTTGCCGACTTCGTCAAATCGCTCTGACCTTGGGGAAAAAAATGCCGTAAACACCGCGCATTGACGCTCGTATCTTTCTGGTCGAAGCAGAGAGCTCGCGCGAACGGCTTTCCATACACGACACCGGCCAACTGGCATAAGTGATACTGCTACTGAAATTGAACTATTATTAACCGTAATCAAAATACGGCACATACGTACCAGTCTATATTCGTCCGTCGCGACGGGGCTGACGAGGCAGCGGTGCCGACGGCTGGGCGTTCGTCTGTTGTGGCTATCGCGGAATGGTCGCTTTCCCGTCCACCGCGTATCCCACAACTCTTGCCGCTCGTGCACTTAGAAGCATTGAGCGTTATTGTGGTGTGAGGTTGTTAAATGCAAGCCCGAGCTCCTCGGCGAGAGTTTTGTTCTCCTGATCAGGCGATTCCATGACTAGGGCTGCGGGTGCACTAGGTTTTACTAGTATTTTTAAAATGGCCGCCGTCTCGATCGACTCCCGCGTGTGGGTGCTATATGGAGTCGACATACTAAGTATCTGTTTCATGGACCGGCTCTATGACGCCATTGTACACGTCACGGAATGTTCAATTTTAGCGGGAGATTTAAAATTTTGGCTTAAATTGCCTTATTTATCAGTGAATAAAGCATCATTTGCTTCCGGGAAAGCGCTTGGGGTACTATGAAACACCTAATCTTTCGAATAAAACAAACTTTTGTTTTCTCTTCATGGCTCCTTTAAGCCTATGCCACTAGCCCGTGACCGCAAGTGTCATCCTCACTGGCTAATCGAATTGTATGGGTGTCTTTAACGGCGTAGGCCATTCCAATTGTGTTCCAATTCTGTAATTACAATTGCCCTGTCTACTTGCCGATGTCAAGTACGACCATCACACTGACACCGCATTCGCGCTGTGGAACAGTTTCACAGGAGGGTGGTGTGCATGTTTTTGCATGTTTTATATGCGTAAGAACTTGAACGCAACTAAAATAATCCTGAACCAATATTAGGCGGATTCCTCGATCTCGTGCAACACTCCGTTTTCTGAAATGGAACGTCGCGGATTTCGGAGGGATACAGAACTCCACGCGAAGAGATTTCATTCCTCCAAGGGGAGGAAGACATCCCACAGATCTCAATGCCTCTCAGACACTCAGCTGTTATACAAAACAAAAGAAAAGGTCGTAGAACCACGTCTAAGCGTCGCGGAGAGTTGGAAGCTGCGAAATAGTATGTCTGCATCCGCAACCACGAATATAATTCCTGAAATATCTGAAAACGCACATAAAAAATTCAGCACTGTATGAAGGTTGAGGCAGTTTCAGAATAAAATACCCGGGCTAGGACGACTTTTCTGGCCGATGACACAGTCGGACGTCATTTCTACAGAGCAGCCCATTTCCTTGTCAGCGGGACGCTAAAGTGTAAGTACGTACCAGGGACCGACGGCGCCATTCAAGGGGAAACAGTTGCTCTCGAGTGCCGTGTCCGGAACGGGTGTTGGGACGGGAGTGAGCTTATAGCGAAGAGCCCTGTAAGTCTCTTTAGTTTGTACATTTTATTTTTCATACTTCTTGCATGCAAAAGCACTACGGCTTCACGGCACAATTGCCATCGAGCAGCCCCCGGCGTAGGCAGGAAGCTGCGCTAAAAGCCCTCCTCTTTTCCCTATTCCAAGTAATAAATCCTTTGTGCTTCGTGCTGAGGAGCGATTTTATACGATCAACCTAACTGTCCTGCGGTGATTTCGGTTCAGGCCACCCACATGTCGCACCACTCACCATTTTTTTCTCAACACCGCATGCAGCAGCTTGAGTATTTATGGTGACGGTATTGGCGACACCGCGGACCCCGAGCCCCCAAACATGAGTTGTAACCAACCGCGACGATGTGTTTATTGATGGAGGGAAAGAAAACACGAACGGTGTCCGTCGGAGCCGTGGTCAAGCTCCGGCGGATCAGCTCCATGTCTGTTTACCAGACAGGGAACTCCGAGACCTCTTCAGCTATCCGGATAAGGCTTTAGAACGATGTCCCTTGCTTTTATTACATGCAACATGGTAAACCGTAAACCCTCCTTCAAAGCTGATCGGCCCCTGAAAAGGGGTCGCACAGAAGTATCCTTTCCACCCCTTCCAACCATGACTCTCTTTGTTTGGCAGTTGAATCTACCCCGTTTGTTGGCTGTTGAATCTGCGGACAAATCAAAACCTCTGTCTTCAAAATCTGTATTCCTGGTTTCGACGTTCCATAAAGGAATCCTTCGCAAATCCCACAATGCTAAAAACCTCAGTACCGGTGGAGTTTTACTCGAAGTAAACACTCACCACATGCAACAAATCTCCTGGACTCAGGGCGACTTACTCTTGAAGAGCCAGCAAATAACGATGTCAACTTTAGGGCGCTTTTACGCTAGAGAGCAAACGGAGGGGACACCGTGCTGGTTGATCACATTCAAACAGCCGCAAACAACGCTCTGTACTCAAGTCCACGCGTACAAAATAAAATCATTTCTGTTATTGGGAAACAGATCCAAGATAGAATCGTCAGCGAAGTCAACAAAGCAGTATTTTTTCCGTGCTAGCAGACGAAACATCGAACATATCACAAACAGACCAATTTTCATTGTGCGTGCGATTCGTCGACCCCGACACTTTGTGCATTCGGGAGGATTTCTTGTCTTTTGTGGCTGTGGAAGATGTCAGTGCTTCTAGCTTAGCTCACACGCTGAAAAGTGAGCTTGTTAATAAGCTAGGCCTTCAGCTGAAACACATGAGGGGCCAAGGTTACGATGGCGCGGTGGTGATGAGTGGAGAATTCCGTGGTGTACAGGCAATCATTCCAGAAGAGTTTCCACCTGCGTTGTATACGCACTGCTCATCGCACTCCCTCAACCTCTGCCTGAGCGACGCCTCCAAAGTTAGAGACATTCAACGCGCCTTCGGCACGGTGAAGGAAGTTTGCGCTTTCTTCAGGGGATCGCCTCAAAGAACTGTACTCCTGAAGAGGCACCTTGAATGTTCCTCGAAATTCTTCTGCCGCTTACAACGGTATTGTGAAACGAGGTGGGTAGAACGCCATGAGGCGGTTTCATTGTTTAGTGAGGCATTGCCCCAAATAGTTGCCGCACTAGAAGAGCTCATTGAGACAGCTCGCGATGCAACCAGCGCTTCCACCGCGTCTGCACTCCACCATCGAGTATGCTCCTTCAACTTTCTCATATGTCTTGCTGTTTGTGACACCTTCTTAAGCTTCACACATCGTTTGTCCGAGTACTTACAGAGCACGTCTGTAAACATGAACGTCGCTTTAGACTACGTAGACCTCGTGTTGAATTAGCTCGAAGAAATTGGTGTTAATTCCAAGGCTGAGTTTCGGCAATTTTTTTCCGTATGTCAAAAGACAGCGTCTGATTTCGGCGTAAAGTGTGAAATGCGCGAGTAGTCGGCACGCAGAAACATCCGGCTAACTTCTCATCAGCTTCAACAGAGGAATACTATAGGCGAGCGACGTTTATTCCCTACATGGACTATCTGAGAGCTTCCCTCGAGCGCCGATTTGTAAGTCACAGGTAAGTTTTGAGTAGTCTGCAGTTTGTTCTACCCAAACACGCCTCTAAACGAAACTTTGAGTCCGTGCAGCCGGCATTCCAATTTTACATACAGGACATGCAGACAGCGCACATTCCCTCAATGAGGGGAGAGTGGGAAATGTTGAAAAAGAAATGGGAAGCAACAGCAGTCAAGGAGATGCCGCGCTACGCAACTGACGCTTTGCAGAAATGCGACGGGAGCCTATTTCCGGACGTTCACTCACTGCTCAAGCTCTTGGCTACGCTTCCAGTGACAACCGCCACGGCAGAACGCAGTTTCTCGACATTACAGAGGGTTAAGACGTACCTAAGAAACCGAACCGCTGAGAAGCGCCTTAACGGGCTAGCCCTCATTTCAATTCATCGGGCACCAGTCAGTGTAGACGCAATTATTTCAACGTTTATGAGGAAACCACGCCGAATTGTCATGGCTTAAAAAGCATATTTGAACCGGCACAAAGTACAACCGGCGGAGAGAAAAAAAACATCACCGGTGAATACAGCGCTGAACTTTTCTTATTTATGGTGTGCTGCTAAGATAGAGGTGTAGTGCTCGGGGTAATGCTTATTTATAACGGTATACAAGTTGCTTAATTCTCTTTTGTACCAGGATGTTTGCTGTTGTGTGTGCAATGAGTACTATGTTTTCTTGCTTAAACTGTGAGTGTGTAATTCTCTCAGTGCGTATCCTTGGACCGGCTTCGTCTGTGTAAATAGCGTATGTAGTAAAGATATCGTATACTAAGTCACACAATAACGAGGCACTGTATTTTTTGCATGTAATTTTCAGTTTATTCACATTTCAACTTCCTCCCTGATTCATTAAGGAATTGTGCTTTCATGCCCTGTATTATACTTCCTTCCTTCTTTAAGGAATTGTGTTACGATCTTTTGTCAAATTCGGGTGGGATGAGTTGGGATTTCCTTGTTTTCATGGTTCAAGTTTTTGCACCTAGCTGAGCGCGTCTTTTACTTCTGAGTATGCTGCTGTATATGCATGTGACTGTGTTGCATTAAACAATTGCAGAGTATGAATCTTCGCCTGTGTCAGCCATTGTTCAGAATTATTCTCCATCTCGGTAAAAAAAAAAAAGAAAACGGGAAAAAAAAAAGAAAAAAAAAAGAATACACCACAGCCCTTTGTTATCTGGGCATTTTCCGCTTCTATTTTTGCACCTTTGGGATGGCGGTACTTATAGGCATCTCCTGCCTGTGGTGTGACTCGACCAATAGGAGATCGTAACGGCAGATCACGCCACATAGACGCAACACGGTGTTGTACTTGATTTGGTAAGTTTCGCATTCCCCCATCGTTGTCGTTTCTACAAAGGGGTATATAGTTGACTTATTTGTATCAAAATCTTTTTAGTTAAAAAGATAGTAGAGAAAACTCCGTCGCAGGTGGAGGTTGATTGCATGTCCTTTGCCCTTTTCTGCCGTGTTTATGTGACACTTTTTCTAATTTCGCGCCATGGGCGCGGTACGTCTAGGACCGCTGCGTCTTGATTGTTCAGCGGCGCCAGCAACATCCCAAATAACATTACTAGTCGGGTTTGTCACTGGGCTTGGTAGAGCAGTTAAGGAGGGATCCAAAAGAACTTCGATCGCTCCGCCAATGTATCTTTCTCTTTGGCTTTTCCAGAACTAACCCAACAAACCACAATAGATATCTTTATTTTACATTTTTACGTTTTTACATTTTAATTTTTCTTGGCAGTATCGTTCCTGCGTTTCTTTATGTGGCGAGTCCATTCGGTCTGGTTCCTTGCTTACCAAGTGAGGGTATACGCGGGTATCTTACAAGCGCATCTGTTAGATACATTTCAATGGATTAATTAGTTGATTGATTGATTGGTTTATTGGTTGTGGGGTTTAACGGGTCTACGCTACTCAGGCGATGAGGCACGCCGTCGTGGAGGGCTCCGCATTAATTTGACCACCTGGGAATCTTTATTGTTCGCTGAAATCTCACTTCGCCTCCATAACAAAAGCGGCTAAACTTAATTTCTTTTCTCTGTGCAGTTTTACACGCCTTTATGGTGAACTCTGGGTGTTCATAGTGTTTGCACTAGTAACGGTCGATACCCTCGCCCCCCCCCCCCCCCTCCCTTAATTTGCATAAAAGTCTCCTTGGGTTGCCCCCCCCCCGCCGAAAAAAAATTCTGGGTACGTGCCTGAGAGCAGATACGTCAGTGGAGTTAGTTATTTCCCCGTATATTAAGCAATCATCTCCGAAAAGGCGAATGGAAGAATTTATGCCAATTTCGATGTCATTGGTATAAATCAAACAAAAGGGGACCGAGGATAGAGCCCTGCGGGACACCTTATGTGACGCGAATAGGAGGTGAAATGTAGTTATTTATATTAACACACTGCGTACGGTTCGTTATAAATTGACCAATCCATCTTTTTGTACTGTAATCAAGGCTTAGGCTATTAAAGGTTTGAAGTAAGCGTTTGTGAGGCACATGGTCGAAGGCCTTAGTAAAATCTATAAAACAGCGTCGGTATCAAGGGACATGTGAAGGGATTTGTAAAGGTCGGTCAATAATTCATAAAGCTGTGTTTGACATGAAAGGTTTTGTCGGAAGCCGTGCTGTTTTTGAAGCAGAAGATTGTTTTGGTTTAGATGGGTCATTATATCGCTATGCAATATGTGCTCGAATAATTTGCTGCAAATAAATGTCAGAGATATAGGTCGATAATTTGTATCATGCGTTTTGTCTTCAGATTTGAACGATGGCTTTATGTGCGCAGCTTTCCAGTCTTTTGGCACACACCCAGTTTCTAGTGATTGCTGGAAAATGGGTAAGTAAGCTCATAAGGGCCAGTAATGTACTTATGCCGTCAGGGCCGGCACTTGTAGACGTTGAAAGTCTTCCAACTGCACGGGTGACACCATTTACTGTGATTGTAATTGCCTCAAACTGGTGTGATACGGGGCTGTGCGGTGACGTCAGGGAGTGCAGAGGGAGTTCGCGCGTGAAATTGTCTTGGAAATGTTTCCTGAAAGATTCTGCGCCTGCACTCTAAAAAAAAAGAGAGTCCAAAGGGAGTCGTCGCTGCAATGACTCCCTTAGACTCTACTAAGACTCTCTTTTACGCTCCACGACCCTCTTTAAAACAGGGAGGGGTCACGGGACTCTTGCACTTTGCAATGGGAGTCACGGGTCAACAGCATTTTTAGCATATATTTATTGACTGATTGAATTTCCCCAGTGATACTTAGGTTTGTTGCTACCGTATTGCAAGATTTAGTGGCGCAGATACAAACACATGAAAAGTAAGGGCACACAGGTGTGTGTCCCGTGACTTTGTCCGCTTCTGCGCAAACGGTACAAAATTTGATTTTCTAGGACTGTAAAGCATAAAAAATCTAACGCTGTTTATGGAACACACAAGGTTGAAACGCCAAGCTTTCTACGATACAAACGCAAAGTCCACAATGCAAATTGCTGAGCTAAGCTAATTGGGTGATTATGATTTTTAGAGTGTAATTGGGTCATCTGAATATGCTGCTTCGGTTAGCTCAGTGTTGTCATTGATTTGGTCTTTGGCGGATAGGAGTGTGGACTTTTCATTTGTATCGGAGAAAGCTTCGCCTTTTTCATCCTGCTCCTCTTCGTCTTCTTATTATTCTTTTTCAATATGTGCCCTCCAAATTTGTAAAGTTGGCTTTCCTACTTCGCGTTTTATCAACGACACCACAATTTGCCCTCCCATTGTATAAAGTTGGCTTTCCTGCGCTGAGTTTATCATCATCATCGCCACCGTAAGCCCTCCCATTTGATAAAGCTGGCTTTCCTGCAGTGCGTACAGCCGTAAAAGCGCCATGAGTGGGCATAGAGAGGTTCACTTTAACAATATTTTTGAATATGTCGTATCAGAAAGCAATCATCTACAATACATACCATACCTGTGGTAGCCAAATTATTTTGTTCTTACAATTGTCGGTAACTATGGGCGAATGGAAATGCTAAATTGCGCAAAGACTAGCAAATATTTTAACATTGCATAGAAACCACATGTAACAATAACACAATATACTTAATATATACGAATTAAAGTCTTTACTGCAATGCTGTTCAATGTTGATGAAATAAGCAGAAAGTATGATTGACATTGCTTCTGTATATGATTTAAATGGGTTGTCTATTTTTTACGTTAAAAACATTGCCAACTGTGCACCGGATAACGCTCTGCGAATAAGAACATGAATAAAACTATGCTTCGTAATATATATTGCTACGCAACTAAATGGCCTTCTCAGGAACCCTACAAAATAGGCGGGAGAATATCAGGACGTGTGGCGTGTACGTAACTAGCTTTTGCGCCACAATTCTGCCGCTCTACAATTCAGCCTCTCTATGCACGATGTTGCGTGGCTGCTTTCTTGCAAAGCTTTGTTGTCGTGCAACAAAGCCTACTTTACTGCAGATGTTATTCTCATTCGCGTTTTACCAATTAAGCAGTATGTTCACTGCTTCATGTGCCACTAGTAATTTTGTACATTAAGTACATATCGATGTAAGGCATCGCACTTGCGCGCGTACAGAGCTCTGGGTTCAGATGTCGTGTAAACTTACACCAAGCTGCCCGACCAAAAAGCAGAATTCAAGTGTTAGTCATTCAAATCCTTACTTGTAGTTGCTTTTATTCAATAAAAACTACTTCATATTGCGACAATCTTTTTATTTAAATGATTAATGCATGTTGCTCACAATTATTATATATTTGAACCTGTGTGCGAGCGTCGCCTCTTTTAGTGCGTTTAAAAAAGCCGCCAAGTAGTCACGTGACTGATTTGCGTTCGTTTTGTAAAAACTTCTGTACATTACGTAAAACGTACTGCCTGCCAAAACCAGATTTCTTTTGTCTAGCGTTTGCTTTAAAACTCAATAACAAGAATACAAATGCAATTATTTTAGACAACGCGAATCAATAGAATCCACTGCGAGCCAAGTAGAGTAAGCCAGTGAGTGGCGCGAAGGCAGCGGGGCGAGTTGACGCATTTTTGTCGAATTCGCGTATCAAAACCGCTGCGGGATGGAAACGGCGTGACACCGGTATGAAATTTGCTTTGCGGAATTCATTGCGCACCGCCTGAAATCGTCTACTTGAGTTCTTCAGTTCGGCAAGTCGACGGCGTGCTACGGTTGAATGCGAAGCCGGAACAAAGGCTGTGTCATCGTGTTTTTTCACGTGAGTACTGTCCCTGCTAATAATACCAAGTGAAATAGTTGTCTCGGTTAGCTTTCCGAACACATGCCGAAAAAGTTGCATATGCTGTGCTTGTTTGCTTGCTGCCTGGCGCCTCGTAAGCATTGTGAAATCTCTCCTTCGCCCCCTCCTCCCTATTTGAGACTGTTCTAAGCTATCGCGCTCGCGAGACCGGCTGCCGCCGCCGCGACCGCCCTTCCTCGCGGCTGCTCGCGGTCTGCGGGCCGCGATATGCGTCGTGAAACTGCCGTACTCCCTGTTCTGTGGCCGTACTCGCTCGCCAACGCGCCCCTACAGCGTACGCGTTGACCGTGTGCTGGCGGCGTTGTCGGGAAAAAAAAGTTGGCAAGAGGTGAGGACGCAGGAAATGTAGTTAAACAGATGAGAATTTGCAATGTGCAAGGGGGAGAAAATAGTATGCAAATGCAGGACACGGAGAGAGAGTTCGGGCCGCGCGCCAGCGAGCGAGTGCAGTTCCACAACGCCTGACGTTGCCAAGCTTCACGAGCTAATGACGAAGCCCGTCTTTGAGTTCACGTAGAGTTCACAGGGCCACAGAATTCATATACGTGGAAATTGGAGGTGAAAGGCGGACATGTGGCCTCGCAGGGAATTAAGTCTCGGGGTGTGTGTGTGGGGAGGAGGGGTATTTTACAGCGCCTACGAGGCGCCTGTTCTAACTTGTTCATGCCGTCCGTATTCTTCAGCACACCCTCCTTTTGCCCTCGTCCATTAGCCCACGTCAAGCTTGTCTCTAGCTCTACTGTTGTGTTCGCTGTCTAACGGCTGCTTTTTGCACCGTCGGTCGCAGAAAACCATTTGACTGTTGGGCGGAGCGGTACAATTCTGTAATACACGGCGCTAGTTTGCAATGGCAGGCTATTCAAAAGTGTGTCAAGTGTTCCCTTTTTATTCTGTAGTTTTCTTCTTTGACGTTTCGTGAAATAACAAACCGAACTACAAAAAAAAACAGTACAGGGGGGGTGTAAATCGTTTTGAACCCTTTGGTGCAGCGTCATTTTTAACACTGGTCTGCCCGTATAGGCAAACTTGTTGGGACCGTTTAGTGTCCTTTTTATGGGGAAAAGCCATTATGAATGGCATATTGGCATGTATTGTCACGTTCGCGCGATATTTGCAGGTAAAGAAAATAGGCCCCAATGCAAAATGAATCCTTTAATATAGGCATCAAAAGAAGCCTGGAGCATGCTAAATATTCTTTTGAAGGTAGGTTGTGCTTTTTATGATCACATAGACGGACACAAGAAAACTACGTACAATTTCACGAGTAGACGGCGCCATCTTCTCGTGAAAGCGGACGTTTTTCTTGTGCCCGTCTCTGTGATCGTAACAAGAGCAATTTTCCTTCAAAAGCTTACATCAATTACCCTGACATAAAGCTGTGCAAAATATTACATGTCCTGATCACACACTCAGAGTGTACTTTCTGTATTTAGTGAGTCGCCTGTTTGCATCATTATTGTCTGCCAGACATGTTGTCACTTGGGCATTACTCCAGCGTGCAGACCAGTGTTGCACAAGTAGACATGCTTCAGCGCTCTTCCTGTCACCCTCATCTTTTGCGCAGTCTTTCAACTAGACAGCAACCAAGTCTTCATCTTCCCTCTCGTTATATTTTGTATGTACTGTATTTCAGAGCCATAAACACATCAGCTTGTCTACATTAATTAAGGAGGAGGTGCTCAAGCAAGGAACAAGGTTCGGGTGGAGGCCGATCGCGGAACCAGAGGACTCTGAAGCTGGTGAGCTAACCAGGACTGGAGATGGGCCTGCGGATTCTGTGTGCCAGAGGTTCCAGACGAGCGAGTTGGCTTGCAGACAACCGGGCTCGGTTCTACACCTGGCCGCGGTTGGTGGCCACGGCCCAGGATGGATCACCACACCTGCCACGCAGGGCGTGGTGCTGCCTGTGCTGCTTTGTCCGAGCAGTACATGCATTCGGGGGCCAATGCTCTGCTGCAACCTGGACCAATGATGACCCGCGGCACACATCGCTGAATGGGGCTTCTCGTGTTGGTGAGAGCATTTCCGTTTTTCTCTTCGCTTGAACTGGATTTCGGGGGCTGCACGTTGACCCTTGTGTCCTTGTTTGGTGCTAAGTTTCCCTTTCACTGTTCGCCATTGTAACTCATCCTGTTCCCTTTCTCCCGAGTTCCGTGTGAACGTGTCACACTCCTGCAAGGCCAAGAGAATCTTCGCATCAACAATTAATTTTTCCCGAAAGGTTAGAGTGTCAAGCACCATACACTTGGCTGTTTGGCATGGAAAGACCCAGCATTTGAAACATGTCATAACAGCAGGTAAAATCTTGCAGGGCTGCAGATTTTCATCGACATGGCTGTGTGAGGTTATGCGGGTTTGTAGTAGGTTTCAGGGGATATAAAATTTGCTTGTGCCTGCTTTGGACTGGCCCTTGAGACTTCGAATTGCTTGTGCGGTTGACGTCTGTGTAAAATTGTCATTTGTTGCAACTGCTCCTGCCCTTACTTTTTGCCTTCACCTTTGGCTCTATCAGGAATGGCTGCTCTTAATCCTCAAGTCCTGTGGATGTCCATGCTCACGGGGTACTTCGCCTTTTTGGAGGTCTGTATTACACTTGTCTCTATCTTAGTTCTTTCAGTTCAGCTCGTAACCACCATTTGCTCTCCTAGAGATCGCATAAATATTGTTGATTTCAAATTAATTCCAAATAACGGTTAGCTACTGTTATTGCACGAAGGCATCTTTGGATGTAAAATGCTGTGAAAATTGTTAAAAATTGAACCTTGGTGTCACTTCTTTTTTATTCCCAGAGAGGTTGTGTCAGTTTTGTGCTTTTTGTTTACGCACCAAAGGCTTCACATAAAAAAACCAAAGCTTCATAATACTAATGGGTCATTCCACGCGAAACGTTCTGGCCCAAAAATTGGCCACCGCCAGTTCCGTTGAGAAAAGCAGGTGAAGGAATCCTGAAATACTATGAATACGTCGAAACCTTCATACAACAGCTGTAGAAACCCTAACCAGGATTTGAATATTCAGACAGATTTGATCAGTGGACAAAGCTTCCTCAAGGCAATATTACACTAAAATAATGCTGAGCACGGCAAACACTAGTTCGGAAAAGTTTTTTTTCCACCCTCCGGTTTTGTGAGCAATGTAACCAACATAAATGAAAACATGCAAACCAGTTATTCTCGATAGCACAAAGGCAAAGGAGACTGGGAGAGGGTAAAATAGGGGACAGAAGAAAAGGAGGGCTGGTCAGCCTTAAGAGCAGAAATTGACAAAGGGAGCAATAGAAGAATGGAAACTTGAAGGGAACAGTGCAACAACGCCTTCCCGGAGGGCTCAAATTGGTGCGAGGGGCCAAATATGGCCTACCGTCGAAACAAAATCTAAGTAATATTATCAGGCTAGATAGAAGTTGTTCCAGAAGGAGTTCACTATGTGCAGTGCGGCTTCTGTCTTCACTTGCGGCAACTTTTGCTATGTATATTGCACATCTGATATGTTTAATCATTTTTGTGGGCCACAACACAGGAATAAGCAGTTTTCCTCCCTTCATTAACCAGGGCAGTAGTCTGATGTGAAGGGAAGTTTAGAAGCGAACACATGCCCAGAAAATGCTAGGAAAACACCTAAGAGGATGTGGTGGAGAAGCGCCACTCTAATGTAGCAGGGCCGGCAGAAGACTCTTGTCTGTTGACATTTTTTAGTGCTAGCCCATACTGCGTCTCTCATGCCAAAGCCTCAGTGAGAAATTTGAAAATATTCCGTGTTGCTTGCGTATTTCTGACTAATGTATTTCCGGCTTGGAAGGGAGCCGAGTGAGTACTGAAAAGCTAGTTCTTTCAAACTAAACAAAGCTGTATTCAGTCTTTATGGACCCTTTACTCCATGTGTTATTGCTTGCTTGCTGCAGAAACAGTGCTGACGTTGTCATCTGTGTGTTTACAGCAATTCCGCGTTTTTCACAAACTTGTCATCCAGTTCCACTTCTAATACTGCTAAATGAAAGTAGTGCGGAAGTAGAGACCCTGATAATAAAGCAATTGTTAATACACCGTGAAAATATGAGGAACGTAGCAATTACCACATTGCATTTGTTAAGCTGGAGCCCTGTGGATATTTTTCCTTATGGCCTCCTCTATACTCTTTTGTTGGTCCCCCACATCTTATTAATTTCCATGTCAGTGATATGTATTTTTTTTTATTATTAGATGCAAGAGGGGTGGATACACTGTCCTGCGGCCTGTTTTGCTGAGTGAAAGTGGTGTCGAAGCCTTCAGAGAAGCACTGGTAAGTACAGCAGTAATTACTTTTAATGAAATCACTTCGCAGGAGCTTTGGAAAAACTGAGTGTTGCTTCTTTGTGTGGTTTTAGAATTTTTAGAAAAACGGTTGTGTCAGTGAAATTGCTTAAATTTCTTGGAATCGTTCCCAGTCTTCAAAAATCATCTATCGATTTCTCTATAATCTCGCTCCGAATAATCTTCCAAAAAAAAAACCCGAAGAAGCAGACAAAAAAGGCATATTGTGAGCTACTAGCTACCAACCTTCAAAGCAACTACCTGGTCTGATAACCACGCCACCACTGTGACACCGTGACACACCTCCTAAATTTCCCATACGGACCCTGGCATCAATGAATATCTTGATGTGTGGGTGGGTTTTGTATTTTTAAGCTATTTTGGCAGTGATAACGCTCGTTTCTCACGAAATGGTCTTCCAGATCGGCCTAGTCATGCTAATACTACAAGCAATTAGGTTAAAGCTCCCATATTCAACTCATAAAAACCTCTCACACAGTTGCAATTTCAACAACTTCAGCCAACGTAGTCATGAATAAAATGAGCCACTAGAAAAACAGTTGTCTTTAGTAACAGTTTTCTAAGAAAAATAGCTTGGTTGAATTTGTCTCATGACAGCTGATTAAAGCTAGAGTTTAAAGGTAATTCTTTTTCTGTGAACGAAGCGTTGCTTCCTACTACTAAAACCTGTCCCGAGCATTAAAACGCTCGAGACGGCCCGAAAATCCAGAAGCTGCCGTATGCATTGCGATGCTCGCTAAGTACACTATTTCTGGCGTTGACGCTGATATCTGCTAAGAATAGACTTCGGAATATGGCATGCAGACAGGGCGGTAACTTTCTTTTTATCGCAGAAAGTCTACCAATTTTTGGGGTCTAACAAAACATTTTTGTGTAAACATATTGATTAGGCACATTCTGCATCAGCTCAAAATGCAGATTATTCGATGCCCTTTCCAACAAGAGCAGATTCGCAAATTAACAAAATCAGTTTTTGGCCAAACGTTGCAAATATGGATAAGTTGTGTATATCAGTTCGCAAATAGTTTAAAAAGTTTGGAGTATAATTTTTGCCAAACATAAAAAACACATCTTGGAAAAAAGTTTAGTTGCCCAGTACAATTTGTCAGATATGAAAAACATGTTACCATGTGTGGTGCCCTCGTTCTGCAGTGAAGCCCTACCTCTGTTTCAGAATATACAATTTCGGATAGTTTACTGAAAAAAATCGGGTGGTTTGGCATTATTAGAGGCACTATTTGTCCCCACATGATGTAGAAACATCTTGTCAATGGTTGACATCGCATTAATGGTAAGGTAAAAATTCGGGATAGGACAAAAACTGCTTGGGGCTGAAAACAAAACTCGTTCACTGTCAGTTTACTATCATGCACCTGTTGAAGCTTTCACTTGCTGGTTGTTATAATCTTCTGGCTCACTTTTCTAACCCTGCTTTCAGGAATGAGGTGCGATGCACTGGAGCAGTGCCCAGCTAGCTATCCCCGAGTAACTGTTGCGTGACAAATGAAAAAGGCGTTCAGCTCTATGAGCCTCCTGCATTGCACCTCCACCTAACATTTTAGAAAACAAACAATACCAAACTTGTGGCAGACTGTCAGAATATGTAGTTCTACTGAGGAGCAACTCTAGACCTCCGAAAATATCCTCGTACAGAATCAAAACTGAAGCCAATTTTAAGCTCTCTCCTTGCCTTAACTGATGTCCGATGACTTGAGGTTATCAATTGACTTTCAACTGGAACTCTTATTGCACAAGTAAGGCATGGGTGAAGTGAAATCACAAACGGCATGCTTTTTTTGAGGAAAAGTAGTGGGCAACGAAGGCGTTAAGGAAAATCGGGTTGAAGTTCTCTGTCTAGTAGTGCCAAATATAAATTGCGCAATGCAGAAATGAAACAAATGACAGGAAAAGGGCTGAAAATGCTAAGTGCACTTGTCAGACATGCGGAGACATCCACGAATACTTTGACTGAAAAAAAGCTACCCGTCCTCTAAACCAAAGCTCACTAGTGCATACCTGGTGTCATTTTCTGGTAGTTCTCACCTTTAAACGCAGTCGGATTGCAAAGCTGACGACATCATTTGATACCTGACTTCTGTGAGCCATTTGATAAAAAAATCTAATGGTAATGCAGCGTAACCACAAGTGACATCCTTTTTTTTATAGCGCAGCAGCCATGGCACCTATCGAAACAACACATGCTGCTCAACCCTCAAAAACACCATCAGAAATTTCAGTGTAGCCAGAGCAGGAAAATTAGAACTGATTCTAATACTGCAGTGCCTAGACTAACCAGTGGGATGCGTTAGTTGCAAGAGAAATGACAACATGGATATCAGGAATATACAGCATTGATGATCGGTGATCGGTGCTTTATATTGCCGATTTTGTGATGTTGTAGTTGTTTCTCATGTACCACGGTGGTTAGTCTAGACACTACACGTTTAGGCAACCTTGAGATTTTCGGCAGTTTTTTGCAAGCCATGCGACTCGTGGTCATGCTGCATTACCATGGAATTTTCTTGACCAAAAGTCTTCCAGCAAGCCAAATACCAAATCATTTTGCCAGTTTTGCAATCCGATGGCAGTGACAGATGATAATTACCTGGAAATGACACCAGCTTTCCACTACTGAGCTTTGGTTCAAAGAAAGGGTCGTTTTATTTTGTGAAAGCTTATTTCTGAAGGTTCCCCGCATGTGTATCAAGTGGACCTGGCATTTTGAGACACTTTCCAGCAGTTTTCATTCTGATTGATTGATTGTAGGGTTTAACGCGCCGACGCAACGCAGGCGATGAGGCGCGCCGTAGTGGAGGGCTCCGGATTAATTTTTATTACCTTGGGGATCTTTAACGTGCGCCGAAATCTCGTACACATGGGCGTTTTTGCTTTTCGCCTCCATCAGAAAAGCGGCCGCCGCGGCCGCGAATCGAGCAGTTTTCATTCTGTTTGTGTGTTGCAAACCTAATATTTCGTGCTACTACGCAGTTACCCAACTTCAAGCCGATTTGCCATAGCACCCCCGTCGCCCTCTACTATTCCTCGAAAAAAGAACGCCTTTTGTGATATCGCTTCACTCATGCCCTACTTTTGCAATAACAGCTCCAGCTGAAACTCAAAAAATAACACCAAGTCATCGGATATCAGCTCAGACAAGTAGAGATTTCCAATCAGCCTTGAACACTGCCAGCTGTTCACTGGCCAGTTTTGTTAGTACGAGGCTATTTTTGGAGGTCTAGTGTTGCTTCTTACTGCGACTGTCTATTCTGGCAGTCTCCAAAAGGTTTGATATGGTGCCTTCTTGAAAATGTTAGGCAGCACTCTTTTCGCCGTGCGAAAGCTTGCTGGGCACAATTCTAGTGCATCACAAGTTATTCCTGCAAGCAGGGCTACCATAGCGAGTCAGAAGATGACAATAAACCGCAAGTGGAAGTTCTGGTAGATAAGTGATGATCAGAATGTCAACAAAAATGCACCACTGAGATTGGTTTTAAATTCCAAGTGGATTTTTTGGCATCTCTTGCTTGCCGTGAATCTGGTGCTTGCTGTAGTCCTTAATAAGATATTTTTACATCACGTGGGTACTAAGTTGGGCCCCTAATAATATCAAACCATTTCAGAGAACCATCCAAAATTGTGTATTTTGGAATGAATGTTCGGCTTCACCACGAGACGCGGGCACCATGCGTGCAAGCACCACGTGGGCACCACTGGGACAAATTAATTTTCGCTAGTGAATTTTTTCTTGGACAGGATTTTTTAATGTAAACCTTCAAAATGCGTATTCTAAATTTTTTCCACTATTGGTGGTTTGTTATACACTTCTTTTTTTTTCATTTTTCTTTACTGTGACAAAATTTTGATTTGGGTTTGTTTTTTTTGCGATCATTATTTATGCAAACATTACACAACTGGTGCTAGCAAGGGCGTTGAATCATCCGCATTTTTGCCACTGCACTATGTGCCTAACCAACACATTTAGCAAAAAGAAATGTTTTCTTAGAGCCCTAAAAACTGGTCAATTTTCTGCGGTAACAAAAGAGTTGAAATCAACGCTGGTGTCAGCTTTACTGCATGACTCTGAATTTGTGCAGAGAAGCCCCTCTAGTGCATGAGAAGTTCGAGAACAAAAAATTGGACATCCAAAGTCAATAAATTGGGATAGGGAAACTAATTATTGTGGCATGTCCCATCAAGGCTGTAGTGTCAGCTTTACTGCATCGCTCACAACTCGTGCAGAAAAGCCCATCCAGGGAATTAGAAACTTTGGAACAAGTTTTGTGCCAAATTTAATTATATGAGAAGTTAAAAAATCAGGGTACAGAAACTAAACGCGTTGACAATAATTCAAATAGACAAGTGGTTTAAAATTTTTTCTTGTGGCCACTAAAAACATGAAGAAACCGAGGCACGTAACAAGGCAGTGGTGCCCTTTGTACTGACAACTTAGGTTTCTTTTCCATCAGTAATAAGTGTGATCTAGATAACTACAACTGTAAGCATTATTTAGTGCTTCATGCTTTCACTTAAGCTAAAAACTGTTGAAGGAAAAAACGAAACGGGGTGCAGACATTGCATGCAGAGTAGAAAATATAGTCAGCGTATTGAATAACTTTAAAAAAGTGTCAAAGTTAATCAGTGAAGCGTAGATAGAAGGTTCAGGCAAATTGCTATCAAGCCTAAAAGCAAAAGAAAAGCGCAACAAGCAGTACACCCAGCGGTTTTTGCCCAGGGAATGGGGGGAATCTATGATGTGTCGTTCCCATCTGGAAAGTCGATGTATCCAATTTGTCCCTTCGCGTTTTGCATGTACCCACTCATTGCGAATCATGCAAATACAAGCCTTTCTTGGGCCAAGTTTGACTTCTGCAAAGAAGCTAAAGCACTGATTTGGGAGCTTTTAGTTGTTTATTACATAAAAAACAGGAGCACAGTGAACCTGTATTGCAATGAGCTTGAATATTTAGAAACTTCACAATGATTCCTTTGTTACCATTGTGCGGCCCACTATTAAAGGGTGTCATTTTAGACGATGCACTCAATAAACTTAGTTGCAAGCAAGTGCTTGTCATATCATCTTTGTCATGTGCTATGGACTCGACTTTTTAAGAACTATGTACCAACTTGCCTCATGCTTTTTACTGAACAGTTTGAGTTAGACTTTGTACCCCTCCAGTGTTTTGCAGTGTGGAGCATGCCCTTTGTGCAGCAGGTGTCTCAGTTCACTTACTGCTTTGTTACTCGTGCTGCCTTTAAGCTTACATAGATATTTTCATACCATCAAAAGGGGGGAGTAGCAGCCTTTTGCACTCATAAATTCTTAGTCTCCCTCCCTGGAGCTTTCAGATCCTCTTTATGGATGCAATAATTTTTGAAGCCTTTGCATTTCTGGGGTGTCCATATGTGACTTCATACATTATACATATGTTCCCTCATACAAAACATTTCATAACAAAAGCCAAATGGTGAAGCAAGGAAATGTAATGGCAAGAGGTGTGCTCTTCGCCCTCTCTTTTGTCAGGCACTGGGCAGTTAGCCTGTTGTTGATGATTTTACTGTGCTGGCTACAATTTCATTTTGCTTTTGTCTTATCGTTCAATTTCTTTTCATTGATATTTCTGGCAGGTCCGAGACGCCAGGACCCGAGGACACCTTGCAACGCTTGTGCACGGCTTGTGAAGATTTCTGGATTGACCTCATGGACTTGTGTAAGAAGTCTGCCTTAGAAAAACAGCAACAAGGAAAGAAGCATTAAAAATTATTGCAATTTATTTCCACACCAGTTTAACCTTACACCAGCAGGTATGCAAAGCTGGTTAACACAAAACTTGTTTTTGTGATTTAATATCATGCCTGTTAGTCTAGCAAACATGCGTTGTGACAAGCCATAGCAAGCAGCAAAACATGCTTAGTGTATCTGTATTTTTAGGCTATTTGCTGGTTATTTTGTGGTTTAAAACAGCTGTGATACCCTAAGCTGGCTTTTCATTCAAATGTGTATCACTTTCGTCTTTAATAAAATAATTTTCAAATACTTTTGGTTTGCTTTGCTATACTTGTATGAAACTGCTCATGAAGCTGCATGTATGTGGGCTAAAATTGCACTTGCACGTATACTGCAATGATTCCACCAGCAGTATTACTGACCATCTCTGGGAAGGTCACCCATACACTTCCACGACTCTGTCGCCATAAGCATCACGGGACTCTTTAAAAGGGGGCGTCCTCACAACTCTTGTTACAGGGTCGCGATGATCATCAGGCAGGGGTCCCGTGACTCTCTTTTTTCTTTCGTGGCAGTCAGTGCTGACTCTAAGGAGGTAGTCACCCATATTCTACTGTGACTACTGCGACGGGGTCCGGGTGACCCCCTTTCAGTAAGAGTAGCGTGACTCTGCGAAAGGGGTCGATGAAGAGTCAAATCTGTGGCAAGTAAATACCCCCCAAAGAGGGTCACAGGGACTCCTTTTTTTCTTAGTGTGTGAGATGGATGGATGGAAAGGACTTTATTGAGTAAATCCTGCAGTAGGTAACGCCCGGTTGACGGGCCGACCTCAACGTGGCCGTGCGTTGCATCCTCTTGGGCAGCCCTACTCGACAGGGACCCCTTTGCGGAGTCCGTGCCTTTCGAGTGCCTTGAGAACGTGCTGGATGGCCCACTCTTGATCCGACTTGTTGGTTGAGGCGATGGCGATTTGGAGATGTGTGGGGTATTCTGTGAAGCTGCCGCCGTCCTGTATGGCTGCACAGTCCCAAAGGATGTGCCAGCAATTGGCCTTACCTTGTTTGCAGATGTCGCACTGTGCGCTGGGATAATCGTCGGGGTACATGTGATGGAGGTGTGCCGGTATGAGCACCGACGCAGTTTGGAGGCATCGTAGGTGTACTGCTTCTTCCCTGCTTAGAGATTTGTGGGGTGAGGTAATAGCATTCATCTGAAGGAAGCGTGATACCGTTGTCATCTTTTAGCTCTAGAACTGCTTGATTATTCTTAGGGTTCAGAACACACCAAAATTTTTTGGGGTCACTTCTTAAGGCACCAGTTTTTAGCTTTCTTTATTTCATTTTATCTTTAGCTTTCTGAATTTAATTTCTGCCCCACTACTGATTTTTTTGTAGCTTAACCAAAAATCCGTGAAATGACGGAATCGTTGGCGTCCATTTCCAGTCATCGGACGGCGCAGTACCAAAGAAGCAACTCAGCGGAGCGGGGACCGGGTTTTTTTCCAGAGCAGAGGAAGTAGAGAGGAGGAGCAGCGCGCATGCGCGTGATTGGCCAGCTGGTGTGGAGAGGGGAGAGCAGGAGCAGCGCGCGCTAGCGCACAGGTTGGGTGGAGAGGAGGAGGGGAGAGAGTGTTGTTATCACAGGTGGTGTGGAGAGGAGGAGAGGTGCGGACGCTGGACGCCGGACGACAGAGGGTCGACTAAGAGATGCTTTTCATCTAATAACGTGTCAAGTTGGCGAAGTGGTCAAAGTGGTGGTCAAAGTGGTGGTCAAAGAACCAACCAGGACACAAGGACAAAATAAATCTACGCTGGATTTGCTTTTCTTGACAGACGGGACCTTCAATTGTAATATCGACATACAGGATGGCATATCAGATCATAAAACAGTCGTAGCAACTTTAACTATGGGTAATATACAACTAGAAAGAAATCCCTCTGTACATGTGTATAATTTTATTCGTGCTGACGACACGTCAGTTACGGACTACTTAGAATGCGCTCTTGATAATATCCATGTCGAAGATGATATAAATAGTCTTTGGAAATACTTTGTGTCAGTTGTACGCGCCTGCTTAGAAAAATATGTGCCTAAGAAGGCGAAACGCATGGGAAGACGCAGCCCATGGGTAACTAGGGACATCATTCATTTGAAGCGACGACTGAATCGTGCGCGTAAAAGGATGCCAAGGAGAAGTGAAGAAATAGCTACTGTCGGCACGCAACTCAGAAAGAAACTAAAAAGTGCAAAGGCGACCTTTTTTTCGACAACGCTTGTGGATTATATGCGAACTCGCCTCAAAAATTCTGGACATACTTATCGGATTCTAAGCGCGACATTAATGAAATCAAGGTAAACGGAAGCGTCTGTAGTAAGCCACATTTGATCGCTCATGCTTTTAACAGTATGTTTAATTCGGTATTTACACCTAGCAGTAATAGGCGCCCCTCAGATACGACTGATGCTTTGTCAGTGTGTGGAGATACTAACGATATCGACATTTCCCGAGATGGCATTGTAGCCTTGTTGCCGAAACTGGATACCAAAAAATCTTGTGGTCCCGATGAAATACCCAATCAGTTCCTGAGGCGCTATTGCGAATGGATATCCCATTTCTTGTTGAGAATTTTTGCGGTGTCATTGCGTACTGGAGGTGTACCCGAAGACTGGCTCCTTGCTCGCATTGTACCTGTTTTCAAGGCGGGCAATAAGTTATTGCCGGAAAATTATAGACCAATTTCCATTACATGCGCAGCGTGTAAAATGTTAGAACATATAATATCGAAACATCTAGTTGAATACATTGAAACTAACAACTTATTCTACGGAAAACAGCATGGTTTTCGCCGACGCTTGTCGACAGTAACGCAGCTTTTTGAAGTGTCCCATGCGTTCGGCCTTGCAATTAACAACAAGGAGCAAATCGATGTAATAGCCATTGATTTTTCAAAGGCTTTTGACCGGGTGTGTCACACTAAACTTATTGAGAAATTATATAAACTTGGAGTTAACAAGCAAATCGTGAAATGGATTACGCGTACCTTTCCAATAGAAAACAGTATGTCCAAATAGCTGGTGAACGGTCATCTTTTTTGCCGGTTTTGTCGGGTGTGCCGCAAGGGTCGGTTTTAGGACCAATTTTGTTTCTTTTGTATGTTAATGACATTGCTAATGACATTGATTCTAAGATTAAACTACGTCTATTTGCGGATGATTGCCTCATTTATTGTCGCGTGAAGAATGTTCAAGATCAAGTGCTGTTAAACGAAAGCCTTCAAAAAATTTACGACTGGTGTGTTACATGGGACATGAAAATTAATTTTGATAAATCGGCTTACATGACTGTATCTAGCAAGAAAACCCCGTTGCCTTTTACTTACACAATAAATAATATTCCACTTCAGCATGCCAGTAAGCTTAAGTATCTCGGGGTCACAATAACGAACAATTTGAACTGGAACGAGCATATTGATAACATCTGCTGATCTGCTCAACGCAAACTCTGTCTGTTAAGGCGAAAGTTAAAAGATGCTACACCTGAGGTCAAGCTCAAGGCGTACCAATCAATTATACGGCCGACACTGGAGTACGCTAGTATAGTGTGGGATCCGCACAATGTGGGTTTGATAAACAAATTGGAACGGATTCAAAGGCTAGCCGCAAGGTTTATCTTCGGTGCGTACCGAAGAACGCAGTCTGTATCTGCACTATTATCTCGTGCCGGTTTGCCCGAACTCTCAGTGCGCAGAAAAATAGCTAGGCTGAAATTCTTGTACCAATTGTATAATAATAAATTTAACTTGAATTCCAGGCTATACTTGTACCCCCCAGGGCGAGTGTCGCCACGAACAGGTCACTCTCATGCTGTGATGCCGTATGTGCCACGCGTTGATGTGTTCAAATTTTCTTTTCTTGTAAAAACTATAGTTGAGTGGAACAACCTTGATGCAGATGTATTTATTGACACACCCACGACTGAATTCTGTGAGCGTAAGCTGTCATTGTGTGTTATCTGAATGCGTTGCTTGTCTATCGCGGAACTGGTGTTACATGTTTGTGGAAAATTATTTTCCTCCCACCTCTGTAACAGCCCGCAAGGGCTAACAGTATTGGAAATAAATAAATAAATAAATAAATAAGGTCAGTCAATCTATTGCGGGGTAATTTAAGTCCCCGGCTAAAGCTATTATCGAACTCGGAAATTTGAGTGTAATTATTTCAAGGGACTCGCTTAATAATCCGACGAAGTCAGGGCTGCAGTCGGGTTGTCGATAACAGGCCCCAATTAAGCACGTTACACTAGCGAGATAAGCGTTTACCCAGACGAGTTCAAGGGGTGAATCGATTGATATGGCAGAAGATGGGAATTCATGCTTCATTGCAAGAAGTACCCCTCCCCCTCGTGTGTTGATCCTATCTTTACGAAAAAGTGCGAACGAAGTCGAGAGCGCGAGTTCGCTGTCAGCTATGACTGGGGAAAGCCAGGTTTCACCACCGATTATTATATCTGCCGAGCATGTGTGGATGATTGTTTTTAGGGCATCAATTTTGCCCTGCATACTGCGAAAGTTCACAGTTTTTATTGAAATAGTTTCTAGTCGTGTTAGTTTGCAGCCATTGCTTTCAAGGAGTTATTTCGCTGTTTCTGGGCTTTCTGTTATTGCTTGTGGGTTACTTACGGATACCTGGATTATACTGTTTGTGTGGTAATCGTAGCGGTAAATACAGCCCTTGATTTCAAGGGTTCCAACACGAATCTTGTAGAGCTCGCCTACCTCACGGGTACTAATGGCGAACTCACGCAGCTTGCGACGTGCCCACTGTATTTTGGGGGTGAAATCCTCCTCCAACAACACATTTGGTGTCTCAAGATCTTTTAACTTTTAAGCATTTGACAAGGATTCTTGAAACTTCACGATTATCTGTCGTTTGAAGTTAGGGCGTTTTTTTCCTAGGCGATGGGCTCGCTCTATATTCCCTACTTTGATGTTGGGGTGGTGGGACAAGAATTCCTTTACAATTCATGGTGATAGAAAATAGCCAGCGCAAGGAAGACGAGGACGAGGAAGGTAACAACAGACACAGCGCGGCACTCACAACTGAATTTTTATTGGAAAAGGAAAAACATATATACACCAAAAACCGCGCATGTCAAAACAGTTCACTTCAGGAATGAGTCACTGCGCAAGCCTGCAACTCGTCAAGTCACACGTTCTGCAAGATAGCAGATTTCGCTTTTGTGCAAGGACACAGAAGGTTGGCTAACACAAGGTTGGCTAATACTAGGGAAGTATCTGAGGCTTTTTTTATATCAAAAAATTGCGGAACTTGTGTTAGCCAACCTTCTGTGTCCTTGCACAAAAGCGAAATCTGCTATCTTGCAGAACGTGTGACTTGACGAGTTGCAGGCTTGCGCAGTGACTCATTCCTGAAGTGAACTGTTTTGACATGCGCGGTTTTTGGTGTATATATGTTTTTCCTTTTCCAATAAAAATTCAGTTGTGAGTGCCGCGCTGTGTCTGTTGTTACCTTCCTCGTCCTCGTCTTCCTTGCGCTGGCTATTTTCTATCACCATGAACCAATACCAACTTGCCCAGCTTGCCATCTTGGTCCTTTACAATTTTTCTGATTCAGCATAGTCCTCTTTCGACTTTTCGGGCAGGTCGTTTACAATCAAGTTATTTCGTCGCATGCGATTCTTCATGTCGTCAACGAATTCATGCACATTTTCACTTCTTTTACAGATTTGTTGACAGCGTCAAATTTGTATTTGATAAGGAGATCGCCGCCGATGCTGAGACCAATTGAATTTGTTCTTTTAAGTTCGCAATGTCCTGTTTCATCTCATTGAGCGCACTGAAACTCTTTCAGTGTAAAAACGTCGTCAGTCTTTGGTCCGGGATTTAGCTCAACATCGCCCGCACAGAGCAGGAGCAACGCAAGACGTGGTGATAGTACCAAAACTGAGGGCCTGGGGCAAATCGCACAGATGAGCGCTGATCCTGCTCTAAATCCCTCTTTTTGGCGGCTCTGAGGTTTACGACAGGCTGCAAATCTACATATACGAGCACGGTACAAGCACACGTCTATACCCATGACAAAAATCCCGCCATCTCCACGAAGTGAATGATGATGAGAGGGGCGAAGCGAAAATTCTTATCGGTAAAACCGTGAAACATTCGCCCACACATCATTTAAAGTCTCGGCACGTTGTTATAGGTCTTCTTGACGGCGCGCACCATTTAATGAGTGAAGGACATAGGGCGCGCTCGAGGCCATGCTCGCGTCTCGGCTTGTAGCGCAGTGGGAAGAGCGCCACGTACCTCCCGTCGCGGCCAGAGAGCCGTGGGATCGAAACCAGGCGCCACCACCTCAAGACCACACTACTCGCTCGCAAAGGTTTAGACTTCCCGCCGGCCGCTCCGTTTGCAAGCCCGTCGACGACGTCGATGTTTGTGGTGATCATGTAGGGCTTGTTTGGGACGATGAGAATCTCCATGGGTAATTTGGAAAATTCGGTGTGTGACATTTTAGCCACCTTGGCCGTCGCCTTCTGCAGAGCGTCTTGTGTCGCGTACCCCCGGTACGTGTCTTAAGCGCTGGACACATGTACGATCGGTACACGCGATTCGCATGCGACGGATCGTTACGACTGTTGCCACGACTTGTCGTACACGTGAATTTGAGACACATGACCCGATGCGCGTGTACGATGCGTCGTCGGCGTCGCTCCGCCCACTGTTTTTGCTCTATGGTCAACTACGACGATCGCTAAGCTGAATTTGTAGATTCCCCTTATTTGTTCACAAGAAATGGATGAAGAAGGCAATCGTGAAGCGTTTTCTGCCTTCGCAAACAGTCCGCGCACACGCCGGCCGCGTCTGCCAGCTCGGCACACTCAGCGGCTCGAACCGGCGCAGACCACGGTAGCAACCGCTTGACGCTGCTCTTCTGAATCAATCTGATCGTTAAAAAGAAGTTCCACATGCGAGAAAGTAGGTGTTAGTGTGGTGAAAAATTGTGCTTGGGATTGTTATCAGGGCTTATTTTAAAAGCGGCGATTAGATATCTGCCGCGATGCAAGCGTATACGCTGACCGGCCCCCGCGGCGCGCGGCGGACGGTGCGCCGACCGGTCGAGAGATGGCAATACCTGCGCGGAAACATCGAAACAGGCTACGCAGATGTTCAACTACGACGATCGCTGAGCTGAATTTGTAGATTCCGCGCGTTTGTTCGCAAGAAATTGATAAAGCAGGCAATCGCGAAGTGTTTTCTGCCTTCGGAAACAGTCCGCGCACACGCCGGTCGCGCCTGCCAGCTCGGCACACTCAGCGGCTCGAACCGGCGCAGACCACGGTAGCAACCGCGCTTGTCGCTGCTCTTCTGAATCAATCTGATCGCTAAAAAGAAGTAGCTTATGCGAGAAAAGGGGTGATAGTGTGGTGAAAAGTTGTGTTACGGATTGCCAATCGCAGTTACACAGATAGCGGCAATGAAATATCCGCCAGGATGCTAAGCCTAAAGTTTCCAACACCCGAGCCGACAAGAGCAACGCACGCCGGTTGCGGGGGGTTGGGGCTCAGCGGGCTCTCATTGGCTGTGGCCTCACGACGATTGCAACGATGGCACGACTGCATCTGGCTTGCCAGACGCACGTCGTGAGCCTCCTCCGACCAGCGATCGACGCCAAAACGGGTCCTAACGATCAATCGTAACGATCAGTCGCATGCGAATCGCGTGTACCAGTCGTACATATGTCCAGCGCTTTAAGCTCGCAGGCGACGAACGACAACCTCTTCTTCCTCTCCTCCTTGTTGGGTAGCAACGGACGCACTGAACGTCTTGACCCCTTCGTCCAATCTTTGGTTGGCCAATCCCCACTAGCATCCTGCCACAATCATGATCAGCGATATGTACACGGCGCAACGAGGGACGGGACAAGGCGCGAGAAAGAGGAGCTTCGCCCCTAAAAGACTAAAATCCGAAAGACCAACGTAGAGACTTGCCGTAGAGACTCTCTCTCTTTGGCTAGTTTCGGTATCCGAAATTGTGGCGATCCTAGCGGCACGGTGCTGCGGCGTAGCCCTTCCCTTTCCCTCAGCGTTTCTTTCTTTCCACACCGTCAACGCTTCCGCGCCTCCTCACGCATGCGCAACAGCTCACCGGCGCGAATATTTTTTTTTCTTTCTCTCGGTGAACACGGCGGGCCACTTCGGTACGTGCGTGAGCGAGCCGGCGTGCGAAGGGTTGCGCGGGTTGCCTAAACGCCTCCCCGGTGTGAAAGTTTCGCTGCGTTATAAAATATATTCGAATGTATTCTAGATATGGGGCCGCGGACGAAGGAGCGTTACAAGTCCTGCGCAGTTCTGTGGTGCAGCAACACAGGGCGAAACAGTCCGGCCAAGTTTCTCGCCTTCTCTAATGACGACAGGTAAGCAAATTAGCTTTGTACAAGTTATAGTGAATTCCTTAAAAGCCGACCAGTTGCACTCTTCTGTTTCCGAAATACTTCGCGCATACATGTCAGTCTTCTTGGAGTGTAAACTAATGTTCAAATATATCCCAGCTCTGCAGGTACGCAAAGTTTTAATAGAAGTAAACGCGTCTTTGGAGCGCACACTCTTGCTCACAAGGTCGATTTGTGGTAGCATTGCCGTTTTTTGATTGCCTTAGTAACTGCTTGAACGTCGACTGATCAAGGTATTTTTTGTTGTTTCGTGCAGCAGCCATATGAGTCTTGGTTTGGTCCCCAAGTCGAGGACGGTTTGCGACTTCATCGGACGTTTCCTCCGGTGACTCTCCTCAATCCCTCCAGTGTCATCACGACCCATCTGCTCACAAAGAAGGCAAGCTCAACTGTACGCGCTTCTTGCCTTTCACGGCGTACCTACTACCATGGCGATAGGTGGCGTGAAGGTGCTGCGCCCTAAGCATTTTTTCCTCCGCCGTCTTGCTCCAAAACGTATATTTGCGGCGAAACTACTGTTAAGCGCTGCTTCAGTGCTCCGAAAAATCTGACGTAACACTGCCGTGTTCAATGCCAGTCAATTTTCACATGGAGCAGTGGAAGGCCAAGCCGAAATACATGCGTTGTCTGCAGCCGCCATTGCAAGCGTTTCGCTCATTAAAAAAACAAAATCAAGTAGCATTGCCGCCTTTGCGGTTCGATCTAACCTGTGCGCCCGCGCCTTGTCATCTTGTCGCGAGTGGGTTTGCTGTTCCATAGTTCTGAAGTTAGAATCGTTATTCCGTATCGGACAGGATGAGATAAGGGCGCTGCCCAGACACGAGCTAGACGGTAGCTTGTAACAACCTGGCCGATATCTGCAAGTTATGAGCTCGGTAATTGCGGCTTACAACACAAGAAAGCCTTTTTATCTGTCTTCTCCCCTCCCCCCGATCTCTCTCCCCCCCGGTAAGCAGACTGTTCACGCCCCATTAAAAGAAAAGACGTGTGCGTTCGATTTGTGTTGAGATTGTGTTCTGTGTTCTACGACGTGGTTGGGAATTATTTTTGTACGTAGATATAATCCAGCAATGAGTGGTCTAAAGTGCGGTCATTGTGTTGCAACAGTTTCTTCCCGCTGCATTTTGTTGATGTGAACATGATTTCTCGGAAGTGTATGCAGGCTAACTCGCCGGAAAGGCAGGGTTTGAAGCATGCGTGTGCGTGCTTTCTTTTAAATTATAGGTTCCCCATTATTGTCTCCGAACTGAAAAGAATTGTTTTAATGTCTACGGAACATTCTTGTCTCGAGGTGAGCACAAGAAATAAGTACACATTGAGTGAAACTTTCAAGTTCTTTTCTTCTCCCGCCGAGGTGTGCGCGAAACAAAATCTGTGTATGGACTAGAACTTTCGAAGTTCTTCTTTCGTGATGAATTATTGTGTACATAGATGTGTATGGCGGGCGTCTTTTTTTTTTTTTGTCCTGTTGTGGAATAGTGTATGCTTAAATTTGCATTAGCCGTATTTTTGCTTAAAGTCCAATACTGTGTACATAAAATGTATCTGCAGTATATGAGTGTAGTACATGGGTTTTCATGACTTCGAATCAAAGACGTCCTCGTATGAATTTTCAATAAACAGAAAGGAAAAACAATGTTTGTGTAACGCTCCAATGATTATCGCCACAAAGACAACAATTCGACACCAGAAAACACACTATTACCTACATGTTTTCTTCGTTCAATTATTAAACACGTTACTGCACACGTGCCAAACGACGGGCGGCGCCCATTTCGACTCAGCGCCGCCGCTCGTCCAACTTTGTCTGGTGCCTGCGCGCACCATCGAATTTTCGAGCTCAGGTAAGCTGATTCTCCCTCTCTTTCGCGACTGGTGCCATTGCCGAGCGGCCCATGAGACAGCGACCGGCAGTAGGCGCGAATGTTTGGCGAGCGTCCGTTTTTGAGGCCGGCGCGCGGCGGCCCGGCCCGGCTGCCGCGGAAAAAATGACGTCAGCCCGGAACGGCCTTTCCATCGCTTTGGAATTGACATCTACGGACCTCTTCCAAGCACACCTTCAGGCAACCGTCGGATTATCATCGCGGTTGATCATCTCTCGGTACACTGAGACAGCCGCCTTGGCCACCGCAACAGCTCGCGACGTCGCCATTTTTACTGTAAATGGCTAGGATCCAGCTGTAAATGGCCAGCTGTAAATGGCTAGGATCCAGCAGATCGTCTCCGGTCAAAGAGCGATGTGTACAGGAATCGCTAGCGAGCTTAACGCCACGTTGCGGAGTCCACCCCAATCCCCGGAATCGTAAAACTCCGCGCCACACCACCGGGGCATGGAAAACATTATACCAAATTAAAAAGGTCCTAGGGCCTTCATAGAGCATGCGCCGTGATTACCATACCCGCGCTATAATAGATTTCCACCCACCATTCCTGTGTGTTTTGAAGCGTATGCTACACTGGCCGAGGTTGGGCAGTTTCGCGTGCACCGTGAAGGGCCGTTCTACGCATGCGCGAGGGGCATTGGATTGGATTCGATTCTGGACGGAAAGTTGGGCTAGTTGGTTGGGCTAAGGGGTGCATTTGACTAGCGCAAAAGACGGACCACACGTCTGTTCGTCCTGTATTCGTCCTAGCGTTCGAGCTGTGTTTTTCTTACTGGTGTGGTCCGTCTTTTGCGCTAGTAAAATGCACCCCTTATGAATTCGATTCGATTGGCTTGGCTTGGATTGGATTTGGATTAGATTAAAGTGGATTATGTTGGATTGTGTGGCGTCATAGCCGCGGCAGACGCACTGGCGCCGGCGCGTGCCCAGGTGTGCGCCTCAATGGCGCAGTAGCCAAGTCTGACGCTGCGTCGGAGCCGCTTAATAGCCGTTTCACGTGGCTCGTGAAGAGCCGTGCTGAGCATGCGCGAGGAGCAGTGACTGGACAGGACTGGACTTTCAGTTAATAACCAAGAACAATGCTCGGTCGCAAATTACAAACAAACGTGTTTTGCTTCGTGCACCCCTTGGCCTACGACCCAGTCAAACCTTACGTTGAGGCTCGGAATCGCAGCTTTGCTGGCCATCCCTCTTCACGGGGTGGAAGGGCTCTGAATTTTTGTCTTTTGGCATTGAGTCCTACGCCACAGCGCTCCTAGAGAGCTGCTTAGTGACAGAGGGCGCGTGTTCCTCTCTGACGTTGTGCAGGCGCTGCTTAAGGAATGTCAGTTTGTCCACAGAACTACCACTTCGTACCACCCACAGACCAATGGTCTAACAGAAAGGTTCAACCGCACCCTTGGCGATATGCTCTCTATGTACATATCGGGGCTCTTCGATTTACAGTCTCGAAATCACCGTGGGTAGTCCGCGGGTAGTCCGAGGATTCCCCGAAGCCATAGGGATACACGGGAAAATCGAATGCCGGACTCCTTCTCGAGGAGTCCGCGCTGAGTCCGAGTCTGTAAATCGAAGAGCCCCATCGTCGGACCACTCAAACTGGGACATGGTGTTACCTTTCGTTACGTATGCCCATAACACCGCCAGGCAAGCGACCACAAACTTTTCACCGTGTTTTCTTCTATATGGGCATGAGCCATCTTGCCTCATTGACACCATTTTACCCTATCGCCCCAACGCCTCTCAATGTACCCCAGTTTCCGAGATGGCGAGCTATGCCGAGCAGTGTCGTCAGCTCGCTCGCGCCTTGACATCGGAAGACCAAGGACGTCAGAAGTCCCGCAATGGCAGCTACGCCAAGGCACCCGCCTTTGAACCTGGATCCCTTGCATGGCTTGGGGATCAATGCTCCACTCCTGGTCTTTCGGCGAAATTTTTTGCGAAATACCACGGCCCATATAGAATTATCAAACAAACATGGCCCGTGAACTACCTCGTCGAGCCGGTGAAACCCACCTTAGACCTTCGTCGCCGAGGTCGTGAAATTGTGCACATCAACCGTTTGAAGCCGTATTACGATCCCCTTGTCATTTAAACCCGTTAAGTTGCCAGGATGGCTCCTCTTCTCCCCGGGGGGGTGATTGCACTGGAGATAGTAGTGCCCGACAAGACGACATTCCATGTGGTTCATGTGCGCCAATCTCTCTTGCGCAGCGGACGGGGTATGCGCCGGAAGGAGGACTATTATGCGCAGACGATGATGGTAGGCGCAGGGTGCTGGGCGCGAGAAGAAGCACGACCAGTATCGCGTTTCTCGGAACGAGAGCGTGCTCTAAGAGAACGTGCTGAGACATCGGCCTTCGCTGCGTTGCTCATCTTTGGTCTGTGTCTCTTCTCAAACGTCTTGCTGGCCTGCGGCTATAAACCCTTATAATTTATTTATTTATTTAATTGTTTGTTTATTCAGAGCATCATCTCACATTCCGCCAAAGTCCTTTTTTCTAGGAAATGCTTAGAATGACGTGTGCAGCCGAAAAATGGACTAATGACTCTCACCCCAAGGCAGAAAATGTAGAAGCACGAAAATATACCCTGACACTTACTATCAGATTTCAGCAAAGAGTGTTGTTCAACAAAAAAGGACAGAAAAAAACAAACGAAATATATAAAAACTGAAAGAAGAGAAAAAGCGAATGAACAAAGAAAAACGGGCATTCCATTCAACCAATCAAACGGGTAATAAAAACATTGCCATAAGCAGCACTGCGCAAAGATAATACGATATACAAAAAAACAAGAAAAACAAGAAAAAAGTTACCGCAGTTTACGTAACGTGGTGTTCTACGAATTACAAGGTTATCTGCTACCTGGCGAGTTTTTCTTATTTAATTTTAAAGAAATATAGAGAGAAAAAGCGCAAATTCACAGGGAAAGGCAGTAAATAAAAAGTAATCCGCACACATTCTAGTTTTACGCGCCCGAAGTCCGTTTTCTTTTAGCTCTCCCCTTCCTTCGCTTTCTGTTTTGCTCGGCAAAACAGAGGGACTAAAATTAAACTCACAAACCAAAACTCACGAACTAGAAAAACAACAAAGTCACGGTAGCCCTCCTTCCATTTGACTCGAAGCCCTCCGCTTCCAAACAATTTCGCAAAGACATCGCCCAAGCAGGAGGCCACTGTGGTGGGAGTGGTTAGCGATTCAATGATGCTTCTGGCACGGGTAAAGTGGCAAGGAGGGGAAGGATGAGGGGAGCTTCCGCGCGTGGCAAGTGGCACGCCGGAGAATCGGCGCAGTGATTTGAGAACAGGTCGATGGCCCGCGAGGGGCGCGAGCAGCATGCTACAACCCTAACGGAACGCAGGCAGTCAGACGGCCCCCTCCCAGAGCGATGCTGCGGCGCAAAAGATGACCATGTTGCTGATGATGATGCTTAGCGGCTTCCTCTTTGTAACGGGGTGGCATTGCACAGCTACTTTAGTCGTAACACCAATGTATAATCACCTCGCGAAAAAAAAAACCTATATAAAATTTTTGTGCTTGTCTGGCTTCTTTCTTCGCATGTGTTCCCAGATTGTTGTCGGCTCTTTTCCCACCAATACTCTAACCGTCTATCATAGTAGAAGACGACGCCCTCAAGCGGATGTTCTTACAGACGTCACTGAGAAGCGAGGCATCATGGTCATTTACTCTCGCGCGGTTCTAGGAGGTGGACGAAACGATGGAGACTCCCGGTCCGGTTGAAAATGCGATACTTGGATTTGCAATAACTCCTCGAATAGTCATATTTATAACAAAATTCTCGGAGGATGTCATTACTAGGACATTGATTACTAGGACTAGGACAACACCCCGCCGTGCCTTCTCCTATGTCTAAACAGACTCCACTCAGGCAGCTCCGGAACTCTGAGGCGTCTCCAAGTCTCTCGACATGAACTGTGATAAGCATCGAACTGGGAAATCATTCCCGTGCCACGTGCCAGTTCTGTGGAATCGACATTGGACACCTGCCAACACCGATGGTCATGGGCCTGCCATTCTAAAAGGGTGACTAGTCCGCTGCCTCTGCTTCAGTTGTCAAAAAAGGTGCACGCTTTTCATACACGAGAAGTCTCTCTGGCGCGTGGAGCGGCAGACAGACCTGGCGTCCCGCTAATTCTGAAACGCGCACCAAATCGTTCCCTACTGGTGCGGGGCCGACATTAACTAATTGTAATTGCCATGGCAACGGCGTTGCCATGTTGAGCCAGGACGCGTTGTAACTGTCATGGTTACAACGCGAATAGACGCAGCCCGCGGGTGGCAGAAGACATGTGGCCGTCGTCCCCTCGTTTCTCCCTGCCCTGCCCAGCACGCCGTCCGGTAGGCCAGCCCCTCCATCACGTCACGGCCGCTTCTAAAGTGGCGTCATCCATTGTTCTGCTTTCGCCGGATTATCAAGACCTGTTCTCCTCCGCTTTCGAAGTTCCGCGTTCGGCGAGAACAGTCACAGACGGTAAATACGTGCGCGCGTGCACGCGCTTTCTGAAGGCAACTTGGCTCTCCCCGCGGACTAATTCCTACACTGCAAAATAGCAATGCGTGTATCGGCGCGCCGCGATGACGGGGTTGCGGTAGCAAGTGCTGATGGCTGAGCGCCGTACATATAATGACGGCACTTCCGCTTCAGTAGCTCGAAGAAAACGAGGGAAAGGATGAAGCCCCTCGGTCGGTTTCACTATGCGGCGGACGAAAGCACTGTGCTAGGCATAGCGTGGGAAGCAAAGCAACAACGCAGCTCCTTCCATTGCGTGCGTACAACGGGCCGCGATACAACAGGCGGGGGCGGAAACGCTGGCAGCACATCCGCTTCCATAGCTCGGAGATAGACGTTAACCTGAGCGGCGGAAGAGAGCAGTGTGGAGGGCTATGGAGGCCATAGAGCTTCCCAGCTAGTGAGAAACTCTATGTTTTAGGCCAGCCTAGGCCGGCGCGCAGCCATGCCGGCGTACGTCGCTTGGACAGTAAACACGTCAGCCTAAATCACACTACAACAGTTTAGTAATGTGCCGAAAATGCTACTAGGCGCGAACATCACGTGTGGCGAGATACCCTGATGTACAAATTTTGAAGCATCAACAAGTACAGCTTGTTACACGACACCAGTCCTGTTCTACAGCTTGACTTTACGATATACGAACGGGTATCTTACCTTTTGCCAACACGAAGCTAAAAGTCTTCTTTCCGTGATTCGTGCCGGTATGTGGAGAACCGCTTGATTAACACCGGAGCTGTTCAGGCCGAGCGTTATCCGTCCGTCGCACCAAAAGGCCTCAAAGTGTGAGGGAAGGGGGTGGGAAGGCGAGCAGGCCACTAGCACGTGTTGGCAGTGCACGATTCAAGAAAACAAATGTGATTGGGGAGGCCCCGGGAATCGCACCCGGGACCTACACGACGTCAATCCGGCAGCCTAACCACTGGGGCGCCCCAAAAGCACTAGAGGTATGGGGAAGGCAGCGGCGTTGAACAACATGTGCAGCCATTTGGAAAGAAAAAGAGGTTCTGTTGGCATGCAGTGCGCAAAACCTACAAGAAAAAAAGGCTGGATAGGAATTTCAACAAGTATTAGAGCCAGATGGCTTAATTTTGAAGTGGAAAAAAATAAATAAACCAAACAACGAATTTAAACGCCCTTATAGCATGCAAACAAAATCATTCCATCTTGCCTTCCCAGGCCGCCTCATTACGCGACGAAGAAGCAAATGCACACATCTGCTTGGTAGGTTGGAAAAAGGTAATGGAAAAACAAAAAAAGCGATAACCTAACCCCCCGAATTCAAGGGCTGGTGAAGAGCTTTTCAAAAACAATTTGTTGGGGGCTTTACATTATGGTTTTCTTGACGCTGAATTAAAAGAAAAACATGTTTATTTTATGTGTAAATATACCCAAACCATCTTTTTTCGTCAAACTAAACGACCCCTTCCCAGCGGCGTGGTCAGAGCCCTGGCTGCCTTTCTCGATTGGCCGGCGGCAGATGACGTCATATTCGGAAGTTCCGGCGCTTTCGCGAAGGCCACGGGCGCTCGGGTAGGAAATCTCTGGTATCTAGGAGTCGCTTTAGGGAAGCACACAGTACCATTACGGTTAAAAATCGACGCGGAAGCAACTCTAGACAATAAAGATTAATAAAGTGCAGATAACACGATTTCTTAATTCGGTACTTCACCTAGAAAACTGGGACACAGTGAAGCGGCGGTGCACGCTGCTGGCCGTCTTCCGAATACGACGGTACTTGCGGTCGCTGCCTCTCAGTTTCTCGCTCTTCTAGCGATGCGGCAGGGAGCAGTAGGCGGGGTGTAGGGTCGACTTTATCGACGAATATCGCTGACGCCAAGCTAAAAATGCCGAGAAAATGTTTATGGGCATAAACTTACCAATGTAATAATTGTAAAAAGTAGAGTTTTGCCCGGTTTTAAAAGCGCTTCAGTAGCCCTGTAAGCCCAACAGAAAACCATAAATACTGCCGCCGCATGAAACCAAAATGGACGAACGCTTCCGGTGGTCGGTATCTAACCTGGGCCCCTCACATTATATGCGATTGCGTTCCTGGCGCGATCTCCGGCTTGCTGTTCTCCTCGCCAGTTCACCGTGCCTGAAGGAAGGGGGGGGGGGGGGGGAGGGGCATTGAGTCGGCGCTACAGACGCCGAGTTCACGCAGGCGGTTGCCGCGGGTTCTAGCGGCTGCTAACGCGGCTCACTTTGTGAAATATGTGAACGGCTGCGGGCAAAACGATCCGGGGCTGCCAGTCGTAGAGAACGTTCAGCGGCAAGCTCGGAAATAATTGTGAGGTGCAACATCCGCGTTTCCGACGAAGGGAGACGGGCCGCCAGCTCTGCTGTTTTCCAGCATTTCACCACTAGTGCAAGGTGAGACAGTTTCTTGTAATCCTCAAAACGTTGACAGGAGATTTCTCGTACTTTGCTACGACGCGCGCGAGAGCCTCCCCGCTTTGCCTTCCGCTGTTGCTCCGACAGCAGCAGAGACCGTTGTTGCATATGCGGAGCTTCTAGTCTCGCCGGGGAGAGTCAGAGAGGGCAAAACAATAGGAGGATGACCAGCGTTTGGCCGGCCCAGCGCCGCTGCGACTCGGAGCCGGTACATCAAATTAGAAAAAAGTAATATTGGGGTGGTTTAGCCCTCCGCGAGGAGGTGGCACTTCATAGAATCTGCGTGGATGAAACTATGGCCCCTCAGATTAGGACCTCTTGGACGCCGCAAGTTATCCCAAAAAAAAACGTCCTAATTTTATAGCCTTTGTCACCGAGGCGACTTTGGAACATCTGTTGGGGACGTGTTCGGCTCTTCAGCGAGTTCGAGCGCGCCGAATGAGGGCCGCCTGACCTTCGCCGCTCGACGCATGTCCCGCAATACCAGCCGGGCTCTCTTAAACCTCGTTGTGGAGACGGGACTACTAAATTTTATTTAGCTTATGTCGAAAAGCGTACTTGCGCAATACAAAATTATCGCACGTTGCCAGCTGCACAACAAAGGTTATCGTTCTCCTCGTGCTCTAACGAAGATGACGATGATGCTGATGATGTCCTTAAACTGGATCACACATACCCATACCCACACATACCCATGAAGTGTTTAGTTAGCGCCACTAATGGAGCTTATGGGGAGATTGTTGGAGCTCAGCGGGCGAGAGCGCACAAGTGTCGCGTGCATCACGACACAATGTGAACGAATCAGCGTCGTCGCTCGCATCACGCCACATTGCAGGTGCCGTCGCCGCCCTCGTCGGGCAGTTCACCTTCTAGCGCGGCGTGGGTAGGACACGCGTGGTTCGCTCCGCGGAAGAGCGGGCCGCTATTGAAGATTGTAAACATTCCCGATAACCACAGAAGAATGGTCTACAATAACGTATAGTAAACCTTCACGTTCAGGTAAAGCTTAGCGAAACCCAAGGGTTTTGTTTTGGTCGGTGTATAATTTCACGTTTTCATTTCGGTCATGGCGTTTTGATGTTGACGGCAGTGTTTCACTTTCCTTCGGCGGTTATTGCATTTTGACGTTGGTCGCCTTCGTTCGCACGGAGTCAGTGTGCACGGAGGCGTGCACCCCTGTTTCCGGATGCAAGGGGATCATTAATTTTTTTTCACCATAAATTCACAAGCTTCGCCTGGATTCACAGCGAGAACGTCATAATGGCTATGCTGTCTCCGAATAGTTGTTTCAAATATACAGATCATAACGTATATAGGGACGAGGCATTTATTTCTGAAAAATAGCGGAACGGGGCGGTGTCGCCATAAGACCCAACCGCAGCGGTTATAGTGGATTGCTTATGTTATCACAAGTAGCTTCTACAACTTCCAGCATAAACGATTAAGCAATTTCATGAGAGAAATCGCCTAAACTAAGTACCTGGGAATATGTTCTTGCAGCCGTCACGAGCACTCGTCAAATGTCCCGAAATATTGCCACAGCTCATTCACTTCCACGCAGTTCGAGGAACGCAATTTCTTCTGTTTTCAATATGATGAACCCTCCCGCAACCGTCACGCAGAATCTCGGAGCTCCTCTATTTCTCATGCATGACCTTATTGCTTTCTAGAGACGCTGTTGTTAAAATATACCTTGAATCCACTATCTTTGGCGTGACTGAATTTGCGCAATTTCATCCAATGGCCCTTCCGGTATTGAACAAGGGCTCTTAGGGCTCTTGGGAGCTGTTGTCACAGCCTGCCAATAAAATATGGCACTCCAGTTTCTCGGCAACCTCCCAGCTATCGTCCGCCAAAGCGGACTAAGTGCATTCTCCTGCCTACTTTGTTGGGAAAGGTTCCGCGCGACACGGCGAATCAGAAATAAAGTCTTCCTGTTCCGGGGACACTTCAATTAGTTTGAGTGCTTCAGCGTTTGCGAAACCAGTTATGAAGCTATGTGGTTTTTGTAGAACCGCAGTATGCAAATTTGAAACACAGGTCCCCATACAGTACGAACTTTTGCATATCGAAATTGGAAACGATAATCACGGCGGCACTGGGCAGGAAATTTGCATCTATATGAAAAGAAAACATTAGGAGGGTAAAGAACAGAATGACAGGCTCTCACCGAATTGTTTTAGGCCTACCGTTAGAACAATCGCTACGAGTTCTGTACAAAAACAACAAGGTCTCCTAACCCTTTCAACACCAGTGCAGTTACTTGGGATCCAATCAAGGGATGGGGAGGGGGAGCCATTTAGGAAAGCCACGAAGAGCTCGTCTTCTTATGGTTCTCTTGTACACTATTCGTGAACTCTTTTATTTTTCAAGAACGCCATTGTGTACTCAGCGCAGCTTCAAGGACTGGCTCTCGGGCAGACTTAAGGTCAGTGGCGGGAAGCTCCGCATACCCGAGATTTCTTTATGCCACGTTCGTGCCAAATTACCGCATGGCGGTTACTAGAAAACTGAGATTACAGCTTAGTGTCTCCGATGCGAAGGGTGCCATGCCCTACAGAATGGGTACGAACCATGGTTGTGTGGGCAGCCTTGCCAGCCGTCGAAGAAGAAGAAGATGCTCTGGCGGACAAGCGAGTGCTCAAGCAGAACAACGTAGAGACACAGAGAAAGATATTTATTACAGGAAAGCAGAGACGTTGTCGTCTACATGCTACTCTGCGGGAATTGGGAGGAGGGAATGAAGTGACAATAGGAAGTAAGGCAAAAAAAGACAGGAAGAGAGAAAATAAAAGAAGAAAAAGGTGTGAAAAAAGGAGGTAGCGCGTGTGTTTGCGATTGTGAGTGCGACACGTGAAAAGTCGATAAATGGTTGCATAGTGCGAATATACTTTAGTCCTATGTCGTATCGGCGGCACCGCTGTCATGGAGGTAATTAAATATTTCGGCTAGCACTTTTCGCTGATACGAGGGAGATGGCCTAGCTGCCTGCCTTGATCTGCCTTGTAAACTATTTGTAAATAGACTATTATCTGTACATAACTTGTAAATACGTTTTTTCTCTGCTCTGCAGCAATATTTGAAGTTCTCACTCTGACACAGACTATCGGGTCAAACCCATGATGTAGAGACCCCGTTACTAAAAACAACGGACGATATGTTGACGTCCCCTGTTTTGCGCGCTGATTTTCGAACAACTTTCAAAGTCCATGGTGTTCCTGCTGTTGACAGTGAATGAGTGAGCATTGGAGCTATTTATGCTCCATAGAAACGTAAGTTTAGCTTTTCGCATTTCAATTTTGCAAGTATTCCTCTCAATAAAGGCTCGTAATAGAGTTTTTAAATTCATGCGATAATATACACAAGCACATCCGTTCTTGTGCGGCGTGACTTTCAGAGATGTTGGCGGCGGGGATATTTACAGCAACCCTGAAAACTGACGTCATCGCCTGGTTTACACGTGGGTGTGCTTATCAAACAACAAAATGCGCGCACTTTCCACCTGGTGTTTTCTACGCACGGGCTTCGAAACGCACCCATTGGGGACACAGCGCGCACACAGTATGCCTCGTTTTAAATACAGCAGCTTTTCTCCCTTGTCCATCATCTAGCACTCGATTCATCCAAACATTCAAACTGAGGGTGTGCTTGAACACGAAGTATACATGCACGGATCAGTTACACACCACTAGAGAGAGAGAAGGCTCTTTATTGCCTGTTTGCCGGAATTTCGACGCCGACATCCTACTCGGCAGGGGAAGGGTGAGGACGTCAGAAGAGGCCCGATAGATCACAGGGCAGTAGAAAGAGGAAGAAAGGGAAGAAATAAAAGAAGACAGAAAAATAACTAACAGCACTAGAACTAGCAGCATGTTTCGTACGAGTGCACGTTATTAAGCACGAAGGTACATTTGAGGCCGAAGAGCAAGGGCGCAGCCCCAAAGTTCAAAAGGAAGTTCGGCAGTGCACCAACACGAGTGTACTGTCTAGGGGGCCGGTCAAGTGGGTACAGGCATCCATGGCAGGGAAGATGTGCAGGAAAGTTCAAGCACATAAACAGGAGCTCAAAGCATTCCTCGCGATGACTGCAACACAACAGTTCTGCAGGACATTTACCTTCGTCAGGCGAAGAGGTTGGCGAGTAAATAAGGGCTGTTCTTACCTTCTAGGTGTGCAATTATACCTACATGCCATTTGGGGCGATTGCATCCCGATTTGTCGCACTCACTGGAGTTTACCGTCATTTCGTACGCCACTACGCGGGCATGGTCTCTCTTCTCCTTTGCCGCACTGATCAAAACAGAGAAAAGCACCTCTATTTTAAGGCGGAAGCCCAACATGTCTCATCAGATAGGAAAAGTGATCATCGTGGTCAACACGAATGGTCCAAAATGGACGCCATCAAAGCGAAACTAAGTCAATCAAAACACATTTGGGTTCGCGTCGGTTTCGAACCGGGGTCTCCTGGGCAGACAAGAAGTGCGGTACTACAGTCGAACACGGATATATATCGAACTCCAAAGAGATCGCGAAATAGTTCGATATATGAAAAATTCGATATAAAAAATATGGGCTCTGAGAGCTCACCTGTGGCGGACGACCACTTACCGATCGGCGCATTCAAGAATGAACACTAATTCTGCACTAACAATGCAACAGGATGCTTTATTTACGTGAAATGAAATCGCTGATTTTGGCCTGCTTCTTCGTCCTGTACATGGAATTAAAGTCGCTGGTCTCGGTATTCTCGAGGCTATCCAGGTGTGACAGCCCAGTTCCTCCCATGTCACCGCAACTACGTAGAATCAAGCTGAACGCAGCCGCCAGTTCACCGGCGGAGTACGATCGTGTAGCCGCATCCTCGTCCGGACGATCTTCGCCCCTCGAGCTATCAGCATGGGTTCCTGCAACCGCAGCTACGATATCCTCGTCACTGACGTTCGCAACAGCCTAAACATTGCTGTCAGCGTTCACGAAGTCGCCGGCAGACAGTCCGGCTGGAACAGGAGCCGGGAAAAGGGACGACAGCTCGCGAAACGTGTCGACCACGCCCTGTTCGTCCTCGTCGCCGTCTTCGCAAGCTTCCGAAAGTTCGGCCGTCACGAAGTCTGCCTTCCGGAAGCAGTTGGCCACGCTCTGCTTTGCGCTGTTCCAGGCACACGTCATCATGTGAATGGCCCCCAGCTTGTCAACTTTAAGCTCGGTGCCCACGCGGAGGTTCATCAAAAGCCTATGGAGGAGTCGCCTCCTGTACCCAACCTTGAATGACGCTCGAGCGGCTGCAGCCTGGCTGTTGTGTTCGGAGGCAGAAACTTGAGCTCGATGTTGTCGAGCTCGCAGGTGGTTTGGTTGGCCGAGCAGTTATCCATGAGAAGGCAAGCGTGACGCGCCGACGCCCCGGCTTCTGTCCCTGTTGGGTTTCGGCGAAGGCACTAAGCGACCGCGGAAATCGGGGGTGCAGCGACCACCGAAGAGCACCTTCCAGCTCGTGCGGTGTTCGATATACCCAATGTCGGGAAAAATACCGTTCGATATAAACGTACGAATTCCTATACTTTTACACAGAATTTTCAAGGGGATAATTCATGAGTTCGATATAGACAACAATTCGATATACCCGTGTTCGATATATCCGTGTTCGACTGTACTGCGTTAACTTCCCACAAGAGGGGAAACAAGCGTGCTGCATCAGAGGTGAGCGTGCTGCACGCGAGTGAGCGCACTGACTCACGGGAAGCTGCCACGGGAATTGCGGCCGGTCTGTCTGTGGGAGTGGTTCGCGTCTTAAAATGAAGAAACAAAAGCGAAGAAAGAGACTCAAACGCACTTAAGCACTACCCAAGTGTTTGATAACCGCCAGGCTGCTGCCTTCATGCCGCGTAAACAGAATTAAATGGCTTCAGTGCTCGAGAGCGTTTCAATGCACATCGTTGAAGGCATTACTTCACAGTTGTGTCCACGTTGAGTTCCAAAAACGTGGCCAATTCTGTGTAAACCGAATTTAAGCGACTTAATGAGAGATAGACCAGCCGTAAGTTGTCTTCGTGTCACACACCACATCATTCCAAGATGTATGCTTTACAGAACAAAACCTGGCGTTTTCTAGATGGAATTCTAGATTGAATTCGAGACCGAATTTCGAGACGGACAGTATCAACTGTTTCTCGTAGTCTCGGTGGGCTTGTCGCTTGCGCTCAGCTACTACCACTAGATCCTGCGTAATCTTTAGAGATAATCTGCAAGCAATCTTTATCAGGAACACGTGGGGTGTTTCAATATTCGCGGGCGCCTTCTCATCCGTAATGCGGTTTTGATATTGAGCGCTCGGCGTCTTAGGCCGTGTCGCCTTGGCATTTTTGCTCACGGAGATGAAACTGTTAGGGGTAGAGATATATACCTTTACAGTAAAAGTCTCGGGTTTTTAAAGCCGGAGACGTTCTAGCGCGAGGCATTGGAAAACGAGCATCCCGGTGTGTTCTTTGAGTACGCGTATTTGCCCAGTGAGAGGAAACGCTCTAGCGCGAGGCATTGGAAAACGAATGTCCCGGTGTGTTCGTTTAGTACGTGTTACGTTCCATACCGATGCGCTGGAAAACAAACGTCCAGGTGTCTTAGTACAGTGACAACAGGAGAAGCTGACAGCCCGAGCCCCTAAGGTGCTTCGCTCCTAAAAGATAGCCGTGACTATAGGTTGCATGACGCAGTAAGGACAGCGGAACACTACGTCTGATAATGGCAGCGCGTACTGATGCTCCCGATTCACTCATTTGTCAAGCTCGCACACAATCTCCGTCGTAATGAAGCCAACAGAAAGATTTGTTCGTTAATTTTCTCCTGAATTCGTTATGTGACCTGCCAGCTTACTAGGAAAAGTGCGGACAAATGCCATGCGTTTGGGATTCTTTGTAATGGAGAGGATTGTACTGCCCTTTTATGTTACTGTTAGGTCACACAAACAATGTGTCATTTTGTTGCCAAACATAAACACAAGATACGAGCATCCTTTTATGCCTTGGTATCTCTGACTTGTAAGCAGATACTTTTATTTTATTTCGTTCACCAGAACATAGTTTTAAACCGCGCGTCATGCGAAACTGCGCTTGCTGCATATTTATGGTATGTCACAGCTCCGAAGGTCGGTGAAATTCTTTTGTCCTATTTTATGGCGACGGCAGCCGCCATTGGAAAGCTGTTACATTACATCACGTCACTTTCACGCAGGCTGAAGTTGAAAATGTGCCACGAAAATATTCCCGTCACCTGTTTATATTACGTCGCGTCTTCTCAGCCAATCAGCGAGAGGGCGGGACCTACAAGCCGAATGTTTTCATGTCTGCTGTATTTCGTCTAGTGTTTTATTGCCGACGAAAAAATTATACGCTTTGAGTAGAGCGAAGTAAGGCCCACTGTAAAACTGGGTTCTAGTAAACGTCATGAAGCATCAAAATGACGAAACCACACACAGCCGCTCTGTCAACCTCAAGCACGTGCCCAAAACAAAAAGCCAATCACACAAGGCTTCCGGCAATTTCACAGTTCAAAGTGAAATCATTGAGTCGAGAATAGGGCCCATGCTTACATTTCCTTTTAAGCGGCGCTTGTCAACATGGCCTACCAAGTATAGCCGTATTAAATATGCCAGGAAAATGATTTGCAACCTTATTGGAGTTCCGAGATCACGTCAATTAAATGCAAGGATTTGAAGACAAGAGTTTGCACCCTAATTATTTGTGAACCCGCGGGAAATTCGAATTCTGACTCCTTATGATTTCTGAGTCCATCTGAGGTCGCCTTAGTTCTGAGCCCATCTGGGCTCGTCTGAGTACATTTAAGTTCGTGTCCATCTCAGTCCCTGCGAGTTCTAAGGCCGATTGAGTTCTTAGTCCATTTGAGGCGCTAGGATAGTACGCTATCTTCATTTCGCATATCCATTTCTTCTTGCACTGATCTGCAAATAAAAATATGTACGTGGACGTTATACACGTGTCGCAAAATGTTCTCAAGAACAGGGAAATTTAAATAAACCACTTGCTCAGGCCTCATTTGTAAAACCCAGTCCACTGCCCCAACCCAGATCAAATTTCTGTAATTGAACCCGGTGTTAAATTTATTCGTCTGAAAGTTAGCGGTGTAAAAGCGTCATATATGCTTCCCGATGAAGATTTTATCCTTCTGCTTCTTTAACAAGAAGTGATTCCAAGAAATTTTGGGATGATGACGCCATAGATTGATGGCGGTATGAGCATATATTACCCATATGGTATAACGATTGAAACCGGTCACGTGAGGGCTTCAAAAAAGTAGCAGATGACATCTACGTTTCATATTAAAGATGAAAACACAAGTTTGGTTCATTCAAAAAACCGCCTTGTTAGAACCAGTTTTAACCTAAACTTCGCTCAAATAAGCTACATATTTAGGAAAAAAGGGAATGGCCATGCGACCCACTAGCTCATTTACCGCAAGAGAACCTCTGGTGTCATAATCCCTGCTGTGCGATTGGCTTAAGCCGGCAAAAGCCAACGCAAGTTAGGCAGGGCTTATCATATTGTCGAACAACCTATTGGCGCTGATGTGTAGGACACATTCCTTTTATAGAAGTAAGGTTTGTGGGGTGAACAATTCAAGTCAAGAAGGAAGACGTAAACACCGAAGCTGTTAGTGCGGTACTTTGCCGGCTGACACCGCTACCACAGCCGTCGGACGCACTGGACTTGTTTGAAGCCAGACTGACCAATTCACCCAAGCGGCACGGCCGCTTACGTGACCATGCTTGTCGAGTCAAAGCTGAAGTTTTAAGAAACGATTTAACGATTAGTAGTAACCGTAGTACAAATCCGGCAGGTGTAGAAGTCCGGCCAGAAGCAAAATGCGAACACCGGAATTTAATCACTATTGCAGCGCCATCTGTGAAAGTGTGCTATAAACAAGATAACCAAACGGGCACCTGTGAGATGGTAGTGGCCTGGTCAGCGGGGTATATTAGTTTTAACGTCCTGCTCTGGGCACGTCACTGTCAACGTCAGAAAAACACACGATTTAGCGGGAAAATTGAAATTTTGACCTAAAATATTTATTTCTCAGTAAATAAAGTATCGCTCAGAAAATAAAGTAAAGTAACAAGCGCTTAGGGCCTTTAAAACGCAAAATCATTCAAATAAAAGCACCTTCTATATTGTCTGCATGGCCCCTCTGAGGAGCACGAAGAGGTAGTGTTATTTTAAAGTCAAAGGAGCAAGAAAGTTTGACATCCCCTAAATGCAGCTATACGGCTACATTATAGCCGTATGGCTGCATTTAGGTGGATGTCAAACCTTCCTTCGCAGAAACGTACTCCATCTTGGGGATTCCCCCTAAATTTTGTCGATTGTGAGGAGGCTACCAACGACTAGCCTCCTGATTAGCTCAGTTGGTATGGCGACTACTCCGGTTAAGCGGTGGTCCCGGGTTGGAATCCTGGACCTGGACGAAGTTTTGCGGGATTTACCATTTACGCATTCCAATTACTGAAGCGCACTGCTGACAACAAGACTAGCCCCAGCAGTTTTTAATCAGCGCGGCACACAAAAGGCCGGGACAATCTATGGTTGTGTAGCTTAAAATGTGGGCTGGAAATGTTGCGATTGGGCCGTTTTTTTCAGCTTGAGTCAGGATGCAACTGTCTTGTTCATTCTCTATCCTCGTAGCGGAACTGAACTTTCTTGTTCTTTGCCAGAAGAGAGAGATAGATAGGGAAGACCTTTATTGAGTAGTAGATAGTCGGAGTTTTGGAAGCGTGCGTAGAAGGTAGAGTCGAGGTGGTGCAACCCACAGTTGCTAGTCCCTAATGCAGCAGCTTCTTCCCGGGCCCCCTCATCAGCTCACACTGATCTTGAGGTAAGAAGCTTGCATTGGCTGGATCCTATGTCTCGGCAGAAGTTAAATAGATAATGTTTCAATTCTTCCAAGTGAACATATTCTTGCACACGACCAGGTTACGTCGAAATGCGTCAATTTATCGCAGCTTCAACTTGATGCCGGACATTTTCTACCAAACATCCTGGGCCATCTAGATTTGTGGATATATATGTTTACATACGGCACAGTGTTTGCGATTTCTCGGCGTTGATACACAAGTGTAGCGCGGGAAAGAGTGTTTTCATAGGTGTAAGCTACCGTCTTTATAATTTTTGGCGAGGTGAGTGCAGTAGTTGTGGTAGCAGGGAGCACAGTATGCGAGTTAGCATGCTTCTTTGTCTGCTGCGTCGCTCCGTTTCAGGACCTCGTGTCAGAGTGCCAATGTGATGTCAAGCTACATCATTATGGGTGGGAGAAAGTTTTGAAAGCGTTTCGGTAATCTGCCTGCAGCCAACAATGCACTCATCTTTTCAGGGTGTGAAATGATGCTTAAGCTTGCATTCTGTAGTTTCGCTATTCGGATCACCGAGTAGGACACCCAGTCAGCCACAACCAATGCTACAATATTCTTCTACAATTGTCGAATTCCCACTTTCTCACATTGTGGCAGCGGCGTACAATGTGTCTTTATGTTTTTGAAGTTTTTCCTGAAGGAATTTGATACTGGCTTGTCGCGTGACCTTCTGGAGGTTTGAATCTGTTTTTAAAGCAAAGCTTTCTACCTCTACCAGCCAACGGTTCTTTCGTGGCGTGCGGGACAAGAAACTCTCAACGCGGCTGTGGAGGCGGAGGGTGCTTTTCACTCACGTAGCACAGTATAGATGTCGCGGCGATAGGGCACTATTACCCAGCGTTCCCCGTGCTCGCGCCGGCGGCCGCGTCTCCGGGACCCTTCCGTCGGTTTTGTCGTTCGCTTTAGCGGCGGTGTTGGGCCTGTTCTGGCGCGGCTAATTGCGCTCTTACTTCGCACGGCTTGATTAGCTTGTTCGACATCCCCTCCTGCGTAACCGGGACCAGGAAGTGGTCGCATGGCAAAGATACATTAAAGATTGGTTTGCAGGGCGGGAAAACAAAATGTAGAGACCACTTAGAGGCATCTCAACGCTAAAGAAACGCCACCGTTTGCGCATTGCTTCTCACGTAAGGGACTGCGTTTTCTAAATTACTGAATACAAATTCGGTTGTGTTTTAACAGGTATTACGAAAGACTAATGGAGCAACTGGTCCTGATAAATAGCGATTATAAATGTTCCGTCTGCTTTCTCGGAATTCTCAAACTTACGAAACCATCTGCCTAAATGGGAATCACTAAGCTCACATGCCGGATTGTTTGTGTGTCGCACGGTGGTGTAGCCCCGAGCTAGCACATCAGGATGGCTAGGTTCCGCTGTCTCACCCTTCGAAGCACGCCTCTATCCGTGTTCTTTTTGCGACGCATGGCCGGGCTACAACGGCGGTGTCCGCCGCTGGAGCCCGGTCTTGGTCGACGCTGCTCCGTTCCGTACGGCGCCTCCGGGAATTCCAGGAGACCGGTGGCAAAATCTCTGGTTTCACTCTTTCTAGAGCCACGTGTATGAATTCAAGTGACGCAGCATGTGGAATTGTTGTGCGGGTCGTTCACAGCTTTGCTTTCCAAGCACCTTCACAGCGTGGAATGGAGACAATTTTTAATTTTTGGTAATGGGGAGAGCTTTTATAGTGAGTGGCTGGATCAGTGGGAGGTTCATCATGGCAACCAGTAGTATTTTTTTTCCGGAAGTGTGCCCATGTTCCTTACGATCTCTTTTATAACGATTTTGCTGTTTCGATAAGCTGCCTTTTGCTGCGAGTGGGTCATCTCTGTTTTCTTCAAATGTCATGTACCCAATTAAACGACCTTTTCGGTGATAGCGAAAGTGTTGAGGTTGAAAGCTGTCATATATGCTGTCGAGATGGTGGCGCGGCACGCTGCGCGATATGCGGCTCGTGACCAGTGCCTGCACAAGTCTTGTCTTTTCTTCTTCTCTAATTCTTGCGCTTCCTGTGGTTAAGCATTCTTCAATGTTGGAGAAATGGTCGAAGATATTCGTATTTTGGCAATTGTGAGAGGGGCACTTTTAGTTCTTTGTAGGGCCGTACCGAGAACTGTTACGTTACTGGTTTCCGGGGTAACGTCCTAAACTTTTCCTAACGTGAGTTTTAACGTGAACAGGGGGTGCACTTCATCATGTGCCGTGCTCCATCATGGTGCACTCCAATATATTTTGTTCTGAAAATAATATGAAAATGCCCGTGTGTACGAGATTTCGGCGCACGTTAAAGATCCCCAGGTGGTCAAAATTAATCCGGAGCCCTCCACTACGGCGCGCCTCATCGCCTGCGTTGCGTCGGCGCGTTAAAACCCTACAATCAATCAATATGAAAATGCGTGTTAGGCGCCCCATGCTCAATTTTATTTTGTTATTAGGACACTAGTTTATTTCTTGTCATAATGCAGGCCTCCTTGGTTGTGGAGAATGCGACGTAGTATCTTAACTCCGGTTTAGTTTCCTAGTGCAACATTGACTGCTGCATCCGTTCCGCTGTGAGGTGTGGTTTATGTGTACGCGCAAGTTGTGGGCGTCGCTGACAAACGCCTGGGGCATAAAGCAAACTCCACTGCCCAGGCGCGGCGCTTGCTGAAATACCGTACCGTTTCTTTGCATCCGCTATAATATCACTGTCCTCCTTTCCACACACTGGTTGTCGCTACGCCATATTTTAGATTCAGGGGAACCCTCAGATGAAGTTTCCAGTTGACGCCACCTCTGTTGACGTTTCCGGTTTGCAGCGATGACACACGCAGACGCTTGATGAGAACGTTGGCGGACGGCAAACAGCCACAGGAAAATCAGAAATTGAGCCCAATAACGCTGTCGCATTGAAAGTATGTCGATATGACGGTGCTTACAATGGCAACACTAAAGTAATAGGGACAACGCCTGCCAAGGAGACAGTAGGGTTTTCCATGACGTCACTTGTATATTGCCACTTTCTGCTCTGCCTCCACATCACAGCAAGTGATCCCACTGTGGTGCCAGAATTGCATCAGTCCAGAAAACTACTTCATCTAAAGTAAGTATCGTATTCTTGTTGCATTGCAACAGGCATTTTTGTAACTTCGGCACAGTGGTCTGCTATTTAATTTATTTTGAACCACCTTGAGCGAGAGCATGGAAGCAGGGTTTTTTTTAAAGCGAAGCTTTCTGTGCCTCGATTGCGGTGTAGATCGTGACCTCAGAACGTACTTCGGGAAGGCCAAATTTACACAATGGGTTTCCACAAAGGGCACATGGTGCTGATGGCGGAACGCGAAGCACCTCAAGAAAAAAAAACACTTACCGTTATCGGAATGAGACCTTGGGACCGTGGCGTTATGGAGACGACGTCTCTCTGATTGCGCCATCCCGACAAGGTCGAACCAGTTTGGATTTTGGACTTAGACTCAGGTTGCACGGAAGAAGGCTTCGCGTTCTAACCATGTTTATCTTAAAGAAAAGGTTTTGATCTTTGATATTTCTTCGACGAAAAAGAAGTCCTCTCTTTGTGTTTATGCATTTATGGTCATTATCATGGTTGGTCACTTTCTCGAGGATCTTTCAGTTTACAAACATGTGTTTTACACACATGATTCACAGTAGTGCCTCATGCGGAGCAGTGCCTGTTTTGATATTCTCATAAAATTTAGCCGTAAAATAAAAAAAAAAACAAATTTCTCAAGAAGAGTCCATTTAGTGATGGGCCATCGTTGTAAAAATATTTAAAATTTTGTAAACCTTGTATACGAAGTAACACCTTGTGTATACATTAAAAATATTTCTAGACTTCATATACAAGTATAAAACATTTGTATAATTTTCCGTTCCGACAGTGCACTAGGCAGTTTTAATGCAACTGTCTCCAAATGACAAAGGTAATAAATCTATACAGATCAACTAAACTTTACACAAAATACAAAGTAGGAAATTAGGTCCAGGAATGGTCACAGTGGTCACAACATTAGGAACATTGTACCTCTCTATACTACAAAATTTTGATCAGTAAAAGGGAAAAATAAAGTAAAAGTACTTTAACGGGCCATTTACCCCCGTTGTTTAGATACCAGATGTCGGCTGAACGTATGCGTTTGGACACTGTAGTATGGTGGAAGAGTATTCGAACAGGCAAAGAAGTAATGTAATCTATTATTCTTGTCCTTCGGGCCCTTTCTTAGTGCACGTTCCATAGAGTGGCTTCAGAACTTGTTCGCATGTCGAATGTTGCATCAGCTATTTCTCTAGAGGTATCTTTATATATGGATCCCTAGAGAAGGCAAGCGTGCCAGGGGGCGGCAGAAAGTTGGATGGGCAGATGAGATCAAGATGTTTTCGGGGATCAGGGGGTCACAGTTAGCACAGGACCGGGGTAATTGGATTGGGAGAGGCCTTTGCCCTGCAGTGGGCAAAGGCCATTTTGCGCGTCATAATCCCACAAAGCGATAGGCGCTCAAATCAGAATCACCTCCTTGTGGTGTTCTGGTTTTGCTTGATGCGTTGATCAGCAAGTAGGCTGTGCATGCATAAGAAAAGGAGAAGTAAAAGCGTAGTGTACTAAACATGTTGAGTAATTTTATCGACGCAAACACTTCCCACAACTATACAGACAACACATCCCATTTCACCCATCATAGTTTTTAGGAGACGAGCCCATGTTTTCCATCAAGCGTGTTCTTAAGTTTCTCACTGGTGTCAAGATTTTACTTCTCATCTCTTATCATGCATCATGGTGATAGAAATTAGCCAGCGCAAAGAAGACGAGGACGAGGAAGGTAACAGACACAGCGCGGTTACCTTCCTCGTCCTCGTCTTCCTTGCGCTGGCTAATTTCTATCACCATGAACCAATACCAACTCTCCCAGCTTGCCATCTTATCATGCATCATGACAACCTGGCCCTTTACACGAGTCATATTCATTAGTTTGTGTTTTACTTCGTCTATTTTTACTGAAATGTTCTACTTTTACCTCGATGTCGCTCATAAAAAATCACTTTTGTTTGGCGCTCTTCGTCCTTAGTTGGCCTTGCGCCATTAAAATTCAAACGTCATCATCATCACCAATTTTATGGACCCTGCTGTGTGTTGTCTTGTACGAGTAGTTGGAGCCGCAACAAAAGCCAGGAACTGCTAAAATTGTTTGCCTTTTAGCATGCCTTTGTCTTTGTGTTTGTCTTTGTTTGTCTTTGACAAAATTGTTTGTCCTTTAGCCCGCTATAGTACAACTGGCGCCGAGGGAACCTTTGGTACTTACAGCTGATGACGCCTTTGGGTGGCGGGAAAAGTATATTTGAGCTAGTTAAACTGTGGGCCCTAAGTTATCATCAATAGCTTGTGTAATTGCCCCAAGAAGTAAACACAAAAAACTGGATTTAGTACAATAACGCAGGCCAGAGTTTTAGGCCATAAAAATATGCAGTCGGTTTCCAATCTGCCTTGCGACAATCATTTTATTTACGAATGCACACACGGGGCGCAAAAGAAGTCCATGCACACAAATCACACCAGCGTCCAAGGACATGGTCCCTGCACAAACAGGGCTTTCTTGGTAGTGCACACAGCAGCGTCACTCGCTTTTGAGGGAAGTTGTTGCCTGCTACTGGAGTTTTCTGCACTTTGACGATTCGAACGTTGGACAAATGTGGCAGTGAAAGTACTTTGCGAGATGGGTACGCTAGTAGAGTTCACGATGGCATGTGCATTCAGTTCACGGGGCACATACGTCTGTGGTTATAATCACTTGACAGTCTTTACTGACAGCCACTGGTGTATTCTTTCTTCGCGTCAACCATTTGCTTTTCATGCCGAAGTTCTCCACCAAACAGCGAGCGATGGCAAGTATGCTGTCAGTAGTTCTGTAAGCCAGTCGGGACCTATAGCGTTCGGTGTTCCACGTTTGGGAGGCTGCAAAGACAGATAATAACACAGAGTCAGTATGAAGATTGTGGGCACAACATGGGATATAGACACGTGGGGTGGCACTCTAAGGGGTGTACGCATGCCTTTTGATGTAATTTAAAAAAACGTTAGTTGCTTCGACGCTAAAAATTGCTACCTTACTGATTATTCAAGTCATACCAGTTCCGATGTATGTTTCCATTATTTGATCAACACCAGCGGTTCGAGTTTTTGCATTAAAATAACATGATTTTTCCAAAAACATTTCTTAAGCAGAGGGTGTTTTTTTGATCAGCAAGACATATGTATGTGTATTTTATTGAAATTCTTTGTGCCGGAGTCACCGCTTTTCAATGGTGATTTGTAATGCCCCTAGCGCTGCATTTGACATGCTTAATATAGTATTAGCAATACACACATACAGAAATGATAAACAACGCTTTTCTGCAAGAAAACATACTTTCAGTAGTGATAATATTGTTACGCGGCGGCAGAACAGGTGACACAAAATATGCTTAAGGATGGTGAGCATAAAGGGCGGCCATTGAGCGTCCACGCAGGCAGCACGCAAGCGACTCCCTGGTCGATGGCGGACTATAAATATTGGCCCCAAATCGAAGTCCCGTAACACAGATGCTGATAACCTTGTTCTTTTCCTAATACGAAACTCGGCCGAACTCGACGCATCTTAGTATTCTTTTTTTTTTGTCGGCTTCGCCAGAAACCACCCTTGCTTGGGAAAACAACTTGTATTGAAAACAGTGTTGCACTAAAGCTTTCCTAAGGTGGCGCAACAGTCATCGATGCTGTTTTGGATTCACTGGGTTGCACCCATGAGCGAAACAAAAACACGATTGGACGATGCGCAGGCCAGAGAACCCACTCAAGGGGTATTCACACGAGAGAGAAATCCGCCGTTTCGCTCCTAGGAGTGCGCGCCACGTGACCCCTACGTCACGGTTTCTCTCCGGCGCACCGCCTCCGATGGGAGATCGGAGCTTCTGCTCGCGAGCTACAAACCCTCCGACGCTCGGCGGCGGAGGCGGCGGGATTTCGTCTGCTCGTCGGGCAGCTGGCCGCGACTGAAGTTCTAGAGCGGTTACAGGCACTCTATTTTTATCGCTTCTTAATACATCGGACGCGAAAATGCGTGGCGCACATGACAGGCGCACTGAGGGAGCCGCGTATACCACCAGCACGGGCGCTTGGCGAGCGGTGGCCGCCGCCACGAAGTGGCGCAGGCCGGCGCCGGTAGCTCGAGCGACAGCTTGTTATTGCTACCCAAGGCGCAAACAAAGCTGCGTATACAAGAAATGGGGTAATGATGTGATGGAAAGTTGCTTTAAAAATCGTCACCTGAGCCGCTTGCCAGAGCGGCGATCGAATATTCGCCGCAGTGTTAAGCCTAACGTCAGTATGCGGGCCTGTAGGTGGGCCGGCCGGCTGGTACTACGTCGCGCGCCGTTCTCTGCGCGCGGCAGCACCTGCATCGCGTCGACGACCAATTTTTGGTCGGTTGACAAGATCAGTACGTATGAGCTTAACAGAAATTGCCGCCGTCGCGGAATCGGCGGTGCTACGGCAGCTCTGCTTTAGAGATAGACGACTGCAAACAGTGATGTCCGTCCGAAAGTCGCATCCTCCGTGTGAGCGAAGGAGCTGGCCGAGCGGAACTCCGCCTGCGGTGACGTCACGACCTCCCTCGAATTTCTCCGCTGAAACGCTCCGTCGTGTGAATACCCCTTAAACTGCGGCGGGTTCGGCCGCAAGCCTGCGTGATTATGGAAGCGATAGCTTGCGTCGCAATCGAAGCCTCAATTTCTACCGTTTCTCCGCTTTTTCGCTGCTTCCGCAGTGCTCTGTCTCAGCAAGCCTAGTGACGACGCCACGTTTCCTCCACCCTGTTAAGTGTGTGGGCTGCTGCTGTGTCCTCTCCACGTCTCCACGGCTGCGGAGCGCTAAGCGCCGACGCAACGCTCTCTTCACCCGATCCTGCGTGTCGTCTGCTGCCCCGCCGTGCCTCCTCCCTTACCAGGGCTTCTGTTCAACGACCCGCTCTGTTGGTGGACATTTCCCACCTGTGTACCTATTAAGTTCGGGCTCCTCATTTAATTAATGAAAGCCGCCGATGGCTCATGCATCGGCGTGACCTCCGCTTGTATCTGCTATGCTGTGTTCCTTTCATGCAGCCGGACGGACGCGAAGTTGCGGGCCGCTGATAGCGTGCTTTGTGTCCCTTCCTTTTGCGTAGCAATAGACGGGGGCGCTTAGCCCGAGTACCTCTGTTGCGTTGATATGCGGTCAGCTCAACCGGGTGGTCCAAGTGAATGGCGGATCGGTTCCAGCGCGAGGTTCCCTCTCGTACAGCGCGCTCGCCACTATTATGGCTTTCCGACATTGGGAGGTGGCCCAATCTTTGAGAATCCCGGTATTCGATGACACACTGCTCGAATTTTCTTCTGTGCAAATTTTAGCCTACATACGCATGGCCTCTGAACGCGAGTGCCGCTGACGTGTGTCTCTCTAGTACAAGTTTACCTTAATCTCTTTGTGCAGTGGATCTATTCAATACACCCACCAGGGAATATATCAAGACACGTCGCCCGACCAAGTTTACCCGGACAGATACCATAACGAACTCACGTGCTCTTTCGTTTTCAGTTGGCTTTATTGCAATATCGAACAGCAGCAGTTCGACACTTTTTGTTTTGTCATAACTTGCATACTTTGAACTGCGCGCCACATGCGTAATGCTTTTGCAACGGCAGTTCAACTATTCAAAGGCAAGACATTCTAGTGGCCAAGATACGTATTGAATTAAACAAAACTAAAACGTCGCCAATTTATTAATTATTCCTCATTTCATTTACAGCTGCGTACGCCGTCATCAAAAAGCATGTCACTCATTCCAGAACCCCCCCCCCCCCCCCCCCAAAAAAAAAAAAGAAAAATGCGGCACACATACATTTCTTTATTTCAGCCTCCGTTATCACGACGCTTCTATTACATGACACCTATACCAGGGATATCTAGCAGCTTTATTGGATGGAGTACAGAGCAAAGAGGCACGATTTGTTCTTTCGTTTTATTCTCGCTATAACAGTGTCTCGGCAATAAAAGCGTGCCTCCAATTTCCGCTCCAGCAGTGCGTAGAAAATACTATCGCTTATCGTTTTCCCATGCTCTGTATATAGGGATTCGTTGCCTTCATGGAGCCATGTTCATTCCGCTACTTATGTCTCATGGATCATGCGCATATAGTCAGGCCTATGTTTGCGAAAAGTAACAAATCCCAAAACTCACCATTACCGCCGAGTGAAATATGTGGCTCGCAAGTGTGCGGAACCTAACCGAACTGTTGTCGTTCCAGAGTGCTCTGTTAGCGCTTTTAGAGAGTGAACATCAGCTCAAGTTCAGTACCCATATTCTACGGCTTTTTTTTTTGTTTTTTGAAACCTTGATGTATATACTGGTTGTTCACCTAGCGGTCATTCGACGTTTTCAACTTGTATGAAATTTCTTTTTGATGTGTAATCCACCCCATGTTATACCTTTTTTATTCGTTCGGTATATCAAAAACCATAAAACAATAAACCGTTTTCGTTATTCAATGCCGGCGGTTACAGGCCTTTTAAAGCGCAGTTGTATCCGTGTACTGCGAGAATCCTATAATTTGAAGTTGCGATTTTTAACTGTATCGCATCTACTATTAAATTAGTTGGTTCCGTTTAGCGCAGTGATCTTTTATTTGGAGCTATAATTTCCAAATTTAACATGTCACCCATTCTCCGTTTGCATACCCACGTGCAAAACCATGCATCCGGTACTTGTGATTCCTTGTGTTAAGGTAGTCACTTATAACAACCTGTTAGAAGTGTCTTCCTTAACACAAGGAATCGCAACTCCCGAGTGCGTGGCTCTGCACGTGGGTATGCAAAGGGAGACTGCACATGGGTATGCAAACATTTATCTCCTAAATTTCGTACATGACACAGAACTGCAATTATTCGTCTGAAAGAATCGCTTGCGTTTCCATTATCACGTAGAAAGTATGTCAAGCTTACTTACATCAGCTGTGCTGAAGTTATCGCTCAGATGCCGGAGCCGACGGCCGATCATCTTCCTTGTGACTTGAGATAGTCCCTGATGTCTTGTTTCCTGGATCATTGAAGCAATGGATGTATCGACGTCACCGCATGACTTCACCACGTCGGGCAATGCCGGAAACGCCGGGTTCCCCAACGCACCTGCATCCAGGCATGCAACGAGGCTTGGTCAGGCTTCTCTGATAACAAACAGTTAGCTTAACATTACAATGTGTAAAACGTAGATGATGAGTCTGCGCTTAAAATGAGGTTTAAATGATGCTCTAAAGATTTTTCAGTTAATGTGTTTATGCATATACTAATTACTTTTACTGCGAATGCATTACAGCCCACATCAAAACTTAAAAGTGACCGTTATCGTTTGCCATGGTCGTCAGAGTCAAAATAAAGGTGGCAAAAATGGCTGCCGTGGGCAAGAGAAACCAAAGTGGATTCGTGTGGGATTTTCACCAAGTGGCCAGATCAACAGCCAAGTGGATTACCCGGCACCCGGCCAGCATGAAACAAGAAAGAGCCAGCCTGATGCACGCTCAGTGGCACGTGCACGTGCCGGCACTTGTATGCATACATGTGTGTACGGGGAGGAGAGCTCTGACTGTGGAAGAGCTGCAGAGTCAAGTGTGGCCAGTTCACCTGTCAAAGGAGTGATTGACGTCAAAATACGAGGAGAAACAAGAAATAGCCGGAAACTTTAAAAAATCTTTGATAATTGCTAGGCCTTTGCCTTAGGACCACGCAAACAAGGGCCATGCAGACAAAATACATGCATGCTTTATCCGAACGATTTGGTGTTCTACAATGCCCATAGCGGTTGTCCGGCAGAAAACAATGCATTATTCAATCAGAAATTTATTATTTCAATTAAAATTTGATTCTCCCCCCAGATAGTCTGTTTCGTGACGTCTGCGTTGACGTAACCAGGACAGGTATTCAAACGACCGTTAGTGCGCTGTTTAGCCGGCAGCAGTCAACAGATCGTCTTCTTTACCATAAGTCCTCCTAGATGGCGCCACCATACTGTGCAGGGCCGCTGTCCTCCTGTTGCTGTTTCTGACCGCATTTGCACCAGGGTTGTTTTTGTTACGGCAGGTACTAATCGTTTCGTGAAACGTACGTATGCTCGACAAACAGGGTCACGTAAGGCAATGTCGCCTACGCCAACCGGCCAGTGTCGTGTGAGACAACCCCAAAGGGCCGAACACCTGTACAGCTATAACAAGCATAATACGCGCAGTACCAACAGCGGTACGCACTGCAACTTCTGTGTTTACGTGTACTTTCGTAACGTCCATTGTTTACTCCAGCATTCTGACTGGTACAAAATTAACATGCATAATACGCGCAGTACCAACAGCGGTACGCACTGCAACTTCTGTGTTTACGTGTACTTTCGTAACGTCCATTGTTTACTCCAGCATTCTGACTGGTACAAAATTAACATGCATTACACTGAAGCGAAAATACCTCGTCAGGCAAGCTTATAAGGCCTGCCTAACTTGCGTTTGCTTTTGCCGGCCTCCGCCTAATCGCACATGGGGGTATATTACGTCATAGGGTCTGGTGCGGCACATCAGCTAGTGGGTCGCATTTCCATTCCATTTTTTCCCAATTATGTAGCTTATTTGAGCAAAGTTTACGTTAGGAGTGATGTCAGTACGATTTTTAGGAGGGAATCTTTCGAATGAACCAAAGTTGTGCTTTGTCTGTTTGGCCTCTTTAAGCGCCCGGTGAATTTTTTTGTCTTCCTGCGATGCAACAAAAAAAATAAATGAGCAATGCTGTGCAGTTTGAATTAAAGCAACAAAGGGAAGCTTTCGCTCCTAACAAAAGTAGCAAAAAAACAGGAGTTCACCAGACGAATCTTAGCATATTATGTGCAAGCTGATTGGAATGGCCGATTTTGCCTCTCATGACATGCGTGAAACTTGGAGACCTATGTCTGAGCGTTCCTAAGTTGCTTTCTAAAATCACCTGGGTTCCATTCCAGACATGGAATAATTAAACGAATTGAGGCTTCCAACTTTAGGTAAGATGTTTGAAAAAAAAAAGAATTTTGTTAAAAAATACACCTTGGATATGAAGTGCGCAATGGTGGAGGCTCGAGAATAATTTTGACCAGCTTGGAATATTTAACGTGCTCCACAATCTCAACACACCGGGATTTCAGCAATATTTTGGAATCATACAGTGTTATTACACTTCCCTTCAAAGACAAACCAGTATGTGCCGCCTAGAACCTAACTCTCGGTCTCAAGGGAATGTCGAGCAACGCCACAGTTTGTAAACAACCGCTGCAATTCCTTCGTCCTTTGAACTCTGTTACTCAAGTAACTTGTTTTTGTACCTGAGGTTAGGGCGCGTAAAGTTTCTTCATTTATAAATAAACTGCAGTTTAAACAATTCACAAGGCCCAGGACAGCCCCTGTCCTATTCGGTATCTTGTGTATATTGTGTCTATTTTTGCGCTGTGCTCTTTAGTTGAACATGAAACACGATTAGCCGAAGCATCCATTCGACACCCGTCCTTACTTAAAAGCCTAGTTTTTTTTTTACATCTGAGAACTATTGTGCAGGTGTAGCGCTGAATTATTTTCGACCATTTGATACTGTGCTGGTCATTGTGTTATAAAAAAAACGCATATAATATGTGGCAATTATACGCAGAACTCCGAGTTTCCCCAAATAAACACACAACCACAGTAGATAAAGCTGCGGCCCTAAAAAGCTTTCATGATGCCAACGCCCTTAAAGGGGCCATGCCGACAAAATGCAAGTGTACTTTATAAGAAATATGTCGGGTTTTATAGCTCCCCCAGGGCTGGTCCGGCAGCAAAGAGTACCCTATTCACTGAGCAATTAATCAATTTCGGTTAAAATTTTGATCCTCCCGCCAGCCGCGGGTTTTAGTGACGCCTGCCATGAAGTCACGGGGGTGGGTAAAGAAACCTCCAGTGCGTCATTCGGCTCTGCAGCCTTGCTTAACGTCAGCCCTCCCAGATGGCGCGTCCATACTTAGCCGCGGACCGTTGTCCGCCGGTGCTTTGTTTTTGACCGCATTTGCACCTGGCTTGTTTTTTTTTACGGTAATAAGTAATAGTTTTATTAAACAAGGCGTATCCTCGACAAATGCGGTCACGTAATACACCGTCGCTTACTTCGATCAGCCAGTGTCGTATATGAGAACTCCAAAGCAGCGGACTGCTGTGCAGCTAAAACAAGCATAGTGCGCCCAGTACCAACAGCAGTGCGCATCGGTACTTCTACGTTTACGTGTATTTTTAACCTTCATTGTTTACCCCACCATTCTTACTGTTGTAAAAAGAGTGTGTGTTATATTTAAGTGCAACTAGGTTGTTCGGCAAGCCTATGAGCCCTGCCTAGTTGGCCTTTGCTTTTGCCGGCCTCAGCCAACCGCACAGCTGGGCATGTGACAACACAAGTTCTGCTGCGGAAAAGGAGCTAGAGGGTCGCAAGGCCATTCTCTTTTTTCCTAATTATATAGCTTATTTGAGCGAAGTGTGCGTCAAATATGGTGTCAGTATGATTTTAACGAGGCAAACTTTGGAATTACCCAAACTTCTCTTTTGTCTGCGTGGCCCGTCTGGACCTTTCTCCCCCATCCTACATTCTCCTACCTCCCCCACTACATTCCCCTGCCTTTTCAAGCTTTAATGCATTTTCACAGGCAAAAAAATATTCCTTCAATGAAAACAAGAAGTATAGTCAAGGAGCAAAGCAGCATCCCCAGTTGGATGACTGATAAATGCTCGCGAGATTTGAACCGACTGGGCACCTTTACTTCCTTTGACACCGCGACGAATGTCTGTGTTTTCGAACAATTGCCTCGGCGATAATTCTTCAGTCTACTCTACCGCGCTATAATTTTTCTCCGCTTCAAATTTGCCAGTGCAATTTGTAATTGTTTAAGGCTTTCATCGTCTGTTTCACTGGAAAGGGTTCAGAAGCGCTACACAAGGATCGTATTTCGTCGCCACTCACCACTAAACCATTTTGCGTATGACGAGATTCTCAAGGTTGTAAATCTGGGCGAGCTATCCAACAGCCTGTGCAGGGGTGACCTGATTTTTTAAAACTCTATTCATTCAAAATTTCACTGCCCTCGCCTTTTGAACTAAGTTCATCGCTCATATGACTGCGCCCATGGTTGCGCCACACAGCTGCGCCCACATAATTACTCTCATGTAGACGGAACAGTGGGCTTCCACTAGCTAGCCGGTGTAAACATGCGTTCAACAGCCCCCGTTTCCATTCAACCAAATTTTTTTAATGCCGCGGCTTATTTAGGCGCTTTTTTGAAAATTCCGTCCTTGGAATACGGCTATTGTGGGGTGGTCGAAACTGAACTTTTCCGGTTGTGTTAACATATAGATACTATGCACACGACCTCTGAGTTCTTGTTGTACAGAAAGCTATTTGTTTGCCTCTTTTTTTCACACTGTACGTTTTTAAATTTCTCGGAATTAATATTTACCAATTTCTGATTTGCTACCACTCCTTGTATGTTGCCTCTTTGTGTGCATTTTTATTTCTCACGTACATAGGGCATCAACCGATAAGGCCCAGAGCTGTTGGTGGGCACTGACAATAAATAAATAAATAAATAAATAAATAAATAAATAAATTTTGTTTGTTTCTCTTTGGCACATAGGTGGGTAGGGGATTGGCAAGGAATGGGGAACTTTGAGGGGCGATATATTCACTTCGCATGAATAAGCGAAGGTGTCACCATGTCCGTGTGACACCTAGACATGGTGGCACGGGAGAAAACAGGTGCGCACCACCCGCGCAGAAGCATGATTCTACGAAGGCCGTGACTTGTGCTACTCTATTTAGAGCCGTAAGACGAAGAAGCGAAAGCAACGAATGTGACGCATACGCGGGCTCGCAGAAAAGAAAGTGTGCAAATTAGGTCGCCTCTAAAACACCCGCACGAAAGAGAAAAAAGCGATGTAATAAGACGTTGCTGCAAATAAGTTGTTAACCAGTATTGCATACGCATATGCAGTGTTGAGTAGGAAGGTTGGAGTGCCCCGAGAACGTTTTTATGTGCATGAACATTCTTTACTATGTCCCATTTACCAAACGAGGACAGGCTCAAAAGACGGGCGCTGAACACGCTGCACATTTGCGATAGCCTGTGTCGTCCTGGTTTCCTGCCGGTAAGGCTTATGGACAGAATGAGATTACAGTGGCAATCTTCGCGCATCGGGAAGGTCCGTTTTTTTGTACTACCTTTATTCGTATTGCTATAATGTCGGGTGGAAAAGCAGTTTGCAGTTTAAAGCAGTTGTAAAAGCTTTATGCAGTTGCATGCCAAAGACCTCAGTATCGGTCGTGAATATTACTTTTGGGATGAGTAAATCCCACGTAGCCTTACTCATACCGAGTAGCGTGATTTCGATAGTACATATTGCGGTGTCAAGGCCGCATAAGGCGTTCTCGCCTTGCTAAGCCTTGGGCATGACCTATTAGGCCTAAACACGCCTTACAGTGAAACCGACGGCTGCAAAAAGAGAGCCATCGACAGCAAACCAAAAATGTTAGTGCGCCGTATTCGCCTAAATCAAATATTGAGGGAATTTACTTATCTTACTTCAGTGTACGTAAAAAAACTAATAGTAGCTTCGTAATCCATATGAATGAATGTGATTCGTTGAAGTGTTTTAACAGCGGAGTTGTTGTTGCTTGCCGTAACGCATGCAATGTCGTAATAAAATCCAGCGTCCTAGTTACTTCCGCCGAGTACAGCGCACGTGAGCATGCCCCTCACGAATAGCACACCGCGTCGTGCAGGCTTGCGCGTGGCGCTCGCATAAAAATGCCAAGAAAACAGTGCACGTGCGTCCGTGCCTCCCGGGGAGAGCACAAGACAGCTGGCGCTACAGACGCCCATTCGCGAAGCCAGTTACCGCTGGTTCTAGCGCGTCCAGACGAGTTCCACTTTGGGAGAAACGTGAAAGCCTCCGGAAAAAACGATCGAGTCCTGCTAGTCATGCATGAAAAAGACGACGATATGACGATGACTACTACTTCCGCCGTGAAAGCCCACGACGGAACATGTATATAAACAGTTTCAAACCTGGTGCAATGCGGTGAGGTGTGTCTTTTATTGCTTTCATAGAAAGAAATCATTCAGATCCGCTATAGTTCAGACTTTCCGCGACTTAGTGTAAGTTTCACCATTTTTTTTATACAGTAATTCTTAAATAAAGAAAGGAAAGCTTGCTAGGATGGTCGTGGTTGTTGCCATTTTTCTTTCACGTGGAATGGCATTTTTAATAGAAAAGTTTTTTTTCTTGAGTTTGGTTATAACAGCCCTTCACTGCCAAACATTTTTATAAATTGCTCGAAATTTCTTTCACCCCGTTTGAGCACATTCTTAAACATAAAACTTTGTAGAGTCTAAATGAATAAAATAATTTAACTTATCAGCAGAGTAGATGGGTTTTGAGTGTGCGTGGAGACTGCAATTCACATGAAGGATTGGTATCGCTTGCTTAAAGCTGCAGAGAATTCCGTGAGACACCCGAACGTAAAAAGCTAAGAGCATTCACGGCAGGCTTTGCGCATTGCCTTAGTTTTACTCTTCGAATTTCTGTACAATCAGGGAATAGGTACGACAATAGCAATGCAGCCATTTATACTTTCAATATCCAATCCTCAACATCACCAAATCCTTTCAGCGTAAGACAATCACATATGAGATGAGATCTCAAATATATAGGCAAGGAGGGGCTTGTTAAGCAATATGCCGCTTGATGTGCAGTAGTAGCTTAGAAGAGCATCGCAAAATATAAATAAAATACTATTTCAAGTGATGTTTTAAAAGGGCCCATACAGCAAATTAAAAACTACACCAAACCACAACAAATTCAGTTACACACACAGCCTAAATGCAAAAAAAAAAAAAAACATTGCTCTATAACTGCCAGAATCGGCGCCCCTCCAGCTCTATGTTCTGTGAGTCTTCCAAATGTTTTGCATAATCTGATTCATTTTTCTAAAAAAAAATATTCGCACAAATGGACCTTTTGCAAAGTACTATCAGGCATAGCGGACAAGCGGAAGGCGAGTCGAGCAACACTGTGCGCGGCCTGATGAAAGAAACAGAGCGATTGTGCCGGATGCTCGGCTCAGCCGCACAGCGCGCCCACGCATCGCCTAAGTTGGGACTTCACGGACTTGCAGTACTGGGGTACTGGATGATATGGCCTCTGCGTCACGGGGATTGGTCTTTCCTATCACCGGGTGGGGCACCAACCTCTCCGGTATACCGCGTTTGCGCGACGAGCGCATCCGCGCCGTTTGCAGAGGGGGACGCAGCAGTCAGTCAGCATGGCTCCTGCAGAACTTGTAACCGAATGTGGTGATAAAATCAACAGCAAGCAGAAGCTGAGGAAGCGATCCTATCAGGCTGAACGCCGAGGTTACTACGAGTGGCTCTAAGAGAGCGCCGCGCTATGATCGAGCCACGATTCCTTTATCATAGCCGACGTTTGCGAATGACCTCAGTGTTGTCATCATGCAAGCTCGCGTGTGTACTATGTTGCCAACTTTTCTGAAAAGGGTCTATTCCGATCCCGAGGGAATGTTGCAAAAAAGGTGGCGATAAGACTTCACCTGGGTGCAATCCCTCCAGAGCGTAGTTATCCTCGATGTCAATCCCCGTGCGATAAGAAAGCTCAGAAACTCTAGCAGTTGACACAGAACAGGTGTGGCAGCAGGCCTTGGCTTCGACTTCCGGAACGCGAGAGACGACCGAACGCACCATGTCTCTGCCACTACTATCCACAGTCGCCCCTGTGGTCGTCGAAGTCCTACGAGTGGATGCGGAGAACTCGCACAGCGACCCTCCCATGACCAACGCGACACTCATTTTGTCAGCTCGCCTTCCATCTATGCGAGATCAGCGGTTCCGCTCGAGAGCGGGATACGAGGGAGAGTGCGCGCGCAATGGGGCCCGAGTGGGGCGATAGGAGCGCACTTACTGGAGTGGAAGTGTTAGTTTATCGGTTTCCCACCCTTTTGGCAAAGGCGTCGGCGAGCCGTACTGGTTCTCCGTGAGTCAAGACAGTAGCTCTTAGTAGGAGTAACTGGTGTAGAACCAGCATTGTGTGACCTATTTACTAACTATTTACTAACCCGAGCTATACGGTGCAATAACGTTTCAATGGGAGCTATATATCAACCTCTAAAAACATTATGGTATAAACACTGGTGTAGAACCAGCATTGTGCGACCTATTTACTAACGTAGCCAAATACGCGAGCTATACGGTGCAATAACGTTTCAATGGGAGCGATATATCAACCTCTAAAAAACATTCTGGTAGCAACCTTTAAAAAACATTCAGCTTTCGCCCGTGAAAACAAGATTGAGGCTTGAAACGCAAAACAAGAACGAAACTCGTATTAAAAAAATGATTGCGTCTTTATTTCTTGCAGCCACGTGCACCTAGCCTCATGTATCAAGCGAAAAATTCGTTTGTGACAAAAATACTCGACGCGTTTTTCGGTTCAACCTTACAAACACTGTGAAAACAGCCGTACCGCCCGTCGTCGCTGCAGAAAGCTCCCACGCAGAATTCCCAACGCGCATGCGTCGCCCCAATGGGCTTGGCCAATCGGGTTTGGGGGACACGAACCTCCCCGCAGTTTCCACGCCGGAGCTCCACAGGCGATTTGCGACCCCGCCCGGTCATTGATCAGGGGCTTGCGAGGAGTGGTGTGCCTTTCTCACCCCCCGTTGTGCTCCCGCCGCACTTGATGGGTGCGCGGGGAGAAATAACCGTAGAAAGGCTGTCAAATTAGTACTTACTCCCAGGCCGGGAGTCGCTTGGGCGCTTTGCGAGGCACCGGATTGTGTCTTTCCCGCTCAGCCCCCACGCCTCCCCTCGGCTCTTTTACTCGACACGCTCAAATCCCGTTCTTTTCAGTTTTGCTGTAGCGCGGATGTTTCAGCTTCCAGTACACGAGAGACCCTAAAATGGATTTGTCTAGGTACTGTTGCTCGCTGCATGGCACCGTTTGAACCACCTAGGTTTAGTCAGCATTTGCTGCAAGCGTGGTGTAAAAAATTGGGTAATTACGTGACACTTTCTTGCTACGTGCTCTAAAGGTACCTTTATGCAACCCTTTAGTTTCCAACCACGTCAATTTGAATAATGACGACTTAATTATTCACATTACACAAGGTTGTCGAGGCGAGGCACCCAAGCAAGCAGCAAAGCCTAGCCCTGCAGACTCACCAGAGTGCAGACATCACCAAATCGAAGAGATTTTGCCGAATTAAATGCCAATTTCGAATGAACTGTTAACTTTGTTACTCCTCAAGCATGATTTTTCAAGTACCCGGACGCGGGCACTGTCTTTAAATGTAGGTAGGTGAATGAAGACACTAACAAAGGCAGAAACGATATCAATAAAAATTGGCACAACTATATATGTGACCTATCAAAAAATATGCAAATGTAAGTGACTTTTGCCGCAAAAACTAATCGGGGAAATTGGACATTTGCTTGATGTAACAAACATCGTAGCGACACCTTCCTTCTCACGTGTTCTTCGCTTAGAAAGATATGTACCAACCAGTTCAAGTTTCAACTCTTCTTGGCGAACTTGGCGATTGTTGAGGCTCACTAAGTTTCACGCCCACCTTCAGCTGTTTGGTTCTTCACCTTGCTCTGTCTGATTTCATCGGTCTACCTTCTTCCACGCCGTGAACTTGGACAGCGTTCCTTGAACGTCATGTTATAGTGGTGGTTGGTGGTTACGCTGCTTCGAGAGACTCCCCTTTGGCACGTCGTGGAGCATTCTTGTGTTCGATAACTCACACGGCCGCCCCAATTTGCAAGACACTACCGAGTCTCCCGATAATGCACCTTTTAAATGCAGAGCATTTCTTCTCACATGTAGCGTCCGCCATCCGTCCGCAACAGCACAGCGCGCAGGTGCGCCCTCTCACCCACTCCTCCTCGCTCTCAACAACAGGTCCGCACCCCTCCCCCTACACTATATATAAAAATAATAATAGTTATCGGCGCCTTGTTTCGATCCCACGACCCTGTGGGCGGAACGCGAGGTACATGGTGCTCTTCCCACTGCGCCACAAAAGCGACACAGAATCAAAGCGTAGGAACGCGCCTTATATCCTTGACTCATTCAAACTACGTCAAGAAGCTGCTGATACACGGCAGCAGTGCATCGATCTCGTCTTCACCAGTTGCTGCAACGCACGACCACTGCTTAAAGACCCCTTAACAGTACACTTTAGCGACCACAAAGCCGTCGTTCTCAGCGTCCAATGCAACGACAACAGCAACAAATAAATAAATAACGACTTACAACAACCTACTCCTTGCCTTCACTTCTTGCGTGACAAAAAAAAAAGAAAAATTGGGCCCATCTCTCCACGAGGGGGGACTCGAGTCGCAAAATCACGAAAGTAATAATTAATATATGAAAGAAATAATAATAATTAATAGTAATAAGCAATAATAGTTAACACATTCACTACCACCCCACCACCACCCCCCAAACACTAACGTTAACGCAATACACCCACCCCCTACGCGACGCATTTACTCGAGTTCCCCCGCGTGGGGAGATGGGCCCAATTTCTTTTCTAGTAGTGCGCTCCGCATGCGCTGCTCCCGATCCCAGCGGCGGATCTGCCGTTACCGGAACGCAAAATGTCAACAAAACGACGCCATATTTGATTAGCTAGTGACGGATGCCGAGCCAACCAAGTGCTGCTCAGCTTTCTGAGCTCTGATAGCGTCCAGCGAGTAGGCGCTACAGCTGCCACCGAAAAAATTGTATGCCATCAAACCATGCGTTCCGCCTGGGACGGCTTCCTTAACTGCGTCGAGCAGTCGAAAAATTCCCCCGCATTTCCCCGAGGGGGAGAATGTGAAAGTGCGAATGCACGGTTGTCGGCCCTCTTGCGGCGCTTGCGCTCGGCCCCCGCAGCCCACCGCCTCGCCGCCTTCTCTTCCATCTCTTCCATCGGGTTTGTAGTATCACGTGTACACCACGCAGTTATCAAGCCGCTATAACGCCGCTGAGTCGCCAACGCACGCCGCTGACGACGTAGTTTGAATGCGTTAAAGATATAAGGCGCGTCACTAACGCTGATATCACGTCGCGTCCGTGGCTTGGTCGGTAGAGCGTCGCGCTGCGGCCGCAAAGTCCGCGGATCGAAACCTGGCGCCGGATGCTGTTTCTTTATAGAGGAGCACTGCGGACGCCGACGCCGCCGACGCCGGCGGTGGATGGTTTGGGGTCGCTTATAAAGTGCATTCTTTCTAGAGGTGGGCGCCGCCATTTGCTTTTTCCGACCAGACGCTACCGCCGTCTATGAACCGACCATACGCTACCGCCGACTATGAACCGAACGCCGAATCCGCCATGCAGGGCTGTTAAGTGCTCCATCCTTTTTGTGCGTTTGCTCTGTGTCCGCGTGTTACCCAGTGAACCGTAGTGGCTTGGCGTTAAGTGAGCGGTTGCAGTGCGTGCGTGCGTGCGTGTGTGTGTGCGTGCGTGCGTGCGTGTTGTTTTGTTTTTGTCACCTGCGGACGCATTGTAGATCCCAATTCGCTGCTGGAGTGGCAGATGCTGAGAACGGCTCTAGCAAACTGCACTAGCAGTGGTGGTTGTCCCTGCGGTGGCGCTCCGCATTTCCGCGATGAAAAGCTACCAATGTGGCACTGACCAATCGATAGCGGAAGTAAATACGTATTTTTAGTGCCAACATGCTGGTTATGTCCACCGATTAGTCATGTCTACGGAGGCGCGGACGCCGAATACGGAGCGCGCACAGCGTGCGGACCTCGCTGACCCGCTCACGTTGGACTTTCTACGGGGCGATTACTACGCTGTTTACATTGCAATACATTATGATGTTTCGGAACTAGACTTGCGGTTACTGACGAGGGTGAATTGACTGGGCGGAAAAATAACACGACCGCACGATCAGTCGAACTAGTACTCTAAGGTTTTGACCATGATTGGCCTAACTCTGCGCAGCGTATGCGTCCTGTCGCGCGAAGCCTATCGTTGTGGATCCACAGCTTGAACCAAGAACTCTTTACGTGATCCGCAGTGGATGGTTGTAAATTGTTGTACTTTAGGTTCCGTGTCAACAAAAAAGGGTGGGAAACGTTTTCTTTAACCGCGTTCTGTATGGGTTGAACTATTTTCCGAATACATAGGCGTTGCATATCTCAAGCTGCGTTTCCACATTGTGCTGCCTGCTTATCCTCCAATAGACCAGCAGTGTATGATGAAGAACGTTATCCATTCATACCGTTTGGCAGTGTAATGCGTTCGCCTAAAACAGCAAGCAAAACGTAGTGTATAGCTTAGGTTGAGTGAAAAGGAGAATATTAAATGCAAACTGCAATAACCTAAGAACGTAGGTTATTTTAAATTGATGAAAAGGTACCAGAAGTGATTATAATGTTATATTTTAGGATAATGTTACTTCTACAATCACACGTTTTGTAACCACTGTCGCAGCTTTTTGTGTGATAAATGGATTTTGAGTCCGTCTGCTTCCCGTCCAACAAGTGCACCGAAAAGGCCCGAGGGTTGGTCGTTGGTACAAAGTCTTTGCGGTTTATCAACGGCGTCCATCGATGTGTCAACTCGGCGTCCGCTGGCAAGCGATGCAGCAAAAAATCTCTACCTCGCTGCATTTTCGCCACGCAGTGTCGTGCAGATGTGTGCTTTCGCCGACTTCTTCTAGCTTTCTCTGGTTTTTCCCTAACCCACCACCACACAGTGGTGACCAAGCAACGTTTGCGCCTTGAACGACACCGCAGTTGAAACTTCAGCAAACAATAAGCACGTGGTGATAAACCCTCCTGTACTAGGCAACGGAGCACACTGAGCCGAGCGATGTTAACAGCCCAGCGCACACAGGCAACGCTGGTAGGCCATAAACGGAAGGCGCGCGGGCCGCCGAGATGCCTGGTGTGCGAGTATTTTCCTCCGGCTGCTTATGGAAATGGTGTATAACCCCCCTCACGGCCTCCGTATAGTGTACTAAAATTCTAGTACGCTGTTGCCGCCGCGCTCGGGAGCAGTTTTGGCACTGTATCTCGCCCTCACTGCTCTCTGCGCATGCGCCCTGTTGCTATAGCAACGGAGGCGCGTCGTCTGCTTCGAGGACGCCGATGCCGTGCGCCGCGGCCCCGAAGTGAAACGGGAGGGAGTGGCACGCCACTCGTCGAACGCGCCGTCGACGAGCGGCGTGCCGCTCGTTGCTGCCGGATATCGAATCGCGATTTTGCAAATTCGAACTTGCAGCGACAGACATTTGGCTCATTTTGCTCAGTCCAGCGACGAACAGCTGATCTTGCGATTCGTGTCGAATTTCGATACATGGGCATTAATCGCGATGGTGGCGGAGCACCATTGATACCGCTGATACAATTGACGCGGTTGTAGCGCGTGCTTTAGAAACCGACGCCACTGTGCAAGCACGACTTTGTTTGTGGAAATAACGTACTTTCATGTATTCTGATGTATTTCATGTGCCTCCTGCTTCGTCGGAAATTATCCCAGTCTAGTCTTTTTTGTTTGTTTTGTTGCCCCTCCTGCCTGGGCCTAAATTCTAGTGACATACTGTACAAATAAATAAATAAATAAATAAGTAAATCAATGTATAGATAAAAATATAAATAAATAAATAAATAAATACTGAAAGGCGGTTTAATTGCTAACAAGCAGTAAAACCGAGAGGCAGGAAGCAGCGCACTCTGTTCCAGGTGAACCGGATAGGGGATCGCTAATCTAAACACAAGGACGCACAGAGATGATGCTAGCTGGATCCTTCCGTCGCATACCCGAACAGGGATTGGACGATCGAGGCCCGTAAGTCCTTTCGCTTCTCTTCCTTACAATCCATGAAACCGCAAACCCGAAAGAAAAAATAGCATCTCCCCTCCGTGGATGATGGCGAGGGTGCGGAGTACAGGGACTCGAAATGACATCCAAGTTGTGCTCCAAGTGTCATTCCGATTTGCGTCATGACCGTCATTCGATTTGAGCCGTGAGTTGCACCTTGAGTATTCCCGAAATGAAACTGCAACTCACTGCTCAAATCTAATTTCGCTTGATTTTCGCTTGATGGTGGTGTGCGCACAGATGGACGCGGATGGACATTGGGAGGCCCTTTGGTATTCCGCACCGTTACAGGCGAGGGAGTGAGCCGTTTGACTCTCAGGTACTAACTCACGGCCGTAACCCAAGGGTAAAGACGACTAACACTAACTCTGTCTGGTCTACAAGACAGGTTCGAACACTGCCAGTGCCTGCGTGATTTTTTTTTTTTTTTTGCGATTGTAGAAGCTATGCGCACGGACGCGGACGGACATTGTGCGGTCCTGAGGTACTCCGCACCTAAAAGGAAAACGTATACCCGCTATTGCAGGGTTGAAGGCCTTGACCGCGCTTCTCGCCATGGGCGCATTCTTTTCATTCGGCCAGGAAAGATGCTTCTGAGAAGCGAAATAATTATGTTGTTGTTGGTGGCAAGATAAGCTTCATCACACGGTTGTTTTTCTACTCTTTCACAAACACTACCAAGAAGTTTGCGGCACCAATTAACGAGAACCCTCTCTAGCTGACGCTTCTGAACACCGCACAACGCGCGTTTGCGACGTAAATTTGAAGTTTCCGGATGCACGACAGTCATAAAAAATTATATATGCGCTGGTGTTGTAAACAAAACAATGAGGGGTCTTAAGCACCTATTTTGGGTCAGGCACTCATTGACTTAGCTAATCAATAACAAAATGCTTAAAAGACAAATGATGGCTGGGTCTAGCCCACGAATAATGAACTATTCATTTGTTGGAAAAAAATACATTGTGCATTTCATAGATCAGATGTTATGCGATTGATGATTACCTAATTTTGATTTTCCTCATTTCGTACGTATAGGGCACATATGCAGGATATCCAAAACTTAAACAATGTATATTGTGTATGATAGATCCTAAAATGTTAAACAGGAAAGAAATTGAACAAGGATAAAATTACCCTAAAATTTTATTCCCATCCGAGAGGGCGATTTTACCAGAGGCAATTCCTCTTTTCATGTTGCAGTTCTTGCATTTCCCTTATTTAATAAAAAAATATTGCAAAACAATATTCCAAACAAGTTCAGCACCTTGCATTCATCAGAAAATTCTGAAATAAAAAAAGTAAGGCGTCTAGCAGACCAACGTGTTGACAAAAAGATTTACACATTTGCATGAGTACGATGCAGGTAGAACTCTGCAGAAGTACGACCAATATTTACAATATCCACATGACTATATAATGGAGACCCGCCGCGGTGGCTCAGTGCCTAAGGTGCATTGTGCTGCTCAGACTAAGGACTAGCGGGGTTTCATACCCGGCCGCGGCTGGCGCTCTTCTTTTGGAAGCAAAAAGCAAAAACGCCCGTGTGTTCGAGATTTCGGCGCACGTCAAAGATCCCCAGGTGGTCAAAATTAATCCGGAGCCCTCCACTACGGCGCGCCCCATCGCCTGAGTAGAGTAGGCACGTTAAATTTCATAGTCAAAAATCAAATCAACTAAATAATGACGTTGACAGCAAACAAAAAATCCTGAAAGTACCTCACTCGACGGAGGCATTTTAGTGTAAATCCAGGCCCACTCCACATATCAAACCAAACATAACACACGCAATATTAGAGAAGATCATGACCATACACTGCTATTTACGCTATCACAATACACAGCTACTTCTACTATAACTCTCTCACCAAAACGCCAATCCACGATGTTTCCAAGGGCATGCAGACCGCCTTTAGTGACACCACAACGTCGCTTGCGCTGAAAGCCCGCTTGTTAAGCATATCGGAACAGCCCTTCGGGTCTGAAGCCAGTTTCTCAGAAACAGGGGCGTTGCACCAAAATTTATGACAGAGAAAACTGCAAAGAGCGAAGCACGGCCCATATTCACTACATGTGATAAATAGGGCCAGTTTTGTTTAATATAGACATGTGGGGCACACAGTGTACGCAAATGTATCACAACAAAAGGCTGGTTCTGTTGATTCACTAATTACTAAACCAGAACAGTCAGGGGGTTTGGATATTAGTCACTGCATGACACTGACCGCACCTAAAGAACTCTCTTTCCCTTATACAACACCCGTGTAACAGAATATGTTCATGAAATAGGGACAAGACAAGCAAAGAAAAGCATAACTAGCTCCCTTGAAAATGAAAATATCATGCTTGAATCGCGGAGTCGGTTTCCGAAGCACACGTAGACTACGCACAGCCAAGGGCGCTGATGATATCAAGCGCCCATTGTGATGAAAGCTACAGGTTGTCGATTGATAGCGTACCCTACAGATTAATCGATTAATCAATTAATCACGGTGGCATTTCTTACCAGTTAATCGGTTCAATTCCCGTCAGAGTATTAAACAAGAAATCAAGCTCCGTAAAACTGTACGTTAGCTTATCTAACGCTGTCGCCCTTACATCATAACAGCCCCTCGCATAATGTCATAATTTAAACCGCACGTTTGAAGTGACACCGAGGAGAGGCTCAGGATTGCTTCTTTGAGAAATCGCGCACTATGCACGTGTTACAGCCACCAAATTACAACCACATCCACTACGCGAAGGTCTGTTTAGCCCGCCATCTGGACAATCTCACGCACAGGCGATATATTGCCGCAAAATTTAAGAACGAATATGATTTTAACTCTTCCGTGTGGAAGACTCCATAGCAAAAAAAAAGAACTTCGAAATCTAAATATAATTTTTGGCATCAACCGATTAACCTATGAAGAACAGGTTAAAGCATGTCCATTAATCGTTTTAATTTTTAAATTCATGTCCAGCCCTAAAAGCAAAAGCTCATATGCTAACGGCAATTAGCCTAGCCACAGCCTGCGCATATGCAGGCACGAATTTTCAGATCAGCTGTTCGTGGCTAGGCTGAGGTAAATGCACGGAATGCCCTACGCTTTACGTCGCTCGCATTTATTTATCGCGATCGTATATGTGGCGACGACACTTCTCGATTCAGCTCGTCACCCGCTTTCTTCGGATACCACCCAAGGTGAGCTGGAATCAAGATTTCCCTGAGCGACAACCCATTCTTCGAAGACCACGCTACCGCTCCACGCTAACCCTAACGCCGGCCCATCACTAGCTGTGAGGCGTTCCTCGCAAGCTACGCCGCGTCCCCCTCACTTCGCCACGCGCCCCAACAGCGTCGCCTGGCCACGCGCCTTAACGGCACGTGCGCCGACGTTCATTCGCCAACATGGAGTGCGCCGTAGAAGGCCGCGCCGCCACTCCCGAAGAACTCGACGAACCCGGCTGGCTCTGCGTACGCCGCAAGCATCGCCAGCAGTCCACCAACGCATCAACCACGCCGCCCCCTCCGGCGAACACCCCGCGACGGCCACCGACCAAGAAGCGCAATAGGCTCAAGCGTCCTAACCGCAAAGCTCACCCCATTGGAGACCCCCTGCCCGACGATGACATCAAGGTCATTCTGCGCCCGCAGGGTGGCCTAGCGCTCCACAGCGTGTCAACTGCCCAGCTCGCCGATGCGATTCAGTCTCAGGCCAATATCCCAACCACCGTCGAGGATCAAATTCGCGTCCACTACCGCTCCAACTTCGTTATCGTCAGCACTCCCTCCGAAAACCGTGCTCAACAATACCTCTCGCTGACGTCTCTTGCGTTCAATGGCACCGTATTCCCGCTAGCCAACCACATTCAGCCTCCATCGAACACCACCACTGGGGTAATCTTCGACATCCCTCCCATGGACTCCGCCGACAACATCCTGCGCAGCCTCATCGAATACAACCCAGCTCTCCAAATCCTCGACGCTAAGCGTCGCCACAACTCCACCTTAGTACAAGTCCTGTTCAGCGGCACCGTCGTCCCCTTTTGGGTTCGATACCGGGCCGCCCTTCTTCGCTGCTACCTGTTCAAGCGCAAGACAGAAGCCTGCTTCAACTGCTGGACACCCGGCCATCGCAAGGATGTATGTCCACACCTTCCGCCAACCCCCCGCTGCACCACCTGCGGCACCGTCTCCCCTACGGACCAGCACCCATGCACCCCCACGTGCGTCTTATGCGGCGAGAATCATCTCACAGGAGCTGCTGGATGCACCAAACGATTTCAACCGCGCCGCCAGCAGAAGCCACCCCCCCTGCTTCGCGATGCGCAAATTGAACTTTCAAAAACTCCTGTTCGCACTACCGACAGCGAGCCACTTTCCTCCTCTGCTTCTTCTTCTGGCGGCAAGACCTACAGCCAGGCCGCGCGACAGCCTCGAGACACTACATCATCGATATCCAATGTACAGGTGAGCTCCCAGGGCCGGCTCCCACAGGCGCCCAGTGCCCCCGTTACTACACCCCCCTCCCAGCCTAACGTACCCCTTACATACGCACCCCTTTTGCTGAAATACGCAATCTTCGCGCGGAAGTACTCAGGCTTCGCCAAGAAAATGAGACTCTCCAGCGACAAAATCAAGAGCTTACCCTCGGAAAACCTTCTTCCCCAGACACTCACATGACATCTACGGACAGCAACGCGCACCTACCGCCTCCCACCAAGCGCAAGGCCCCCCAAAACGACCCTCCCACTACCACGACACCCCTTCACCCTGTCCTAGCGGAAGCCCTCCACGCGCAGAGGCAAGAATACCTAAACCTTCACAACTCCCTCATGGCCTCACAAACAGCCGTGCAGGACTCCATTACAGGCCTACACAATGAGCTTCTCTCTTGTATCAAGGAACTGCTCCCATCCAACTCCCCGTTTCTCGCGTCTTCTGCGCCCTCCAATGTACCCTTACCTATGGACCCCGAACCTGATGCCGGCCTCTAAATCTTTCGTACTATGGCAATGGAACTGCAGGGGTTTCCAATCCAAACGCGCTACCCTCCAGGCATACATCACCACTATTCCTACACTCCCAGCTGTCGTTGCACTGCAGGAAACACGCCCCGGCACCAAACTCTGCGGGTATCAGTCCTTCCAAAACCCCCGCTTCCCCACTGTAGCCACCCTGGTACAACGCAACTTGCGGGCTGGCGTCACATCCCTCCCCGTCACCACCATACCGCACCTCTTAGGCGCCATCTTTCCCTGCAAACCCTCACAACCTTCAATACACATCCTAAATATTTACAGTACACCCAAACAACATCACAACTTCCACACCCTCCTCATGCACGCTATTCGCACTGCCGGCCGCAACCCCTTAATTATTGTTGGCGATTTTAACGCTCCACACTTAGCGTGGGGTTACACTCGTACCACGCGCAAGGGCCGTCTACTTTGGGAAGTTTCACACAACCTCCGCCTCACCTTAGAAACAGACCCCCAAACCCCTACCCGCATAGGCAACAGTGTTCAACGGGACACCACCCCCGACCTAACCTTCTCGTATCGAGCGCCAAAAGTGTCCTGGCAAACCCTTCCAGACACCCTGGGTAGTGATCATTACATCATTCAGACCACACTCCATCTTGCCCATCATTTTACCCACACCCCACCACCCCAACACATCACTGATTGGGACGCGTTCCGTACTGACTGTGCTACGCTACCTGCCCTCACTCACTTCGATGAAGGCCCGCTCGAGCAATGGATTCGTGATATCATGGAAATAAAACACAAAAAACACAGTCACGACAAGCCAGTTGACCCAGAGCTTCCCAGCCCCTATGCGGATTCCCACCTCCTCCATCTGTTTGAAGCCTACCGGAGTATCGAAAAGCGCTGGCGCTCCCGCAAACGCCCAAGGGCGCTCAAACGCAAACTTGCTCGCCTACAAGTCTCCATGCATGCTCATGCCGCCACACTCGCTCGGACTCACTGGTATCAGATCTGCGACGACATGCGCGGAGGCCTTTCCATGAAAAGGACCTGAGCCCTCCTCCGCCACCTCCTTGACCCTACTTCATCCAAAACCATCACAAGTACTCGCCTGCACTCGCTCATAAACAATTACCCAGGCACGTCCGCTGAGCTTCTAGACAAGCTTCGTTCCATGTACATTCCTACTTCCTCATCGCAGAACCCTTCCCTTCCCAATTACTCCGGACCTCCGAATGTTTCCCTCGATCAGGACATCACTGTCGCTGAGGTCAGGCACGCTATATCCCAACTACGTCGACAAACCGCTCCAGGCTCCGACAAGGTCACCAATAAGATCTTGCGACAACTTACCGACCATACGATAGATTCCCTCACAGCCCTTTTCAATCACCACTGGTCTCGAGGCACGCTCCCATCAACGTGGCGGCATGCTGACATCTCATTAATTCCTAAAGCACACAAAGCTATTACATTGGAGCACCTCCGTCCGATATCACTCACCTCTTGTCTTGGAAAACTGCTCGAGCATATCATCAACACGCGGATCACCACCTACCTCGAAATCCATCACCTGCTCCCACACACTCTCACTGGTTTTCGCCAAGGGTTGTCCGTACAGGATACGCACCTCCGGCTCTATCATGACATTATAGCTAACCCTTCCAAGGCGGACACCTCGGCCATTCTGGCACTTGATCTCCACAAAGCATTCGACAACGTCTCTCACGTTGCCATTCTTAACTCTATAAACTCGCTTGGACTTGGTGCGCGTACCTACTCTTACATCTCCTCCTTTCTTCGCGACCGCACGGCCACTCTACGATTCGGACCCCTCCAAACCTCGAACTTCCCATTCCCCGCAATAGGCACACCTCAGGGTTCGGTCATATCTCCTCTTCTATTCAATCTGGCGATGATCCCCATGGCCACTGCCTTGTCCTCCATCACAAATCTCCACACCTCTATCTATGCAGACGATATTACGTTATGGGTTAAATCAGGTAGCGATGCTCTAATCGAACACACACTCCAGCAAGGCGCAGACATTGTCCAAGCAACTGTGTCTCAGTTAGGCCTCCAGTGCTCCTCGCACAAATCTGAGCTACTTCTTTTGCACCCCCCTTGCAAGCAACCCCCCACGGAACCCCCCATCACAGTTTACGTCGACAACCATATCGTCCCTCATGTCTCCTCCCTCCGCGTGCTAGGTCTCACCATTCAGGCCAACCGGGGCAACGCGACCACCTTAACTAAACTCCGATCGCACGTACTTCAAACACTGAACCTCCTAAGAAGAATCACCACACGGCGTCACGGCATTTCCGAACCTGAACGCTTGCAACTTGTTCATTCCTCCGTACTCTCTCGCTTTACGTTTTACCTCCCGTACTGCAAACTCAATGCCTCTGACAAAACAAAACTAGATTGCCTACTACGACGCATATACCGAGTTGCTCTTCTAATACCTCCCAGCGCCCCCACCAGCCGTCTATTAGCCCTGGGCATTCACAACACCGTCGATGAAATCATCGAAGCCCACCGCACAGCCCAGATAGCCAGACTATCGCGCACGCATCCCGGCCGCGCCCTTCTCGCAGCGGCCCACCTGACCTCCCCTTTCCCCTCACCTATGGCCTCCCTTATTCCCACTACGTTACGCCAACTCTTGCATGTACGCCCACTGCCTCGCAATATGCACCCCCACCACCACGCCGACCGCCGACTGGCCAGGGCTAGACATCTGCAGCGCACATTCCCTCCCTCCCAGCATCATTTATACGTCGACGCAGCTAGCTACCACGATAAGCCGGCTTTCGCCACAACCGTCATTTCATCGCTCGACAGCCCTCCCTTGGACGCACTCACGATACATACAACATCAGCTACCGCTGCGGAGGAGGCGGCTATCTCCCTCGCCCTAGTGCAGTCTCCCACACCCAGAGTTGTCCTTTCGGATTCTCAGTCGGCAATTCGCAACTTCTCTGCAGGGCTAATCTCCCCACTCGCCCTCAAAATCCTCTCCCGCAGAACACCATCCCACCCCGTGGCTCTGCTGTGGACCCCGGCCCACACGGGAACAGACGCCAATGAAGTGGCCCACCGTACAGCTCGAGCTCTTGTCACCCGAGCAGGCCCTTCTATTGGCTCTACCCACGACACCCCCAGCTTCCGGAACGCTCTAGTCTCGTACCGGGACATTACCCAGCACTTCCGCCTCCTCCGCAGGATATATCCTCCCCCACACCCTTCCCTCACCCACGAAGCCGCTCGCCACTGGCGGCTACTACAAACCCAAACAACCCCCTGCCGAACTCTCCTACACCGCATCAACCCCAATCTCTACCCTTCGCCTCTTTGCCCTCAATGTCTCCAGCCGGATACCCGCTACCATTCCCTTTGCGAGTGTCCCCACGACCCATTTCCCCATTTTCCTTCCCCCTTACACTGGGAGCAGGCCCTGGAGAGCTCCGACCCGGAAGTGCAGTTGGCACTAACCAACCGGGCCGCCCAGGTCGCGGAGAACATCGCATCCTCCGCCACCCCAGTTTGCAAATAAAGTGTTTCTCCTCCTCCTCCTCCTCTCGTTGCCAAAGGCGCGTTTAGACGAGAAGCGTGTGGCACCACCGCTCACCACCCGTTTCAATTTGGCGCCGAGGCGTCCTGGAAGCAGACGGCGCGCCTCCGTTGTTATAGCGACGGGGCGCATGCGCAGAGAGAAGGGGTAGAGATCAAGTGCAAAAAACCGCTCCCTCTCCAATCGGCTGCCGGCGACGCGCCGTTGCCCAACGTTCCTAGTAACGTTGCCGTTGCCTGCCGCCGTCCCATTTGGAGCATCCCCAGCAAACAAATGTAATTCTGCTAACTACGGAACATGCCGCGAGGTGGCGGTGTTAGCCGATGGCAGGGGCCCATAGCGAAACTACGAATGAAGCTGTGCAGGAGATATGGGCTGGTCGTCTTTCGAGACAAGGCAGGCGCAGATCAAGGTAAAATTTGAGGAGAGACTACGGGACATGGAGGAAGAAAAATGGACCGTGAGAGTGTTTAGGTAGTTGCATATGAGGAGCATGGACACGCGGTGAAGAAGGACCAGACAGCAGACCAAGCGGTACGGAAATTTGGTAGGGGAAGGTGGGGTATAAACAACAGTTAAAAAGCAGGTAAAAGCATCAGAGACGATGAATTGGGTAGAGAGAAGGGAAGGGAAGAAAACCCGTGAGACTTATAGAACAGAGAAACTAGAAACCAGGAAGGAAGGTTTCTATGGCCATGCGCGAGGCAGTGCAGTGCTCTTTGGAGCACGGACGGGGTGGGATGTATGAGAACACGGGAATACACGGCTAACTACAGGCGACAGGACGAAACATAGATGCTGCGGCAGGGATCCGGGAACCGTACAGCATATTGTCATACACTGCTGAGAGATACGACCGTGTGGAACGATGGGGAAGCGACGCTGACGGAGGCTTTGGGATTTGGTGCGAGGGGCGGCCTCTGCTTCAGGGCCATAGATCGGACGAAGAGGCGGCTGGAGTGGTGGGAGGAGAATATACCGAACTAGAATTAAGAGAAGAAGGGGGTGGGGGCTAAACAGGTGTGCAAGGGCAGGGAGGGGGGGAGGGACGAATGGGAGTTTAAAACCAGGGGGGAGGGGGGCTAATCCATTGGGTAAGTCAAGGGTACGGGAAATAAGTAGAATAGCACAGGCAAGTCGGTTGGGGACAACCCACGTGCGATTACAAAGGGAGGGTCTTTAATCATCATCGTCGCCCGCTCGCACCGACTCCCCTGAATGGCTTGGCGGAGATCGCGCGGCTGCATGTCTTCGTGGTCTTAATTCCCGTTATCTCTCCTGCGGGTGTTACTTTTAGACAATGATGTTACGAAGTCTGCTTGTCTAAGCATCTTAAAGAAACTGAACTGATGCACAGGTGCGGCAGTGATCAACAAAAGGATCAAGCCCGGAGTGAGCATAGGAAGTGGTGCGCAGTACTTTATCGAATGTACTTGTAGAGTTATTATAGTTATTTGTGGTGATGAGCAAGTTGGCGCTTCTCATGCCATGTTTTTGCAACGGTCACCGACCAGGCCCCATCGCGCAAGAAACTAAGATCCAGGCCACTGCAACGCATTCAAATTATAAACATATATATGAAATGTTTCACCGCATTGACATGTTTTCTGCTTGGGAGAGCGCGCACATGCTTTGAGGCCTACATTTGTGAATAAAAGTTGTGGGTACATTTAAAAAAATTACACCATCTTCCCTTAGGGGAACCCTTGAGTAGTATGCGAAGCAGCCATGGAGTCGACTGAAGTTGAAATTAGTTTTCAGTAAGTCGTTTCCGTGGACGTTCAGCTTCGTGTGCCTTCGTTGTATCAGTAGCTTCTTGACATAGTTTGAATAGTGAAGGACATCAGGCGCGTCCGTAGCACATGCTCCCGTCTTGGTTTGTAGCGAAGTGGGAAGAGCGCCACGTACATCCCGTTGCAGCCAGAGAGTAGTGGGATCGAAACCGGGCGCCGCGTAACTATTTCCTTTTGTAGTGGACTGCGCTTACGTCAACCCAAATGCTGACGGGGCTGAACAGACGAGCATGCGCAGTAGAGTGCGTACGGCGGACAACGACAACGAGGGAGGGAGGGACACAGCCCGAGCATGACATGCTTCGCATCTAAAAAAAAGTTTACTGTCGTTTTTCTCTGTGAAGGCTGACCAGCGGCCACGAGTAGGGTGCAATCGGAGAAGTGCATGCAACAAACACGTTATTTCCAATTTGTGATTGAACGTATACTCCTTACTGAATTGGCTAAATGAAGCTTGGAGGGTCTAGACTTTAATCCAGCGGTCAACAATGGAGCTGTCCGCTTTCCTCATTTAGATGTATTAACAGCAGACGAGAATTCCATCTTCACAGGGAACAACGTAATGGTGAAAAGCAGATAAAACCTGGCGTAATGTTGGAGTCGTCGCCGCTGCTAATTGCTATATAATTGGATTTGCGATAGTTTTGGCGAAACAAAGTTACAGCTGTGTTGTCTATCGATACACTCCCCGCGGGTCTATGTAGAGCAGACGGGAATTCTGTAACGCTTAGAACGTCACTGTAAACTAATTACGACAATAAATGAAGCACTGTAATGGTGGAACCGACCTGATGGTGAATTTCTTAATGATTTTTTACGGTACCAAGATTAGATCGACATGTACAGAGAAGCACCAGAAAGTTGGCTTTGCCGCAAGATATATGGTATTAACGCGATTTTTTTCCTACGCACCCTGTCGACGCCCCCAGTTATTGGTTGGTACCTAGCCTGTACCATTTCACCTGTAAAAACGAGACAATTTGCTTACTTGTGTCTTACTTAAAATGCATTTTATTTTAAGCTTTGCTATCCTAAATGTAGGTCCGTCGTGGTTGTGTCCCCTTCTATTTTGACAATGTCTTAGTCAATAGAACAATATGTCTGGCGTATATTCTGCGTGTCGTACCGGTTGAAAAGGCGTCGATTAGGAGTGGTTGTGGCTGCAGCGAGAACTTGCGTCTTTGTAGGCCTTGCATAATAATTTTGTGCCAGTGCATCCTCTTGCGAGGCCCTCCTCCCGTGGTCGCCCGCGTTTCACAGCTCCTGCTGAAGACTGTGCACCTGAGCACCAGTCCATCAGGCGACGACACATTCACTGGCCGTGTTGCACTGGAAGCGTGTTTGACTGGCTATCCGCTGGCTCCGAATTTCATTTCCCAATCCAAATACATCTGGTTTTCTTCTACGTGATTTTCTTTGCGTGGTCTCGCATTTCTGGAACCGTATCTCGCTCGCGCTGACCACCTACACCAGATTTTTGCACAATGAAGCATTTAATGCTTCCGCAGCGATTATGTAAATAAGCCATGCTTTCTAGCTCTCTGGACTGGCCTGTGCGCTTGTGGTAGGTAACTGGTTAGGGTAAACAGAAATGGCTAACATTCGTAACATTCGAACAGAACATAAAAGCAAAGTTATTTCTCAAATGTAACGAAAAGTGGTTGTAGTAACGAAAAGTCACGAAAACGGTAACGGAATCAGTAACGAAAAGTTCTTGTATTTTAGCTATTCACACCAATTGCTGTGATTATTGCGCTTCTCAGCAGGCACCGAAATACCTTTAAGGACGAAATAAAAGCGGGGCACATCTAAGTTAAACTTTTTTTCCCTTGTTACCGCTGAATCGAAAACGTAATAGCCAGGCGCAGATGTGCCACAGAGATTACAATGTCGATGAGGAATCATTCACCATAATTCGCTTCCGGCGTTTTTCAGACTCTTAGCCAACGAGAGCGACCACCCGTTGCCTCAACTTATTAGCCTTGGCTGTACGGAACTGAATCAAGACCGTACGCAAATACATGAGTTGAACATCATTAAAACGCGGGAAATTTCGCAACGGCGGGGTTATCGGAAGGACATAGTCGGTTCCGTGGAGCGTAGTGCGGGACAGTGCATGCGAAATCAACCCGTCTAGTCGCCACCGTAGCTGATATAAATGCGTCACCAGGAGCTGTAATATTGCTTTCCATTCCTAAAAGCAGCTATGGCCGTTTGTGTTTGTCATACGGGGCGCCACAGTTGTCAAAAGCCGTTTCGAAGACTGCCTCAGCACGGAAGGCTGTTGCTTTCATCCATCGGCGCCGCGCGCTGAGGTGCGGCGGAGAACAGCGATACAGCCCCTTCGGAATTACGCCGGAGCAACGCCCCGCCGCCGTTAGCCGATAGTGGAGGCCATAATCCCCAAAGTGTGGCTCGTGCGGGCACCGCCAGAGGGCCACGCCAGTGGAAAACGGTTCTTTGCCTTGATGGCAGGAGCGCTGCTAACAACACCGTCAGGAGTCAGGGAAGACAATTTGTTGGGTGAGCTATTTTATGGCTTCAAAAAAATTAAGAGCGCAATCGAGGGGCACATAGAAACACAGTAGACTGGACGAGTGCTAGTCCAGCCTCCTTGTGTTCCCCTGTCGTCGTCCATTGCGCTCGTTTGAATTTTTTCATGCAAGGGCAGGGCTTTGCGACGCACAAATATGCAAGCGAAGACGAGGTTTCGGACGGTAAACCCTTTCATCTTCAACGGCCTCTGTGTGGTTCCCATGCCGCGTGTGTCCCCGCACCCCGCCTGCGTTGTGGGGACACCACCGTTGCACGTGCCCCAGAGAGCCAGACGCCGGCGTGTGACTTGCGTTTGTGGGCGTGTGCGTGCGCGGACGAACCGCCACCAGCCACGGCCCTTTGAGGGTATCGGGACTCTCCCATGTGTTTGTGCCTTTCCCCAGTCATTGCCTCACGTACATACGCGTGTGCATAAACAGTGTTCAAGTGAACCCCAAAATGTTCAGATCGTTTCTTTGGCGGCTTCTGCGCGCATGGCTTTGTCGCCTGGTGTTATTACGTGCAGTCGAGAGTGAACGGACCTCTTCCGGGTCACGTCACACGGAGGCCGTGAAGTCACGGGAAACGCACGGGCTCGCGGCCGCCGGGCGAGTGGTTGGCAAAACATTTACGCCGGTGTGCGGCGCGTATGCGGTGAGGCGGTTTTCGACACGCTCAGAAGTGTTTTTTTTTTTCGTGTGGTGGCTTTGCGGTGCCGGTGAGTGACTGTGCCGTCGGCTGCGCAAATCGTGCGAAAAAAGGCAGCGGCATCGGATTCTTACAATTCCCCGACAATGATATTCGGCCAGTGTTGTGGACACGCGCAATCTGCCGAAAGAACTGGCACCCAAAAAGCGGCCACCGCGACCGCGTCTCAGTCTGGTAAGTAAATCGGTCTTGCTTAAGTAATAGCTCCCATTTTCAAACTTTCATGTTTTTCTAAATGCAGGTGCGCCATCCAAAATGACGGCCCAGCCGTATTGGGTACCTAGAGTATTTGTGTTCGCAAAGGTTGACAGCGAAAAGAACAAAGGCAGATGCGAGTGCGTACAGCGATCCCTAAATCGGAGGGAATGATCCAATCGCAAAAGCAAATCGGTGACACCTTCTAAAGAAATCCGAATGACACCACAATCAACATTTTCACAAACAGCACCTTTTAAAGGATCTGACATTCAAAACACACTTTCGAAACACTGGTTAAACACCTCAGCCATTTCTTTTGGATCAGTAAGTACACGATCACCTTTGGCGATTTGATCAAGCCTCGTGCCACCCTTATTCGATAAAAATTGCCAAAATTTAGAGTAACTTTCAGATACAAAACGATTGAGTGTCACATTAAAGTAGTGATTCCTAGAAGCAGCTAATTTGGACTTTAATGTAGCCTGCAAATCCAAAATGTCTGCTTGAACAGCATTATAACGTTTCCGCAAGCTTTTAATTTGCGCTTCACATGAATTATTTCTCGATTTATCCACGGATTCGTCCTGCCAACTTTTTTCACTTTATCTGGAATAAAATGTTGTATACAGAAATGACAGTGAGCTTTGAACTTTGTCCATAATGTATTAACGTCATCACTATCATCAAACAAAAGAATGGCTTCTTCGAGATAATTACTTATATTTACATCATCTGCGGATCAGTACTGCTTTATAATAATAGATTTGCATTGGGGTGGGTTGGATTGAAGTGGGAGTAATGACGTAAAGTATACCAACTTATGATCTGAAATTCCCTCACAAATTTCGGTGGTAATATCAGTTATAGTTGAGTAGCACAAGACGAGATATAGAATCGAAGATGTACGGCTTGTCACCTGAGTGGGAAGCAAAACGGTTTGAGTCAGATTAAACGCCAAGAGCATGTCAAGAAAAATTTCAGATTTCGGCATGTCTGTGGGGCCGCACTTTAGCGTTCCCAATTAATACAAGGCAGATTGAAATCCCCAACAATTAAAAGAAGTTGGTTGCGATACTGGTTAAGCTTGTCGTAAAGTTTTAACAAAAAATCTGGCTCAGCATTGGGCGGTCTGTACAGACCTACGACGATGATTTGGTCTCTAAAATCAATCATCACAATTATCTTGGCTTGCACCCGAAGTTCATTCCTGACAACTAGCCACCTAGTAACAACCACTTTGCTACCGCAGAAAATTAGTGCGTGTTCTGAGCGCAATTCGTGGTGATATAAAGTCGATTCCCGATAAATCGAACTCCAAGGGGATCGCAAAATAGTTCGATACTATATCAATGATTTGATATATAAAATATTTTATTTTGCATAGGATACAAAGGTGATGTTTGAACTGTTCAATATAAGCAATAATTCGATATATCTGGGTTCGATATATCCGGGATCGACTGTAGTTTCAAAAGTTGCGGGATGGAAGAAATAATGCAAGCTGCTAAGAGGCGTAGCATACCCAAAGGGCCTCTTGTATAACAGACCGCACCCCTTTAAAATTTCAAGGAGCCAACTCCTTGGTTAAATCTGCCTCACATTTGATTACGTAAGCATTCTCGCCAGTTGCTGTCTACACAAGGATTTTTCCGTTTTTGCGCCATTCAAACCTGTAGCTATTGTTCTGGGTCCAATCTTTTGCTGCAGCGAATAGGATCCTGTTCGTATGAGTTAGATTTTCAACAATGTACACACTAGAGTCCGATTGTTTTAGGTCCTTGTTCTTCTGGAGCCGCGTATCTCTAACCGACTGTTACAGGAGGCAAACATTAATGCCAGGTATCGTACGAGGCTTCGCAGGAAGCCGGTGCACTGCACCCACATCTATTGGACGCAGTTCCAGCACATTCACTAATTTGGCAACCTCGTTCACTTTCGCAAGCTAGTTCTCATTTTGCGTACCACAAATTCTGTGAATTACAAGATTCTTGCGCCTGCTGCTCCATTATAAGTCACTTACAGCTAGTTTGAGTAGCTCAGTTTCCTTTTTTTGATTATCCGGCTCAAGAACGTTCACGCGCTTGCGCAGGTCCTTTAACTTTGCATCCTCTCTTGCCATAGTCCCCAACGCTTCGTCGTATTTAGCAGACATCATTGAGATCGATTCCTCGATCTTACCGAGTTTTTGCGGCAGGCCTTCCAGCTTATTTAACTGCTGTTGAATAGAGAGCGACATTTCATATAGGTCCCTATCGGCCCTTTTCTTCGGTGCACCTGCACCTCTCAGTGCAGGGGACGAGCACGCTGCGCATTTCCAAGCTTCAAAAAAGGCATCCGCCTTCTCTTAACCGCCGCTTCAGTGATACCGGAACATTTACCAAGATGATAATTCTTCGAGCACTCCGAGCATCTCATAGAACGGCCTTGCGCTGGAAGCGCTTTAGAACAGCCACCGCAAGCATTTTCAAAATCGCCCAATACACGCTGACAACAAGTTGCGAAACACAGCAAGAATAAAGAAGAAACGGTAAATATCACATACGACGGCAGCAGTAGGGCGGAGTGGCGAATAAAAAAAAAGTTACAGTAGCACTTTCCAGACTGAAGCAACAGAAAATAACCAACCTGCATTAGGTAAAGACGAAACGTTCGCCGCCACCGCCTCTGTCGAAGTGCAATACACTGCAGATTAACGCCTTTTTAACTTCCGCAATATGTACTACCATTCATAAAAAATGCTTATGCTGGTTGGAAGACACCTTGGGTCTTCATCCGGCTATCTCCGGCGTAGTCCTGCAGCACAAAGCCATGTCAGGCTTTACTATCAGGCGCACTGTAGTGGACGGCTCCGGATTAATTCCGACACCCCGGATGTCTTTAGCGTGCGCCGAAATGTCAACACACGAGGGGCGTTTTCGCTTGTTGCCTTCACCAGAAAAGCAACTGAAACGGAAGCCGCGTATTTGGGCCCAACATCACAACGCCCTGGCCTTGGGCTGAGTGGGACAGCTATAATTCTTGACTGTATCCCGAAATAAGCAGTCACACATCGTTTTAAATAGTGCGGGAAGGATGTTGCTTAATTTTACCAGTGCTTTCCTAGTTTGGTCAAGTTGGGCGCGCGACCTTACGAGTGTCCCTTAGCACCGAATTGATGACGGAAAGTTGGGCTAGTTGGTTAGACGATAATGGGGGCATTTTACTAGCCCAAAAGACGGACCACACGAAAACAAAAACACAGGACGAACGCTAGCGTTCGTCTTGTGTTTTTCCTTTTTGTGTAGTCCGTCTTTGACGCTAGTAAAGTGCACTCATTATCCCTTAGCACAAACACAAGACCGACAGAAAGCATGACACAGTTTCAAACAGACGGGACATTCGGAGTTTCCTGCGTACAGCGAATAGAAATAAGATGCGCTTGAGGAAACGCCCACCCTTCGCTTTTTGCAAGCAGGTGTGCGTGCGTGGGCCGCCGAGTCTAAACTATTTCGATCGTTGATAGTCAGCGCTAGAATCAAAGAATATCCTTTGTTTCCCTGACACCAGAGGAGGTAATGACGTGTAGCTTTAATATACGCGTATCACACCAGAAAAAAAAGGGATTCGAAAAAATATATTTTCAAGCAAACTGAAAACTCGCGGCGGAAGCTGTCTGTCAAAAGCCGTCCGTGTTTCGAAAGCTAGAACGTCCCGATCTGTCAAGTAGAACCGCGTTTCGCACGACGCACGTTACAACGTCATCGATCAAGCATCCGATTTGCCGACAACTAACCCTCGAAGTGCTGTTTGTGAGCTTAAAACACCGTTGAGTGCAGTTTAAAACACGGATGCAGCTATCGCCTCATCAGCGTCCCACCAGCACAAGAGCGTGGTGCCTTCTTGCACGGTCGACGGGGTACTTAATCTCGTTATAAAGCTCCCGGCGCCGCGCGGTGCGGTCACGTGCCACCTCCTCCTTGGGGCGTTTTAATCCCCCTCGCGATTCAAAGAAGAACTGATTTATTTTCTCATTTTTCACGGCCCCATTGTGTTTCGACCCGTGTTAGGAGGGGTGGTGCGTTGAAGGCGCCAGAAAGTGAAGTGGTTCGGCGAACACGCAGCGTGGCCTCGTTCCGATATTGCCATGGGGCCCTTCTCGGAAGTTTAAAAGTCATTAGAGCCGGATGTGAAGTAAAACACTTCCGCTCCCCCCTCGCGTGCAAAATGGGAAAGAATCGCGAAAGAAGGTTTTTATAAGGAATGCAAGGGATGATTCAGTGGATGCTCTTCTGGTGATTTCATTTGAAAATGTGTTTTCGTGGATACAAATACAAAATTAGCAAACAGGGCATATTTTCGTTCTATTCACCATCATCATCATAAGCATCATCATCGTCGTCGTCGTCGTCATCATTGCAATCATCATCACTACTACCATCATCATCATCATCACCATCATCATCATCATCATCACCATCGGCCTATCTACACCCGCTGATGGGCAATTGAGAGAGAGAGAGAGAGAGAGAGAGAGAGAGAGAGAGAGAGAGAGAGAGAGAGAGAGAGAGAGAGAGAGAGAGAGAGAGAGAGAGGAGAGAGAGAGAGAGAGAGAGAGAGAGAGAGAGAGAGATACTCTTTATTACAGAGAAAGCAGAGAAGTTGGCCAGCATGAAATCGCCAACATGCTACTCATGGGGAAGAGGAGAGATGCCTCTCCCATGAATCTCACATAAACCCGGTCCTGTGCTACCGGTGTCCAATTCATCCGCGCAAACGTCTTGATTTCTCCTGCCCTTCTAACTTTCTGCCGTCCCCTACCACGCTTGCCTTCTCTAGCGATTGCCTTCTGTTAGACAACTTCAAAATTAGGGAGGACAGATCACCTGCTCTTTTATGCCACCGGGGATAGCTGGGTTCGATTTCTGTTTACATTTTTTCTTGGCAATTCAGTTATTCTCGTCCTACTCCTCCTCTGCAAACTTCCACTGCTGAGTTTACTGTTATTGTCACATTTCCCCGTTCTGATTGTACCCACATATTAGCCGTTCTATTACAGAACACAGTTTATGGTGAACACTGCTTTCAGAGTGCGAGCTATCGGAACATCCACGCTGGGGGTCACCGCTAGGGGTGCAATTTCCAATTATTAATTCGATCGAAATAATTCTTCGTGACATTGGATGCTTACGCTGAAACCTGAACGGCGGCCCGATATCCCGGTACTTAAAAAAGTCTTCTTTCCCGCCGCATCGCGTTTGCGAGTTTTTCTTCGCTTTCCTTTCGTCTTTTGCTTTCTTTCATCCGAACGGCGTGCCGTTAGCGGACCATGTATACCTGGAACCTGCGTACTCTGAAGGTAAATACCTGTATGATGCACCACTTATGGGACCAACACTAGGCGCACGCAAGATATAGGCGTGAAGAAATATTAGATAAGAATCACTGCTGGTGGCGATATCAGTGCACACGAAGAATTGTTTCTAAAGGGAGTACCTAACGCTGTGATACAGTCGCTAAGGTGTCGTGGTACTAAACCAAGGGCGCGGGTTCGATGCGGGCCGTGGTCTCCATTTTCTCAATCCAGGCAAAAAGCGCGAACGTCCGTCTGACGAAATTTTGGAGCACTTTAAGATTCCATGCAGGTTAAAACTTATCCGGAACCCTCACACCCAGGCGGAGTCCAGGAATCTTTGAACCCCATAATTTTGTTATTTCTTTAAAGTTCCCAATGAACGCGCTATGGGTCCATGAGAGGCGAGCGCACGTTGGGTCTTTATTGCTCCTGCATGCAGGCCCCCTTTATTCCTATATAAAGTACTTAGAGAATCGCGTTTTAAGCTTAATCGGGGTGGAGTAGTGAAGTCGTTTCAGCACGCATAACTTGGGTCACTGCTCATCCTGTGGCTGGGTTGGGGGGGGCGCGCTCTAACGGCGCGCAATTTTTTTGGTACCATCCACTGTGTACCGTTAATACCGCTTGAATTTTCGACTCATAATGCATGTAATGCCTTCACGTTAAGCATGACTTTTGCTTCCAACCTACAAGAGACAAACTCTCCCTTTACGATTTGATCAGGCGCTAAGGCATGTTCGCGACATAGAAGACTGCCAGAATGATATTAGGGTGAAATTAGACGACAGGAGTGAAACGCTCACCAAAGTTGGAAAAATCGCTGGAAATCGACAGTCTTTCCGCAGAAGTGTCTGAGGCACGAACTGAGGTTTCAAACCAAGCTACACAGTTCGATTCTCTGACCTACGCCACAAACGCCGTTGAAGACCGTCCCCGCAGGAATTCTGTGTTTTTTCGTGTTATCCCCGACTGTAAAGAAACACGGATGGAAACCGAAAAGAAGGTTGTGGCAATCTTGTCCAGCTGCACAGATGAACATTTTCACACAGAAATCATTGAACGTGCGCACCGGCTCGGCTCATTCTCTCAATCTCGATGCAGTCCCGTGATTTTGAAATTTAGTCAATGCAAGACAAGACAAAAAAATTCGCGACAATCCACCCTGCGAATGTGGTTGGAACGTAAAGCTGTAAATGGCCCCAACAACGATTACCCATGTAACGTCAATTAAATTGACTCACGTGGCTCTACAAATAGTGAAACCAGACACAAGAAAAATGCACTTACCCAACCCTTTATTAATTCAAAGAGATATTCTGTGCTAAGGTTAAATCAATGCATGATGCATGAACAGTGGTTGGTTGTGTTGTATTGGTGTAGCACATGAGTGGAAACTTTTTTTTATATAAAATTAAAGGAAGCTCAAACCCGCGGTCACACGGTGTCAATTCTCCGTCCCTGCCGCTGCCGAAGGAGGCGACAAGATCGTCGGCAGAGACAGTGGAGGAGAAGGAGAAAGGGAAATATTTTTGTTCAGATTTCTGAATTGCCCGGAGGGCGGCGCAGGGGAGTGGTTCCTTCACTGGAGCCCATATGCAGTCTGCGCCGCCTGTGCTCTGTCAACCAGCTAAAGCTGGGTAGGCAGAGAGAGGCTGGACAGCAGCATTCTCCCATTGCTCTTGTTGGGTAGTTGAAGGGAAGAGAGGAGGGTGCTCATGGCTTAAATCGCACACCCCGATTATGAGACAGAGTGTACCTACTTCTGTGCAAAATTTACATCCAGTGTCGTAGCAATTCGGGTGCATTAGATGAAGACACGTGGGGTGTCGGAAGGAGCCGCGTTGTATTAGCCGTAGGGTAGTTTGTTGTACTCTGGAAAGTTCAAGATAAGGCGAGGGTAGGGTCTATCTCTGAAGGCGATAACGCTGGGTTATGTCTCTTAAAGTGACAAGCGGTTCACTGTCTTCGTGCAGCTCCATAGCCTGGGGTGTAAAAGCGCTGGCTTGTTGGTGGACGTATTCGTTGCCTTCTATGGAAGCGTGAGCTGGCGTACAGATGAGTTGAATGGATCCGGTTGGGGAGTAGTTTTTTAGCACACCCAGTGCATCTCGAGACACCCACCCAGACTGGTAATTCCAGCAGGATTCTTGTCAACCAGGGGTTGGGAACCTTCCCAACCCCTGGTTGAGTGAGAGCTAAGGTGATGGCTGCTTCTGCTGCTGCCGTGATGTATTTGGTCTTGAGCGAGACATCCGCAATGAGGTTGGTTCTGCAGGTATCCACGATGATGGCGTATTGCTATCCTCGATGTTTGGAAGCGTCTGTGTAGATAACTGCATGCTGCCGCCGAGGGTGGGGTTGACCGATTGACCCAAAGGGTTCATATTTCTCTTCAGTTCTTGTTGCCAAGAGCCCGGGAATACATCATGTGGTATGACATTCTGTGCTGCACAGCCAATCTGGTGAAAGATGCGGCTACCCACTGCAGGTCTGGTCCGAGTTGTTACGGGGTAATTTCAGAAGCACAGGAAAAATGTGCAACAACTTAGAAAGGTACGCGGCATGCCAATGAGGAATTAGTGCGCCGAAATTCATTCACGTGGGGTTGACGGATAGTTTTTACTGGATTGCGTTGGATTTTCGGAGGACTTCGTGTCCGCCGCATGGCAATGTTTCTGGCCGCTTCATAGCCTATTTCGCTTTTGAGCTCGATTATAAAGCGCAGCCTTTTAGCAAAAGAGTGTGCGCATTATAATCGTGAAAATACATAAGATGAAGACTCTTTTTCCGGGACCCCTCCGCTCTCCTCACCTCGATTCTTTGAACACATTTCATATAAACGCGGCAGGTGTAGAGGTAGCTGAACCCGCCAGTCGATCCGACCCTTTCTCGTCGAGTCCATGTACTCGGGGCTCCTGATACCCGAAGAAATCTCGGAGCTCCCTGCCTGGTAAACAGACAAGGAGCCCATCCGCCGGAGCTTGACCAAGACTCCAACCCCCACTGTTTGTGGTTCCCTACCCTTTACCTGTAAACACATCACCACGGTTGGATCCAGCTTATGTTTCGGGGCTCGGGGTCCGCGTTGTCGCCAATATCGTCACCAAGATTACTCAAGGCGCCCCGTGTGCGGCCGCTCTGAGCCGATCCACCCATTCTCGTTGGCAGCGAGGGGAACCTACCCACCCACTCACATGCGTTCACAATTCAACAAGAATATGATTCTCCCGCATTTTGACAATACGAATGAAAGCTTACGGGGTCAGTAAGTTTTGTCGGTAATATTGTTTTCTACAAAGGCCAATACAGTTTCTGTTTGTTTATCGAACATACTAGCGAAAAATGAAAATGTAGTGTCGTAAAACAACTTGGATAGATCGCTCCGTTCTTTATGATTCACTAAACATAAAAAACTCTAACAAGCACTGACGACGTTTTCGAAAAAAACACATTGAGCAGAACCAGTGAAGTTATCGTCGTCCTAATGCCGGTTTTGTTCGATCATACCTAGGTGCCATTCTCATTGTAATGAATAGAGGCCGGAATTTTAGGAAAAATGCCTATTTTGTTCCTTCAGTCCGTATCAAGCCTATTTAAAATATAAGCTCAAACTAAGGCAAGGGGAGCATTTTTAGCAATAGGTTATTGTGCCTATAGCGCCTATTTTGAATATATAAGCTTTTTCGTGCCTGTTTTGACTAAATGGGATTTTTGGCGCCCGAAAAGGCCTTGTTGTCTTTGTGTTACATATGCCTCTCTTGGATTCTTTAGTCGATGTTCCGCAGCCACCGTTCTCGCTTCAGAAGCGCACAACGGAGCGTTTCTTTCACGCCGTTTGCGAGAAAAATCCGCGCGTCGTTCCAAACACGCCTAGAAGCCCAAACTGTTTGGCCCAAGCCGCCACCACCTCAAACTCGCAACCTCGACCGAGCCGCCAGAAACCCGTGCCCAGTGATACCGCAGACAAGCTCACTGACTTCACCCCGGTCCGCGCAAACTCTTTCGTTCTATGTCCGTCTGACATGCTGTGTCGACGGACCAAGAGGGAAAACTTCTGCCCCCGTGCTTCTGCACCTATTGCTAAGGGAATAAAAAGACAGCAAACAAAAATGAACGCGGCACAGCCGCGTACATGCCGCTCAAGCCCTAAGACGCCTTCTGCGGGAAACCACGTGCAGATCTAAGCCACCAAAGGTTGAAGGTGATTCCACGAACACGTGCACTGTCAGCCGCCCATCGCACGTACACCACCGGCTGGCAATGTTCAGTACGCGTAGCATCAAGAAGGAACAAGAAACGGAGCTTAGGAATGGGGATCTCAGTCTAGTCGTGACACCCGTCGTCTGCCGCGACCGGGTAATCTTTACGGGCATCTAGGAACCTTGCATTAAGGGAATTAGTTCCACACAATCTTTTCTGCTGCCGAATGTTGATAATCGGTATATAGCGCATAGTTAGCGAATGGTGTTATTCCTGCAGCTTCACAAGTCATCCGCTTCTACAGAACAGAATAGCTCAGTAATTTCTACAGTCGTATTGCACTTCCCTGTACTATCCATGGGATCCATCTGTGTTGTGAAGAGCTGAGGAGCTCGTTCTGCTCCGTCAACGAATCCTTCTGACCTAAGTCGGTCTTGGCAAGAACGTGCAGCTGGTAAATTAGACGGAACGGAGAAAAGTCCGGCTAGGGCTCCTCGCAGCCTCCGTGCGCCCTAGTGAGCTCGCGTTCGACAGCCACGCGGAATCTCTCTTCGAAGCCCAGTTGTGTCTTCAGGCAGCAGTTACCGATTGCGCCTCTTCAACCAAAGCTCGTCGTTCCCCGTTCAACAAATCGGCTAAGGACGCAAAACTATACCATAAACACTCAGGTTTCTTAAACAACTTTGCAATAGACAAATGCGTCGCAGGCCAAAATATTTCCCTACGCTACACTTCAACGTAACAGGGCGTATTCGTGTGCTTATTTCGCATTCTCAGTAGAAAGCATTTCAGCAGCTGAGAGATTTGGTGCCACTCTGTCTAAGAATGCTGAGCTCATCTGAGAGGTCCAGGACAGATCCGCCGCCATCCCTGAAGGACCGGTTGATTAAATCTGCCTGACAAAATTTCTGGATTCCTTCAACTCTCAGCCGTCCAGCAGGACCTAACGGCTGTCGAACGGCAGCGCCGGAGAGAAAGCTGCGGGTCGACGCCCTACCTTCGGGGACAAGGGTGTCCACTGCCGCAGTGAGGAGCGAAAGTGTTGCTTACTAGAATGCCACCAGGATCGACGAGTGGCTACGTCCGGGCGCGGTGGAGATATCAAGTCTGTTGCCGGCAAACAATTAAATTTATTTCATTTCACTTCACTGGATTCCACGTGCTAAAATAACTGTAGGATGTTCTGAGTAGCTAACAATTTGATATTCCAAAAAGAATTATATCATGGAGCGTCCCCAAGTACAAGAACGTTTCCCCAACTTGAGTGTAGGTTGAGCGTTGTTTTTCCCGCAAAATTATCGACTGAAACGGGGTACAACTTCAAGCAGCAAATCATTGAGATTCGTGTGGCTTTTCATGGCTTTCACTGTTGTCTTTTGGTGTTGAACCACCCTGAAATTCACGTAAATTTTAAAATAATAGCTTTTCTGCTGCTTATTTTACGGAAGAAAATAAAATTTCTTTCCCGCAGCACATTACGTGGCCGTGGTTTCACTGCAAGTCAAAGATTGGTGCTAAAATAGGCTTCTGAAGCCAAAAGGAATTGAGCCTATATATACCTTAACGGTGGTATTTGGTGCCTATATGTGCCTAAATGGCACATATAGGCGCCTATTATAATAGTGCCTATTAAAGGCGCCTAAAACATCGATTTTTCGTGCCTTAAGTTCCGGTGTCTAGTAATCAAACACAACACACTCAGAGAAAACGGCGAAAGAGCAGGTCATCAGGTTATGACGGGGAGAAATCATTCATGTTTGTCGAAAACTATGTAAACAAATTTAAAGATATAAAAGGAGCGTTTCTAGGACTGGCTTCCGCACTACATACGTTCCGAAAGCTAATATTCCCCGTTTTTTTTTTCAAGCCTTTGTTCTCGCGGGTCAATAGAGCGTTCGATAGACCAGCACGCATGCTTTTCTAGCGGAAAAATAACTCCGCATTCGTACCACCAGCAGCATTAATGCAGCCAGGCATCGAAATGTAACCTGACATTGTGCAAGTGTAGGAGAAGGGGAGGTAACTTTATTTTATGTTGTCTAAAGCTTCCCTCGAAGCTGGGGAGAGGTGGAAAAGAACTCTTTTTATTGCTTCAACCGAACTAGAAGAAGCAGTTTGTGTCTATGTGCTTGTCCTGTTGAATGGATCTCCTGTGGCACCACAACTTATTGTTGCCTGTGGTTGTGAATGCGAATGCACTGGTCGATTCCATGGTGAAAAAAAAAAACCAAGCGGCCAAGTTTCTCTTGTGTAACGACTGAAACTCCGCTTAGCTCTGTCACCAGTCTGGGGTTTTTCTTTGTCTTTTGCGTACCTGCAAAAAAGGTAAAGCAGTGCGTCATTTTTGTGATTCGCTGAAGCTGAACACGGTACCGCCACTAAAGATTTTTTGTTCTTTTTGCACCAGGATGGTTCTGCGAGATAAAAACAAAATTTTTGCGCGATATGTAAACTATCGGGCTGATTCCAAAATGCCTAATTAATTTTGCAGTTTTTAATTTCGTAGTTTGAACACTTGACACACTAAAAAAGTTTATTTAAACTCCCAGTTTTTTTATAAACGTTGTAAAATTGAAGTGGTGAATACCGGGCTGCTAATCATCGGTTTTTTGCAGGTAGGGTTACTGACTTACGCTAAGTAAACTTTTTGTTTGTGTGCAACAATTTACAGCCTTTAAAGAGATAAGGGGAATTGCTTAACTTCTTGTTTTATTTCTCTTCTGGATGACAGCAGGAATTTCACCCTCAAGGGGTTTAGCTCGCTCAGGAACAATTGCTGTACACATGGATTAAAATACTGACATCATGTCGCGGTGCGCATTTTTATGGCTTACTGAAACGGATTAGGGCTAGGAACAGTGATGCTTAGCTGGATATTGTTATCAAAGAACTCTTTCTAAACAAAAATTAACTTCATGTTTCTTAATCACATGCATGGTAAACGAATCATAATAGCATGCGTATATTGACAACGTTTCCTCGAATAGGGTTCTTAGGACTCAGCACGTCAATACCACACATGCCAGACAGGGCTGCGTGTCTTACGGAACATTGACGCCTAAATATTAAATGCGGGAGCAGCGCTGTGCGGTACTTTTTTCGGATCATCGAAAGTCTTTCAGGAACGATCGCTATAATTATACAGCGGAATGCAAGGATTTTTTTGTGCAGCTAATGGTCAGGGCGACAGCTTCAATTGCGCTGTTTCAAGTTTTGTACTCCGCTTTACTACGCTCAAGAACCATGATAACAATCTCTTTGAAATGTATCAGCGGCAAGTTTCGCAACGAATCACACAAAAACTATTTAGAGTTCTGCAAAGTATGTTTCCAGAGTGCCTTTACCGTATACAATACCATTTTCTACTGTACACAAAACGTCACTTTCTGCAATGGATTTACTAGGTTCCTGATATCTTGGGATTCCCGATGTGTTGGGTCAAGCGGGCATAACGACGAACAGGAAGAAATGATTGTTCGGATGAAATGCTCTTCTTAGAACTCGCCAAGTCCGGGATATGTAATAATTCTGATTCCTAGTCGGCTTAAGAGGCTGAATAAAAGAAGCGGAAATTTCGTCATTTTCATCGCGGCATTTACGCAGAAAAGGAGATTTAAAGGGGAGAAAGCAATTTCATGAATTAAAAACGCCTTACCATCGACGCTCCCGTCAGAAGCGCATGTAACCGTGAATATGGGAAAAGGGGGAATCCGGGAAATGGGAAACATGGTGGAAGGCTGAAAGGGTTAGGTGCTTTGCGCCAGACCCTAATTTATGGTAATTAAAAGAAGCACCAAAGAGAAACGTACTGTTTAATATGCAGCAAGCACAGGTAATCGACAGGGATGGCCCTCAACTGTCCGCCATGCTCGCTTGCTTGGGTGATGCAGACTGGTTAATGACGGTGTCGTTGCTCCTGTGGGAAGCCCGGCACTTCACGTTGGTCTGCGTCATATGTTGAGAAGAAACTTTTCTTTTAATTTGAGAGTAATGGAAAGTTTCGAAGCTATGGAGTTGCCCCATTCTAGAGTATAACGAATGCGGAAAGGCTGACACGGATGGCGGCACATTTTCTGAATAGCTCCGAAAGATAAGGGTACGCGGGTGCCACTAGAGCTCGCGGGCGCGTGCTAGCAAGAACTGCAAGTGCCAAAGAATCGACCAGGCTTGTGAGAAGGCCAACGCGCAGTTTTCTACGCATTTGTAAAAACGCTTTCTAGAAGGAAGCCGAAAATTTGAATTGTAAAGCCGGAAAGTATGCGCCTGACACCATTCCTGTCGAAGGCCCTTGAGCAATTTTGTATATGCTCACGCTAAGCAAAAAGAATTGCATGAAAATTGAAAGTATGTGGCGAAATTACGACGGTCATTAGGCAAACAAAGTCAAGGAAGCTTGCGCTCACACACAAGACTTAAATGGCAAAGCTGTTGTGGGTGATCATTGACGGACAAAAAGTTGAGTTTTATTACAGCGTGGTGTTGCGGTTGACGTCGGCGGCATGACATTCGAATGACGTTATGGGGAGCAAGGCCAGGGTGAGCTCGTTGTTTTGGTCGACGTTTTCGTACGCCCCTGTGCAAGCGCGACTTATCGTCTCCAGCGGATGCTTTGTACGCCTGGCCTCTGAAAGCGCGGCTTCTTTCTCGGCAGTAAGAAGTAATCGCCATGTATTCTCAATGATCAGCTACAGCAGCATTGACACTCAAGTCGCGGCTTTTCTGCGGCACACAGCGCATTCGCATGACGACATCAGGACAAAAGAGCAAGGGACGTACGCTATCACGTGTCTATCTCGTTTCCAGCAGGTGCTGCCACGATACGGTAATTGCTGGAGTTGTTTTGTGGCCAATGTTTGACAATCTCCTTAATTGGGTATGATTGGCTTGACGAACGTGCGCTCTAGGCACGCGTGCAAAAGCGCCGCATTTATTTTGTATTTTTAAAACTGCGCACACCACAAGCAAACGATTGCCTCTACAGCTATATGAATTCATGCAGTTTGTGTCCGCTACTCCAATTTCAGCTGTTTGCAACAAGACTTAGAAGGTGACTTGTAATGTTGCTGGGGATCCTGACCTTTTTTGATTGCTCTTAGCTGGAACAAAAATGCTTTGCGGTGACACAAAATAAGTTTACGGAGCGCGCAGTACAGGAATCACGTGCCTATCTTCATCAACAATTGCCAGTATCTTCCCTATTAGCAACGCGATGACATGGCGTAGTGGTGCCTTCTTGGGGAGGCCGCTGACCTAGGTTTAGAACCGGCATTTCTCGCGTGACGGAGACGCTCCCTCAGCGATTTTCCTTAGACATGTAGCGAAAATAGCGCGCAACGGTTCGTACAGAATTGTGTCGCGTAAGGCGGAAGGATGGCTCTTCTCCGTGAATATTGGAGGAACAGTGGCGAAACAGGACAAGCAAAATATAAACGGCTCCGGAGTTATTTCATAATAAACCTATTCAGCTTATTCCTATAGGAGCCAGATGAAAACGCTATTCGCTGTTAAAGCGGGTCGTGCCTATTGAAGCTAATGAAGTTAGACGGAAACAAGGCAGTGCAGCAGCAGCACCAGCACAAGCCGGTGTTGCGATGTTTCCAAATGCGCACATTTTGCTAGAGTTTACGACGTATCGGCAGGAAAGAAATCACCTCGCACAAAAGATCGAATGTCTCAACTGCGGTTCAAGATATTTCAAAGCTCTCCTTGGACCCTGGCCCCTCCATTAATTCAGCGAAAAGTGTTTTTCGGCGTCGCAGAGAAATTCTAACACTTCGTATCCTCCCCTGTGAGATCATGTGGACTTTTATGCCGACCAGCCCCGCAGAACTGCATGTTCACTTTTTTAGATGCGACTGCATCTCATTCACTCGCCTTGTCCCTCCATACGGTGTTGTTGTCCGTCCACACCCCACCCCCTACACTATAAAAAAATAATAGTTAGCGGCGCCCGGTTTCGATCCCACGACCCTGTGGGCGGAACGCGAGGTGCTCTTCCCACTGCGCCACAAAACCGAGGTAGAATACAATGCTACGAACGCGCCTTATATCCTTGACTCATTCAAACTACGTCAAGAAGCTACTGATACAACGCATGATGGGGCAATGATTAACACCTGCAATAAAAGAAAAGAAGGTCCCACTTACAGCAACAATGATAGAGTAAAGGTCGTTGCGACAGCGAAGCCCCAAGTATACCACTTAGAGAGATTGACCAAGATTGGCCAATAAAACATAATAATAATCATAAAACATAATAATCATACGCGTTCCGGACACGTTTCACGCGATTTCAGAATCAATCCAACGGAAACACCAAGTGAACCCAACAATGCGTCGCTTCTACACAGGGTTCCCCTCGCGGGGAGGTGGGCGCAATTTTTTTACCTCTCCTTTTTTCCCTCTCTCTTGCGCCCTACTTCCTTTAGGGCCTTTATTCCCTTCTCCCCATCCGCGCAGAGTAGCATGTAGCAGAAACATGCCGGCAAACCTCTCAGCTTTCATCTGATATAAAGCGTGCTCTCTCTGTGACTCTCTCTATCTCTACTCACATTTACCTTGCCATTATCGGCACTGGCTTTTAATATGTGTTAATACAATTTTGAATAATACTGAATACGTCACCTGTGAAGCCTGGCACAAGTATCAATTTTCCGGTTTTATATCGCCCCTTTTAGGACAGCAAAACAAGCGGTAAATAAAGAAAAATGGAGGGACGACGATACGCACAATGAGCAGTGAGTCATAGCCCAATCACATATAAAGAAAGCCTGCGGGGTGTGCATTATTACATCTGGACTCGAAGACCACGCACTCTGTTACCGACAAGCATGTAGAAAACTGCCGACGAGCGTTAATAGGCGCGGCTAGGTAATAGAAGGCTCGCGCACAATGCAACAATTATTTTGCGTGTGAGCCAGCGAACAGTAATCAAACCAAAATCATGGCGTGACTTGCGGGTTCTCTATGGTCAGATCGACTACTTTTTTTTTGTTGTGCAGCGGTGGCCCGCTTTCTCTTTTCTGGAGTAAACAATGTGGTTCGATCGATATGGAAGTGCAATTGGCCGCAAAACAAAGCGCCCAGCCACAGTCTTCGATGAGTCAGCCTTCACTTAGAGTCAGACCTTTTGAACAATGGCTAGCGCGAGTGTAAGTGTTATTCTTTGGCAAAAGTTCCTAGACTGATGTAGTTTATGGGAATGTGTTACCGGCATGCTACGGCGAGCACGACAAACGAAAAATAATAATAGCAAGCTTAGTTCTCATCAGCGCCAAATATTTTTAACAACGGAGTTGTTTTCGGAACAATCTGACCTAATTATAGCCATGGAATATTAAGGGATGAATGTTGATGTCGACTTTGGGAAGCCATGCGCTTTTGTCAAATTTTTTTAAAAAGCCGGCTATTTTTCTGAACAATGTATTTTCCTTTGTGTTCTCTTTTTCTGTGCTTTTCTTCCCTTTCTTCGGTTCAAATGAATTTTTGTGTTTCTTATTGGTTTTTGTGAGCCCGGCCTGAACTTGTGTGGATCTGTTGTGTGGCCTTTCATGCTTTTGCTTTCGTGCAATGATTTTTTAATACAAATTTCTTCTGCTCTGTACTGTGCTGATTTGGTCTGTAGTGCTGTTGAACTGATGTGTAAGGGATGATGTAGGGCTCGCCAAGATGCAAGTGGGTCGCTTTTTCCCGGAGTCGCTATTTCTTTCTGATGGAGAATAAAATAAAGAGCCAAGCCTAAAATCCCAAAAGAAACACCGCAAGAAACGAACAAGAATCTCTGTCGTAAACCAAAAGCTTTGTTGGCCCAAGAGAAGTCCTGCTGTTAAGACAAAGCTATCTGTTGTTTTTCTCAACGACAAACATTCTTGTAGTCAAAACAGAACTTCCATTTACGCTTCCCTCCACAATGGGCGATAACATTCGAACCATGTGCAACTACTGATGGAACTATTGATTGGCGGCAGTGAGAGCACTCCAAGCAGTTTCCTGAATTTCTTCTCGGTCTGCGCCGGCCGCTGTTTCTTTAGGAGTCTTGCCTATTGCCGTGCGATCATCAGGGGCCTTGCCCAGGCCTTTATCGTACGCACGGGTAAGCTTCTACCCGGCTGATCAGCTATACCCGGATCCGGCTGCTCCATCATCGCCAGCCACCGCTGAAGCACTGCTTCAGCGACGACAGCTATAAACAAGCCATCACCGGGTTCCGCGCTCCTTTGGCAGCAGTGACAGCGCACGAAGCAGTCGCCTCAATTTCTTCTCTGTCTGCGCAGGTTAGTCTCTAATTGCCAGAGAACGTCGCTTTTCTTGTCTTTTTTTTTGTTCTCATTGCTGGCATTTTCACTGTTCTTGTCGTAGCCTGCGCGCTATGCCCAGGAACACGGAGCTTGGAAAGATGGTTGCTGATATGCAACAAACATTAGACGCTGAAACTGGGCGGACAGCGGAAGCTGTTTTCGCAAGATTTCTGTTACAAATAAAAAAATTTACGGTGTTGATGTCCTTGAGCTAAAGAAGGAAGTTGATGAGTTAGTGTGAACCTTTAGCATATGAACTCGCGTGTTGAAGATCTGCGCAGTGAGAACGCTTCATTGGTCGCCGAAAACAAAGCACTGAAGTCAGAAAACTTGGTTCTGACTGAACAGGTAGCTGACTTCGAGCAGTATTCGAGGAGGAACAAAGTGGAGAAAAAGCACGTTCCTTGCACTCAGGGTGAAGATTGCATCGCGATAATGCAAACTATTGGAGAAAAGATTGAATACTCCCTAGAGCCCCTTGACATCGACGTTGTTGATCGGGTCCCGATGCGATCGGAAAACATGAAAAATATCATGGCTAGATTTTGTTCACGAACCAAAAAATCCGAGTTCATTAGCCAAGCATACAAGACCAAAATTTGTCTTAGTGACATTGGTGCGTGGGCCTCAACAGACAGCCCGATCTACATTAACGATCACTTCACCCCAGCTAACAGGATCTTGTTCGCTAAGGCACTAGCTCTAAAGAAGAAAAAAACACGGATGTTTCTACGGACGGACAACTGCAAGGTAAAGGCGAGGAAGACCACTGAGACTAAAGTGCTCCTAATCCACAAAGAATCCGACCTGTACGAAGTCACTTAAACTGACTGCACCAGACATAACATATGCAGATCGTTATCATGCACCAGACATCCCCATCATTCTTGGCTGATGAATTAAGATCGCTTCTTTTTAGCGGCTCTCAGTCTATTATACGTTTAAACGCAAGAAGTCTGCGAAAACATGTCGATGAAATTCACAGTCTACTCGCATTCATTGATAACCATTTTTTCTGTCATCGCAGCTAATAATTCTTGGCTATCGGACGACGATAAGGACCTGTACTGCTTCCCTTCATATTCAATCGAATGCTGCTACACAAGTAACCACGGTGGTGTAGCTTTATTTGTGTCGTCTCAGATGTCCTATAAGGGAAGGTATGATATGGACATCTTGTTAACCAACTTTGAATCTGTCTTTATTGAATTCGAGCCTTCTTTTCTAAATATTGATGGCAATTTTTTTATTTGTGGCTGCATTTATCGTTCTGCATCAACATCGATTCCTGAATTTTGCTTAGCTCTTCAACATTCATTGAACAGTGTGGGCCTGGAAAATAAAAATATGGTTATCTTGGGTGACATTAGTAGAAATTTACGTGATTACTGATCTTCCAGCTGTATTAACCATGCATATACAATTGAGAATTCTTAATTCCAATACCGGTGCTATTTCTCTTATTGATCACGCCCTGTCTAATCTACATACTCCTCTAGGTGGTGTTCTTGTCATTGATATTACTCATCACTGCCTTCTTTTTATATAATTTAACAGTACTCAGCGCCAACGTTCTTTTGCTTTAGTAAAAAAAGTATCTTAGACAAACAAAAGTGCATACTACACTGTACGCCTCCAGGAGTCCCTCTAGAACAGAACTATCGATGTTCTTAAAAGATTCAAATGTTACCCCGCCAGGGCCGAGAGCTGTACGGAGCGTAGCCATGTCAATATCCGCGAGTTAGTTCCGCCATTGTAAATTAATGGGGTATTTTGATTGGAGAGGATTTTAAAATTGACGCTATTTTGCTGAAACAGCCTCCGCTCGTCTTACGTCCGCTAAACGCAAAACCCGCGTATCCTACACTGTTAACAAAAGAGCTCGTAAAAGGGTAGTAACGGCTGTATTTACTAACTTCTTGCGGAGTTTACTACCCCCCCGAACGGTAGGTAGGTCCTACCATTAAGTGTGGAACCGAGACCGTGCACTTAGTAACTGCTGCTGGTTTGATACTAACATTCACTGAAGTAATAAATTCTATGCATTATTGAGCATAATAACTACAGCTCTTTTTCCACACCAAATCACGATTAAAACGTTTTTGCAAATCCACATGCTGTCTTGTATATGCTCCCAATAAAATGCGTAATTCTACAAATATCACTACAATATTTGATTTTTACGACAAGCCCACCGACTCTCTCAAGGTACATTCTGCTGCTAGCTATAAAAAGCAAGAAGATCAGATGTATTTCTAAGCTAACTAAGTAATGCTCGCTCTCCTCGCGCATCCCGTTGGTTTTCTTGCTCAATACAGTTGTTAATTGTGCACGTGTGATATGTGCGTGATGAACGTGTCTGTCGCGCTGCGCAGTCAGCAGATCCACATTGTCACGCGTAGCTTTTTACTAGGTCATGCATGACCAGTTAGTAAAAGCAACTAATTACCTAGCCAATACTGGGACAAGTAACTAGTTAGTGTTCTGCTAGTAAGTGCGCCGACCTTTTTTTTAAGAGTGTAGGGCGCATGCGTCGTAAGAACGACGCAAAAAAATAGCGCGCGCTAGCTCTGCGCAAGGCTGCGTACGCAAAGAGTTAGTCTTAAACGGCCTGTCGGCCGTAATAAAGTGAGCACAGATTGTCTCGTGGGTAAAATAAAGTAGATAGAAGGTATGGCGCAAAAATATTTTACTTGCACTTGTATCTGCATTATTGATAAATTACAAGGAGCAGCCACGCATACATGCACGCCGCAATGTTAAACATTTGCCGCGAGCGCTAAACTTGATACCGTTTTCATGCAGCAAAGTTTTTGCCGAGAAAACATGTGAATGCCTGACCATACGACTCATGGAACATAAGTGTTATTTCCAGGGAGCCCAGTTTGCTCGCATTTTGCAAAGCATTGAAGAGAGTGGGATTGTATCCCTGCTTTTTAAATCAGGCCAATGCTGTTTCGAAACAAAAGCAGGATAATTGTGTCCAAGACCTGTATGGTTGAAGGGTTCCTTAATAGAAGAAATGGTGGTAAGTGCGTAAATTCTTGTTAAGGCGTCGGTACCGGACAGGTTTAAGCGATTTTCTTCCAGGTAATGGAGTGTAATCTGTCACTGGAGTAACCAGTGTAATCTGCCAAGCAATTCCACGTGCGATGCACGGAGAATTGTTTGCAGGGTTACAACATGATGTCATGGTCCCTTTTCCCAATGGCGTGTGATTACATGATTGTTCGCGTTCATGTATAAATCTGCATTCTTGCCAGCAAACTTTCACATGAGAGTTCAGCGCTCTGCCCTGGTTCTTCTCTGTTTTGCCACTGTTTAGTGTGCGCTGTTTTTACATATTGAATCTAATCCAAGTAGCCCAACTTGCCACCCGTTACAGCAGTGGCTCTCGAATGGAGGTCCACAGGCCCCAGGGGGCCCCTCAGGCCTTCACCAAACTCTCTCTCTTCCTTCCACCTCTTTCTCCGTTTACTCCATCGCTTTGTCCAAACATTGCTGTCAATAAAAAAATTCGGCAGCGCTGCGTGACACACAGGTTATTTTTTTACCGCCTTCCACATCATTTACAACACGCCAGCTATGCAAGAAAGCAAGGCACAAAAGGGCTGCACATGACTGTGTGGGAGATTGTTAACTGCAAAAGCCAATATGCTGAAAACATGACAGGCATCAGCACAAAAGTCACTACAAACGCAGACAATGTATATTTTCACATAAATTTGGCTGCATGTGCAAATTGTTCGACCATACGACACGGACCAATAAACTTCGTCATACATACATACATACATACATACATACATACATACATACATACATACATACATACATACATACATGCATGCATGCATGCATGCATGCATGCATGCATACATACATACATACATACATACATAGATACATGCATGCATACATACATACATACTTCCATACATACATACATACATACATACATACATACATACATACATACATACATACATACATGCATGCATACATACATACATAAATACAAACATACATACAGAAAAAAGGGTTGCCAGTCAAGAAAACCTAGGAAAGCGAAGCGGAGAAAGTGGTAGGTCATTGAAAAAGATAAAGAATTTGGAAAGACAGAAAGAAAGTGGGCAAAAATAATCCGCCGGGTGGGATCCAAACCCACGAGACCTACAGAATACCGGTCGGGTGCGGTGACCACTACACCACCGGTGGGGCTATATTTCCCTCCACTTTCAGGGTATTTATGTCAAGGTGTTTTTGTTTCCTTCGCTTGGGGGTGGTAGCCAGCGCCACTAAGACTACTCGCGGTGAAGGGTACCTTTTTTTAAATCCCCGGGCCGTAACTCGAGTGTCTACGACATGGGTAGAGTGGTCGACCAGCGTGGAACCCTCTTAAGCTCCCTATGGCACCACGACTGCCAGAACAGAGGCCCTCGCTATGCATACAGCGAATCAGAATATAGGAATGAGGGGGCTCGTTGAAATAAGACAGAAATAAAGGTTTGCAGTAAAGAAAACCTCGGAAAGCAAAGGGGAGAATGTGGTAGGCCATCGACACAGATAAAGAATTTGGAAAGACAGAAAGGAAGTGGAGAAAAAATGCCCGCTGGGTGCGATCCAATCCCACGACCTCCAGAACACCGGTCTGCTGCGATCATCACTACACCACCGGCGGGGCTATTTTCCCCTCCATTTTCTGGGTATTTATGTTCAGGTATTTTTGTTTCCTTCGCTTGGGGGTGGTAGCCAGCGCCACTCGGACTACTCGGGGTGAAGGGGACCTTGTTTGTAACCTCCGGGCCGTGACTCGAGTGTCTACCACATGTGTAGAGTGGTCGACCAGCGTCGAACCCTCTTAAGCTCCCTATGGCACCAACACTGCCACAACAGAGGCCCTCGCTATGCATGTAGAGAATCAGAATATAGGAATGAGGGGGCTCGTTGAAATACGACAGAAAAAGGGTGTGCAGTCAAGAAAACCTCGGAAAGCAAAGGGGAGAATGTGGTAGGCCATTGAAACAGATAAAGAATTTGGAAAGACAGAAAGAAAGTGGAGAAAAAATGCCCGCCGGGTGCGATCCGAACCCACGACCTCCAGAGCACCGGTCTGCTGCGATGACCACTACACCACCGGCGGGGCTACTTTTCCCTCCACTTTCTAGGTATTTATGTTAAGGTATTTTTGTTTCCTTCGCTTGTCGGTGGTAGCAAGCGCCACTCGGACTACTGGGAGTGGAGGGGACCTTCTTTGTAACCCCCGGGCCGTGAGTCGAGTGTCTACCACATGTGTAGAGTGGTCGACCAGCGTCGAACCCTCTTAAGCTCCCTATGGCACCAAGACAGCCACAACAGAGGCCCTCGCTATGCATACAGCGAATCAAAATATAGAAATGAGGGGCTCGTTGAAATAAGACAGAAATAAGGGTTGGCAGTCAAGAACACCTCGGTAAGCAAAGGGGAGAGAATGTGGTAGGCCATTGAAACAAATAAAGAATTTGGAAAGACAGAAAGAAAGTGGAGAAAAAAATTCCCCGCATTTCCCCGAGGGGAAGAATGTGAAAGTGCGAATGCACGAGTTGAATTTGCGCGGTTCGGTAATGTTCGCGAAAGAGAGATCACACACACACACACAACTACAAAGAAAGAAAGATGCATTTATTCACAGACAGCTATTTGTGTTGTCGTTGTACTAGATTTCTAGAGCGGATCTCAGCTTTGAAATTTCGTGTCAGTACTCCTTTAAGCAGGTGCATTAGCCCGTCTCACGCCCGATTCTTGGCCAATCCCCCACGTGGGTATGTGCCATGTCAGCGGCCAGGCAGCGAGCGCCCATCTCCCCCCGTTGCCAAGGAAGACGAGGAGATTCCTGGCCAATCCCCCACGTGGGTATGTGCAATGTCAGCGGCCAGGCTGCGCGCGCCCATCTCCATGTGCGCGGACATCGCCGGTGGACGCAGGTTCAGGGTCGCTTAAGAAGTGCATTGCACTTAAAAATGCCCGCCGGGTGCGATCCGAACCCACGACATCCAGAACACATGTCTGCTGCGATCATCACTACACCACCGGCGGGGCTATTTTCCCCTCCACTTTCTGGGTATTTATGTTAAGGTATTTTCGTTTCCTCCGCTTGGGGGTGGTAGCCAGCGCCACTCGGACTACTCGGGGTGAAGGGGACCTTCTTTGTAACCCCCGGGCCGTGACTCCAGTGTCTACCACATGTGTAGAGTGGTCGACCAGCGTCGAACCCTCTTAAGCTCCCTATGGCACCAAGACAGCCACAACAGAGGCCCTCGCTATGCATACAGCGAATCAGAATATAGGAATGAGGGGCTCGTTGAAATAAGACAGAAATAAGGGTTGGCAGTCAAGAAAACCTCGGTAAGCAAAGGGGAGAATGTGGTAGGCCATTGAAACAAATAAAGAATTTGGAAAGACAGAAAGAAAGTGGAGAAAAAATGCCCGCCGGGTGCGATCCGAACCCACGACATCCAGAACACATGTCTGCTGCGATCATCACTACACCACCGGCGGGGCTATTTTCGCCTCCACTTTCTGGGTATTTATGTTAAGGTATTTTCGTTTCCTTTGCTTGGGGGTGGTAGCCAGCGCCTCTCGGACTACTCGGGGTGAAGGGGACCTTCTTTGTAGCCCCCGGGCCGTGACTCGAGTGTCTACCACAAGTGTAGAGTGGTCGACCCGCGTTGAACCCTCTTAGGCTCCCTATGGCACCAAGACGGCCACAACAGAGGCCCTCGCTATGCATGTAGCGAATCAGAATATAGGAATGAGGGCGCTCGTTGAAATAAGACAGAAATAAGGGTTTGCAGTCAAGAAAACCTCGGAAAGCAAAGGGGAGAATGTGGTAGGCCATTGAAACAGATAAAGAATTTGGAAAGACAGAAACAAAGTGGAGAAAAAATGCCCGGTGGAGGGGATCGGATCCCACCCTGTGGGCATTTTTTCTTCACTTTCATCTTTTATCAATAACCCGCCGCGGTGGCTCAGTGGCTAAGGCGTTGCGCTGCTGAGCACGAGGTCGCGGGTTCGATTCCCGGCCGCGGCGGCCGCTTTTCTGATGGAGGCGAAAAGCAAAAACGCCCGTGTGTACGAGATTTCGGCGCACGTTAAAGATCCCCAGGTGGTCAAAATTAATCCGGAGCCCTCAACTACAGCGCGCCTCATCGCCTGCGTTGCGTCGGCGCGTTAAACCCTACAATCAATCAATCAATCTTTTATCAATACCTACATGGTAGGATTTTTTGATCGCGTGTTGAACACAATTGGCACTTGCTTAAAGAAAACGTAACGTTTGGATTAACAAATATATTTCTTTAGTTGTTGTCTCTGGCAAACAAAGCTCACCTTGGTTTACATCTGGTCTAAAACGACTGCAAAACCGAAAGACACGCTTATTTGGTGTAGCCAGGTGCAAAAATGAGGCATCCCGCTGCTTTGCTTACAAAAATATTTCAGCCGCTTATCGCGCAGCGTTAAAAAGGCAAAGGCCGTCTTTTTTACAAACATTCTCCCCTCGCTTCTCTAATGTAACCTAAAAAAGATTTGGAAGACAACGAAACCTGATAAAAAAGAACTTATATCTCTTGGATACGCTGAAAACCAGGTCATGCGCAGTCAAGAATTCTGTCGCGTTCTGAATCACATATTCGCAAAATCGTTTTCAAATTGTTCTGATCATGTTGTGGCGGAATTATATGATTGCAACTTTTTTCCTATGTTTTCTATTGTAGTAGATCCTGTTAGTATTATCAGATTCCTTCAATGCTTTACTGGTCACGAAACTTCGGCGCTCGCTTCATATAGGGACCGCGCGCGCCACTACAGGCGCCACCGCCGCACGAAGGTCATCCAGCCGCCGCGCATGCGGCGTATTGGCCGGCTCTTGGCATGCAAACGCTCGCTGCTTTTGGTGTCTGCGCGCTGATTAAGTGTGTTTTTTGTAGTAGTTAGCGATGAATAGTCCAGGTATTGTGTTTATCACCTGCCTTGAATGGGGTTTTATTTTTTGAAGTAAGTTACCGTAGACTTCGGCCGCCAACGGCAACGGCTTCTGTAAGCTCTGGCACAAGCGCTGCGCCATCGTGTTTACGGATTTTAAATCTATATTGCTTCTTTTCTTAAAGCAAAGTTGTAAATACCACACATACGGTAGGTGTGTAGTCACAGACCGCTGCGGGCCTATCGATAATACAATAAAAAAACGAAAAGAAACCAAGTACGCGTCGTTCAGACTATGCTTAATGAATCCGTTGATTGCTCTGGAATGCACAGAACGCTAAAAGAGATAGCCCAATAGTATTGTCGTTTCTATGAGTAGGTACATACTTGAGAACATCTAAAAACGCTGCAGAAACCCGAAAGATCCAAACACGAAGAGATATATGTTGCACCATGTGTCTTTATGCTTCCACGCTTGCAATCCTTGCAAAAACAGGAAGCGAAAAAAGAACAATGAAACTGATTTTATCACACGCAACGAAAAATTTCAATGTTACGAAGGGAGACAAAACAGCATGGTCCAGCGTACAAAAATTTATTTTTTCGCGCTGCGATGGGCAGCACACGGAGGAAACAGAATATTGCCACGTAGCCAAGAACGACGCAAAGCTTTTCTGAACGCAGCGAGCTAGCGATCTCCTGCACTACAAAAGACTAGAATGAAACACAAACGTCGAAGAAGCAGTCCGCAGTGTGACGTGAACAGATGAACGTCGATAAAGTGAGTTGCGCGGCGTTTGCTATGCATGAATTACTCTTGGAACGTTATTAATTTCAGATCCATGGAAATAGGATCGAGAACATTGTCGAAGAAACAAAAAATCAAGATAGCGACAAAGTGGCATCCTTTCCATATCAAACAATATTGCCCGACGGGACGTACGACAAAAAATTCCCCCGCATTTCCCCGAGGGGGAGAATGTGAAAGTGCGAATGCACGGTTGTCGGCCCGCTTGCGGCGCTTGCACTCGGCCCCCGCAGCCCACCGCCTCGCCGCCTTCTCTTCCATCTCTTCCATCGGGTTTGTAGTATCACGTGTACACCACGCAGTTATCAAGCCGCTATAACGCCGCTGAGTCGCCAACGCACGCCGCTGACGACGTAGTTTGAATGCGTTAAAGATATAAGGGGCGTCACTAACACTGATATCACCGTCGCGTCCGTGGCTTGGTCGGTAGAGCGTCGCGCTGCGGCCGCAAAGTCCTCCGATCGAAACCTGGCGCCGGATGCTGTTTCTTTTTTAAATATAGAGGAGCACAGCGGACGCCGCCGCCGCCGCCGGCGGTGGATGGTTTGGGGTCGCTTATAAAGTGCATTCGCACTTAAAACAGCAAACGGGCGATCCGATTGAAACGCCAGATAAGAAACCGGAATCGGCCATGCGCGGTTACAAAACAACCAAAACGAACCCCAAGGGATAGCGGAAATATGAAAAGTAAGAGCACAAGGACGTCCCAAAGCTTCTTACACGCGAGCCTGAGCACAAGGTTATACTAGTTTGCAAACAGGTAGTGAAGCACCGCTACAACCTGACTGATATGACAAAAATCCGGCTTTAACTTAGCCTTGTACAATTGTAGGTCCACGATGATCTCAAAAGGGTACATTGCTCTTTCCATTCTCACACACAGTGCATTTCCACAGACTGTCGCGCACTTATAATCGAAGCTGAAATCTCCCGTTGCTTGCCTTGGAATGGCGCCCCTCATTTCTCACACAGCTGCCCGTCGCTCGGTCAACAGTACAAGGAAACATTTTCTGTGGTATCGTTGTACAAGGAACGACATCCCGGGATGCAACACATGTTCGGCATCGTCGTTGCACTTCTTAAGTCGCATCACAAGAGCGCGATATGCACGTTACATTTTTTTCCCACACAAAACAAACACAACTCGCCGTGGCTCCGCCGTTCGAGCCAGCGCAACGCCGCCCGAGGAGTGACCTCAGTGAGAGGGTGGCACCACCGCGCGGCGGCCAAACGCAGCATATGAAGCTCTCCCATTGAGTTACGGAGCAGTTTCGTGACCAGTAAAGCATTGAAGGACTCTGGTATTATGAAGCTGAGTGGTAACATGAAACCTTCTTCCAGTTGTGGCGTAGATGAAATTAATACCAAGTTCTTAAAAAAACACCGAAGTGTATTCGTCAATAATCCTGTGACACAATTTTTAAATGCAGAGCATTTCAGTAACTCACGATGTCACCCACGTTGGCGTCCGTAGTCCGCATCGCTCCCCCTACACTATATAAAAAAATAATACTTACCGGCGCCAGGTTTCGAACCAACGACTCTGCGGACGGAATGCAAGGTACATGGTACTCTACCCACTGCACCACAAAGCCGACACAGAATGGAAGGTTACGAACACGCCTTATATCCTTGACTCATTCAACCGTCCGCCACAGGTGCGCCCTCTCCCCCGCGTCCTCCTCGCCTTCTCTCCGCTCGCAACGCCCTCTCTCGCCGCGTTCGGTTCGGGCGCACAACAGGTGGGGACGTGCGCAGCACCCTCTCTCGCCGCGTTGGGTTCGCGCTGATCAACAGTCGGTTCGCGCGCAAGAACAGGTGGGGGCGCTCGCATCGCGCTCTCTCGCCGCGGTCGGTTCGCGCTTAAACCGCATATGTCATTCGCGCGTGCTCCGGTCGCTAACATCTGTGGCGTGATCGTGACGTTAACATCACGCTTTCGTGTGGTGGCGCAATTTTGCCGCTATAACACTCTCTCGCGAAGGGCATTGGATTGGATTCGATTGGATTGGCTTTGCTTGGCTTGGATTGGTTTGGATTGGATTAAAGGGAATTTTGTTGGATTGTGTTGCGTCATAGCCGCGCCACGTTGCGTCATAGCCGCGGCAGGGGGTTCACGGCACGTTTCACGTTTCACCAGCGACTTCATCGGCACAATGGCGCCGGCGTTACATCATTGGAAGAATGGACAACTCCGCCCCCTCACTTGGACGCCGCGAGCACGATCCTTTCTTTGTGGGAGTTCGTGCGAGCAGCAGACCTGACCGGACGACTCTGACGGCCGCCCCACTCCCTTTCCCTTCTCCCCTCTTCCCCAACTAGGCTACCAAGCCCCCCGTATCGTTAATAAAGTTTCATTCATTCATCGACAATGTCTACGCTGGAAGACAACAATTACAACAACAACCAATACGTAATCCATACGACTTGCAGGCGCGCCCCCCGCGGAAATGCTCTGCATTTGATCGTGCCCCTCGCGAGGGGGATGTTTTTTCTTGCATCCGCTGGACGCGGGGCGCACGTTTGCTGCGTGCATGGAGGAAAGAAAAGTTTCTCGCCGTCGTCGTCAAACCGGCGCCGTGAACTTGCTGTCGTTTCATTTACATGTAAACATAGCAGGAAGTAGGCGTAAGTACACGAAGGAAGGGAACTGTTACATATTTTCAATCCCTCCAGTTCTGTGCTATGCCAATTTACTGGAATTTGAGGGGGGTCGTTCCTGTGTTCAAATCCGGTAACCAGAGCTCTCAACTTAAATTAGCGGCCTAAATTATTAACTTCTATTTCCTGTACACTTTTAGAGCACGTCATTCATTCTAACCTGGCATCGTGTCTCGAATACAACTCATTTTTGAGCTCATTTCAACATTGCTTTTGGAAACATTACTTATGCAAAACGCAGCTTCTAACATTCACACGCAAAATTGCATCAGCTCTGGATCGCGGTTCACCTGTAAATCGCGTCTTTGTAGATTTTCAAAAAGCGTTTGACAAAGTGTCTCATCAATTGTTACTTCTTAAGCTCAGTACTCTAAACATTGACTCTATTGTATTTAAGTGGGTAGAATGCTTTTTTACGAATCGCACCCAGTTTGTGACTGCTAACGAATACAATTTTCCCCTTCCTGATGTTAAACCTGGTGTACCACAGGATTCCGTATTAGGTCCTGTGCTCTTTTTAATATTTATTGTCGACCTTCCTAATAGTATTAGTGCTATAAACTCCTCCATAAAACTATTCGCGGATGATTGCGTAATTTATCGCGAATTTCATGACCAAACAGACAACATTAGTTTACAAGCAGACCTCGACACTGTCTCACTGTGGTGCAGCAAATGGCACATGACCGTAAACACAAACAAATGCAAAAGCATGCCCATTACGCGCAAACGTTATTCACAGAAGCCCTTTATTTACAGCATTACCGGAGCCATTTACGGATACGTTACATCATACAAGTAAATTGGTGTTCATATCATCAATGGCTTAACATGGCACACACACATTAATTATGTCTGCAGCAGCGCAAACCGTTCCTTAAGGCATATTCGCCGTAATTTCTCTCATGCTTACGCGTGAAAAAACAGCGCTAAAAAGACAGGACAAGAAAGGACACAGGACCACGGCGCTGACTAACAACCAAATGTGTTTTATTTCTTCAGTTAGCATATATACTTCACCACTATCACAAAGCAATGACAAACAAATTGATTGGAATACTCAGCCTGCGCAGAGGCTAAGAGGCGATCAATCATACATGAATTTTATCTCTTTTGGAAGGAGGGAAATCGAGGGGATGCTAACACATGCCTCGCCACTGTGGTGTATGTGATAGGCTTCTGAAATTAGACGCGCGCATTCATCATGGTATTTTGACAAGAAAGTGGTATCTTCAAAAATTGGGTGGCACTTGCATTTCTTACAATTCCTACAATGAATGGCTAACTGACTGTCAGCAGCTTGTTTTTTAACCTTGTTCGAATGTTCCCGCAAGCGGTCATTCGCACACCGCTCCGTTTGACCGATATAATAATTCCCGCACGAAAGAGGAATTTTGTAAACAACACCTTGGCGACATTCAACAAACTTCTGCTTATGTTTCTTAGTACATCCCCTTGTTTTCTTCCTCCCCTCTCGATTCACTTTCTGGCACAGACTACCGAGCTTATTTTGGGCAGAAAACAATAGCTTGACGCCTGCCCTGCCGACAACCTTCTTGAGATTGTGCGCCACCTTGTGCACATATGGGATGACGGCTATTTTTTGCTGCGAGTTTGTCTCCGATTGTATGGCAACTGAGCATTTTTGTATGATTGTATGGCAACTGAGAATTAAGTTGTTTTGAACTGACGACTGAGCACCCTTCAGATAACAAACTACGCTTCTTAGACTTGGAGCTCGCGTTCTCAGATAGCCATGTCTGTTGGCTTTATGCGCCAAGGTCTCAAAAGAGCCTTCTTCCTTTTTCGTCTGCCCACTCGAAGATTGTAAAACGCGGCATTGCAACAGCGTGCATGAAGGCGGCGCTAAGTAGGTCTTGTGACCACCAAGTTGATGAAAGTTTTCTGTCGCAAGTAGCACGCCTGAAGCTTGCAGGCTTTCCAGCAACGCTTTTGGCTAACATTGCTGAAAGCCTCTTTGCAGGCCTTAAGAAAAAATGCTCAGTTGCCTTACAATCGGAGACAAACTCGCAGCAAAAAATAGCCGTCATCCCATATGTGCACAAGGTGGCGCACAATCTCAAGAAGGTTGTCGGCAGGGCAGGCGTCAAGCTATTGTTTTCTGCCCAAAATAAGCTCGGTAGTCTGTGCCAGAAAGTGAATCGAGAGGGGAGGAAGAAAACAAGGGGATGTACTAAGAAACATAAGCAGAAGTTTGTTGAATGTCGCCAAGGTGTTGTTTACAAAATTCCTCTTTCGTGCGGGAATTATTATATCGGTCAAACGGGGCGGTGCGCGAATGACCGCTTGCGGGAACATTCGAACAAGGTTAAAAAACAAGCTGCTGACAGTCAGTTAGCCATTCATTGTAAGAATTGTAAGAAATGCAAATGCCACCCAATTTTTGAAGATACCACTTTCTTGTCAAAATACCATGATGAATGCGCGCGTCTCATTTCAGAAGCCTATCACATACACAACAGTGGCGAGGCACGTGTTAGCATCCCCTCGATTTCCCTCCTTCCAAAAGAGATAAAATTCATGTCTGATTGATCGCCTCTTAGCCTCTGCGCAGGCTGAGTATTCCAATCAATTTGTTTGTCATTGCTTTGTGATAGTGGTGAAGTATATATGCTAACTGAAGAAATAAAACACATTTGGTTGTTAGTCAGCGCCGTGGTCCTGTGTCCTTTCTTGTCCTGTCTTTTTAGCGCTGTTTTTCACTCGTAATTATGAACCAACCAGCCCAAATGCGTACCTTATTGCAGTTCATTTCTCTCATGCGGCATCCTCCCTTAGGTTAACACTTTATCGGACAATAATCCGCCTTAAACTATAGTATTCCTCGGCAATCTGGGTCCCTGCACAAGAAAACCCAATTTCTCTTCTAGAATCTGTACAAAACCGCTCAGCTCGATTTATACTTTCTCACTACTCCCGTACCTCCAGCGTTTCGCTAATGAAAATTACCCTGATTCTACCAAGTTTGCAGAATCACCGAAAAGTTTAACAACTTTCTCTGTTTCACAAAATATTTTTCCATAACCCATCTATGAGACGCGAGCTTTTCTCGGGGCCCACGTATATCTCATCTCGCATTGACCATCTGTTCAAGGTTTCCGTTCCATCTGGCCACACAAACGCACTCTCCGATTCATTTCTCCCTAACACGTCTGAGGAATGAAACCTCCTCCTCCACCACATTGTGTTTATTGAAGGTCCTGCATCATTCAAAAATGCACTATATATGTGGTGTAGCAACCTGGTTTCTGAAAATTGTTTCGTGTCCTCTTACTGCCTGCACTTCTACACTGTTACCTGGGTCATGCACTGTACACACCCCCTCTTTAACGCCGTAAAGGCCGCAAGGGTTCTCTAAACAAATAAATAAATAAATAAATAAATAAATAAATAAATAAATAAATAAATAAATAAATAAATAAATAAATAAATAAATAAATATTTCACGATTAATTTACCTGTACATTTCGCAACCACAGAAGCGGAAATTGTTTGTGGGCGGGTCACGGCCGACTCCATATGCTCGCTGAAGGGTAACATTACAAGAGGCAACTCTTTTGCCAAAGACGAAACAAAAACAACACTCAACACATCAATATAACAAGACGCAAATTCGCACTCATGAAAGTTCACTAAATCTCCGATTTTTCGTTCACACACATGTTGATCAAGTTACATACAAAAAACGAATGTTGCGGTAATTTCAACAAACTAATGAAACAAAGAAAACTAATGAATGCACATAAGGAGCTGTACAAAATAAATCACACTGCTTCTAGCGGATAACACACTGTCAGCGACACTCCATTACTTTACTTAATTTAACCAACGTTTAACTTTAGATTTCGCCTTATTAATTCAGCGTAACATTTTTCTATGTCCTCGGGAAACTGATTGAAATAAAAAGGAACGTAGTATACTCTGCACCGTTTACCATAGTTGTCATGTGTTCTAGGTAATTCGTAACGTTCTCTTTTGCGTAGCACCTTAGGTTTTTTTACTACATTTTTATATCAACTGCAAAAGAAGTTTCGCAGAAGTACTACTAGATTGTACCGATCCACAAAAGAATCCACGCCGGCAATGTAAGTTTTTACCCCTTTGTTCAAATTTTCGAGGCCCGTACCATATAGAACGTTATTAGATATTCGATCCAATAACTTTTCTATTCAGTGTATTCCGGTTTGTGTGCAGGAACCGTAGAGTGACATTCCATATCGCCGGCCTTAAAACCAGCCGGTGCAGGTTCAGAAAAAAGTATATTTTAGTTTATTTAACTGGGCGGACACGGTTCTAAGGCGTTTCATAAAGTATTCAACGTGAACCGCCAGGACATGTGCTCGGGACATGAGCGCCCAGGACATGTGCCCAAGACATGTGCTCGTCCTCCATCACTTGTGAAAGGCCAAACGGAATCCCGGCACACTTATGTTTGAGGACCAGTGTTCTGCAGTGTTAGCATTGCGGCACACGTGCAGCAGTCCCACCAAGGGCCGAACACCGCCTGGGCCCCACAGGGAGTCTAGTCCGTGCGTCCGTCCGTCCCTGTCGTTCCCGTTCCAGCCTCCCCTAGTCCACCGCTCGCCAGGAAACCTTAGCGGCCACTCGCTTCTTCCTTGCTCCTGACTCGCTCCAGTTGAAAAGTACTGTCACCCCGTGGGCCGAATCTGAAGGACAGAACTAGAGTACACTGGCAAAGTGGAGCTCCAAGGGTGAGACACCAACTAGGGTAACCGCAGGCCATAAATATCTGTCTTTTGAAAAACAATAACAAAGAGTTTCACCGCAAAATCATTGAAAGCGCCGTAGAATGCAGAGCAGAGCTAACATGTTTCTTCGATGAAATATATCTCCCCGGCTTCATTTGGCCCACTTTCGTTTTCTGTATTAAGTGCAACCAAGGCTGTCCCACCGGCGATTGCGTCTTTGTCTGACCTCCCGGCGGATCCTGACATTAATGCTGGCGGCACGCTCCGTCCAACACCATCCCCGTATTTGTGGGGTCCTCCATCACCGCAATGTAAATGTTGCGCGCAAATTATCCCTTGTGTCCCTCTGCATGCAACAGTACAATCCGAGAGCCGTGTTCTCCCGCCCATCTGGGCGCCCTCACCCCAGTGGCCGTCTAATGTAATTGGGCTGGTGTGGTGGACCTACTTTGTGGAGCGGTATCCTTCCGTCACGTTACTTCCGGCGTTTTTTCATGGATATTCAGTGCCTTAAACGAACACATACGGGAAAAAAAATGTTTCAAAATTTGATGTTTCAAAATTTGTATGTTTCAAAATTTTAATGAACAAAATTTTAATAATAACGAATTACTAAAAAAGTCTCAGGTCATACGAAATAACATCAAATATATCTGGCAAATAAAATATCAGGAATAGGATATAAAAAAAATCAGATCCCAATCTTGGTGGACAGCTCCGGTTTCTAAACCTCGAAAATAGTGATAACGTTTGTGGAATGCTGTTGACTTAGTAATGGCCTTATTATTTAAATCCATATCATCCTTCCCAATCATGATAATCTAGCAGTATATAATTAGTTTTCCCGGAGCCCTACTTTACAATGTTTAGCACATGGTACGCTAATATTCAACGTTTATTCGTCTATTGTGGATAGTTAAACAGCTGTTGGAAGCTCACGTGGTCATGGCGGCCTATTCCATTGAAGTAATAAAAGGACCTGAATAGACGTCACAATATCTTGCTTGTCTTGATAATATATATTTTGACTCAGCACATTTCCAATGACCAAAAAAATTCCACCTCTATATAAAAATATCCTCCTAACCAACATTTTCCTCTATTTGTTACGGAGATACCGGAATCACTCATTAGCTCCCGGCATCTCTACTCACTCACAGCCGTGTAGCTGAAATCCCCGCACCGGGAGTAATCGTCACAGTCGGTAGCGAAGATGCTTCTGCTGCGGAGTTACTGCAGCCCATCCAGAGCGCTTGACGAGGGAACCAACCGTAATCTCTTTGCGCCATGATTATCCCCCCGTATTTTTGCGATTCGGCTCATCGTCGGGAATTACCATCAGCCGATTTATTTCGTTTTTTTTTTCATTAATATGTATTCTATCACACAAAAATCAGTCAGCGCCACAAAAAATATAAAGCCTTGTCTTCCCTTTCAACCCGGAGGGAGGGGAGTATGCGAGGGCGAGAAAAAACACTGCACGTCAAGGACTCTTTTTTCTTTCTTTTGAGGGCTGTCGTGAAGATATATATCAAATTATCCAGACCACTGGGTTCCGATGTTGCGTTCAGAGTAGTGTGTGACGCCACAAGATACTACGGTAATGACAAGTATGAATAGCAAACAGGGACGAAGCGATTCGAGTAATAGATTGTGGAAGGATAAACGCAGTTGGGAAAGCAGGAAAGACGACAGCAGACTAGAGCGCGCACTGAATAATGCGGGTATTCAGATATTGAAGGTAGGCTAGGTTTCTGGAAAACAATTGCACAGTTATTGACAGAAACTGATGCCATTCACCAAAAATAATTATGCAGCAGTTACCTTCCGAGGTTATTCTAGTGAAGAGTTTTCAAAAAATGCTTTTCGCAGAGACTACAGTTTGGCGACACATTTATTGATGTTTGGAACCTACTTTGATTAAAAAGACAGCAACTGCATGCACCTTAGTTTGAACACTGCCTTCAAAAAGCTGCATGATGACGGTGAGAACTGTAAACACTAACGCGGGTGAGGCGTGCAAACTTTCGCAGACTTTTCGATCGCCAACCAAAAGACCGCTCATGTCCTAACTGCGCCAATTGTATTTTCAAACAAACTGCGACAACTGAAAGCAATTTAATTTCTCAATAAACGGCGTGTAATAATGACATTTAATGGCAAAAAAATTGTAGTAGTGATTTTTTTCACCACCAGAAATTGGTTTTCCTTCCTTGGGACCAAAATGCAAAAAACTGCTGAAATCCCTGATGAAATAAACAAAGAAATGAGTGAATTCAAAGCACAGTTCGAGCGGGACATGAGATGCAAATTCAGAGAGCTCAAAAAAAAAAAAAAAAAAAAAAAAACCTGCGTATTCCTGCGTGAGCAGTTCGAGGAGGCGAAGCTATAGAGCGTGCTGAACTAGCCGAGGAAAAGAAGACTTTAAAGGAGGCTAACGAAAAACTTGTGAATGAGCGTGAAAATTTGAAAAAACAGGTATCCGAGCACGAACAGAGAATCACTGCTTCAGAGCAATACTCACGAACTTGTAACCTGGAAATCAAAGGAACCCCAGTCATGGAAGAAGAAAACCTCCTGAGATGCTCCAGCAGATCGGCGAGCTGCTGGAGGAAAACATTCAGGAAAGTGACGTAGAAGTTTGCCTGCTTCTACGTTTGCCTGCGTAGAACTGCTTGGCATGGCCATTGCCCAGAAGAAGGCCAAGAACTGGCGCTTTGTCTGGACGAATGGAGGAAAGATTATGACAAGGAAGGATGAATCGGCGCCTATCTTACACATTCGGAATGTCCAGGATGTTGACCGGATCGTGTAAAAAGTGGTAATATGGCTCACGTGTACGACTCCGCCGCTCCCCCCGCACTGGCTTCCAGCGAATGTTGCCACTACCCCAAACAAAAGATTAAACCGACTACCGATATTCGCAACCTCCGACAAATAGCACTAACGGCGACCATTTGGCAGCTGCTCGATCGAATGATTGCCACACCCCTTCAGTTGTGGCTCGACGTGCGCCATTTATATAGCCCATGCTATATTAGGTTTGGTCCCTACCTTGGAGCAGAGGATTGTCCGGGCCACCTCTCCGAGATGAACCTTATTGGCGGCTGATCCCACCGTGTTCATTCTGTGCAGGGCATGGACGTCCACAAAGCGTACCATCACCTTGGCCAAGGCGCCGTCACTCCGGTAATTTATATCGTTCACCTGCCCCCACGCCTATGTGATTTCATGTTTTCCTACCTAAGAAACTGCACCTTCTCCATCCGTCTCGACGGATATCCCATCGGTTCCTTCCAGCCACGCCGTTGTGTGCCTCAGGGATGGGTCCTGCCCCCTTACTATTGAATGTGGCCTTGATACCTCTAGCCTGGCGACTTCGTTCTATTCCACACATCCATAGAATACTTTACCAGAACCATACATGGCCAGTCGCCAAGGAACGGAGCCTGTGCTCAAAATTAGTCGCACCGTTGTTCGTTTTTCAATTTATCACTGTAGTACATTACCGGTTCACCAGCCCCACATATATTAAACACCACTATACGGCCCCCATGGAAGTTCCACCGATTAGCAGATACACGACTTGCTGCTCGTATTCATCCCTGAACGGTTGGTGCTCCGATTCCGCCTTCTAGAGGCATTGCAAGCCATTCCTCTACTAGTATATTCGTCGAGGGCAGTGCTTCAGATACTCTTATTCTTACCCCTCTACTTTGTCCGACTATGACACAACTGCTGAATTTTTTTTACCGAGAGATCCCCCTGATATACTCTTGCGGATCCACAGAAATGTACTTTAAATAATAAATACGAGTTAGCAAGAATATCGCACAGTATAAGCAAAGACTGTTGAAAAAAAGGTATTTATTTTCGAAAAGGTACCGGTAGAATTCCCTCACATAAATATAGGCTCTTGCGTAAAATACGCCCCAGTTAATATATTGGCGATTGCGCCCAGGTCATGTGCAGTGTACATTTGTTTGTTTGTCTCATCTTTCTAACAGGACATAACGCATTTTTACAAGGTTTGGTTGAATCAATCCTTGTAAAATTGCGTTGGTGTGGCAAATGTACCGGCATGCACGAGTCCTGTCGTCTCTTTCCGTATCATGTAGCTAACTTGTTTACTTTAAATAACCGCCATGCCACCTTCAAGAACCACTTTTTTACGTCACCAAAACGGCAGACGACTGCACTCACGGGTAAGAAGAGGAGGGCAAACGGTCAAAACGGTGTCTATAACACGTTTCACGTTCAAGGGGTGACCATGGAGACGATGGCGACACCAGCACATAATCTCGCAACGGCCGATGATTATTGCGTTTCTAGATTAAATGCACAAGCAGAGGTAACCATGCCTTTGCTTACTGCGAAACAAGTGCACATATTTGTTGTTTTATCGTGTGCAGCACGCATCTGGCGCTGCGCGCGGCACAACGTGAAGGAGGAGACGAAGCGAGTGCGCCATCCACACTAGGAGCGGTTCGTCCCGCTGCTGCCAGGGGCCGACTGTGTTCGATCTCGGGGCGAATAAAAGGGAGCGTAGTATAACGCTGCCGAAATATTTGATAAAATTAGAATATCTAACCTGCATTGAAGGCTCGGCCAAGCAATGCTTTCATTTTAAAGGGAAGGTTTTTACGCCTACCCCCGAAGTGTTCTGGCGCGACCGTTGGTGTCAACAGAACTCGCGAGAAAAAATAAATGAAGTCACTGGCACCGCCAGGAATCTAACCTGGAACAAATAGAGAGACTAAGCGATCGCCCATTGCCTTACCGTTTGAGGTACGAGCCCATGCGGAGATGACAGAGGCAGGCGATGCAGTCAGCGAGTACATCTGCGAGTTATCCCCTGCGTTCTGGCTAAATGCCACGTGATAGCTTCACGTGACGTCTCGCACCGCTTTGCGCAGCGCCCACGGCTACGTGTAGCACCCATGGGCGCACCCTGCGCACGCGCTAGGAGTTTGTAAAAATTGAAGGAAGCTGTCACCAACGCGTGGCGCGTCACTTTTCCTCCATCTCTGCCGCCAATCTCTTCGATCGCCCGCGGCGGCAGAGAAGGAGGACAAGTGAGATCTTCTAACACCGGGTTATAAAAAAGAGTTGGTACTCATGTGTTTCCCCAATCCAACTGAACCAATGACCCCTCATGCATAATGCATTGATTTAGCCAAAGCTAAGAATATCTCTTTGAAGTACTAAATGGTGTGGTTAACTGCATTTCACTTGTATCTGGTTGTACTCGCTTTTAGCCACATCAGTAAATTAGAGTAACGTGACGGGCGTAGTTATCGTTATTGAATTCGTGTACAGCTTCGCTTTCCAACCACCTTCACAGGGTGGATTGGCGCGCATTTTTCTTTGTGCATGATCAAGCCGTCATTTCAAACAAGAGTTGGAAAGAATGATCAAGTTTCCACTCCTGAAATCGGTATGAAATATGGCTAGCAAAGATAGTCGTTAGCGGATTTCCGTAAATACGCCCCTGGGCTATGCCAACGAGGGCTTAACCATTTAGCCGTCGCGGCGGGCAATAAGATGTTGCCGGCCGCACGCCACATCGCTTGCTTTAGCTCCCATGCTGCACTAACAGATATGGCTGTGACTGCGCACAAGGTCGGTGAATCACTAATAACGGGCGCTCCTTTGGTTGCACCCCCATTCGGATAATTAGATTGTGGCGCACTTTACCAGCCCCAGGAGCAGGCTTCCTGCGAAGAATATTAATGGCACATCCACGGTATTCTCGTTTTGTTTGGGACGTGCGGGAAACATTAGGTTCGCTAATGCACTATTCACGCAGGCGCACGTGGCTTGTGTGTTTGTTTTGTAGGAGTCGAGCGACCACCACGCAATTTTTTCAGTGACATGACTCAAGAAGAATTAAGAATCTCTGTGGAGGTGCAACGTGCTGGCAAGATGAGGACTGTAGTTTGTGGCTTTCATTGAAAAAAAAAACGTTTTTAATTGTTTACCTTATGCTTAGGAGCTCAGTACGTGCCCCTAAAGTGGAATAAATATCCAAGGCATGTGATGCGCTGCGCGGTGAGTCCCCCCAGGGACAAAAGAGTGACTGAGTCAAGGCTCTAGAGCCTAAACGCCTTTGAAATACAGCTGGTCGTTCCCCTCAGAGTTTCCTTGATAAATACAGTAAAATACCTTTTCAGGTTGGACGTTGCAGTGTTATTTATAAATAATTTGCATTTTTCCCTGACGCCAAATAAATAACGTTAAGTGCGCAAGTGCGCTGACATATAGCTCAAATTGAGGAATGCACTCGGAAGCTCAAGTAAAAGTACCTTGGAACTCGGCATAAAATCACGAAAGTTTGGCGCCCACTAATAAGGGAAGAGAAAGTTAGGAAAGATGCCCTGTGTGTTTGTTGTGTTTTCGTCTGAGCATATTTCGCGCTTCCTATAACCCTTCTTCAGTCAAGTACTAGCTTGCCAAACAAAATCGCTTTAAAAATGAAGTCGCTAGTTGAAAAGAAGTATTTTAGTTTGTTGATTTACCTAGTCTCACTATACGTTTGTATTGTCACAAGTGAATTTGGATTCGAATGTCTGCTTGATGAATAAACATGAAACGACCGCCTCAGCTCTGCAATTTTCTCTTCACTGAAAGGGGTCTGTTTCTATTTCTGATACCTAAGAGCTTTTCAACCTCATCCCTCCGAAGTTCAGTGTTTTCTGTTACCTTAGTATATTCAGGAATTCCTGCAGGGGGACGAGGTAGTTAACGCGTGTCCAATTTTTGCTTGACCAATTCAGCATTCTGCTAGAGTGCATTCTTTAGAGCTTGGTTATTGAAGCTTCAAAAAACAAGTCACCTGCCTGTGCCTAAAGAGATCATCTAATTAGGTGTTTTCTTCAGGTGTGTAAGCACTGGCGTTGTAAACGCAACAAAATATGCAATATCAGAAACGAAACACCGCTAAAGGGGGCGTGAAGTGGTTTGAAAAACAAATAGTTGTGTGTGGGTATTTAGAGATGCGAACCCTCAATACTCAAAAATATATATCACCTCTGTTGCAGAAAATCGGCAAATGGGTACATTATTGCTGACAGTTTCAACGGGGGTTTTCTGCTGAACTCGTGAAGTAACGTCATCTTAACAAGCCAATCATAGGTGCACAACAGCGGTTGTAGGAGCAGCTAGCGCGCGGCCAGACCGGCCAGACGGCCGAGGCACAACATAGAATGAGTGGCGCAGGCAACCATGTCACATAAATGGGGAATACGGAAACTGTTTAGTATAGTGGTTTCAACTATTCTTTCTGAAGCTTGCCGACGTCTGCTAACATAGCCTGCAATGTGAGTGACGCGAACATGAATTCCAGAACTGGGAAGATAAAGGCCGAAATATTAAAATAGGGATTTACTGCAAGAAAACGTTTATCGATGCAGCTTCCAGTAATCTGAATTGAAATCTGAAGTAATCTGAATTTCGAGCAGAGCTACTACGTCGTGGCTGTAATGGGAAGATATCTTAGAGTTGTCTATAGCTTACTTCGCGGCACTTACTGCTCTAGTCTGAATAAGCATTCGAACGGTGAGAACTACGGCTAGATCGAAGCATGATTGCGAAAATTGCTTCCGCTACTGGGAAAACAGGATTCGGTATACGTGAGACCACGATGTCATTTCGGCAGGGAAGTTTTGATTATCTTCCCTACCAGCTCCAACCTCTTCTTTCAGCGTTACTGTGGGAGAGGCCCTTGCTGGCCAGCGCAGGCCAAGATATCTCGGAATAAAAGAAACCTCCCACCAGCGGGTGCCCAGACATCAACGCCTAAATCACGCTTAAAAGAGTTTGCTCCTCTTCCTTCTCACTGCCCCAATGTGACGTCAACCTGCGGCAAAGGAATCTGCCGTCGCAGGCACAGAGACAATTGTATTTTGCCCAATTTTCTCCCAGTACTCCGAAGTAGGTGTTCAGAAAGAGTTCAGCAGAACAAAATTGCCATAAATCTCTACGTGCGCAACTGACAAGCTGCCATGCTTGCCACTTATTAGCAACATCTAATTAAAATAACGCGTATTTTAGTGGAAGACCCGCCCGAGAGATGTCTACAAAGCGTAGTCAAGGCAAAGGAGCGGCGGCGCCAGGAGCGCCGTGATCGGGGCGCACACTGGAAAGGTGGCCCGCGCGCCGCGACCGCTAAGTACGGGGGTACGTTTCCCCCTCGCCCGATGGAACGGTCTATATGTTTCTTTGCAGTAGACAATGACGATGGAGTCCCGTACTTCTTAATGATGGCCCTGGGACTCCACAGCAATGGCGCTCGCACACAGCAAGGCTGTACAGTGATGTGATTGCGCGTTGTGAAAGGCACTACTTTAATAAGAGCAGTGGCCGATTCGTTGAAATCATTAAGTCAAAAAGTTATTGTCCGATTGGCTACCACAAAGAAGGTGTTTTAATTGACCACGCCAGTGATTTTTTGGCTGGCAGCCTCACCTTTATTATATGTGCAAGTTCACGCTGTTGAATTGCACAGTCAAAGCCGAACAATACGAACTTGGATACAGTGAATTGTGCTTCATAGCAAACACTCAAAGCTATTCTTCCATAATGATTGTGAAATGTATTTTTATTACGCACTTAAGAATGAATATATCAAACTGTCACCAAAAGCCCGCCAACGCGCTTCCGCGCTGGCTGCGCCTAGCCTCTGAGGCGCCGCGCTGCCTGCATCGGCCGCTTCCGTGAAACGTGCCAGCTCGAGAGATCCGTGCTTCTTGCCTGTTTTGCTTTGCAGCACTCCTATTAGGCAGCTGCCTACCGCGTCATAAAGTACGGGCAAGCAGCGCCGCACCAATCGCGGTTTGGAAATGAGAAGAAAAAAACCCGCCAGACGAGCTATGCTGCTCACCACTTTGGCACTACGGCCATACCTACGTTGCCCGCATTTCTGTGCGCTTTCGTTGGAGCGCTTTATAGCAAGATTACGGCGAATCCGCAACAAGCACTGCCGAAGTACAGGGAAGTTGACTGGATTTCGTCCGTAAGATGTTGCGTGTCAAGAATGCGATTCTCATTCAGCTGCTAGACGCCTTGTTCCGGCTAAGCTCACTGCCTACTGGAAGTAGCTGCACATTTCTCGGCAATACATTTCTTTCAGAGTAGAGTGGTGAATGGCTTCGTTACCGCACTTTCAATTAGCTGTTCACATGGTGTATAAAAAAATCGATACTGATTGCGCGCGGTTACATCGACCTACTTCGAATAGCGAAAAAATCGCGTTCAATCGCGCTGGGCTTGACTGCAAGGTTTTGTGGATTTTCAAAGACCGGCAATAAAGAAAAAAATAGGTCGGTGGTCTATACGGAAACGCATTCAGAGATACCCCAGTTCCTCAAAATATGAACCCTACCTATCACATTGGACGACGAGCCAACTATCATTAGGCAGAATATCAACATGACAAGGTTTACCACACACAGATGACGCTTTATACGTAACCAGAAACGCCTCTGCGATATCAGTAGTGAACAATAAATTTCAGACCGTAGCCACTGCCACTGTCCTCACCATGGACACCACCGTTGCCGAGAAAGCAGCAGTAGCCAGGGCACCCGCCACCATAGCACAGAGCGACTACCTGATCATATCGAACTTGGGACGAATACGTCGGTATGCACCCAGATGGATTCACAAGAAGCTTGTCGCAACTTCTGCGAGGCACTCTCTGACCAGCAGCCTTCCATATACCCAAAAATAAGACACATCCACATGACATCTGCATGATCAGGGTACGAAGTCATTCAGGCATAGTCGGCAATCAAGCGGCACAAACCGCGGTTCGAGAAGCAGTACACCGGGCCATTATGGACAGCCACAACCCTATGCCAACCACCCCCCCCCCCCACTACACGCCCCAACCGCTACTAACACACAACGGCATACTCTCTCACTACCGACTAGACCCCAACCGTTTCCTGGCTCACATAAGCAACTCACAAAAGAGGAAGCAGTCCTGCTTCGCCAGCCCCAAACTAACACCTTCCCCCACAACACGGTCTGGCACAAACTATTCCCTATCAAATACCCACTTCAGTGCATCTTCTGCCCCACACCAGGAGCACTATTTGACATAGTGTGAGCGTGCCCAAACACATCATATTTCCCTCCCAATCCCAACCTTACCCCTTTACAGTGGGCGGCGACGCTGACGAGCTCCGATCTCTGCTCCCAGCTTTGCCTTTTGAATAGGGAACGGAAGGCCGGCTACAACCAGGGCGTCCTGGACTGAGGACACCCCTCACTGGTCCGGAGTTACCGCAATCACAACGGATGGTATAAATAAGGTTTTTCCGCCTCCTCATGTGTGGTCAAGCGGGCAAGGTACCCCATCCCATGCAGACCGGCCCAGCGGCGGTAAGCTCCAATCACAGGCGGGGTAATCTTTTTTTGGTTGAGTAGCTTTGTGCTGTGTGATACGACAAGGGTTAGATTACGAAGTGAATTCGGCCAAATAACTTGGTTATTAGACTGCAAAGAGCGCACAAACAGCCACAAGGTCCGAGGTTTGCTGCAGTGCTTTGCGGACTTTCGAAGGGTGGCACTGCTTGTGAGGGGGGTAGAAAACTGTTTATAGAGTTTAATAAAGGACGCAATATTTGTAAAACGTTTCGTTAACGGCTTTACAAGTACTCTAACGAGAAAGCGTTTGACTTTCCACGTACGACGTCACTGTTGTACCGCTGCCGAGTGATGGTATCTCGGGGTCACTAGACATGCGTATAAAAATGAAAATTTAAAAGACTTCTCCTCAATTCCAGAGCCAATGAATTGAGAAATATTAAGATTTCCTTTTTTAAAAGGTTGTCCAAGCAGTTAAAATTGGAAAATAGGTAGTGAATTTTCTCTTCATGACCCTTGTAATCAGTCCCGCTATATCTCCTATGGCATTCTAACAGAAATCTGTAGACGAGGTACCACTTTTCGGTTTGTCAGTGAAGTACTAACGAAGTTCACCAGGACATCCACAAACTGTCGTCAGGTCGGGACTTCTTTAAAACAAAGAGCCTTCCAGAAAATTTGAATACAAATATTCCTTATTAGTAATATAAAACTACAGGACAACTTCGCTGTTTAGTCTACCGTCCCTAATAATACACCCACTGAAATCTATTTCAAAACAAAATGTCTGGTGACAAAAGGGACGACCAATGATATCACGAACTTATACCTCGCCGTAACACTAGTTCTTTTTCTCAACCTCACCATAACCTCAACTCCCTATAGAGGTTGCGGTTTCATGGACACTCACCTCTTCAAGTGTATACAACGTCAGACATCGCTTCAAACGTCACCTAATGCTTAGCTTCACCTCGAAATTGACTTTAGTATCATCATAATCATCATCTTTATTTCCTTAGAAGGAGGGCGCCGAACAAAAAGCCGTGAAAACAGCTTGACAAGGGTCCCTACGCCCATAAGTTGACAACATGGCAATTCGCATTTTTTCATTTTAAACAGACGAGTACAGAATACATTAGGCACATGACAACTAGAAAAGCCTGAAACAATATGAAAATAACTAGTAATAGTTATACCAGAGTCTTTCAATGCTTTACTGGTCACGAAACTGGTCCGTAACTCAATGGGAGAGCTTTATATGCTGCGCTTGGCCGCCGCGCGGTGGCACCCTCTCACTGAGGTCACTCCTCGGGCGGCGTTGCGCTGGCTCGAACGGCGGAGCCGCGGCGAGTTGTTTGTTTTGTGCGGGAAAAAAATATAAAGTGCATCTCGCGCTCTTGTGATGCGACTTAAGTAGTGCAACGACTATGCCGAACATGTCTGGTGTCCCGGGATGTCGTTTCTTGTACAACGATACCACAGAAAATGTTTCCTTGTTCTGTTGACCGAGCGACGGGGAGCTGCATGAGAAATGGAGGCGCGCCCCTTCCAAAGCAAGCAACGGGAGATTTCAGCTTCGATTATAAGTGTATGACAGTGTGTGGAAATGATGATGATGGTGATGGTTGTAGTTTTTTGGCGCAATGTCAGCTGGGGCAAAGAGCGCCAAACAAAAGTATCTTAAAAAAAATAGTGGCTACTAAAGCCAGAGCAACAATAAAATCAATCAATGGCAATGGTGATGGCGGGTGTATAGGGCCAGATTTGATTATGCGTGATAGGAAATGAGGTTTAAAAACTTGACGTCTGACAAATACTCAAACACACGTTTCACGGAAACAATGGCATGATCACCAAGAAAAAACGATGGATGTATGGGAATATGTTGTATGTAGAGTTCTCTGAAGTGTTTGTGTCGTGTTGTGTGAAGTGCCTTGCATGTGATTAGTATGTGCACTACGGATAGGGCCTCTCCGCACCTGCTGCACTGGGGTCTAGAGGATCCCGTCAGCAGATACGAGTGCGTTGCATGGGTGTGCCCCATCCGCAGCCTACCCAAGGTGACTTCTGTGTGTCTGTTGCGTGTGTCAGTGGTGTACGGTCCCAAGCGTGGTTTTATAGCGTGTAACTTGTTGTCTGTCTGTTCACTCCAGTGTGTTTGCCATGTTCTACGTAAGTGTTGTCTTATGTGTGGCTTGAGGTCTGTATATGGTACGGTTGTTATGTCTACAGTGTTCCTGAGTGCAGCAGCAGCTGCCCTCTCGTCTGCCAACTCGTTTCCAGCGATCCCAGCGTGTCCTGGGACCCAACAGAGGAGCAGCTGATGCTTCTGCGCATACACAGACATGATAGTGTTAAATACAAGATTAACTATGTGGTTTGTGGGGGGTGTATGCGATGACAGTGCGCGAACAACACTCAAGGAATCAGTGTAGATGATAGACTTCGGAATTTGATTTTCAAGTATGTGTCGTACAATCAGTAAAATTCCATATGCTTCTGCTGAAAAAATTGTTGTGTGGACGCTCATGGATCTGACTGCACTGAAATTCAGACCATGAGCAGCGCAGGAGACCATAGTGGAGGTTTTCGACGCGTCACTGTAAAATTGTGCAAGTGGGTATTTAAACTGCAGAGACAGAAAGTGCGGCAGTATTGCAGCTCGCGGTACCCGATTATTGTCAGGTTTCATAAAAGAAAGGTGGGAGGGTCCAGGACGAAATTTCCAAGGAGGTAAAATGTCTGAAAAGGATGATCTGTACACATCTAAAAACGAAGCGCACAGATCCGAGGCTCGCTGTCTCACTCTAAGTGAAAAGGGCAGAGGAATGGATGGGCGATTTACAAAAAGCACAGATGTGGATGTGTCGTTAAAAACAGGATTAAAAAGATGGTTATTCAGCGATGAAATTTTAAAAGCATAAAGTAAGTCCATGCACGTCCGTTGGTTCTCAAGGCTCCACTTATTACACTCGGCATACAGACTCTCGACAGGGCTACTGCGAAAAGCACCCGACGCAAGCCGTAGCCCCAAGTGTAGCACTGGGTCAAGCATTCGCAACGCTGTTTTAGTCGCCGACCCATATACCACACTGCCATAGTCTAAACGAGACCGAATCAAAGCAGTGTAGAGCCGTATTAGGAGTTCTTTGTCGGAACCATACGATTGATTGGAGAGAACCTTAAGTATATTCATTGTTTTCAGACATTTATCTTTACGTTCCTTGATGTGTGGAATGAATGTGAGTTTCTGGTCAAACACAACACCTAATAACTTGTGCTCCTTGTTCACAGGAAGCGACAAGCCATTAAGAGTAATGTCTGGGTCCGGATGGACCCCGCGCTTCCTGGAGAACACAACGCAGGAGCTTTTTGCAGGATTCAATTTAAACCCATTCCTGTCTGCCCAGCCGGCAAGCTTCTTGACACCAAGCTGGACTTGACGTTCGCATATTGACATATTACATGATTTAAAAGATATTTGCACGTCGTCTACATACATATAATAAGAGATTGTTGGTGGCAGTGCCTTTCCAAGAGAGTTCATCTTTACTATCAAGACAGTGCAACTCAACACGCCGCCTTCCGGCACGCCATTTTCTTGGACGTGAACCTTGGAAAGTGCACAACCAACTCTTACTCTGAACGTTCGCTCTGACAAGTAACTAACAAGGGTGTTCAACATATTACCCGAAACACCGACTGACCTGAGGTCACTAAGGATCCCATAACGCAAGCGGTGTCGTAGGCCTTCTCGAGGTCGAGAAAGACAGTTAAACAGTACTGCTTATGCACGAAGGCATTCTTGATGTATAAGTCAGGTGCAAACAGTTGATCGTTCGTCGATCGCCCCACCCGAAAGCCTGCCTGGCAGCTCTCGAGAAGACCATTGTACTCGAGGAAGTACACGAGACTGCGATTGACCATCTTCTCGAAGAGCTTGCACAGGCAGCTCGTCAGGGCTATTGGACGGTAACTTGAGGGGGACTACGGGTCCTTTCCCTCCTTCAAGAAAGCCAATACAATGGCCTCTCTCCAAGAGTGTGGAATGTGCCCCGAAGCCATATTTTATTATATAGATGTAGAAGTGCTTCAAGTGTGTCTGCGTGTAGGTGTTGTATCATTGTATATGTAATGTTGTCTGGGCCTGGAGCTGAGGGTTTACACGTGCTCAGAGCAGCCTTCAGCTCATGTAGTGAAAACAGGGAGTTGTAAGAAGTCTGTGATTTGTTGTTGTCGTGTAGGGACTTTTTTCACTAGAGTCTTTATACTTCAGGAAAGTGTTCGTGTAGTGTGCTGAACTGGACACGTGTTGGAAGTGTTGTGCGAGTGTGTCAGCCTGGTCTTCCAGTGTGTCCCCTGTTGTACTGACCAGGGGCAGGCTGTGCGTCTGTTGTCCTTTGAGTTTGCGTATACGTGTCCATACCTTGCGTGTGTCTGTGTATGAGATTATAGATGTTATGAATGAGCGCCAACTATCTCTTTTTGCCTCACGGCGCAAATGTTTTCTGTATGTCTTGGCCCGTTTGAACAAGAGGAGGTTTCCCGACGTGGGGTACCGACGGAGGATACCCCACGCCTTGTTCTGGGCCTCTCGCGCCCGCCTACAGTCCTCATTCTACCACGGCCTCCGCTGGTTGCGCGGGGCACCAGAGGCGTGGGGAATTGACTTTTCGGCGGCGTCGAGGATGTGCGCTGTGAGCAGTTGGGTAGCTTCTTCAACGTGTAGGTGTCCTATGGATGTGTGGTGTGGTTTGGATGTCCCTGTAAATGTATTCCAGTTAGCTCTTGCTTCATTAAACCTTTTATGGGAAGATGGACTGCTCGGGCCTGTACCTATATACGTTAATGAAGTCGGGAAATGGTCACTACTATATGGGTCCGTGCGCACACCCCACTCAAGACTTGGAAAGAGAATTGCAGAACCAATAGCCAGGCCAAGATGTGAGTATGTGTTGTGACCTATGTTATGGTATGTAGGCTGTTTATTGTTGAAAAGACATGCTCCAGAGGATGTAAGAAACCTCTCTATCAGGCGACACCGGGCATCCGTACGAGAAGAGCCCCAAAGAGAATTGTATGCATTAAGGTCGCCTGTTAGAATGTATGGTTCGGGCAGCTGGTCAACCAGCGCCTCGGAGTCAGAGCTCGAAAGTGTAACATCAGGAGGAATGTATATGAAGCATACGGTTATCAACTTATTAAATATTATTACGCGTATTGCTACAGCCTCAAGGATAGTGTTTAAAGTGAAAGGGTGGCATGCTAAGGATTTCTGGACGATTATGGCCACACCGCCAGAAGAGTGTGTGGAGCCATCCCTGTCTTTCCTGTATATCAGGTAACTATTCAAGAAATTTGTGTGTTTACAATTCAAATGTGTTTCCTGAACAGACATTACACTTGGCTGATTGGTATGCAGAATCTCATACACGTCGTTAAGATTATTCAGAAGGCCTCTGCAGTTCCATTGAACAATATTTTCTCTTCCCATTATTTAGTGTGAGAGCTACTGGAGTGTGTATGTTTATGTGTCGTCTTTCGGGGCTGTGACTCTTGGATTTAGTTTTTGGGCCTGTCTGTAGGCTTGGACGTCGGAGGCCGATCCTTGCGCTGCGTTGCAGGCAAGTCTGGCACGACGTCCATCTCGTCGTCCGATGTCCTGGGTGTGCCCGTCGAACCGGGCCCCCCGGACTTGGCCCCCCTTCGGGGGCCCTTCGTTTGACCCGCCACCGCCACAGGTATTGGAGGCATCAGAAGTGGCACGGGCGGTGCGGTGGCGGTAGGAGCCGGTGCGGGGCCCGTGGTTTCCATGGCACCCTCCAACGCACTGGAGGATGAGGAGGCAGGGACGGGAGCGGCACCGGTCCCGACGGAAGAGGTTGCCACCACAACCGCTGCTGGATCAGCGAGCGGTGAGGAGGTGGGTTGGGCTGCCAGAGGCAACCCAGGGGGGCCGGGGCCGGGACCAAGTATGACTCGCGGTACTGGGTTCCCGCCGAAACCAGACGCCGCTCTGCCCCCCCGGCGAGCTGCGTCGGCGTACCTCCCCAGAGGGAAAGAGGCGACCCTCTTCCGTGCCTCTGGGTGGGTGATGTTCTCTGTGACCTTTACATTTATGATTTGTTTTCCCTGCTTAAATTTCTAGCAAGTGCGGGACCACGCTGCGTGGGGCGCCTGGCAGTTGGCACAGGTGAAACTCTGGGTGGTGCAGTTTTCGGATGGGTGGTCATGTTGGCCGCATTTTGCACAGGTAATGCTGCCGCAACAGGAGTTTGTGCCATGCCCGAACCGTTGGCACTTGAAGCAGCGCCGTGGGTTCGGAATGTATGGGCGGACAGAACAATGTATGTAACCGGTATTTATGGATTATGGAAGGGTGGATCGATCGAAGGTCAAGATAATGTGTCTAGTTGCTACCTGTTTGTCATCGCGGCGTATTGATATGCGCTTTACAGCCGTGACGCCCTGATCCCTTAAGCCTTCCAAAAGGTCGGCCAATATACATAACACCCTTGTTTGTTTGCACACCCATTTCAGAGCGTTTCAGAGGAAAGTGCACTTATTTAATAGTGTTCACACATCTTCGTCGTTTGAACAAATTCCCTTAAGGCAAGGAAGGCTTTCGTTTGGTTGCGTACATTGTCCCACGGACCCAACAGTTTCGGCAAGGATAGGGGTGTCCGAGATAGCAGGTTAAGCTTATCACTTTGTTTTTTCCGATCGGTCGCATATAGAGGGCACTCAAGCAGGACATGATGCACATCTTCAGTTTGGTGTCCACAAGCACAGCAGGTGTCATCAGCGAATCGAATACGGTAAAGAAATTTCTTGGTGTAGGCCACGTCAAGGCGAAGGCGATGTATTAACGTGTCGACGGAACGACCCAGATGAGACGCACACGGGTATGTAAGGTACGGGTCCACTTGGTATAACAGCGATGAACGATATTTATCGGTCAACCTGGTTTCCAAAGTAATGTGTGTCCTTAGTTTTTTCAAATAATTTTTAACATCAACGGATGGGCTCCCTGCCTGTCTACCAGGCAGGGAGCTCCGGGACCTCTTTGACTACCAGGGTAAGGTCAAAGGAGAAAGTACCCCGTCTCCCTGCTTTCATACTATGCCGTATGGTATTTTCAACCCCCCCCCCCCCCCCGAAACCGTGATCGGCCCCCTTAAAAGAGGCCGCACCGAAGTATCTTTTAAAATGCACTGTGTGTGAGAATGGAAAAAGCAATGTACCCTTTTGACATCATCGTGGACCTACAATTGTACAAGGCTAACATTAAGCCGGATTTTTGTCATATCAGTCAGGTTGTAGCGGTGCTCTATTACCTGCTTGAAACTTGTATTTTGTTGGGCTCAGGCTCGCGTGTAAAAAAAGCTGGGGGACGTCCTTGGGCTTTTATTTTCATACTTTCGCGAATTATCCCTTAGGGTTCGTTTTGTTTGTTTTGTAACCGCGCGTGGCCGATTCCGGTTTCTTATCTGGCGTTTCAACCGGAGCGCCCGTTTGCTCTTTTTGTCGTACGTCCCGTCGGACAATATTGTTTGATATGGAAAGTGTGCCACCTTGTCGCTAACTTGATTTTTTGTTTCTTCGACAATGTTCTCGATCCTATTTCCATGTATCTGAAATTATTAACGTTCCGAGAGTAATGCATGCATCGCAAATGCCGCGCAAATCACTTTATCGACGTCTATCTGTGCGCGTCTTACTGCGGACTGCTTCTTCGACGTTTGTGTTTCCTTCTAGTCTTTTGTAGAGCAGGAGCTCGCTAGCTCGCTGTGTTCAGAAAAGCTTTGCGTCGTTCTTGGCTACGTGGCAATATTCTGTTTCCTCCGTTAGCTGCCCATCGCAGAGCGAAAAAATAAATTTGTGTACGCTGGACCACGCTCTTTTGTCTCCCTTCGTAACATTGAAACTTTTTGTTGCGTGTGATAAAATCAGTTTTATTGTTCTTTTTTCGCTTCCTGTTTTTGCAAGGATTGCAAAGCGTGGAAGCGGAAAGACACATGGTGAAACATATACCTGTTCGTGTTTTCATCATTCGCGTTTCTGCAGCAATTTAGATGTTCTCAAGTATGTACCCACTCATCGAAACGACAATACTATTGGGCTAGCTCTTTTAGCGTTCTGTGCATTCCAAAGCAATCAACGGAGTCATTAAGCGTAGTCTGAACGACGCGTACTTGGTTTCTTTCCGTTTTTTTATTGTATTATTGATAGGCCCGCAGCAGCCCGTGACTACGCAGCTACCGTACGTGAAGTATTTACAACTTTTGCTTCAAGAAAAGAAGCAATAGACATTTAAAAATTCGTAACCACGACGACGCAGCGCTTGTGCCAGAGCACGCAGAAGCCGTTGCCGTTCGCGGCCGAAGTCTACGGTAATTTACTTCGAAAAATAAAACCCCATTCAAGGCAGGTGATATACACAATGACTGTACTATTCATCGCTAACTACTACGAAAAAATACGCACTTAATCAGCTCGCAGACACCAAAAGCAGCGAGCGCTTGCACGCCAACAGATGGCCTATACGCCACACGCAGGGCGGCTGGATGCCCTTCGTGCGGCGGTGGCGCCTGTAGTGGCGCGCGCGGTCCGTGTATGAAACGAGCACCGAAGTTTCGTGACCAGTAGAGCATTGAAGGACTCTGGTTATACAAACAATAAGCGCCCTAGCGAGGACATAACCACACCAGGCTTTATTTGGCCAGACGTCATTTCTTTACCTTTATCTCTACAAAATTGCAGGCTACTTCAGTCCCAAATGTACATGTTTAAAATGCGTATAAAGCGCATTGACTCAGCGAGAAATGATTGCCCCCAGAACATCTCAAATACTGTAAAAAATAACCGGTGGAGAACTGGCAATACGGGCAGAATGTCATTAACAGTAGATACCTAAAATAAAAGAATACATTTTAAATATAAAGAATAAATTACATTTTGTTACCCATCATAACTTTAAGCTGTGCTGGAAAATCATGTACATTGGTGTACGGACGGGTGGGGGCCACACTTTAGAAATTATTGGGTTTGTCTGAAAACAAAGGGACGGCTGAGGCCGCTCAATGTCTGATATGACAAGTGATTAACTGTTTTCAATTCAAGTATTTTTTCTACCCTAACCCGATCTTCAAAGCACAGTTCCGCTCTATCATACCCGGAGGACATCTTCACGCGGCTGCTCTAGCAAAACGGGCTGTTGCTTGTAGCTTAGGAAACCAAATTGGAAAGCCTGAGGAACAGTAGAGAGCTAAGCGAGACAAATGTTTACAAAGATATTGACAGAGGAGAAATTACACAGCCGGTTCACTTTGATTGCTGGGAAGGGATACATGGCTACGTACGTACGTTGCTAGCACTATTTCCCCGGTGGATAAATTTCACTTGGAGGTTGGCGCACATCATTTCTTTGTATTAAATGTGACAGGACGCTGTACATGCGCAAGCAAGTGCTCGGTGTTTCAAGTTGGAGTGGGTCCGGCGGCAGCATGGAATGCACTCGCTTCAAATTCTTATGCTCTGTCTTGCAGATTGCTGCATGCACCGGAATCTACAGTGTTCTGGACGGACCATCTTTTTCAAGCAGCGTACCCTCTGGGCCGGTCAACGAATGTTTCGTCAATTCCACGTGTGGCGAAGTAGCTTGCTGGGTCACGGCGAAGAAACTTTTTGGCAACCGTAGCAGCTGGACTGAAAGTGCGCGCGCATGGTGCGATATCAGGAACAAGGCGACATCTGTGACGACACCGGAACGTATAAAGGCATCGCATCGTCCGCTGCTCTTCAGTGGGTCCGGCGGCAGCATGGAATGCACTCGCTTCAAATTCTTATGCTCTGTCTTGCAGATTGCTGCATGCACCGGAATCTACAGTGTTCTGGACGGACCATCTTTTTCAAGCAGCGTACCCTCTGGGCCGGTCAACGAATGTTTCGTCAATTCCACGTGTGGCGAAGTAGCTTGCTGGGTCACGGCGAAGAAACTTTTTGGCAACCGTAGCAGCTGGACTGAAAGTGCGCGCGCATGGTGCGATATCAGGAACAAGGCGACATCTGTGACGACACCGGAACGTATAAAGGCATCGCATCGTCCGCTGCTCTTCAGTGGGTCCGGCGGCAGCATGGAATGCACTCGCTTCAAATTCTTATGCTCTGTCTTGCAGGTAAGCTTGAAGTACAATTTCAAAAGCTATAGAAGTAGCAACTATTTCTTACTGCTGCTGCCGGACCCCCCTGCAGACCTCATGAATATGTCTTCTGTGCTGATGAATTTCTTGAGAATGCTGTTGCTCGTGTGTGGTGATGTGGAGAGTAACCCTGGTCCTGAGGTCGAAGACATGTTGCGAGAATTGCTTTCGGGGCAGACTAAAATCACACAGGAGATAACAGGTCTTTCCTCTAGGGTTGCATGCTTTGAAGAACGATTAACTAAAATTGAGCTGTCCATTGCATCAATTACTGATGTTGCGCCACGCGTGTCCGAACTCGAGAAAGCCGTAGCTGACATTCGAGATATTGTTAGTAAATTGGACCGCAAAAACGACGATTTAGAAAATAGGTCCCGTAGAAATAACCTGCTCATCTATGGCTTAACTGAAAACTCTGGGGAAACTTCGGATGAGTTGCTGGAAACGGTAACTGGACTGATTACATCAAAACTAGAAGTTAAGTGTGGCGATATCGAACGATGCCATAGGCTGGGAGTGCGTAAGAGCAGTAGCACTAGCCCAAGACCTGTTATTATTAAGCTGCTGGATTTCAGAACTAAGGTCGCTATTTTAAGCAATGCAAGCAAGTTGAAGGGCACGGAAATATTTATAAATGAAGACTTCTCTGTGCGCGTGAGGCAGATACGCAGGGAACTGTGGCAGAATTCCGCCGAGATAAGGAAGGATGCGGAAAAAGCCAGGCTGCACTATGATCATTTGTTGGTGGACAACGTTCGGTATTCTTGGGATGAGAAGAAAAAAGCTATCGTTAAGGAAAGCCGTCGGTTGTCTGCTACAAACAATGAATGACGGCTTAGTGCGAAATCCTTTGCGCTTTTGAATTTAAATGCGCGTAGCCTAGTTAATAAAATTGCAAACTTTAACTGGCTTATTGAGTGTCATAGTCCATCAGTTATCTGTGTGACTGAGACTTGGTTAAATGAATCTATCCTTGATCATGAATTCTTGCCTCCTGGTTACACGGTTCTAAGAAAAGATAGGCCTTCTGGCCGTGGTGGCGGAGTAGCACTTTTTAATTAAAGTGGTATTGAATTCTCTTTACTGCCAGAACTCCCAAATACTGAATCTATATGGTGCAAATTAATGCTTGATGGTCTTGCTATTGTTGTTGGTGCTCTGTATCGTCCTCCTAACTCTGCCTCAGACGTTTTTTCGACTGTGAGTGACTATATTGTTGGACAAAAGCTGGACTGTTCTAAACTCGTACTCACCCGTGACTTTAATGCCCCCTCCATCGATTGGAATTTGTTAACATCAACTGGTCGTGACAGAATAATTTGTGATTCTTTAATTAATATGTCAATAGCTTTCGATCTATCGCAGCTGGTTGATAAGGCTACGCGCGAGGATTCTATACTAGATCTTGTTTTTGCCAACCACGAATTGGTTAAGAATGAATATCAGTGCAGGGTTGTCGATGGAATTTCCGACCATAAGGCCGTTATTGTTCCTTTAAATGTTGCTTGTAAGCCAGTACGACCAACGTTTCAGACTCTGCTGAATTTTGAATGCGCAGACGACACTTCTATTTTTGCTAAACTTGCAACATGCTTTGACGATTTCTTATCTTGTAGTGACCACTGCAGTATTGATACGTTGACTAACCAATTTTACAGCATAGTTAATGAATGTATAGCGCAGTTTATTCCTCACAAGAGCATAAAACGCCATGCCAAACACCCTTGGTATACCAGGTCAATTATACAGCTTAAACGTCGTATTAAGCGACTGCGAAAGCGACGGAGGGTTCACAATAATGACGGGGAGTCCCAAATTAACTTCCTTAAATCTGAACTAAAAGCTAAAATGAGTGATGCGAGAAAGTTTTACTTTAATACCACGTTAAGCTCTTTTATGAAAAATAATCCCATTAAGTTTTGGAAAACTATCAATCCTACCACTGCCTGTCCGTCAACTTTCGTGATAGATGATGTGTCCTGCTCCGAGTCATCCAGAATTTCTGAAGCCTTTAATAAGTATTTCCAAACTGTATTTGGAGATGACAATGGAACGACCCCTGACATTCGTATCAGCCAGGAAATAGATTCGTTTCCAGCAATTGAAATTAGTTACACTGGCGTTCTTAACGTTTTGTTGAATATCGACACTACTAAAGGTGCCGGGCCAGATGGTATACCAAACATGTTTTTGAAGCGTTATGCAGAATGGAATGCTCGTTATTTATCTATAATTTTTGCTAAATCGATAGAGACCGGTACTGTGCCGACCATTTGGAAAATCGCCAATGTAATTCCTGTGTTTAAATCGGGTAATAAGCAACTCATTTCTAATTACAGGCCTATTTCATTAACGTGTACCTGTTCCAAGCTTCTAGAACACATCATTCATAAACATGTACTTCAGTACCTCACTGATAACAACGTATTGTCGCGTAATCAGCATGGTTTCCGCTCTGGTTTTTCTACAACTACACAGCTCATTGAATTCACTCACGACATCGCTTCTGCTCTTAATACTCGAGGTCAGGTTGACGCCATATTCATAGATTAAAGCAAAGCATTTGATGTAGTGTGTCACAGAAAACTTCTTACTCGACTCGGAAATATTATTAACGATGACAAAATAATAGGCTGGATAGCTGATTGGCTACGTATGAGGTCACAATTTGTTACATTTGAGCATGCGCAGTCATCGTCGTGTGCAGTCACTTCCGGGGTACCACAGGGCTCGGTACTTGGGCCCCTATTGTTCATTATTTACATTAATGATGTCACACAGGTAATTAAGGACACACCAGTGAAGCTGCGATTGTACGCTGACGACTGCGTTTTATATACTAGCGTAAATAATGCTCATGACCAAGATGTTCTGAACAAAGTATTTTCGTCTTTTTGTGGTTGGAGCACCGCGTGGCAAATGAACATTAATTACCAAAAAACTGTTCAAATGACATTCACCAATAAAAAACAGCCGCTAAGGTTTAGTTATAGTTACAATGGGCACTACCTAAACTCTGTGAATACATTCAAATATCTTGGTGTTACCTACACTCAAAACCTAAAGTGGCACCAACATATCGAAACAATTTGCGCTAGGGCACTTAGAAAACTGGGATACATAAAACGAACACTCAAGCACTCCACCAAGGACTGCAAATTAACCGCGTACAAATCGCTCGTCCGACCATTGCTAGAGTACGCCTCAGCGGTATGGTCACCCTATACTGCACTTGACATAAATATGCTCGAGGGCATACAGAAAAAAGCAATACGGTTTATTTTTGGCCGGTATGACCGCAATTTTTCTCCCTCATCTCACGCATGCTCATTGTCGTTAGAACCCCTTGCTTTTCGACGCACACTTGATCGCATCACTGTGCTACATAAGATTGTACACAGCCGCAGTTCCATTGAAGCACCGATTACTCTTTGTCATTCAGCACGACGAGCCACGCGCCGATCTCACCCACTCAACATTGTTCCCTTCCAGCCATTTGTAAATTGCTTTAAGCATTCTTTTTTCCCAGCCGTTGTTGAGATTTGGAACAACCTAGATGGTTCCCTGCGCGAAAAACCAATTGAACTGTTTTTGAAAGAACTGCCCAACCATATTTTGTAACATGTTTTAAATGATTTGTATGTTTATGTGGTGCAGCTTAATGTATGTTCTTTTCTTTTCATGATGTACCCACTCCTGCTATGTCTCGTGAATCGAGACAGCAGTATCTGTAAATAAAATAAAATAATAAAAGTTCACTTCAATATATAACAACGTGTCAGCAGAAACAGGGTTCTGCTGAACGGGGTGTCAGAAGAAACAGAGTTACACTATTTCACCCTACCTGCACCTTATTTTACGTGATGAGGTTAAGGCCAATTTCAGGTTGGGTTTTCTTACACGTGGTTTGCCCCTCCTGATTACGACCATTTTTCCGCAACAGTTTTTTTTTTTCGCCATCCCTCACCCGCGCGAAATATGCCGCAGTATCGATTAGAAAAAGCTAAAAGAAACATATTTTCGAATTTATGCGCAAACGTAATCCCTTTCAGTGTATTGGAATCACACTGCACGAACGATGCTTTTTCTTGAGGTTACATGAATTAGGGAGCGTAAGAACCACCACAGGGAACACCGATATTCTTCTGCCGGGTTTCCCTATTTATGCATAGCTGGTAGGAAGCCGGGTGGCGACGACAACATCTATGTCTAAGATTCTGAAACAGGGAAACCAAATATTGAATAACATAGGTAATTACTTTCGGAAGAAGACGGTTTGCGCCATTACGCTCCCGAAATCGGATGCCCTCATTTCTGCAAGATTGGTTCGCAGTGGGGCGCTCTCCACGTAGACTAAAAAAATAATTATAACAATATGAATGCGTTTCAAGTTTTGATGAACTAGCATCTGTGTCAGGACAAATTGGTTCTCCATTTCTCAGTGTACAGAAGCGTACGCTTTCCATGACACGAAAAAAATTACAAAAACTCGCTGATTTTGTGTTCTACCAAAATCGTACGTATCGCAGTTTAGCTCAGTGAAAAAGAATTTTGATTCAATATTATTTGTTCGCTCACATTTCCGAGAACCCTTTTGTTTAGTACAAACTTCACCGCCGCTTATTCCGTACTACCCATAATTGGAAAATACTTAGAGCGAAATTGTTTTCCCGGCCTACCAGTCACAGTCGCGGAACTGAAATTGACATGAAATGTAAATGTTTTAGGGACAAAATTTCATTACAACTCAAAGGAGCTTTTCAGAGAGAAAGAGAGCACCGACCAAGCACTGACGAAAAAAGAAAAACTTAATAGACGTTTCCGCTCCCGCACGGGAGCCTTGTTCACGGGAGCCGGATCCCGTGCGGGAGCCGAAACGTCGTTTAAAGTTTTTCATTTTCGTTACTTGGGCAGTGCCCTCTTTCTCTCTCAAATGTACCGTCCCGACCAGACGGTTGTCCGTCAAATCCTTGACTTCATCAAAAGAGCTTTATTTGATAAATTGTTGTGAACACTACTTTTATGGAGCTCTTACATGTCACTGACACGTTTCCTTAGAAGAATCTCATTACATGCTGAAGACGTCGATCTACATAATTTGACAGGTTGATCCTTCCAATCGTATGCATGCCATGTAGCTTATGTTCAGTGCTTTTAAGACGTTCTCATTATATCTTGATGATTCTCTTGTACAAAACTTTTGGTTGTATGTGATTCGTAAAGAACAAGTTTACGGCGATGTGGGAGAAAACGCTACACGCCTGTGTCGGCTTGCTGTCCTACGTAAAATGATGTAGGCCCCCTGTCACACTTTCTTAACATAAATATTAATATTAAATGAAAAAAAACAGCACCGTAATGATAATTCGTTTAAGAAAGTCTTGGAAATCAGCTGCGGTGTATGATCAGCTTGATTAGTTTCCATGGAGCTACTACAGTCGTTCACGTGTGAAGCATTCAAGAAAATGCGGGTGTATAAAAAATACATTCACTGTGATGTGGTAACGGGGCTGGGTGCCGCCATAAGGCATTGCATGCGGCCGTTTCCCACCCACACAAAACGCAAAAGGCATAAAATGCAAATGCATAAACGCAAAGGCAAAACGCAAATGACATAAGCCTACTCGACGAACCAATAATCTTCATATTAACAGAAGAACCGTTTTAGCTTCAATAATCTTCGTCGTGGAGGTTGCTGTTCCATTCCTAGCACGGCACAAAACATCTTTGCGCATTTTCCTGTCATATCCGACGTTCGTGAATTGTGATGAGATCTGAACTAATAAATTCAAAATACCTTTTCTAATTTTTCCCACACGCATCCATAATGGAGAGGGAGGGCGCTGTCTCCAGGATATCTTGAATTGAATTTTTTGGTGGAACAAGTAAAGGTGTGAAGGCTACACTCACTGAATTTAAAGGGAGGTTATGCGAGACACGCGGAGTTGATTTCGGTCACCGTGGATCTCTGAAGTGCAAATTCGGCAGGCCTGGAGGTTTCGTTTTTGTTTTCCGCAAGGCAGGTGTGGTGACAACACAGATATATATTCTAAACAATTTTTTCCGCCATCGTGATACAATGAACGCTAGAGGCAGATTAAATCTTTCCCTATTACGCACCGAGAGCCTCTCGTGTTGCAGCTGAAGATTTTATTCCAGAAAGCTAAACCAGAAAATTTGCATTTCGAACTGCTGAGCGTACATTTTTTGGACGATGTGCACCGTGTTTCAAGCACGAGTTATTTAAATTGAAGCATCGTGAAGTACGAGTACTTAAACGCCGTAAGATTATTCTAATTCTCTTCCAGGGTGATGGCACTGGTTGTGGCTGTTGGGGAAAATTGGGTCCGGTGTAGCCTTTGTATGGTTAATGATCAGGAGCGCAAGGTCTGTTCAGCTTGGTTTCGAACAGTTGGGTCACAGTATGTGGAGAAAGTTGGATCACACCAAGAATGCTTGCGCTCCGGGGACCCATGGTCATTTCGAGACATGGCATTGTAGAGCTCTCGCTCTAAAATAAACCCTATGTGTGTTGCGAACGCGGAGCAAGCCAGTGCATGCCGGAGACAACCGAAGCCAGACAGCGCTCGTCTTGGCTGCCAGTTTAAGCTGAACAAAATATTTCTGTCCTGGCAAGAAAAAGAAGGAACCGATTCTGTTGATGAGCAATCCACTGGCACATGCACGCCGTTGTTGTAAACGTAAGCATAGTATGAAAGCTAACCTCTGACTGTTGTTTGCCCGCTATCGGGTGACGAACATCGCATACGTCGCCGTTTGGGTGCTTGAGCCCAAGCCCGTACACACCGACTTTAGGCGCAGCGTGTTAACTGCCAGTACCATCACGGACACACTTTCTTGAGAAGAGGCTCGTGCGACGAAACTCCGACGAAACCACAGCACCAGCGGCAGGAAAGATGGTAGATGCAACGGGGGTCTACCGAGTGCCGTGTTGTAGAACTGTTGGAGGGAGACTATCCCACCAATCGATTGCTTAGCCTTGACAAATTCGATGTCGCCCTTGCTTGCATTGCCACAGCCTTCACCAGCCATACTAACGGGATAGGACAAAGGGGCGCAGCTACAATTGTCGCACCTCCACCGCATTGCCCTGTGAAACGGAACCCGCGCTGGGAGCTGTGCGGGCGTCTTTGAAAGTTGGTGTGTGCAGAGCCACATTCAGGACAACCATAACGTTCCTTAACCTAGAATAAGCACCATTCACTAAGATACAGTACCCCGCTCTCATGCTCATCTCAAATTCAACAGTGGGAATGCCTAAATTTTTAAGGGAGACATTCCACATGAGAGGAATAATTCCACATTCCACATTCCACGTGAGAGGATTTATTCGAGGAAAGGACTGAGGGCATCACGCAGGTCTATAGAGAGTGAGCTGTGGAAAAAAACCACGAGAGAAAAAATTCTCAAACGAATTTGATCCGCCTAGGAAAGTTCATAGCAGCAAAATGACTGTTATTTCCCCTCGCAATGACGTAAACATTCCCAAAGAACTCTCAACATTCAAAAAAGAATAATAGTCAGTAAGATCCCAGCTGGTAGAAGAGTGAAATGCATATACGTTTAGCGTTTCTTTATCCCTCGGCAGAGTCGAAAGTCGTTTATTGCAGACAGCGCCGATTTCTTAGTCAGTGGGGCATTGCCTGTGCACACTGAGGGTAGAGTGCATGCGTCATTCAGGAGGGGTAATTTGCTTTCGAGTGCCGTGTCAGCAGGAGCTGCTAGGGGCGAGTGAGTTCATAGCGTACCAGTGTATTAGGCTCTTCCGGGATTTTATCTTTCCCACTTCCTATGAGCGAAAGCATCACAGTGCACGGGTCGATAGCCGTCGAGGAACCCCCAGCGCAGCGGTGGATAATGCGAAACGCGACGCTGAGCTGACAAGCACCACTCATTGTCCCACAACCGTTCCTCCTGCGCGCTGAGAGGCGATTTTATGCTACCAAATGTACGCGCACATGTTGCAACACTCATGGTATTTTTCCAAGCACTCGTTCTTCTTGGTATTAACAAAGCGCGGCGGCATAAAACTTTGAACTTTTCCAATGTTCTTCGCCCACAAAACTTCTTGCTTGCATTATTTGAATAGAGTCGTACAGGGTACAAAGCGTGACATCCTTCTGGGATATTCGTCTTCAGAAAATTGGTGTCGCCCAATTTTAAGCAGAACGCTGCCCAAGAAGATAGCTTGTTTTCATGTCCCTTTTCTGCATCATTTAATCGTTGAAAGAAGCAAGCAAAGCCCCTGCCCCAATTTTGAACGCGTCATTGTTTGGTCGGAAATCGGGTGAAAAATGTTACATTCCCGTTAGAGGCGCGTTTGAAGTGTGCCTACTGCTTGTTATGTTGTCTCTAATTACTCCTGTCAATTTGCGGTTATGTTTCAAATAGGATCTGTTACTTGAAAGAGTCCATCTTTGTCCGCTTCTCGGCGAGCGTTTTTAGTTCTCACCCACAAAAAACGCAAAGATTTTTCATTTACACACGACTGCTGTACACCTCCTAGCGTGTTAGAATCTTGTGCGATTTGCTATGACAACGTAAAAACCTCCCTATTTGGGCTGAGCATTTTCGCATGTGTTGCTTTGAAGAATGCTCGCCATATATCAGCTGCGTTTTAAGCTCATTTCAGGGCACCAAAAATTGCACTATCATCCTCGACCGTACTCACCCTCACGAGTAATTACACAAGGTAAACTACAGGTATTTTTTAATTAGGACTGAATCACTAAAGACGCAGTGCATCTTATGCAGTGCAACTGGTACACATACAAATCTGTTTCATTATTAAGAATGGGGGGCATATATTTGTCAGCGCCTATCTATAATACATCTTCAAAAAACACCGCATAGACAGCAAATGGGGTCCAAATTAGCAGTTTCAAAATATTTGCAACGTTTTCTTTGAACTTTACATGTTTATGAAATAAGAAAGGTACTCTGCGGTTCAAATATGTCGGCTTGAGTAATTTTTTGTGTAAGCGCTGAATTTGATTTGTGCACCTTTTTTATTTACAATATTGTGTTTATATACCTTGTGTTTACATACGGATGTTTAAAGTGTTGGGGTAACAGTGCCACGAAATACTGAATCAGGGCATCTAAATATACAACGGGAAATAAAAACACCGACCCAAAATATATTTCATATTAAAAAGACGTTTCGGCTCCCACACGGGAGCCTTCTCCACAATGAACTCGTCAATACATCAGACGACGTTTTATGTACGTCTAAGCAACGCCGCCTGTATAAACATTGCCTGACGAGTCGCGCGCTTTTCAATGGGAAGGGTAGGGACGCTTAGTTCAGGCACTCATCCGCTATACATGTGGCGCGGCCCGGCGGACATCTCGCCTTACGTCACTGCTCGAGAGTCGCGAACGCTGCACCCACTTCTACGACGTGTGTCTGTCAGCTTGCCTGTTGGGTTTCGATAGCCGCTGCGCTTACATCTTAGCCGCGACGGGGCGATAGTTCTGGTACTCACTGGGAATTCTGTTGAACGTGTCGCTCGCTTTATACTTGCGGAATTTTCCCAAAAATAACTGACGGAGGAGGAACTAAAATAGTGTAAGAACATATTAATTGTCGGGTAGACAAACAGCAAACGGAAAAACGGTATTTTTTGAATGGTGCAGCCACTATTTTGTTGATGTTTTTCTCTCTTTCAAGATCTAAGGAAGTAAAAATTTCTTGCACATTTTTGGTTCAGGCGCTTACTTCTACCATTAATTTCCAAAAAAGATCACGTGCTTGTAAATTTTAGAAGATTATAGAAAACATCGAAAGGATCAGCAGCTGAGGCATCCGCCACGCTGTCCCGGCCCTTCTACTGTACAGTCCTCAATCTTAAAAGTACGTACCGATGCGGAGTGTGAACAGCGTGGAAAAAACAAGACCGAAATGCGCAGGGAACAGAGGGTGGATGCCCCACTCAGCAAATTTTAGAACCGGGGATCCAAGTAAATAAGCGCAAAAATCTGGCAGTAGCCTGCGCCAGCCTAAGTGATTTTGCGCCGAGGCGAAGTCGGTTTTATCAGCAACAGTCTAAGACAGACAGGCGTGGTAAAAAAGAAGGCGTTGGAGCGCCGCCTGGGGAACGCTAAACAAATTGTCGTCTATTTTGCATAGTTTCCGAGAAGCGGCGCTGGCCGGCGGACATGAAAGCACGCAGGAAGGCCATGGAGCGGGGAAGGGTAGGAGAGAGCAACAGGAAAGTGGCTGTTTGGCCATTTTTCGCTCACGCGTTAGGCAATGTTTATACAGGCGGCGTTGGTCTAAGAATGTGACGTAGGCAGTGGGAGTAAACTGGAGGCAGGCTGCCATGGGTTCGATTCAATGTTCGCTCCGTTGTCTGTATGATCAATGATTCCAGATGAAGTCGTGACGTCAGGTTTTTATCTTTTGCAGGAATGTATGCCACGCCCCAGTTTATCTCGTGGCCCGAAGTGTCAGCATGCTCAGTTAGAACGTTTGAATCCAAGTGGCGTTTTCTGACGTCGTAGTCACGTTGTTTTATCCGTTTTTCGAAGTTGCCGGTTTCCCCTATGTAGCTGTACTCGAAATGGCCACAAGGGGCGGAGCACACCACTACTGGGAATTTTTCCTTTGGGAAGTTGTCTTTCACATTGACCAGGGCATCGTTCAGCTTGCGAGAGGCACGTGCGCTATCTGGACGCCGTACGTGCGCATGACACGGGAAAGGATCTGGCTGATTTCGCGAAAGTACGTTAAAGGTGCAATTTCCGGCCTTGATGTTGTTCCGGTAGGTTCGCGAAATCAGCTGACCGTTGAGCGACAAATCTCTCAATGAAATGTACAGTATACTTTAGCTTCAAAAGGTTACTGTAGATGTTAAAAAATTTCTAAACATGTGAAGCCGGAAGCCTCATGTGAGCATCTGAATCTTATGTGTAACTCTCCTGCGAACTTTGCAGACGCCCCCGTCACCACGGGACAAGCCCCGGAGAAGCCCTCTCCAAAGCTCCTTCTCTTCGCTCGTTATGGCCAGGCGCCACCATGTGGTCTCTGTGCGCACCTTTACCTCATCAGACAGCCCCTGAGAGACATGCGGCATCTTCTCAGTGTTCTTAGGAATATGGCCTGGAGGATCGGTTGCAGCAAATGGCAAATGTCTGGTAATGGAAGATCACTCAAACTTAGCTCGCATTTGTGTGCCCAATGTCTGTGCTTTTCTGGTCTATACTCCCATTCTTTCGTTTTTTGTATTTATTTAGAAAATAGTGCAGACCACAAAATGGCCCAAGCAGGAGGGGGGTTCTACGAGAAGTAGTGCACTCTAGTATAGGCCTCCTGAGCTGCCCAGGGGGCGCTGCGCAAGCGGCTTCCGGGCAGTACTTCGGGGTAGTACAAAGCTGCGCGGGTCCCATAGGATCCCGTGTTGACAGAAGCAAAATGAGCTCGACGCTCTCGATTATTTTGCGACGTGGTCACGAGCTCATCCACGACGCGTCCGATCTATTTCAGCGATCAACTTGGCATTAGGGGAAAAAGCTTTGCAGCGCTAAACACGTTTACAGCGCCGACGAAAGTGCCGGGACCGTGACGGCGTCTGCTACTTGCAGGTTCACCGATCGATTGTCGTACGAAGTGAAATTTTAAGTGAAATTTCTAGTTTAAACTAATACTCTAGGTTGACAAAGACTTCTCAAAAGCAGCCGATCAAAAAAGAAGAGTGACGCAATCGGCGATGATCGCGCTTTAAAAAGCCAGCGAGTCCAGCCGACCGCACGCTCGCCTGCTGCGGTGCGCCGCTCTTTTGCGTACCTGAACACTATATATGCGTGCACTTTCATTAAACAGTGCTCGTTTGCGTCGCCGTTACGAATACATTGTGCAGAGTTAGCTTGCCGTTGTGTTGCGTGTCTCAGTGACAAAATGCCGCGACCGTCAGAAGCGTGAAATCTGTTTTGCGATTCCGAAATTAGTGGTCGTAAAACAAAGTGGTCGGGCGAACTAAGAGGCCGCTCGCTTTCCTTGTTTGCTCTCACTTTACTTAATTACGCTCTTGCAGCATACATTCCCAGTTCGCACTTAATAGCCTAGAATGAGGGTCAGCAACGGCCGAGTTCCATGCAGCCGACACGCCGGAGGGCTGGACGGCAAATCGGGTGGGAGAAGAAGGAGGGCTGGGAATGCAAAGAGAAAAAATTCAGCGAATTTCTAATAATTTTTGACAATAATCTGGTGAAGTGTGAAGATGGGGGGGGGGCAATTAAACTGGAGGACGCCAATTCTCTGTTCTTGTCTCGCTGTCTAACTCCCTTTGTAGTCAAAACTGGCGTGTCGGCGTTCAGATTCGACGACCCCCGCACTAGAACACCAACAGAGTCAGTGATGATCGTATGTAAATATTCGGGGCCCCGCGCCGTGTATGCGGCTGTGTTATGTGATGTTATAGAAGTACACATCTCTGCAGGCAGCGGGCGTGGAATTTGGTGCATGTTTTGCGTCTTTTAATAGCGCTTAATTTGTTTATTTGGCGCTATTGCCCCACCTACTCCCTAGTATACACGTACCCTGCCGTTCGTAAATCGTGCGGCGTAAAACGTTACGCAAGAATCATTTAGTTTGCGAAAATACGAAACAAACTTTCCACCCGTTTCAGGCGGTGCCAGGCCAGCAGCGTCAGCTGAGTGGGCTGCGCAATTCTTGCGTTCGCTTGCATGCTCCCGCTGAAGCAACCTTTTGCAGTTACCTCAGCATATAGGATGAGCAGCGCTCCCTGTTTATGCTACTCGTGAACTTTCCTTTGTAGACCCCACGCAAGAAGAAAAAACTGTAACTGTCGTCAAACAGTTAAACCACCCGACCTGGCGATACTGTCCCACGCCGTGACCAGCGCGACAGCTCGCTCAAAAGAAAGCCGACAAATCGGCTTCTTTTAGCTGATATTATTTTGTTTAGCCTCTGCAACTACTTTAAGGGCTATTTCATACGGTATGCAGTGATTTAAGCACGCCACAAAGCTCACAACCAACTTTCACTCTGGCTTGTAATTGAAAACGCATGGAGGGCGGCGAGGGTCGTCTGCTTTTGTACTACCCAGAGGCGTCGGCCGCTAGGGGCGCTGCATGTCGCCAAAACTCCAGCGCAGGAGGCCTATACGCACGATTGAACGGGTAACAATGCAGATGTGAAAAAAATAACTGACAAACATGCAAGGCAGTGAGACAAAAAATCAACCTCAAACTTCCCAATAATTTTCAATACATTTTATAACATTACCGGACTCAAAGATTTGTTGTGGCAGTTCGTTCCAATTTGTTATTGTGCGAGAGAAAAAAAAGAGTATAAAAATATTTGGTACGGCGTGAGGTTGTGTGAATCATATCGTCCTGTCGAACGCGAAGATAGGGGAGCAAGGATGTTTGATAGGCCTAGTTTGCTTTTGTTGATAGATAAGTAGGAAAGAGGGTTTAGTCTTGCTATTTTTCTTCGGCATTCTAAAGTTTGAATTTTGTTGTTTATCACCAGCTCAGTTGGCGAGTCAGGCTGGAGAAGGCGCTTGAAAATAAAATCTTTGAATTTTCGCAATATTGTTAATTATATTTTCAGTGGCTCGATCCCAAACCTGCGATGCATATTATAAAGTAGACTGCAACAGGTCAGGAGGTTTGTGCTAGGGGGAGAATCTTTAAGTTAATGCCTCAGCAAGCCCAATTTTCATTGTGCGGATAAACAATTTTTAATTTGGGGTTATCAAGTCAGATTGCTAGTGATTATTAAGCAAAGATATTTATAACTGTCCGTTTTTAAGATTGGAGTTGCCTTAATACTTTACGGGTGGATGAAAAGTGGTTTTTTATTAGTTATACGAATAAAGACAGTTTTATTATGGTTTATATTCCTGTCCCAGCAATCACACCTGGTAGTATTGGCATCGAAATATTGGTCCAGTAATATTTGAGCATTTACGGAGTCAACTGAGCGGAGTCAACTTTCAAGGCGCGGCCTTAAAGTGCTCTGCACTTAAAAGAGGAGCTCTTCCTTTTTTTACTTACCAAGGCGCCGACAGGTATGACCCCTAAAAGCAGCGGCTAGGCCGGTAGAGGCTACGTTTCAGAAAGAAAAGAAGAGCAGCTTTACCTTGTTGCCACTTGTAAATCATGAACTTTCGTTCCCAGAGGCGTTTAATATGCTTAACATTTCACTATACACTTTTGCTAGAAAAGGATATATCCTGTAGGAAAAACGTGATGTTCCTCTTATATCGTAATGAAAAAAAGTAATGAAATTATCGGAAAATAAATATTAGCGAAGGTTGGAAATTTTATAGCAAGTTCAAAGAATTTCGGAAGAACTTTTTGCGGTGCGCACTACAATGGTTATCGGAGAGTCATCAGCGCCAGATGGCTGGCACATAATGACGGTTCTTCCAGGCACATCGCGGCGATGTGCACACATAAAATTGTGCTCTTTCGAAGCAGAAAAATATTGGGCTAAGTCACGCTTTGGAGGTTCGCGCTCACAGTGCCGTAATGGCGCCGGTAGCCAGGTGTTCCTGGGAGATGGCATTCATACCGAGCCCCGTTCGCTCGAGGGAGGTCTAAAAACACTGCCCTTCCACCTCTAGGAGAGGGAATTCCAACGAAGCTTGTGCTCGCTGCTATTTGCATTACGGGGTTTAACTACAGTGTGGAGTGGTTAGGTTGAATTGTGAGGATAGTGGCGCGATATCTACGTCACAAACGAAGGACACATACGATCAATGGGTAGAGGCAACGGCGTTGTATTATCACGCGGCTGCGCCCATCACGGCGCAGGCGCTAGTGAGCCGCACAAGGGCGGCCGAAGAAAATGCGCCATTCATCAATGTCAGCGAGGGGAGAGAGGCCGCGCGGGGCGAGAGGTACAGCAAGCGGGAAAGAGGCAGCGGTGGTGGATGGGAGTGTAAAGTGGACCTCCACCGAAGGCCTCACTCACTATGCATCACTCAATGTGGAAAGGCCAGCTTACACACAACAAGCGCTCATTGATTCCCACAAATTCAGCTTCACCTCTGAACACAAATTAATTGCTAAGAATACATTTTTCCAGGACGAATATGGGCTTTCATACATCAATATACACAGATCCCTAGGGCATCGTTTTCCTTGTTTTATGGATTTTTATGCGGTAAGAATTGTTGGCCTGCGCTTCGTATGCCTCCTGAGACTATCTGCTGGATTTTGACCATAGGCCGCTCCGCGGCTAAAAACCATTCACTGCACATCTTCGTCAACAGGACGACGTAGGTCGTTTACTTCCGGCTCCATTCTAGCGGCACCAGAACGCTACGTTGTAAAACCGAGGGTTTACGACCCAATCACGTATACGAATCGTAGATTTCAGTTTAATATCTGAGACAATGTGGAGACAATTTTGCGGACACTTTGTTCTCTGCTGCTCTGCTGTCGCAACCTATGAGGTTGCACATGAACAACTCGGTCGATATTTAGGCAGCGCTTGTATGTACCAAAGACAAGCTCGCGGCTCTTCTTTGGAGCGCTGCTAATGGCCACGGCCAACTGCCCGTGAGGATGCGCGCTGGGGCTTTCAGCGTGCGTGTAAGTGATTTTGGCCGGATCCGTGGGCAAAACAACTTGGACAAGTATTTGAACGTGTGCATGCTGTCCAAAGTCAAAATAGCAAATACCATGACGATACCTCCTTCTCGTCAAAGTCAAAATTATACTGGTAGAAGCATTCCTGTTCTTTTAAACTATGGCTAAGCGCCAATAACCAAACCATAAACAACGTAGCGAGTTTAACAGAAACCCCCTCTCTTGTAAAACCTGCCACATTGATCTGTGGAAGGTCTCCACTTGTACAAAAAAAACTGTAGAAAACCGGTGCATAACTTGCGCCTTCTCCTGTCGCCCCAATATTCCAAGCCACTTGTACAATCCTTCATTTGACATAACCACCATTTCTTTCAAAAGTTTGCGGGGAGTTTTGCGGAGTTTGATATGTAAACCGGTAGTTTCAATGTGTCATTTTTTATTTGTAGTACTTTCTGTCCACATGTCCCTCTCTTTGCCAAAACTGCCCAAGGGTAATCAGGAGCCGTGAAGCAGTTCCCTATTTCTTCATGTTTACCTTGTGGAATGCTTATTACGCAAAATAATTTGAAATTCAAAGCTGTAAGAAATTAGCACTCTCATTCCTTAAAAAAACCCTGCTGTCCACCTGCTGTCATCTCAAAGGTTGAGTCTCAATATATAGCCCGTAGAATGAAGAAGATGGTCCTGTTGACCGAAATGTCGCTTAGTTGAAGAAAAAAAAAAGCCCTGCGAGAGATAAAGGCCACATCATGAGCGCAGGGCTTTTAAATTCAAGTGTGAGTTCGGTTCTTAACGGCTGCCAAATTACTCCTAGTTAAAAGCAGTACTCCGAATCTTTTCCGCGTGTGTAGGCAGCGAATTGTAGAGCCTCGCAATTAGAGTCCGCATAATTGAGGGATTTTCTTTCTAAATCTTGAAATACACAATAAATATGTTGCAAAAAAAAAAACGAAATAATGACTCAAAACAGGCTTCGCATACTCACGACGCTTCTATTCTCCACCTGATTTCCTGCCCTTTGATTGTGACTCCCGGCACTTCAAAGGTGTAGCCCTGACGCCACAATATCCTAAATCGTGAAATGACTGCACAGACGCTTTGACTGCTCCAAGCAGTATATACCGCACGCGAGCAGCATATATTTCTAGTTATAAAGCACAATAGGTATCCCGGCATCAGGCGTTAGCTCTATTCGGGTTATGTGACGTCCTGGTCAGCCAGGACGTCACATAACGGGATGCGCACACTGGATGCAGACTACCGGCCCAGGTGGCCTACAAAACCTTGTGCAACCTCTTATGCTGCTACGTTCTACTCTAGGGATGTGTTATTAGCTAGAATAACAGCGGAAACTACTGGTTGGATATGCCTATCGTTTGGCTGTGACGTTTCGCGACGTCCGCTGGTTCCAAAAGTATGGCTTTTGAGTGGCTGCTAGTTCACCACGTTCGACCTGGAAGCGAACGCAGGGCTTAAAATTAAATATCGAGCGAGCTCAGAGGAGGTAGTCAAAGGTCGACAAGAAGCTGCTCTCCTCATTCACTGCAAACATTGGACATACTGCAGCGAACCACGTATGGGTTTGTTTATTTATTGTTTGTTTTTACTGCCCGGCCACACCCGGCTCTGTTATGTGTGTCCCAAGCGCAGCGCGTGTTTCATTCTTTATTTTTTATGCCGCAAGGGCTATCTCATTCAGATAAACCGACTGTTTCATCTTGACGTCACTAGCTTAGAATATTCTTTTGTGATCTACAATGTTCTGGATGTAAATCGACGGTTCCAGAAACACTCGCGCCGAAAGATAAAAGCCTGCAGAGCAGACGTCGCGGCATTCCTTTCGACGATCCTCACCTGCGCAAGTCAGTTTGCTGACCGCTGCTTCGCCGCCTCTGTATTCTCTTGAGTTGTTAGGGGAGCACACGTTTGCTACAATAAACTTGTTTTCCTTGAAGACAACTGCGTCATCTTTGGCCACGTGACAATACCATGCAACTTTACATGGTATACTGATAACGATTACATGCATACAAGTTCAAGCACAAGCAAGTACTTCGACAACAGACGAATTCAATACTATACGTAAAACGTTTCGTTCAACTAGGGTGAGTTACGAGATGCCTAGCAACTACATATTCAGTGTAGGTACCGGTGGGTACCGGTTGTCACGTGGGTACCGGTTGTCACGTTGATTTCGAATTGTGATGTTAAGACTAAGGTAAGTCTATCGCATGCCCGCGTCACTGTCCTACTGGGGATCAACGAATTATAAAGCGAGTTATAAAAGGTGAAATACTGGATGCGTTACGAAAAAGGTCTTACGAAACGGGCGTCAAAAAACCGGCTGGGTAGGCAGGGTTACGTTGAAAGTGTCTTCGCTGAAAAGAAAAAGCGGCATCTCAAAGTGGTAATTTAATTCCACTGTCACAGCGGAATCAAACTATCGTAAATGTACGCATGATGAAGGCAAAATTATAGTGTGCACGCGTCTCTTAACAAAACAAGCTTTACGGCCTAAAATGATCAAACAAGCAACTACAAATGGAACTCGTATTTTTTGTAAGGGAACATACTCGCAGTTGCAGCACGGTCCTATTGCAATTACTTATCATGTACCCATACTTGCCCATCAAATTGGTTTTGTGTTTATATATCTCTAACATTTATTCGCATCTTCGCACAGATTAATCATATATTTCTCCGCCATGCCACCTGCTCCGCCTTCATCGTGCTTTGTGATTTCCCAGCTTCAATTCGTAAAGGTCAGGACTTATCCACTCTGGCGTAAACATGAAGCCCATTTGAATGCGAGCTGTAGTGAAAAAGCAAGGGGAGGACGACCTTATACTGAACACAAGCATGCGACCCGTTTCGAACCCTCCCGGCCGCAGCGCCACTAGCCGGCTATCCTGGGTGTCGCCTGGCAAGCTGAATTATTTCCGTCTATGAACGTGACACAGTTGATGCCAAGCTGGCAGACACGTGATTAAGGGGCTTCACCCTGTGACAGCACGACGCTGCCTAGCAACGCTTCTTGGCTGCCGCCAACGCATGGCGGTGGTGTGAAACACCGGCATATTGTTTTTACACGGGACGCTCTGTGCACGCGTCACTGATAGACAGGCCCGCGACACAAAGTTACACGAGAAAGGACCTACTCTCAGGCGTAAAATTACATTTCATTGCACGTACTGGGCAGAGCAACACGTGTATTTGGTACGAGTGCTCCGAAATGGGAACGTCGCGTGACGATCGGCGTACTGCGTGTCGGTGTAGCCACGTGCGATGAGAATTGTACTCGAGGAAGCCGTTAACATCGCCTTTATTCGTTGCGCTGCTCGCCCGAGCAAGGTCGTAAAACGTCAATGTCCCCCGTCTGCACAACCGGACCCCCAATTCCGCGAAGTGACAAGGCGACGGTCTTTGGGGATCACGGCAATTATCATAAATCTAAGATAAAGGGAAACATCTACAAAAACAGAGAATTTCTGTATAAATGACTCCCTCATTCTGTGGGCGACAGACCGCAACGTCCCTTCTTTTAGTCCCGAAGGCGATATCTTCGCGGTACAGTGTCTGTGCACTGGAAACACGGGGACGCTGCCGTACCACGAAACAGAAATAAGAATAAAAAACAAAGTTCCATAGTAGGGGAATCTAGATAACGAAAGCATCAGCATGAGAGTATAATCTGACATCCCAACACGCAAGTCAGGACAAACGAAACAAAGGAAACTACGAGGAGTCCTTCGGCACAAAAGACATGGTCCTCCTTATTTTATTGGCTGAACCGCCGTTTGGGTGGGGTGGGCAGCACGTGCATTCTTCCTTTACTTAATCCGGTCAGCCGTACTCTATTCCACTGTCCTGCTTTCTTCAACGTGACCTTACTTTTCCTTTGATCCAATCCTATGGGAAGTCGGGATCGGCACGTAACATCTTCCTTCTTACCACCGCCCTTTCCCCCAATAAAGCGCTATGGCGCAAAGGGCTATTAGCTGGGAAGTCTCTCCGACCATCTCCACAGCTGCTTTGGTGGCTAAAACCTAGGCGTAATGGAGGACGCAAAGTGTCGTCGAGGCGGGGAGGCTCTGATGGTGTGCGCTGCTGTGTCCCATCCCATCCCGGTTCGGGCCCAATTTTACGTCCGCTATCCCACTTCCGCAGTCCGAAAAAGTTCTTGGCCCCGCCGGTACTCAGTTAGGCGAAAAGAGGTCTCGCTCCGTCGACGTCCCTTAGGTTTGACCCCTGCTCTGACTTTGACAAGTACCTGCTTCATTTCTCTTTCACCAATCTGATATGCTTCCGTCAAGCAGAAAGATGAGCACATGTGCGCGGAGCTGGTCAACCAAAGAGCGCCTCCTGGCATTTTTAGGGGCGAAGCTCCTCTTGCTCGGGCCCTGTCCCGGCCGTACGCTGCAGAATGATGATGATTGTGGCAGGATCCCCCTAGGGATTGGCCAAACAAAGATTGGCCGAAGAGGTTAAAACATTCAACGCGTTCGTTGCTATCCAACAAGGAGGAAAGGAAGAAGAAGAGGTTGCCGTTCGTCGCCTGCGAGGTCAAGACACGTACCGGGGGTACGCAACACAAGACGCTCTGCAGAAGGCGATGGCCAAGGTGGCTAAAATGTCACACACCGAATTCGCCAACTTACTCATGGAGATTCTCATTGTCCCCAAAAAGCCCTACATAATCACCCCAAACATCCACGTCGTTGACGGACTTGTCAACGGAGCGGTGGAAAGCTTGGCGTGTCGAGTCTTTATATGATGTGTGGGCGAATGTTTCACGGTTTTACCGATAAGAATTTTATCTTCGCCCCTCTCATCATCATTCACTTCGTGGAGATGGCGGTATTTTTTTCTTTCAACAGGGTATTGTATTTGTTTATTTGTTTAAGTACCCTAAGGGCACGGGCGGGCAATAAATAGGGGGTGGGGGGAATTGTAGTATAACACACTAAAAATACAATTATATAAAAAAATAACATCGAGTGAACAGAATAGCAGAAAAAAGCAGTAATAATACAAGAATCACACTCCGGAATCGCACAGTACAACGCTAAACATTACAATCAAGTACAAAACTATAAAACAAACAACAACAAGCGATATGATGTCGTACAGGCAAGAACCATTATGTTTACAACATAAAAGACACAATGAAATTAATGTTAGATACTGCTTTCAGTGGTTAAAAATTAGAGAAGTGCTGTTTGAAAAGAAGAAGCGTCTGTTAGTGTGGCTAGGTTTGCAGGTAAAGAATTCCCTTCGTTTATGGCCAATACAAGAGGAGAATGCTGATATTTTTTTGTGGGGGCAAAAATGGGAATAACTTTGTAAGCATGATCTAGATTTGGCGTGCCGAAGTGTATGGTGGCGGAACGATACATTTGCGAGCAAAGGGCGATGGGTTATGGTACAGTGCATGGAAAAAAGATAACCTTGAAAATTGCCTGGGCAGGGTGAGAGGGGGAAGATTGAGTTGCTCCTTTAAGGCAGAAACGCTTTGGTATCGCGAGTATGAAGACATAATAAATCGAGCGGCTTTGTTTTGAACTGATTCAATTGTGTTATTCAGTCCAACTTGGTGAGGATGCCATATTATTTGCACATATTCGAGAGAAGGGCGAATCAGGGTATTATACGCCTGAAGCTTCGTGTCAGAATTAGCCAGATGAAGGCGATGTTTAAGCAATCCAAGCTTTTTAAACGCCTTCGAAGTGATTTTTTCTATGTGGGTTATATGTGGGGACCCCAGTTTAAGTCGGAGGTCCATGTTACGCCCAGGTATTTAAAGGATGAAACTGTCTGAATTTTGGAGTCATTTATTAGATAATTTTAAGTATCTGATCGAGTTACGGAAGAAAATCGGACGTGTTTAGTTTTTTCTACGTTTATTTGCGTTTGCCATTTTTGGCACCATTTAGTTATTGTTAAGTCAAGCTCAAGTGCACAAACATCATTTGTTGTTATTATTTCCCTGTAGATTACATAATCATCATCATCATCATCACCAGCCTGTCTACGCCCACTGCAGGGCAAAGGCCTCTCCCATTATTCTCCAATTACCTCGGTCCTGTGCCAACTGTGACCAATTTATCCCCGCAAACTTCTTGATCTCATCTGCCCATCTAACTTTCTGCCGCCCCCTGCAGCGCTTGCCTTCTCTAGGGATCCACTCTGTTACCCTTAATGACCAGCGGTTATCTTGCCTTCGCATTACATGCCCTGCCCAAGTCCATTTCTTCTTCTTAATTTCTACTAATATGTCTTTAACACCAGTTTGCTCCCTGACCCACTCCGCTCTCTTCTTGTCCCTTAATGTTACACCTATCATTTTCCGCTCCATTGCCCGCTGAGTCGTTCTCAATTTAAGTTGAACCCTCTTAGTGAGCCTCCAAGTTTCTGCCCCGTAGGTGGGTACCGGTAAGATGCAGCTGTCATACACTTTCTTCTTCAACGACAATGGTAGGCTGCTATTCATTATCTGATAATGTCTGCCATATGCACCCCACCCCATTCTGATCCTTCTAATTATCTCTGCCTCATGGTTGGGATCTGGGGTCACAACTTGGCCTAAGTATATATATTCGCTTACCACTTCCACTGCCTCGCCATCTATCTCAAACTGCTGTGCTGTCCCGAGGTTATTGATCATTACTTTAGTTTTCTGCATATTAATTTTCAGGCCCACGGTTCTACTCTGTTCGTCCAGTGCGGAAAGCATGCTTTGCAATTCGTCCCCCGAGTTACTTAGCAAGGCAACGTCATCAGCAAATCTGAGGTTACTGAGGTATTCTCCATTAACCCTTACTCCCACCTGTTCCCAATCCAACGTTCTCAATACTTCTTGTAAGCATGCTGTGAATAACATTGGAGAGATTGTGTCTCCTTGTCTGACACCCTTCCTTATAGGTATTTTACTGCTCTCCTTATGGAGGATTATGGTAGCTGTAGACCCATTATAGATATCCTCTAGTATTCTTACATAATGCTCATCTACCCCCTGGTTCCGTAATGCCTGAATGACTGCTAGGGTTTCGACCGAGTCAAATGCTTTCTCATAATCTATGAAGGCTATATATAGGGGTTGAGTATACTCAGCGCACTTCTCTATCACCTGATTGATCGTGTGAATATGGTCCATCGTTGAATAACCTTTACGGAACCCTGCTTGTTCTCTAGGTTGACTGAAATCTAAGGTTGCAGAGATTCGGTTAGCGATTACCTTGGTAAATACCTTGTAGACGACTGACAGTAAGCTGATCGGCCTGTAGTTTTTCAAGTCCTCCATGTCGCCTTTCTTATGGATTAGGATGATGTTCGCGTTCTTCCAAGATTCCGGTACCATTGCGGTCATTAGGCATTGCGTATACAGGTTTGCCAGTTTTTCAAGTACAATTTCTCCGCCATCCTTCAAGAGGTCTGCTGTTATCTGATCCTCACCAGGCGCTTTGCCCCCTTTCATTTCTTTCAAAGCCTTCCTTACTTCTTCGGTCGTTACTGGTGGGATGTCTATCTCCTGTGAACTACTGTCTCGTTCGGCATTATCCTGTATATCCAAGCTACTGTACAGATCCCTATAGAACTCCTCCGCCACTGTGACTATTTTATCCCTATTTGTGATGACATTGCCTTGCTTATCCTTAAGTGCATACATCTGATTTTTCCCCACGCCAAGACGTCTCTTTAATGCTTTCAGGCTACCTCCGTTCTTTACAGCGTATTCGATCCTCTCCATATTATACTTCCGTATGTCAGCTGTCTTGCGCTTATTGATTAACTTCGAGAGCTCTGCTAGTTCTATTCTGTCAGCTGCGGTAGACATTCTCATGGTTTGCCGTTTCCTGATTAGATCTTTCGTCTCCTCTGAAAGTTTACCAGTATCCTGTCTAGCCATAGTGCCCCCTACTTCTACTGCACACTCCGTGAGAATGCGTGTAAGGTTGTCGCTGGCTTCCTGTGTCGTAAGCTCGGCTTCCTCGTTAAGGGCGGAATATCGGTTCTGCAGCGCGATCCTGAATTCTTCTACTTTACGTCTTACTGTTTTCATTTATCGGCTTCTTTCGTACTAGCTTGTTGCGGTCCCTCCTCAACTCTAGCCTAATTCGAGATCTTACCATACGGTGGTCACTACACCTTACCCTTCCGAGCACTTCCACATCCTGCACGACGCCAGGGTTGTCGCATAATATGAAGTCTATTTCATTTTTGTGCTCCCCATTCGGGCTCCTCCAGGTCCACTTCCGACTCTCCCGTTTACAGAAGAAGGTATTCATTATGCGTAGGTTATTCCGTTCTGCAAACTCAACTAGTAGGTCCCCCCTGCTATTTCTACAGCCCAGGCCATAGTTGCCAACTGCCTTGTCTCCAGCCTGATTCTTGCCTACTTTAGCATTGAAGTCCCCCATAACTACAGTATACTGCGTTTTTACTTTAGCCATTGCCGATTCCACATCTTCATAGAAGCGTTCCACTACTTGGTCGTCGTGGCTGGATGTGGGCGCGTAGCCCTGCACCACCTTGAGCTTGTACCTCTTATTGAGCCTAATTATAAGAGCTGCTACCCTTTCGTTAATGCTGTAGTATTCGTCTATGTTGCCAGCTATGCTTTTATTGACTAGAAATCCCACTCCCAGTTCTCTTCTGTCCTCTAGACCACGGTAACATAAGACGTGTCCATTTTTCAGCACCGTAAAGGCTTCGCCTGCCCTCCTAACCTCGCTAAGCCCTATTACATCCCATTTAATGCCCTCTAATTCCTCGAACAACACCTCGAGACTTGCTTCGCTAGATAAGGTTCGCACGTTAAACGTTGCCAGGTTAAGATTCCATTGGCGGCCTGTCCGGATCCAGTGATTCTTAGCACCCTCTGCTGCGTCACAGGTCTGACCGCCGCCGTGGTCAGTTGCTTCGCAGCCGCTGGGGACTGAGGGCCGAGGGTTAGTTGGCGTATTCATGGGAGGTTGTGGCCGGTACTGCACCAGGGTGGCCAATCCTGCTCTGGTGAGGGAGTGCATTACCGGCAATGGTCGCCGGGGTCAGGCCGCACCCCAAGCCCCTTTGTGCAATTCCATCAATACGCGGATTTTTTTTTTTTAATCCGGTGGGAATTGTCCGGCACCGGGATTCGAACCACGGTCCTTCCGCACGCGAGGCGGGTGTTCTACCTCTACGCCATCGCTGCATCCTGTAGATTACAAAGTCGTCAGCAAATATGCGAATCGACGAAGAAATATCATTTGTTGTTATTATTTCCCTGTAGATTACAAAGTCGTCAGCAAATATGCGAATCGACGAAGAAATATCATTTGCTATGTCATTGATATAAATTAAAAATAGGAGAGGACCTAACACCGACCCCTGAGGGACTCCAGAAGAAACGCCGACAGCATTAGAAACATGCTCATTTAATTTTACAGATTTCAATCCGTTTATTAAAAAGTTTGCGATCCAAGTTCTTGTTTCGTCAAGATTAAGGTTCCGAATTTCAATCGTTAGGCGCTTATGAGGTACTCGATCAAAAGCCTTCGACAAATCAATAAAAATTGCATCGGGGGAGAGGGTCTTCTGCTGTGAAACGTGGAGATCTGTAACCAGCTCAAAAAGTTGTGTTTGACATGAATGATGTTTCCTAAACCCATGGCGATTGCTGATGAAGAAGTTATTCCGGTCAAGGTGGGTGACTATATGCGTGAAAAGAATATGTTCAAGTAACTTGCAGCTGGTTGAGGTAAGTGAAATAGGTCTATTGTTTATGGGAGCAGACCTGTCGCCGTATTTAAAAAAAGGCAGGGTGTGAGTCGTCCGGCAAGCATCCTGTGTTCAGTGATTGTTGGAATAATAATGAAAGCAGGTAAGCTGAGTGAGGGCTAGTTATTTTGAGTAGCTTTGCTGTTATGCTGTCAGGCCCTGGGCTAGTTTAGAAGCTAGTCGGTTAATCGCGCATGCCACGCCATGGGCTATAATTACAATGGGGGTAAAACTGTTCACTATGTTGGACTGCGACGGCGTCAAAGACAGTTCAGCGGTGTAAACCTTAGTAAAGGCATGGCTAAATTCTTCAGCGCCATCTTCTGGTGATAATGTATCCCCCGTGGCCTTTTTTAGGACCGATACCGAGTTTTTCTCCTTCGGGTTCACAATATTCCAGAATTTTTGGGGTTGGTTTTCATAATACTTGGAAGCGTAACATTAAAATACTTATGTTTTGCCTCGCGATTTGCTTGTTCAGTTAAAGTGGAAACAGTCTTATAGTTCCGCTAATCTTCACAATCATTCGATCGAGTTGCCTTTCTGTACAGTCTTTTTTTTCTTTTTAAAAGCCGTTTCACATCACGACTAAACCATGGGTCATTCGTCCTAGAGCTTATCACTATTTTGGGCACCCAAGCTACCTCTATCATCTTTCACTTGTCACGAAAGATACACCAGTTTTCATTCATCGTACGCTCTTCAAAAATAGTCTCAAGTTCGACGGCTGAAGATAGTAGCATATGGTTCATTGTAAGTCCGCTCGAGTGTAGTTGAAGATTTGGTTTTGTGTTTCTGTTTTGATAACACGCGGCATTGATACCGCGCAGTGAACGGCCTTATGGTCACTTCATCCATAACGTGCGCGTTGGTAATGTCGGGTTGATTTGTTAGGATGAGATCCAATAGGTGATTGCCCCTCGTGGGTTCACATACTATTTGGGTAAGGTGATGGTAATCGATACAGTGAAGGAAACTGAGGCATTCGATGCGATAATTTTGCGTAGTGACGGAATATGTTCACCAATCTATGCCCGGGTAGTTGAAATCGCCTCCTATGATTAGTGCAGTACTTGGAAATTTGTTTATGATTACTCCTATTGCTTCATTTAAAAAGTCCACAAAATCTCCGTGACTGTCGGGAGGACGGTAACAGGCGCCCAGAACCCAGGGTGTATGGTCAATGTGAGCACTGACCCAGACCATTTCTAAAGGTGAATCAGCGTCAATTAGCGATGGGCGAAATTTTTCTTTAACTGCGATCAGTACGCCGCCTCCACGAGTGCAGCACCTGTCCTTGCGGAAAAGTGCAAAGGAAGCGTAAGATCTTTATTCGCTATTTCATCCGAAAGCCAAGTTTCTGTGCCGATAATGATATCGGCTGAACACGTGTGAATAGTAGCTTTGAGGGCATCAAGCTTGGGAAAAATACTGCGGAAGTTTGCTAGAAGCAAGGAAACTGATTCTACTTTTTTGGAGCTGCGCGTGAGGTTCATGGCATGTCACTTAGGTGGAGGCTGATTTTTTGCAGAGACTTGAACGACTTGGCTAGTGGAAGGATCATAACGGTATGTGGCGTGTTCCATGTGAAGCTTGTTAAAGCGCACATATTTTTTTGTATCCGTCTTTTTTGTTTTCCTTTGCAAATTCACGCAGTTTCATTCTAGCATGCTAAACCTTTAGGGAAAAATCTTCTTCAAGCCATACTTTGGCTGATTCGAGATTTTTTTTAATTTAGGACCAAGACTCAGAGCATCTGTTTTTGATTGAAAGTTGAGAAATTTCACAATAAGTGGTCTATGAAAGTCAGGTCAACTGCGACCTACGCGAGGAGCCCGTTCAATGTTGGCCACTTCATGTTCAAGATGCTTAGAAAAAAATTCCAACACTACGCCCCAATTCCGCGTAGTCTTCATGTTCGACCTCGTCAAGACCCGTGATAATAAGATTGTTTCTGCGCGTTCGGTTATTCATATCATCAACATCTACGAGCTCTTCGTTGGCCTTGCAAATGTGAACTTTAACTTCTTGAACTGAGTCTGCGGCGGCATCGATGTTCACCTTACAGTCAGACACATTGTTCATGCTTTGTTCGATAGCGCTAACACGAGTGTCGATGCTCCTGATTTGCCGCTTGATATCTGACAGAGCCGTTTTAGTTTCTTCGTGGCACTCTTTGAGAAGTATGATCACATCCGCAATTTTGGGCCCCGGATTTGTTTCGATAGCAGCGCAACGCACATAGACAATACCAGAGTTGGTCTGGGGCAAAGCACTCGGGTTAGGCCAAAAGCTCCATAAAAACAATCAAAATGATGGCACCCGAGCGCTCAGCCGGGAAAGAAGGCGCCGATGCGTGCATGGTACGTACACACGTCGACACCCATGGTACAACTGTAAACGAAATCGCGGTGGGATTAACGGCCTCATAAAATATGTTAGTTAAATTCGTACTCATTGCGAACAAAAGTTTCCTACCTAAAACAGGAAAGGGCACGTATTACCCGTTTGCCACTCGTGGCCGCAAATCCCAAAGGTGAGCTGTTTCCAAGCGTTTAAGTATGGTCCTGGTGGCGCTGACTGCTGGTTGCTTGTGATGTCAGAGGAGGTCACGTCTTGCTTCCATCACGCTGGTTTTGGCAGATAGTTGTCGATGCTTGTCGAATTCGGTGATGAGTAGCGGCCAGACGGCTTCGGGCTGGTTGCACGAGGCGAGCCTCGTATTCCTACAACAGGAAAGGGTGCGTGTTATTCGTTTGCCACTCGTGGCTGCAAATCCTCAAATAAGGTCATCTTCCTGATTACAAAACAGGGACATGGGGTCCTTCTTTTCCTTTCTCACCACAGCTTGTCTGAGAACAGGGAAGGATTTTTTTGTTGCTAGAATTCTGTTTCAGGCGCCTATAAGATTGTGCACTTATCACACCAATAAAAGAATCGGGGAAGCTTGCACTCACGCGCAAAACTTGGATGGCGAATCTGTTGTAGGTGATCATTCATGGTAACAAAGTTAAGTTCTAGTGTCGTTGTGGTGTCGTGGTGGGCGTTGGCGGCATGGAATTTCAATGACCTTATGTTGAGCAAGGCCAGAGTGAGCTCTTCGTTTTGGTCGACGTTTTCGTACGCAACTCTGCAAGCGCGACTTATAGTCTCTATCGGATGCTTTGTAAGACGAGCCTTTCGAAGCGTGGCCCCTTCCTAATCCGTGTGAACTATCCGCGGCCGGGTCATGTGGAGGCAATCATTACCTACAGGAGCTTCCACATTGAAGTCGCGACTCTACTACGGTGCAGAGCGCATGCGCACGACGACACGAGGACGAACGATCGAGGGACGTACGGTATGACGTGTCTGTCGCGTTCCGAGCAAATGGTACCACGATACGGTGCCCGCTGAAGTTCTTTTTGACCAATATTAGCCAATATCCTTTATAAGGTTACGCTTGGCTTAAGGAACGTGCGTTGGATGACCAATCCCCTGCTGCTGTCTCGCCCACCTCCTTTCGCCTGCATCTGGACCACGCTCTCCACGCGCGCCGATGCCGCCTAGCATCAGGCACTCCGCTTGGCTACCTACACGGCGTCCTTTCCCTACCACGCCCAGCCGAAATTTCTATTAATGAGACTATTGCGAACGCTGCTGTCACTCCTCATATAATATACAAATGGATTCACCCTGGGAAGTCACTACCCCCACGTTTTCCGCACTGTTCAGCGACTTCTATCGCGGACCTAAACCATTTATTCTGACACTGCACTGCATTCTCAGACCATCGATATACTATCCAAAATGCACTCCCAAATGGTTTTTCACCAGCTAATCCCCCATACCATGACCCGCGGTTCCTTGCCGCTTTGGCATTTTTTTCATTGAGAGCGGTCTGGCTCGAGTAGTGTGAGCCGGGCACTCGTGCACTCGTAATCAGCACTCGTGCACACGTGCACGAGTGCTGATCATTTTTTTCGTATTTTTAACTACGAACTCCATACACAAACGGTTTGCTCAACAGCTTCGCTGTTAAAACAGCGTATAAATCGGCCGCTTGCATAAGCTGAGGATGGCGCCCAACCAGACGTAAAGCAAAACGTCACATTGAATAAGCGCGTCGTTTTATAACCTTGCCGTGACGAGCATGTGTGACAGTGAATAAATAAACATGGTTGAACTATTGGAGAGGTGAGCTTCTCGTTTTGTGGCAGTATTGGGAAAGACTGAAATGACATTCACGACCCGTCCGTGGAGCTTTGTGCATGGCCACTGAAAACAAAAAAGTCCGTTTCAAACCATGTCGTACGAAAATGTTAGCAATTTTCAATATCCAAAAATGACTTGCGCATCGCTATAAAAAGTGTCGAGGGATACATCAGCCAGGACTAGAACGGCGAAAAAGTCCAGTGAAATGGAACCACCTGTAAATTATTGGTCGCTCCGCGCAGACATGGAAGTATGGTATTTCCTAATACATTTAAAAATATGGTAGTATACCTCTCAGTCATTCGCACGGATACCAAATAGAGATTAGTAGAATACCTCGTGAAACTCCCAATTACAATGTTGCTTGGCGCTCGCTCTGCGTGCTTGATTTTTCTGGGACAGAGCAATAAGAGAGGTACAAAGCGCACCACCTTGCTGCTCGCGCGCACTTCGCGACCGAAGCTAACTTTCTGAAGCATTCAAGGATACAAAAGTGCAATTTTGATACCTACATCCAACATGTTATGCTTCCAACGACAAGGCCCACCCGGCCCACACCCTTTTCGAGGAGAGATAACCACCTGTTTTTCTAACAGCTTCACTGCCACTTCACTCACCCCTGTTTCGAAGTGAAATAAGAGTCTTTACGCTTAATACAAATGACCCTTCTTCCCCTTCAATAGCCATTCATAAAACACTAAAGCTGAATAGAAACCTAACATCATCCTCACCATGGCTAATTTCCAGCGGATGATGAGATCAGTCTTGGGAAGCTCATGTTCGGTTCACCAATTTCTTTTTCGCTGCTAAGTCAACATACCCGTCCACAATTCGGCACCCGCCCACTCAAAGGAGCTGTCCAATAACGCTGACAGCGGCCATTAAACGCCCACGCCCAATTCTCCGCTTTTCGTTTGGATGGTAAGTCAAATTCCTGCTCATAATTCTCCCAAACCAACTCAGCAGCCAGCCGTCGGATGCTCCCGGGCCGATGCGCCCGATCCCGCTGGCCGCGACGTGACGCTACCGACCCACTGACGTGCGTTCCCACTTCGACAAGAATGATCCTCACGCAATTTAACAATGCAAACGAAAGCTTAGGTGGACAGTAACTTTTATCCGTGTTATTTGTTTCTACAAAAGGCAATACAATATTGTGTTTGTTTATTGAACACACTAACGCAAAATTCAAATGTAGTCTCACCAAAAGGCTACATTTCTAGTCCCGCCAAAAGACTGTTCTGTCTTTATGATTATTTAAACATGAAAAAAAACCTTAACCACCACCGCAAACGTTTTAAAAATACGTCTGTGAGGCTCTGGATTTATGAGTTTTTATCAGCAGAAACAACCAAGTTGAGCAGAACCAGCGAAATTTTCCTTGCCCTAATGTAGCTTTCGTTCGAATATACCTAGGTGCAATTGTTATTCTAATCAAATATAGCACAATCAGAGAAAAAGGCGAAAGAGCAAGTCATCTTCCCAGGTCTCACTGCCCCAAAATGTAGTTGAAGAATGACGGAAGCAAAACCATGACCATGGCGGCACGTTACGGGGATGATCACTTAAAAAAGAACGGTTTATTTCTACGCGATGATGATAATGACTGATGTATACCCAACGGAAGACTTAACATATGTTATTTTCTAACACACTTAAAATTGCGATGTTCTACCCCTGAATCATTCGCAAGGGTACCATATAAAGATTCGTAGAATACTTCGAGAAACTCTCAATCACTACTTTGCCTGCCGATGGATGTGCTTGCTTCAAGAGGAAGTCAGCAGGTTATGATTTTTTCTATTCATGATCGTCACGCGAAGAAATAGCTCATGTGTATCGAGAAATATGCAAAGAATTATAACGATGTAACAGGAGCGTCTACACGACGGGTTTCTGCACTACGTCATGGCAGCCATTGTGGGGTTTAACGCGCCTCGCAACGCAGGCAATGAGGCGCGCCGTAGTGGAGGGCTCCGGATTAATTTTGACCACCTGGGGATCTTTATCGTGCGCCGAAATCTCGTACACACGGGCGTTTTTGCTTTTCGCCTCCATCAGAAAAGCGGCCGCCGTACAGTTTCATACTAATATATACTAGAGCGAAATCTGCGCTGGAGTTGCGGGCCGTCGTGTGCACCGTCGTTAGCGACGCTCCTCGCATACTGGATTTGGCTACGCAAAAGGCTTCTGTTTTGTCTCGAAGCCAAATCAACACAAAAGGGTAATAACTTTTTCTTGGTCATCTTGCATGAACCTCGTACATATTTTCTGACGAAAAATTCTTTTTGGCGCTTCAATTTTATAATAACCAAAGAAATTTGATTATCCTTCTACAGTAATACTATTACAGTAATACTATTGTGTTTTCCAATAAGAGGCACATTTCCAGCCCATTCACAAAACTGCAAGGACAAGTCGAAAGTACCAGCTCGGTACATCATGGTACGCCCACTGAAGCGCGGCTCGCCTAGACAGTGGCGCCAGTCATTGTCGTGATTCATTGTCGTTATATACTAGTATGAAACTCTATGACGCAGCGATACAGTAAGCGTTCTTTCCCGAGCCTCTGTTTTCGCGGGTGAATAGCGTGTTCGATGGACCAGCGCGTATTGTTTTCTTGAGGAGAAGTAACTGAGCATTCGTGCCACAAGCAGCAATAATGAAGCCAGGGATCGAAATGCAACCGGGCATTTTGCGAATGCGGGAGAGTGGTAGATAGCTTTATTTTATATTGAATAACGCTTCACTGGAAGGTGGGGAGAAGTGGAAAAGAGCTCTTTTTATTGCTTCAGCGGAGGTAGAAGAACAAGTTTGAGTCTTTTTGCGTGTCCCCCTAAATAAATCTCCTGTGCGACCACAACTTATTGTTGCGTGTCATTGTGAATGCGAATGGACTGCTCCATTGCAAGGAAAAAAAGGCGACGCTTTGGTTGCGTTGCGACTTAGTCCCCGCTTCGCTCAGTTACCAGTCTCAAGTTTTCCTTTGTCTTTCGCGTGCCTGCAAAAAAGGTGAATCAGTGTGTCATTGTCGTGATTCGCGTGAAGCTGAACACAGGCTGCTAAAGAAAAATCTTCATTCACTTTGCATAAGCATAGTTGTGCAGGACGAAATTTCAGTTCGCAATATGTAAATATAAAGAGTTTATTCAGAGACGCTTATTTTTTATTCGGTAGTTTTTACCATTGAAACACGAAATGCATATAAACTCCCAGTTGTCTTATGAACGTTGTAAAATTGAGGTGTTGAATCACGAGCTGTAATGTTCAGTTTTTGCACGTAGGGTCATCTACACGCGCTACGCACACCTTTAGGTTAGCTTGCACAAATTTATTTTCTAACCAGATGAGAGAAATCTTAAGGTTTTTTTTTCTTCTTTCTCTTCTGGATAAAAACAGAAATTTCACCCTCAAGAAGTTTAGCTCCCTCACGACCAATTGCTCTGCACAGGTTAAAATACTGATAACATGTCCGGGAGTGTTATTTTAATGGCTTTCTGAAATGGATCAGGGTTTAGGAACAGTGACTTTTAGCTGAATTTCATTATCAAAAAAGGCTTTTAAAAAAAATTTACTTCACTTTGCTTAATCACATGCATGGTAAACGAATTATAATAGCGTGCGTATACTGAGAAGGTTATGTCGAATCGGGTTCTATTGGACGCATGCCAGACTTGGCTGCGTCTCTTACTGAACACTGACTCGCAAATAATAAATGCGTGAGCACCGCTATGCGGTTCTATAAAGGGACAGGTGCCCCTTTGCGGCTCATCGAAAATTTTTTCATGAGCGATTGCAGTAGTTATTCAGTGGAATGCAGATAATTTTTGCGCAGCTAATGGTCAGGGCGACAGCTAGCAATGTGCAGAGTTTCACGTTTTGTACGCCGCTATACTACGCTTAAGAATCACGGCAACTTTCCCTTTGGAATGTACGAGCAATGAGCTACTCAATAATCTCAACGACCTCAACGTTGCGGCCTAGACATATACATACATTGAGAACTTCGTTTCGCAAGGTACCACTCAACTCAACATCCAAGGTCTCAAAGAGGACTCATAAGCCTGGGTAGCAGAGGGACACCACAAGGCTCCTTTCTCTCCCCCTTATTTTCAATGGGGCCATGCTTGGGCTGCCTCATTTGCTCGGCCAGATCCCCAACATTCGCCATAGCTTGTACGCCGATGATACTACGGTGTAGACCATAGCCGGTAGTGGTGCGGAGATACAGGAATGCCTGCAAGCCGCCGCTGATGTTGTACATACATACGTACACGAGATAGGTTTGGCCTGCTCCCCAAATCAGAGATCCTTCTGTACAACCCCACAAAGCCAAGCAGGCGACCAACTTCTGCTCCATACATTCAAGTGTTCCTCCAAAGAAACGCCATCTCAAAAACTGACTCCATTCGCATTCTGGGTCTGTTGATCCATGTTTGAGGCACCAACACAGCAACCTTTAAACATTGGACAATGGAGCTGCCCAGATTAGCAGATTAATCACCATGATGGCTAACACACAGCATGGCCTCAAGTAGCCCAACCTCCTCCGCCTTGTCCAGACCTCCATATTTAGTAGAATTACGTACGTCGCCCCATACCTCAAGCTCAGGAGAGCAGAAATTGAAAAAAATTAATCGAATTATTCGAAAAGCCAGCCAGTCCTAATCAGTGCCCAATCCCAATCCCAATCAGTCCCGCTGTAGACCAGCTGGTTGGTATGGGCATTCAAAACACATTGGACGAGTTCATTGAAGCCCAACTTACGGCACAATACAATCGTTTAGCAGCTACCATCACCGGGAGAACCATCCTGGAATCCTTGCGAATTCCTTACGCCCATCAACATGGGCACAAGACAACCTTACATCGGAAAATGCGGGAGCGCATCCGTGTGGCACCGATCCCCGCAACGTGCATTCATCACACCACCAGGAGCGCAGACAAGCAAAGGGCATGGCGCTACACAAGCAGTACCACTGTAACCCAGATGTCTGCTACGTAGACACGGCGGGCTACCCTGGCCGAAGCGCGGTAACGGCTGTTGTGGTTGACGAAGAAGGTAGTGCGGTTTCCTCGTGTTCAGTCAACACGTCGCGCCCTGATACGGGAGAAGTGGCCATCGCCCTCGCCATCACCGGTACACGGACCAGCGTAATCATATTGAATTGCAAAGCCGCCCTGCGCAATTACGCAAGAGGGAGGGTTTCTATGGAAGGGGTGCATATACTACGGACCCACTCTGAGACAACGGCAAGACAAGTCCGTCTGGTTTCGACACCAGCGCACTCGTACGTCAGGGGAAACGAGACGGCACGTCAGGCAGCCCGAGGATTATGCAACCAGGCTGACCACGAGTCCGAATAGGTGCCGTCTGACCCGGGAGGAAGGGATAGGCTCTGTATATGTCAGGAAATTTTAGAGCGCTATAGGCTGAATCATCTTAAACTTCCGGCAGCTCACAGATCCCTTACATGAGGACAATCAGCAGTGTGGCATGGGCTGCAGACTTACACTTTCCCCCACCCCACCCTATGTCATCGACAATACCCAGAAAAATACTAGAACACATGCAAATGATGTGGACTGTCACCTGCTTCACTCACACACATGGTTTGGGCCTGCCATCTCAAACACCAGTTCGCCAACACCGGATTCCAAATCAGTAATTCCGAGTAGTGGGAGGCCGCGCTGCTCAGCTGCATTCCCGAAGTACAAGTTGCGGTCGTCCAGCTGACGCAAGACGCCGCCAACGACCAATTGGCTCCTGACCATCGTCTGGCAAAGCGCCCAGCCGGAACCCCCCTCTCGGTTGGTTACGCTCAGCAAAGATGACAAATAAAGTTTTATCTCCCTCCCTCTCTCTCTCTCTCTCTCTTACGTCAGTTACCAGCAGCGAACGAAACAAAGGCAGATGCGAGTGCTGTGCACGCGCCGTGACGCCTGCGACCTCGACTCAGGCTAGCGTGAGGCCAGCAACTGCTCTCGGTAACTACTGCTCTATAACGTCGGTGCAGGAATCCATGCCATACAGCGTAACGTGTGACGCAGAGACAGGCTGCATACCTCAAACAGAACAAGATAAGACGATCAAAACAATTTGTCTGGTAGCATCCCACAAGTACAGGAACAAGCCGTACAGGAACAGATAAAGGAACATGCCGTCGTCGCAGCGCAGGTTTCTCAGACCGAAAGGCAGAAGATTGTGCTGAACTCAAAAACATTCAGGTTGGACCCGGAACCGTGGTAGCGTCCCAACGAAAGGCAATTGTGAAGAACGCAAGGCTTCGCCAGCCACAGACAAGGACGTCTCGGCTGCTTTCGTGTAAATGGAAGAAAAAAAAGCGAGGTTAAGAACGAGAAATAAAAGATAGAGCCTCATCCTTTTGTGTTTGAGTTCAGCTTCATTCCCGACTTCATGAAGGGCAGATCATTAGCGGGACTTCTGGAAAATCGACCATCACCAAGAGCTGCAGCAGCGCGCGAGGCCGCACCCATCCAAGAGCCTGAGCCGTTCCATCCGCCTGTAGACCTAGAAGCGGAATAACTCTCGCTCATCGCTTCAGCTCGGTGTGAAGAAACCGAAAAGCCGTATTGTGACCGGACACCAAGCACGAAAATAAATTTCGCGCAATCACAAACTATCGAAAAGCAAACACGAGATAGGCACAAGAGCCACCTGGGAACACCGCTGGTCTCGCTGCCCAGGGGCTACCGCAACAGTAAAAATTTTATAATTTTCCGACACTTTACACTTTCTACAGACCGTCTACTGGATTGAAAATGTTTCAGCGAGGTGGACTCATCGTTTTGTCACCATCCGCTCCGCCTTGGCGACGCCAGGCTCTGCTGAAAGTTTTACGACGGCGGATGCACCGTTGGAAACGCAAGAGGGGACAACACTTCATGATAGCTTTACACGGATTCAAGTCACGCAAAGAAACCCAAACATTTATGATTGTGGTCTTCTTTTACATCCTCGCAGCAATTTGTCGCGGGCGGAGGGAGAGATATGATTAGCCGTTTTGAGCAGATGAAGAATTCGGCGGGTTTGGGGCAACGTCATGATCGTATAAACCTGTGCACCCAAACAAGCCTGCGTTCCCTACAGGTCCGAGACACCAGGAATGGGAAAGTTCCCCTTCCGTCATACTGGGACCATCGCGACTTCCTATGGAGTCCGCTGGACGTTGAGAAGTGAAATGAGACATGAAAGAAGACTCAACGAAAACTGGAAATTCTAGATAGTTGACTCAGCATGGAGAAGTCGAAAGTCATGAGCGGAGCAACAGTTCGTGTCGCTGCGACGAGCCCGGAGATCCACCCAAGCTTTCAAATGGACGGCGCAACTCAGTGTGCACATCTATCGTAAAAAAACGTCGTAGAGAACCACGCTGGAATTTGGTTAAGACGCAGTGGCGGTGCCACCTGAAGGAAGCAGTGACTAGACAGAAAGTTCCGCATGCAGTGTAGGCATTGCGCTGGAGGGAAAACCAGTGCGTTGCGGGCGCGGGAAGATGTTCAATTTCAAGGTGGGTAACACCAGTAATTATCATCGTCGCATAGAGGTTAACCGTGTCATTAAAGTGATCCTCCCCGTAACGGGCAGTCATGGCCATGGTCTTGCTTCCGTCGTTTTTCAGCTACAACATACTTGCATGTCTGCACAGAGCGACCAATGAATTGTAGGTGGTTCAATTTCCCTGGGCCTGTTCCCGTAGGAGCATAACAAGGGCGGAACCATTGAAGTTGCACGTAAGATGGTATGCGGTCACTTCCCTGTGATTTAACATCAGAGCACCGACTTACAATCGGCGATAGACTCCTTGGGGCTACGGCAAGGTCCAAACAACTGCTGTATGAGAACCCACGAAGAAAGGTGGGCGAAGCATCATTTACAACTGTTATGGTTTTTCTGAAGGGTAAGCTGGATATGCACAGAGCCTGTGTTTTGTGTTTCGTTACCTTGTCCAATCTTTTCCTGTGTTTTTTCTTGGTACTACAGTGAATCTTTCGTTGTGTATAAAGTCCGCCCGATCCGTTCCTCTCCCTTTAATTACGGCACTGCCCCACTGTGGGTGATGGGCATTGAAATCGCCGACTATGATACGTGGACAACGGCAGGTGTGCACAGCAGAGTGTAGGTGCGGGCCGTCAATGTCTACGCACGGAGGAATGTACCGCCTATGAACCAAACGAGTTGACGCTTGTGCGTTAGTTACACACAGTTATATTCATTGGAGGCATGGGAAGAAATCGTATGTCTGACGTGTGGTGTGTCCCGACGTATGCACATTAGTACCTTGCTGGGTATTCCACCTGTTAGCAACAACAGCAGAACCTAATCGGAGAGAAGAAATGGGAAGAAACATTTGGATCGCATATCACAACAACGAGTTTGTACTTAAACATAAGCTGCCAAAATTCAGACATCTTCCTTCGCAGTCCTCTAGGATTCCCCTGCATTACAATAGAATTACGAAGTCTCTCGTCAAGTAATTGTGTGCCTGTTTGTTATGCCATGAGAACCCACTGAAGTACCGCAATGACAGGCGCAAGTGCATCTAGAACCTGCTCCACGTTTCTTGTGTGTTGACTTTGCAGACCAGAGATCAATATTCTCATAGTATTAAGCAGCTGTTTAAGCACGGGTAAAACCTTCTCATTGGCGAGCCTCTCTTCACCGCTATGCGGGGGACGTGGACTTCTCGTTTAACTAGCCGACTTGTACAATACAGAAGCTATTTGCGGAACCAAATGGCATTACAAAACCTAAAATAAAATTTAAAACTTAATCTACATCTCACAACTTACTTTACAACTTACCAGTTACGTTTGGTTGCAAACAGCTCACACTTGAGCAGCGGACCTAAATTGCAATAATTTTTTATATTCCCTTTTTATTACTCACGGTCTTTGGCGAGAAACTCCCATGTATTAAACATTTCTTTTAACCGCAAGCATATACAAAATTGCTTTAAGGCCTTCTACTGGAAATATGTCAGTCCTGTACTTTCAGCCTCCACAATTAAAATTTACCGTATGCTTCAGGCAAACTCATTACATATGCGCATGAAACTTATTCAATGGGGCTTGCAACGAATTTGATCTATCATGGCCACTTGCACTTCTTGCTACTAGAGTTCCTGTATATAGCTACTGCAGGGAGAGCTCCCTGTGGGACCTATACGGGAACTGTATTTGCTACCAAGCGCAGGCGTGCTATATCGGGGCACGTGTAACCTGATCGCCTTAAACTTTAATTGCAATCCTCTAAACAAAAAAATCTATCGTAGAATAAGGTTCAGTGCACTATGAAGTGTCCTGCTTTCTCGCACGAGTCATGAGGTTATAATTAAGCAGCCTAAACTTCCCCGACAAAAGCGATATGCACGGCCATTGTTGAGTGTCATCTCGTCGGTCATCCCCGCTACCCGTGTGATGGTGCGTTCCTCTTTCATGGTCCGTTTAATTAGCATAATTAGGGGCTGGCGCCGAACACCTGTCCGCTTTACGCTTTCGCCAGGTTTCCGATTGCCTGGATTCCCTTTTTACAATATTCACAGTTCGATGCGTTTAAGACGAGACCGTCGATGGGAAGGCGGCTTTTGATTCTTGAAATTGCTTTCTCTCCTTAAAATCTCTTTTTATGCATAACCGCTACGACAAAGATTGTTTAATTTCAGCTTCCTTTATTCAGTCAATGAAGCCAGCTAGGAATCAGAATTATTAGAGAGCCTGAAGTCGGCGAGTTCTTAGAACGCATTTCTCTCGAATAACCATTTCTGTCCCGTTCCACATGTCTGTTTCTGTGAAGGCGGTTCTGTATGCTTTCCTTCGTCTCCCACATTATAAACCAGGCGCCAGTCAACTTGCTCGAGATTTGCTTCTTCAGGAACGGTTTTAGTGGCCAAGTCAATGCGCTCATGTTCGATTTTGACCCACTCTTAGACATCTTCGATATTGGGGCAGTCTTGCGTTTGTCGGATTTCGCAGAAGTGGTCCCAGTCAATTGCTGTGGGCTTACGCCGCACTGATTTTGTCGGCCCGGCCACGAGGAGTGTATTCACGATATAATGACCGCGGCCTAGTTCGATAAGCATGTTTGTCTGTTGTGTGCTGTTTACGTTCTTTACTATACTCAGATCCCGAGTGGTATTGCGCTGACACGCTGTTGCCCTGTCTGGGTGGGTACGCCGGATATGTTAAGACGCTGAGATTCAGCTGATGCGGGGTATCAAATACCTGCTGACCCCTTTTTTGTGGGTTGGGGGTATCACCAAGCTGGGTGGGGAGCATTAAAGTCCCCAATGATAACGAAAGCATGGCCGTGGGACACCTAATGAGCCATCTGGAGCAGGGACGCGACATTACGGTACAGTCTTGGGGCGCTCTAGTAATTGTGGACTCACAACGTTTGCTTCTTCTTCGCGCTAGCGGGCAGAATTTCAAAAAAACATTTACCGGCCCCTGGCAATCATGCGATATCTGTTGTGCTGGATTGTTTCTATGCACAATGGTAGTGACCCCTCTTGGCGAGGGCCCACCGGCATCTGTCCGAACGTAGTGGCAACCCGTGCATCCCGAGAGTTAAGCTGGGACCTCTGTCTCAAGCAATGATATGATATCTGATGGAGTCTGGTAGTTTTGGCGCATGTGGTTGATATGCTGTGTAGAAGCCCCCGTTTGGACCTGTATTCTCTAAGGTTCCACTGCCAGGTGCAGTAAGATTGCCTATCGCTGAGTTTTCCCGGTTCTTGCGCAATGTTGATCAGAGGCCCATTGAACGTAGTCAATTGTACGGCTTCAGCGAAGGGGAGGTGCAGCGCGTCCCCTTGGGAAAAGAGATTGGCGAATTGGTCAGACTTGCGGGGCTGGTGTTGGCGACGGTGTACACGCCGAAGGGAGTTGAGCGACCTTAAAATCGAGGAACTTGAAGGTCAAGACATCTGTCTACTGCGGCGCCTAGTAGAGCTCCAAACGGTACGCTGTGCTTACGTTGACGATATTGGGTTGGTTGGCCTAACTGCCGGCCGTCGTCTCCGCAAGGTCCCCAATCCACGTGGTCCCACGTGACTCACCATTAAAACAGAAACCTGCAGCTTCGGCAAGACAACTGCGGAGGTCGATGTGCGTGATCCGCGTTATGAAGGGCCATCTGAATAGCTGAAAGTGATGTAGGTCGTATGTCTGAGGCCGGCAGCTTCAAGGCCGGAAACGTCAAGGCAAAGCGCAGCTGGATGAGGCCACGGCATATATTTCCTCCGTACGCCAAGGCATCGAAGTAACCACGTCCATCTCCCTCAGGGTCAAGAAAAGTAGGTGATTTTCTGTTCTGCCCCATAAAGTGCAGCGTCCTCACTTTCGAGAAGGTCAATAGTCTCTTGCAAGTCGTGCGGAAACGGTGAAGGGACTTTCAGAACTTCACTCGCTCCCTTTAGAACTTTTGAAATAGCGCCGCGACGCATGCGATGCTTGCCTGCCCACCTTATCCATTGTACATATACCGACGGTCATCCTTAAGCAGTCAGGGCCAACCATGCCGACCTCCGGCAGCGGGTGGGGCTAGGCAGCAGAAACAACAGTCAAAATAGCGGGCTTTACGATCCTCAAGCCGGAGGGAACGTCGGTGGTCTCCTTCAACGCGGGAGGTCATCTTCCCAGGTCTCACTGCACCAAAATGTGAGGGACCAACGGCGGAAGCAGTGGACGGAAGCACGGCTGCCCGTTCCGGAGAAGATCACTTCAATGACAGGGGTATTTTCAAAGCGTTGATGATAATGACCGGTGTATACCCACCGTGAGATTTACCATATGTTATTTTTCAACACATTTCAAATTACAATGTTCTATCTCTCAATCACTCGCAAGGCTACCTGCTAAAGATTCGTGGAATACTTCGAGAAACTCTCAATCAATATTTTGCCTGCCGCTCGATGTGAGTGCTTCAAGAGAAAATGCAAGATAATGATTTGGTCTATTCATGACCGCCAGTCGAAAAAATCATTCATGTGCGTCGAGAACAATGCAAAGAAATATAACGATATAAACGGAGCGTTTCTAGAACGGATTTCCGCACTAAGTTACGGCAGCTAACAGTATGCGTTCTCTATGAGCCTTTGTTTTCGCGGGTGAACAGCGCGTTCGATCGACCGGTGCGCATTGTTTTCTCGCAGAAAAGTAACTCAGCATCCGTACCACGAGCAGCAGTAATGAATCCAGGCATTTAAATGCAACCGGACATTTCGAGAGTCCGCCAGAGAGGTAGATGGCTTTATTTTATATCGGATAACGCTTCGCTGGAAGCTGGAGAAAGGTAGAAAAGGACTCCTTTATTGCTTCAGTCGAGCTACAAGACGGAGTTCGTGTCATTTTGCATGTGCTCCTGAATGGATCGCCTGTGCGACCACAACTTATTGTTGCATGTGATTGGGACCCTTACAAAAATGGATTTTGAGTTTCAATTATTTTCCTGTTGAGTTTTTATTGAATCAACACAAACTTAATTCAAACTCAATTGGCTATTGAGATGTGTCAGTACAAACTCAAAAGGATTTTTATTGAGAAAACGCAACACAAAACCAATTGACACCAGTCAATTGAAACTCTTTGGAGAACCAATGGACAAAACTCATCAGGCTCAAACATACACTTTGAAGGGTTATTTTTTTCAGCGCTGCCCACTTTGTCTACGGAATTAAGACTACTAGGTTACTTTTATGCTTTTTTTATTTGACATTGACATTTCTATTGAGTGCAGTCAATAAAAAGTCAACAAGGTTTCAATAGACAAACCTCAACAGAATGTCAAATGACTTCCTTTAATTGAAACTCAATAGAGTTTCTACTGACAAAGCTAAGTAGGATTGAGAGTCGAACTAGTTGGTGAACATACATTGTTGAAAATTATACCGGTGTCCTTCTTTCTTTTCCATGTTTTATGGTTCGCGCTTAATTTTCAACACTGATGAAACTCCGTAGGGTAATCCAGTAGCCTTTACCAGCAGCATATATTTGCACAAATAATAATTATACCTGCTAAGTGGGGAAATCAATTGTATTGGACAATTTTTTAATGCATTTCCTCAAATACTGCCGCAACATGGTTTGCACAAAACAATGGAGGAAATAAACATTGACAAAACTCCAGTGACTCATCTCTTCTGGCACGTGACTCCCGCGGAAACGTTTCCTTGCTATAGCAGCTGATTTTCTTCTTTATACCTTAGCACACATTGACATAATGGGTGAGCAATCTCCAGTACTGCTAAGGTTCCGCTTTGGGGCGCTTTAGCGGCAGTGGAGATATTCGAAGTCAGTCTTCCGGGAAGGTTGGTGCGGAATCATGAAGCATGCATATCTCGGCCGGGAAAAAAACAGAAAGGCGGGGGGGGGGACTACACATCTCGGGTCCCAGTTCTGGGGACAAAAAAAAAAGTCATAACTCCTCCTACCTCTTTTCACACATACAATGCTGTGATACGTTGTGTTCCGGGGGGCCGGGGGTAGATTTAAAAAGTCATTTCATCTGCTACATCTACAAAAGTCATATGTGACATCGCATCCTAGTGCGATGATTCAGTGTTTTTCTGTGGAGGCACGGTAATAACAGCGCTGTTTTGCAGAAATGAATACTTATCTCACAAACCCAAACGCGAAAAAATATTCCAGTAACGAAAATGTGCCTGTACATACTCAGAAAAAAAATAGCAAAACGTTGGTGTAAATCACTACACGTCGAAAAAAGAACAATTAAATTTTTGTATACAGCGAACTTTTAAAACAAGCCTTCAAATCAAGCGAACGCAAGCTTGGCCTCATCGTCGTTCACTCGTGAACTTCATTAGGGTAGCCAGAACTACACCCCGCCGTGGTCTGAGCCCAAGGACGCGAGTTCAGTTCCCCATCGCGGAGACCGCTTTTCTCTTGGAGGCAAAAAGCGAAAACGCCAATGTGTTCGAGATTTAGGCGCATGTTAAGACCCCGGGCTCGGGCTGTGAATCCGGGGCCCTCCACTGCTGCGGGCATTATCGCCAGTGTAGCGTCGGCGCCTTAAATTTCGTAGTCAAACAAATCAATATCCCTCGCATACATAACTTTCCTTGAGGATACCGTGAACTGTCTACGATAACAACTGTAGAACTGCAGTGTGGAATACAGAGAATCCCGCAAGGAGCAAACGCGCATCTATGTTCTATTAAAACAGGTGAAAACAGTTCTTTCACGGCAAAAGAAATCTGTACTAGTAAGCGGAAGAGACTTTCACAAGGCGCCCCCGCTCACACGAACTAAACGAACAAACTAAGAAAAAAGAGAAGAAAGACAAACTGAAGCGCTGATTAACAACTCATCTCTACTGCACAGGGACACAAAAAGAAAGAACGAGCCTGACACTGCTGCACGTCACTACAAAAAAAAAAAGAAAACATAATAGAGAAACCGAACAAATTAGTGAGCTGGCGTGCCGCTTGTTACACTCCGAACCGCTCTCTCGCTAACAAAAGTATTTTAAAGATGTCAACGCGTCCGCGGAATGTTTCTCAAACACAAGCGCCTCACAAATATCCTGCGCCCGCAAGCAGACCACGAACTTCAAAGCTGTTTTGAAGGATTCTCTCTTGTGCTGCCATTCGCCGAGGCGGGGAACTTGGAAGGGCGCGGGCGCCCGGACACAAAAGAAGTACCATCCACCTCCACACCCGCCGATAACCAGTTCTTCTGGTACCTCTGGCATCCACCCACGCCAAGCTGAAGTGACCGCGCTGTCGCGACATGGCCTCCGAGATTCCCCGCGAATGTCTAGTACGCTGAGTTGCCACTGCCGCCAGTGGCGCTAACAGCCAACATCGCGACCTCAGCGGAGTTCGGTTATCTGCAAAATAATATTACTGCTGCTCGACGGGTTGGTAATAATTCTATAAACAATGATCGTAACTATTAACATAGGACTCACAGGCCGCCGTCGGTTTTTTTTAATATCTCGTGTCAATGTCTTCACGCTCAATTTTTCACAAGAATGCGTAGCCGTGGCATAGCCATCGCAAACCGTCTCGAAGCCAAGCCAAAGTCGCTTGTTCGCACTCCCGGATGTGCGGGCACCAACGCTGTGCGGTCGTTGTCACTGTTCTGTGCAAATTTACAGCTTTGCTCGTGTTGTTGACGATTTATGTGCCGTGTGCGAATCTTTTCAACGAGCGTCGAAGGTCAGACATTGCAGTGCAGCTGGCGATACATCGAATTTATTGAAGGAAAAGCCATCGTATGCGCTTTTCTACCGCCGGTGAACATCCTTTGTGTCCGTGTTGTGTCTGTGCGCTGTGATCGTACGGTGAAGAAGCTTGCGAAGTGAGGTGTTACCTTCCCTGTTAGCAACGCTTTGGAATCCGTCAAATTCACCACGCTGGGAGCGCCACTGGGAGCGACGTTGTTATAAGGTAAGTTTATTCTTTCCGAGCGCTCCTGTGCAGTGCGCGTCAGGCTTGTCAAGGGCAAGCGAGCGCGCGGCTTCGGAGCATGCTGGCGACATCTGCTGATAGCTGCTGGGTTAGAGATAGCTTGCCGTTGCGCGTGCGTGGATCTCGGACAGGCCCTGGCCGGTCGTCGTTCAGCTTTGGCCTCTAAAATTTGGAGACACCACCACCCGCAACGGGTGCTTGTTTTCTTCGTGCCAGCCGTGAGCGGTGACGCCGGAGATCAGTGCGTAATTTGACGCGGTGCATTATCACCCCAGGGACTTACGTAATCGCACAACAGGTTCGACCGAAAGCCCTGCAGTGAATTCTTGTTGCGTGCTTTCCGTTTGGTGCGCTTGAGATGCAGAAGATTGGCGCTCGTTGCTTTATACGATTACGTAACTGCCTGCGATAAACGCGTCAAACGGCGCGTCTATCTGGCCTGTCACCGCTCATGGCTGGCACTGGGGAAGACCAGTGCCCCTCGTGGGTGGTGGCGTCTGCAAATAAGAGTGGCCCATGCGAAATGACGACCGGCCCGACCCTGTCCGAGATCCGCGCACGCGCAATGGCAAGCTATCTCTAACCCAGCAGTTATCAGCAGATGTCGCCAGCACGCCCCGGAGCCGTGCGCTCGCTTGCCCTAGACAAGCCTGACGCACACTGTACATTTCATCATGGCAAGTGTTGTGCAGACCTACCTGAATGGCGATACTCACGACTTGGTTATTTGTCGGTATATGAACAGTGTTTTTATTCCCGCCGTCTCCAGATCGACCTAAAGGGTATGATTTCACTTCAGCCTTGCAAACATACTGTACGTAAGTGTAGCAAATTGAAGGGGGAGGCTATTGTACCGGCACACAACATTTTGACATCAATCAGTGTTTTACTGTCTGCTGTATTGCGGTGCTGTATTGCTTTCGCGTGTTCTATATTTGTATGTATCTTAAGCTAAAGATCTAACAAAACCTTTGAAGGCAATTGACGAATGAATAAAATCCCAGATGCAGTGCCGCTACAGAACGGAGCAGCAGCCATGAATTACCTAGTACGAAGTGTCATAAAAAAAGAAAGAACACCATGATGAAGATAAATAAAATGTTTGACGAACGAAGTTAACGAAAATGAAAGAGGTTGAATCGAACAAGTGCCTGTCGGATCAATAACAGACGCACGAATACTGCGCCATGCAAGCACACTTGACAGCGCTAGGCTGAGAGGCAGATCTACCAGTCACAAACAGGATAGTGTGTTCAACCAGTTAGGAGACATGGCGGTAAAATATACTTGCAAGCTAAAGTGGTGGCAGCTAGCAATATATTTGCGTATTAATTTGAACGATTGCTTGGAGAAAGAGCGTTCCCTGAGTGCAGAGCAGTGACAAATGTGGCCTAAACCGTACTTCATTCCAGCTAAAAAAATAATGCCCAAGAATATAACAAATTCATTGATTGCTTTTGGAAAATAGAGACTATGTATCCGCAGAAGGTACGGTTTGAACCCAAAACATCTTTACACAAGTCTGATGTGTTACCTCGGCACCCTAAAGGCAAGCAGACACTTTGGCTTTAAAACCAATGCAGAAAAAAACCTGCTGCGTTAGTAGTAGTTGGAAACAGACTGCACACTGTTGTCATATATTAGTCTTTTACCACTAAGTGCCAATTCTCTCCATGTATCTTTCCGTGAATTTCTCATTTGCCAATTTTTGTCACAGGTGCTAGGCAGCTTGCGCTAGAACATGCACAGTCGTCAAACTTTCAAACTGATGAATACCAGTTTTGACTTAAGCACTTGCTCGACTTGCTAGCGTAAATTGAAATCTGCCATTGCTTCTAATCACAACCTGCTGACTGCCTTTCTCGGAGAAGTTTCGAATAAGTTGGGCTGAATGTGGTGTGAGTAATAGCAAAATCACTGAATAACATTTTGGCTGAATGTGGCATCAGACGTGCCACTGACTGATGCTACACCGGCATTGCGCGAGGGCTTAGTCAATCTGTTTTGGCAGATGTTCTGGCTCTAGGAATTACCCAAATGATTGGTCGGCATGGTATCACTATACTGTTTTAGTGCTGCTAGTGTATAGAAAATCTCGCCAAGCAAAGGGATACAAGCTTTTAAATTATTTCTCATTTACAGAAACTGATGTTTTTCCCCTCACCAAACAAAACTGTTTCGTGTTCTCCTTGTGTGTAAACTGGCATTAGACGGCCTTGTTATACTGGTATACCCCTCTGGCATTGTTATGATGAAGGCAAAAATGTGGATATACCCATGTCTCATATGATCCATTTAAGCTGCTGCTTAGTGCTACTCGTTTGGTATACGTACTGCAAGGCACACACCATACTTCAGCGTTACAAGAGCGTAAAAGACTGCGAAATTCAAGTTCTGTATTTTTCCTGTCACGTTCTTTTTGGCACGTTTTTTTCCATCACGGTTCATGTATTTTTTTCCACTAGTCGGTAAGCACAAAGTATTATGTGCTCATCCATTCATAAAGCCATTTGCGATGATTGTCTGATGTAGTAACTTTAGATTACAGTACCATCTGATCCTAGTTTTTTTTAATCAAGGCTTGTTTTGTAAACAAGTTCATGCAAGTTGACAATTTTCTAATTTTGTTTTACGAGATTTCAAGCATTAAAATTTCAAAAAACAAAATCCACAGGTTGACAGGTATGCTTTTGCACAGGTTTGGGGTTTCTCCCGTCAGGTAGTGGCTCAACCAGTCTTGATAGGCCTATTTGGATTTCTTTTGGGCCTGAAAGATGTGGAAGACACGATTACGGACCCATGCGGGTGATTTTTTGGCTCCCTGCCGCCTTGAAACATAGTCGTTCCGGTAGATTTCAGGCGCCTTAATGCGGAAGGCACTCAACTAAAGGCATTCCACTCCCTACCAATTGTAGAATTAATTGATGCGGCTAGCTTGGCTTACGGCATTAAAATCTGAGGAAAGCTTATACATTTGTTGAACTGCTATCTCCCTGCTTTCCAAACATACAAGCCAGGTAACTTTTAAAATAGTCAGGTACTTAAACCAGCATGCTTAATGAGAAGGGATGCAATCATCATTTCGTACTTGACTGGTGCAAACAAACAAGTCTGTTTCTTGTATTTTGCAGGCTACACAGTCAAGTAGGCAAGTGGACCCTGCGAGGCTCCAGCCCTCCCGTGATGCTTTCGTGAGCAATAAAGCAAGCTTTGCCATGCAACACCTCACTATTTCGCCTGCTCATTGCACACCTTGACGACAGTTTTTAGAATGTTTTTGCAATATTGAAGCAGACTTAGTATATATTTAGTACAGTTAACTGAACTTTACTATGCAATTGTTGAAATAACTTGACAAAAAACTAACAGGAAATCAAACGGGCTGTCTTGAATATGCTCAGTAGGTTTTCATTTGACATTTCTCAACAGGAGAATGAATAGAGAGTCAACACAGACTCAACTGGAACTCAACAGACTTTTCTCAATAGACTTTCAATTGACACGTCACAACAGGAATACAACAGGAAAAGTGTATTGAGACTCAACAGAAAGTCAATTGGAAATCAACAGACATGTTGACTATAGTTAATAGACGTTCAATTGAAACTCAGCGTTGAGTTTCAATTGAAACGCGGCGGCCAATTTTCAACGACAACTCCATACAAAATTTCTATTCAAAGTCAATTGACTGTCAACACAATGTACTGAGTAAAGTCAATTGACTTTCAATTCAATCTCAATAACCATTTTTGTAAGGGGAATGCGAATGGACTGGTAGCTTCTAAGAAAAAACAGCAAAAGGCGACCCTTCTGTTGTGTAACGGCTAAGTCACCGCTTCGCTCGGTTACCAGTGTCAGGTTTTCCTTTGTCTTTTGCGTACTTCTGATGGAGGCGAAAAGCAAAAACGCCCGTGTGTACGAGATTTCGGCGCACGATAAAGATCCCCAGGTGGTCAAAATTAATCCGGAGCCCTCCACTACGGCGCGCCTCATCGCCTGCGTTGCGTCGGCGCGTTAAACCCCACAATCAATCAATGTCTTTTGCGTACCAGAAAAAAAGGTGAAACAATGCGTCATTGTGATTATTTGAAGCTGAGAACAAGACTGCTACGAAAGAGTCTTCCTTAAGCATCAGGATGGTACTGCACGACAAAGTTTTCGTGCGGAATATGTAAACTAAGGGGTTCATTTAGAGACGCTCAATTAATTTGAGTTTGAATTTCGTCCTTTTAACGTTGAAACACTAAACTGTAAGTTCTAAACTGTCAGTATTTAATCTGTCAGTTTTCTTGTCAACGTTGTAAATTGATGTGGTGAATCGCGGGCTGTTAATCATCAGTTTTGCATGTAGGGACATCGACAGACGCATAGCAAACTTTTCGATTAGCGTGCAAAGATTTGCGCTCTTTAAGCAGATAAGATAAAGCTAAACTCTTGTGTTTCTTTGTTTTCTTAAGGATGAAAGAGGAAATTTCACCCACAAGGGCTTTCGCCCACTGAGGAAATATGGAGGTACGCATAGGTTAAAATACTTATAACATTTCGCGGAGTGTATCGTTTAGGGCTTACTGAAGCGGCTTAGGGATTAAGAACCATAAAGTTTAGCTTAATGCTTTTTTCGGAAACGCTTTTAAAACAAAAAAATACCTTCAAGTTGCTCAATCACATGCATAGAAAACGAATTACAGTCGCGCGCGTATACTGACAAGGTTATATCGAATAGGGTCGCATAAGACGCAGCACGTCAATATCACACATGCCAGACAGGGGTGCGTCTATTACGGAATACTGACACGTAAATAATAAATGCGTGAGGAGCGCTACGTATTTCAATAAAGGAACAGGTGCACGTTTGCGGCTCGTCTAAAATCTTTCACGAGCGATTGATGTAGCCATTCAGTGGAATGCAAAGAATTTTTCGCGAAGCTAATGGTGAGGGGCAAAGCCTTCATTGTGAAGACTCTCATGTTTTGTACTCCGCTTTAGTACGCTCAAGAACCACGGGCAACTTTCCCTTTGGAGTGCACAAGCAGTGAGGTTGGGAATCAATTAAAAAAAACTATATAGAGTTCCTCAAGGTATCTGTACAAAGTATCTTTAGCGTAAACAATTCATATTTCTACTGTGCGCTAGATATCACTTTCCTGCAATGGTTTTGCTGGGTTCCTGATAGTTGGGATTTTGAGCGAGAAATATGGTCATAAGGGCACGTCTGATGCCAAACTGTGCGGAGGGTGATGCATATTCCCCTGAAATCAGACCGCACACACGCGAAACTTGTAGCTCACCTCCGCAGACACGATGCCTAGGGAAAAGGATTTGTCGAAGCTTTCACCAGTTTAGGCAGATTTGGGAACAATGAGCCAAAAAAAAAACGGAGTGTGAATTTAGCGTATTAGTCGAAGAGAACCAATAGAGATAAAATATTCGTAACAAAGAATGACCAACTGTTAAGTGATGGAGTTGGTGAGGCTTGAAAGGGGCATCTTGTGAGGGAAAACTGTCTTTTACGCCAGTATCCAGCACCTTCTAGGATTAACGAGTCCTTGCTGGAGAGAGTTAGGCATTGACAACTGTTTTTTGCGACGTTCTTTTTGTTTCTTTTGAATAGCACCAGGCAGCTGGGAAGCCTCGTTTATAATGCAGTAAGGAAACAGCTGCCACGGGTGAAAACTATCGGCAACAAAAGCAAAAAGAAATGAATGAGAAGAGGAACCACAAATTTGATGCACATGCGGCACGCACGGACACGATAAACGGAAAAGAAATGGTTGTTCGAATGAAATGCCGTTCTAAGAACTCGCCCACGTCAGGCCAGCTAATAATTGTGATTCCTAGTTGGCTTAACAGGTTGAATAAAGGAAGCTGAATTTGGAGAATCTTTGTCGTAGCGGTTATGCAAAACAGAAGATTTTAAGGAGAGAAAGCAATTTCAAGAATCAAAAGCCGCCTTCCAATCGACGCTCCTGTCTGAAACTCATCGAACCGTGAATACTGAAAAAAGGGAATCCAGTAAATCGGAAACCTGGCGGAAGCGGAAAGGGGTTAAATGCACGAAAGCCCCTAATTTGCGGTAATTATAGGGAGCATCAAAGAGCACCACAAAACAGGTAGGGTTAATGACCCACGAGATGACATTGAACACTCGGCCGTGCATATCGCTTCCCTCGATGCTGCAGGCGATTGAACTATAATCTCGTTACTGGTGTGAGAAAGCACACTTCAGGTCACACAGCGTTTTATACTGGGTCAGAACTTTTGTTTTCAGAGTGGTTTCTTGGGCGAGTTGGTCATTCATCGTGTAAGTAAGCGCAAAATGAACAAGGACGAACGAAGTGAACGGGACATGGCGCTACTATCAACTCATTTTATTTTCACTATAATGTCCGATTTTATACCGGAAGATACACAGCTAATGAAAGAAAGGAGGAAAGGGGGAGGAGCACAAGCAAGTACAAAAAGCCGATCGTTGCTTAAACGATCGGCTTAGAGAACACAGGAATAATGTAGATAAGATTAAAGGACATCTGGGCATACACTGCAGAGACTGCAGAGATTGTGAGTGTAAGCCAATTTTTGATAAGACTAGGGTTGTAGCTCGACACGAGGATCAGTTGACACGAGAGATCATCGAGGCCCACCAGATAGTTTCCGTAAAAGACAACTGCGTTAGCACAGCTTCTGTAGCATTGACAAAGAAAGAACTGCAATACTTATCAAATCATTAGATTTTACCGTGCAAAAGTGCATTTGTAACGCGACCGTTTGAAATGTCATCCTTCACTTTTTTGTTTTTTTGTACTTGCTTGTGCTCCTCCCCGTTTCCTCCTTTCTTTCATTAGCTGTGTATCTTCCGGTATAAAATCGGACATCATAGTGAAAATAAAATGAGTTGATAGTTGCGCCGTGTCCCGTTCACTTCGTTCGTGCTTGTTCATTTTGCGCTTACGTACACGGTTTTGTTTTCAGCTGAGAGTAATTTCAAGTTTGGAATATATGTAGTTACCCTTACACTTGTAAAACGAAGATGCCATGGCTGACAGGGAAAGGGCACATTTTCGGAATGATTTCAGGTGATCAGGTTACGTAGACCCAATAGAGCGCGCCGGCATTTGGTAGCCAGTACAGTTCCTCTAAAAAGCTCCTCTTTGGAGCTCTTCATGCGGTGTATAATCGAGTAACTCTAGTAGCAAGTAGTGCAAGCGGATAATTACGAATATGTCATGCGTGTTCTTTAAGCATACGCAATATGCTTATTGTAGGAGTGGAAAGTACAAGCCTAACATTGTTTCGCTCTAAATATTTAAAGGCATTTTGTATATCTATTTTCCATATTCCCTTATTAGAGCTATCCATCCGCCCTACGAGGCACAATTCTGTCAGAACCGATATGCGCAAGTATCATATGTCTAATAAAAATCGCTAAGGGACTGAGTCCGTCGCGCGATAAACGCTCGTTGTAAAATTACGTTAACGGCTACGCCATGAAAGCGCAACTGCGCCATGATATAGCATTGCAAACAAAAAGACAATGCTGTTCATTGGTCAAGAAGATAGGCACGTGATGCTTGTACAGCGTGCACCGAAAAGATATTTGGTGCTACGGCAAACCATTTCGGCTTCAGATCCGGCTTCAGCGTTCACAGAGGTCGTGGTCCACAATGAATTACAACTTAACCTCTACGTTTTGCTGCAAACGAGCTCAAACAGCTATGGTTTATTTATATTTCATTTTGATAATTGACTGTCTTTCACCAGAAAATCCAATGTTTTATGCATTTCTTTTAAATGCGAATGCATTTCTTAGTCGGGGGTTGTCGTGCGTCCATCGGCGTCCGCGCGCAGGTGTTATCTCTCCTGCTCGCCCCTAGCAACAGCTGTGGCGCGCCTAGCAACTGGAGCAGGTGGTAGCTCGGGCGGGAGTGCGGAGGGCCAGGGGAGAGGAGGAGCGGGCGCGGGTGTGTGAGGGCGCTCGCATCTGGAGCTCCGCCGGAGTAGCGGAGAGTGAGTGGAGAGGAGGAGCGCGCTCGGGCGTGTGAGGGCGCTCGCATCGCGGAGCTCGGCGGAGAGAGCTCGCGCGCGGGGCGGGCGTGTTGCGCGGGTCTCTCTCTCCTCTCCGCGTACCCTCTCTCCGCTCGCTGCGCTCGGAAAAATATATACACCATTTTCCATAAGCAGCCGGGAAAGGAGGAAAATACTCTCAAACCAGTTCTCTCGGCGGGCGACCAGCGTTGCCTGTGCGCGCTGGGCTGCTAACATCGCTCGGCGCGGTGTGCTCCGCTGCGTAGTTCAGGAGTATTTCGCACCGTGTGCTTAGTTTTTGCGGAACTTTCAACTGTTTTAGCCAATGCTGCGATGCCGTTCAAGGCGCAAACGTCGCTTGGTCAGCACTGCGCGGTGGTGGGTTATTGAACAACCAGAGAAAGCGAGAAACAGTCGCTGACAGCACGCATGTGCACGACACTGTCTGGACAAAGTGCAGTGCGGTTGCGGCGTGTTTTTCCGGCATCGCTTCCCAACACACACCGAGTTGAGATATCGATTCCGTTGATAAATCACGACTTTGTGCCAACGACCTACTCCAGGGTTTGTTGGATGCACTTGGACGGCAAGCAGACTGAGCAAAATCCATTTATGACACGCCTAGCTGCGACAGGGAACGGAACCCCCTGAAATGTTAGAAGCAACTTTACTGATTGGTTGAGTGATTGATTGATTGATTCATTCATTATGGTGTTTAACGCCCCGACGCTTCATGGGTGATGAGGCGCGCCGTAGTGGAGGGCTGCGGGTTAATTTTGACCACTTGGGTATCTTTCACGAGCGCCGATACAATACAACACTACAATAACTTCTGGTTCCTTGTAGTCAATTTAAAATTCCATATATTGTTTGGTCATTACAGCCGATTGGCATTAAACAATCCCCTTTTCATCTAATCTAACCTTTAAAATCACGGCGTTTTGTTTACTTTTTTCAGGCCAACGCATCACACTGCCAAACGATATGAAAGGGTAACTATCTCCATCGCACACTGATGGTCGATAGCAGGATAAGCAGGCAGCCAAATGTGGAAATGCAGCTCGAGATACGCGTGAACGCTGCATTTGGAAAATAGCTTAACCTGTTCACAACGCGGTCAAAGGAAAAGCTTCTAATTTTTTTGCGTTGCCACGGAATCTAAAGTATTACAATTACAAAATATTTACTGCTGGTCGCGTAAAGCATTTGTAGTGCAAGCAGCGGTTTCACAAAGGTGAGCTCCGAGCGACAGGCCACATGCGCTACGCAGAGTTAGGTCAATCATGATCACGATCATGATCGCCCGAACGTCAACCTTCGAATAGTAATTTGACTGGTTGTGCGGCCGTGTTATTTTTCCGCCCGGGTAATTTCGTTTCGTCAGTAACCGTCATAAGTCTAGTTAAGAAAGATTATATTGCATTGCAATGTCAACAGCGTAGCAATCGCCTCGTCGAAAGTTCATCGCGAGCACGGATCACCGTGACCCACATATGCTGTGCGCGCTCCGCATTCGACGTCCGCCCTTCCGTAAACATGACTAATCGGTGAACATAACGAGCACGGTGGCATTGAAAACGCGTACTTACTCCCCGATATCGATTTCTATGTCAGTCGGTGCCATACCGGTACGTTTGCATCGCGGAACTGCGGAGCACCACCGGCACCACCACCACACTGCTACTGCTGCTCGCAACACCCGGGGTCGGAATTTCCCGCTCTGGCAGCAAATTAGGACCTAAAATCCGTCCGCAGATGATAAAAACAAAACAGAACACACACACACAAGCACTGCAACCGCTGACTTAACGCCAAACCACTACGGTTCACTCGGTAATGCACGGATACCGAGCAGACGCACGCAAAGAACGGCACACTTAACAGCCCAGCGCGGAGGTTTCGGCGGTCGCTTCATAGACGGCGCTAGCGTCTGGCCAAAAAAAGCAAATGGAGGCGCCCACCTCTAGCAAGGAAAATGGTGTATATAAATGCAGTGGAGCGCGCGCCTCTCTCCGTGACTGCTTGCCGCAGCGCACTCATCGATGCACCCAATGCATTCGCATTTCCGCACGATCCCCTTCGGGGAGGTGGGGGAGTTTTTTTGCTAAGCGCCTGCCCACACTACACATTTTTACGCCCAAAAGGGTGCGTTCAGCTTGTCGCTGCAGGCGCACCCTTATAACTGAATATTTTACCTCCTTTCGTGTGCTTGCGTTCTTCGCCGCAGGAGCACCCTCTGTGAAGCACCCCAGAAGACGACGGGTGCCTTTAAGTATTCTATATACTATAAGTATCCTAGGCCTATACGTATCCTATAAGGGGGCCTATAAGCGGGCTTATAGGTATCCTAGGGTGCTACTTAGCACCCCAATCTGTAGTCGAGTTTTCTGCAAAAGCACCCACCTAACGGGGTACAAGAAGGGTGCGTCATTCTCGGTTTAGAAATGACACAGCAGGTGTGCAGCCATATATTGCACAATATGACACACGATTATGGTATGAAACATTCGTGCTTTCCAACCTCGGTTCTATGAGACATTCCATTGAAGCTCGACATGAGCTGAAAATGTGCTTGAACTTTTTGTGTCACTGATTTTTAAAACACTCATTTATAAAGTCTAATATTGGAGCCACATCTCAGCACAGAAGTCATGACATTAGAGGTTGCTGATTATTCAAACCTTTGTAAAAAAACATTTATAGGTTCATTTTGCTAAACTGAAGTACACATCGTTCGAGCTTCGATGCACAGCATAAACGTGTTATGCAGTTAAAGCAAAGAGGTGTGCAACAAATCAACTGCACAAACATTAAAACCCTTGGCATCTCATTATTGCTTCAAACTTCCAATAGCCGTAGCTACATGATTTGGTTAGTGCCTTATTCTTGAGATGAGCAGGAGAGGGAATATGAAGGATGACCAAAGGCAATATGTATAGTTCCCTACGTACTGCGGCTTTAATAAAAAAAAACTCATAACAGTCTGGTCGTCAATGCCAAATATTTTCTTTTCCATTGTTTTTTTTTTGCGTCACAAAAAATATTCATAAGGTACAGGACTTGAAAATTTTGGTGGTATATCTGAGTCTTATGAACTTACACTTAGACTAAAGGACCCGCAGAGCAATAACAAAAACTGTAAAACATAACAGAACAATGCATATGAGTTCCTTGGTGAAGACCATGGTTCAAATGTGATGCCGTTGTTGCTAAGGCATTATTTTATCGTGAGGCTAGCTTGTACATGGTGCCTTGCAATATGTCCCTGCCGGTGGATGTGGGGCTATTTGTCAATGTTGCAAATGAAAAGCCAACAGTGCCCTTTAGTTTCGGCTGGTAATACAAGGGGCTTCATGGTAAGCATTTTACGTCTATATCATTTTCAAGAGGTGACTAGGACTAAAATCAGCAAAACGTTCTCTATAAAACATTCAGTATTTTTTCTATCAGCAGCTGAATTGTTTTCTACTTTCCATATTTGAGTTTTTCGGATTTTCCGAATAAATTTTTGTCTTTTTCTAAGAAGGTGCATACACAAAACGGAAAGTCTTTTCTGTAAACCTTTGGTAGCTGTACAATTGTTGGAAAATACTGTACTATAAACACGGCAGCTTAAACTGAGAATATTTGCATTTAGAAACATTAAACTCAATTTAAGTTTATCATAAACTTTTATGTGTTTTTATCCAAATCTGCGCATGGGATATGAAGTGCGAAAGAGAGGCGCTCTGGATTAGCTTTCGCAACTTCGGTACATTTAATGTTCACTCAAATCTCTACACATGACCATCTTCACTTTCTGCCTCCACCAGTAAAATGGCCGTCAATTGAAACTGCTATTAATAATAGTATTTGACGTGCCCTTCATTATATGCTCGTTATAGCCACCAAAACTAATATCGACAACAGCACCCAGCGGTGCAGTTGTAGACACATTTTACTGCACATGTACAAAGACAACTACAAAGCAATGTTATACTGGTAGAATGTTTCATGCAATAATTAGTCTGCGTTCAGCGCTGAAGTGTGAAGTACAGATACCGATGTTTCACCAAGAACTAAGGATGACACCCTCCCTGGTTCTAAAAAATAACAGGGAAAAATGCCTTAAGTGGAATTCTGAAACAGGGTTGAAAGAAAATGAGCAAGCAATTCTTTCAAAATATGTAAAGCAATGCAAACAAATATTTTTTCAACTTCATGCACATGAAAGACAATGTCATTAAGGCTGGTAAAAGAGTCTTACTTGGCTTAAAAAACAGCACAGTGCCCTTATATAAATTTTACAGGGAACCTTGGCAGCCGAAAATTGGCAGCCAAAAAATTAAACTAATCACTGTTAAACTAACTCATAAAAATTTTTGTAGAAATTAAAACCAACGGTAAACACAGGACACAGTTAAAAAAAACGATGGGATAAGCTTGTCCCGTCGCTCTCTTTAGAACCACAAAAGTAGAACCACAAAAACCAATTTTGTTTTTCAAGCGGGAACCAATTCCTGGAAGTTACACTTTACCGCAGATGGAATGATTATGTTGCCTTTATTACGACCTTTGACTGGTGCAAATTTGTGCAATACCATGGTCAGCAACATCTGAACAGCAGTTTAACCTTTACAATGGTATATCCAACAAGTCGGATAAATTTTATAATGACTTTGCTACACGAAATACACGCATCTTTGAAGGAGCGACAATTTCTTGGCTGTCCCCGATGAGTGAATACGACTTTCGATGTGGTGAACAAAGCTGCTGGTGTAGCCATTTTCCTCTAAATCTCTGATACAAGTCATTCTCCTGTCATATATTTTGTTGAGCATGCCGTGCGTAGAAGAGCCAGAACGACAAAAGCCTTGAGTGCTATGACATAAACTAGAATTAGCACCCGGTGTCGGTTATTCTTCCGTGCTACAATGGTGCACTTCATTGATCCGGATGTTTTTATGTGAAAACTATAACAGTAAGGCATTGCCTTTCCTTATCATGGTGAACTGAATTGCTGTCCCAGCCGATTGAGGCGCCCTATGAAGTTAACTGAGCCTATTAAGTCCAGAAAGCAAAACAAGACTACACTCTGCCTTAAATTGATTGCTACCACCCAGTTTCCTACCACGAATCTGTAGCTTTGGTTCTTCGACACAGGGCAAGAACTGTATGCCCAAGAGAAAAAGATAGATATAAAGAAGGAAGAAAAACCTATCGCTGTCATCAGGAAAAACGGCTGCACAACCAAGTTTTTTCAGTTCGTCAGAAGCTGTAATCACCGGTGAAGCAACAACCACTAAATTTAATTCCTTTAACGATGCTTGTAAAAACGTTTTCTTTCAATCTCCATCACCTCCTCTTCAACCTCCTTTAACAAGAACCCACCTGCACCTGTCTACTGTATGGTAAAAGGGCACAACAGACCATTTATTTATTTATTTATTTATTTATTTATTTATTTATTTATACTTTACAGGCCCATTGAAGAGCATTGCGTAAGGCGGGTTACATTTCTGTAAGAGCTTTAAAAAAAATAGTGGGGAAAAATAAAAGAAAACTATAAAACAATATAAAGTTTAGGTAATCAGCTAACAGACGTACCTGAAACACGTTTCTAATAAACAATTATCACAAACGCATTACAATGCCATGTATTTTCAAAAAGGGAGGTATTGTCGACGCCCAGAAACCTACGTCAACTCTAAGGTGACTCATGCCATGACCAAAATGACTCTGTCTAATAAGAAAAAAATAGCAGTGGCTTACCTCGGCAATTCCAGGATATACGTAGCATGAGCTAAGGTTCAGCTGGTTATTCTTAGGCTTTCTATTTGTGTAGGATTAGCGGATTATCATGCGTACTGCTGCTAAAACAATTTTAGATCCAATCTAATCCACTGCAGTCCAATACAATCGCGGTGGCGGCGGCTCCGGCGCGTCAGCTGTGTCCCGTGAAACGTCCCTGCTCCTCGCGTATGCGCAGCGCGGCCCGCCAGGAGCCACGCCAAACTGCTCAACCTCGGCCAGTGTCGGGTACGCTACAAAAGCAAAAAGGCTCAATTACAAAATTGTTTGTGTGTAATAACACAACAAATAGAACTGCGAAACCCCAAACTTCTCCAAACAACATTCGAAACAAGTTCATTAAATGAACACTGCAAGAAAGCAGATCGCCACACTGACTTTGGAAAGATACAGGTGATCGACACTGCGAAACGAATTACTCAAGGGTCCTCCTTGCATCAATGCACACCCAAGCAAGCAGGGGAAAGATGAATAGATATGTTGCTGCCCTTCCCCGTATTTGTGCCCTAGCCTCCGATCCGCTGCATAAAAAAAAATCTTTACAGTAGTATTGCTCTTTGTCAAACCCAGACAGTCATAATAAAGGAGCCAAGTACGGTCCAAAATATAAAGCCCTTGGTCAGAGTATTTGTTTCCATCGAAGCAAGGCAAAATCCGCGGCAAAGCACTGACATCCACTTTATCTACTGCTGTTCCTTCATGGTGACCTACCTACACAACCAAAAAACACAATACAGTGCATTAAAGGGGCCATGCAGATGAAATACAAATTTCGTTTATTCGAAAAATTTCGTGTTTTATAGTGCCCCCAGCGCTTTTCCGGCAGCAAATGATGCCGTATTCAGTGAGAAAGTAATCAATTTAGGTTAAAATTTCGATCCTCCCACCATGTTGTGTTTTTTCGAGACGTCAGCCATAAAGTCATAAGTGCGTGTAATCAAATGAATTTCCCCTGCGTCACCCGGGTCTGCAGCCTTGCAAGCCGTCAGTCCGATTGGAATAAAAAAATCACGCCATATCCACGGAATGAATGATGATAAGTGGGGCGAAGCTCGAGAGGGGGAGATCATCGGTAACCGTAACTCTCCCGTGAAATTTCGCCCATTACATCATTAAGAAAGACGTAAGACTGTGTGCGTTTCTTCATTTGTTCTTTTCATTTCGTCGTTGTCATGACTGGATTGCGAGGTCCCTTCATTACGACGGCTTTATGATCTGTGAAATGAAGCGAGAGAGGTTCTTGTACTGGCTGCAATGGGAAGTTTGCAAACACTAAGTCTATACACGTTCCTCGGATCGTGGTAGGGTTCATAGATACATCTGAGTGCGTATTTGAAGAAAGAACTTTTATTTAGGGCGAACGTGTGCCCGAACAAGACGAGAGGAAACGAGCAAAGGTCCTTGCGTCTCGTTCGATCTCCGAGAACGACTGCCTGCGTTCGTGGCGTGATCTCTTGCGTGATCTCCCCCTCGCAGTGTACGTGCGCTCACGCCTCCGTTGGCGAACACAGACAAGCTCGCGCTCCCGGTGCCAAGTTTGCGCTGCCGGTTGCAGCCGGTTCTTGCGCGTGCAACGCGGCCCACTTTGCGACATCTCCGAAAGCATGCGGCGGTCACGTACCACGAGACACAAGGGATGGACAGACCCATTGCTTTAGGAGCTTCGCCCCTAAAAACCAGCGGAAAACACAGGACACAGAAGATACAGAGACACATAAGTGCCTTATTCATTTCAGTTGTTAGTGCCAGCTTGTCCCGTCGTTCTCTTCTGCGTCCTGTGTTTTTCGCTGGTTTTTATTCCAATCGAACATGTACCAACTAGCCAAGTCAAGCGCCTTGGTAATCCAGTCAGTCCTTCCACGTAGAGCTACCATACTCATCCAGGGACCGTTATCCGCCGTTGGTTTGTTTTTGACCGTATCTGCACCTGGCTTGTTTTTGTTACTATAGAAAGTAATCGTTTCGTGAAATATGGGGTATCCTCGAAGGACAGGGTGACGAAGTTAACATCGCTCGCGCAAGACAACTCAACAGCGGCGGACCGCTGTGCAGCTAAAACCAGCATAGTGCACCCAGTACTAACAGCAGTGCGCATCGGTACTTCTATGTTTACGTGTATTCTCGTAACTTTCATTGTTTACCGCACCATTCTTACGGCTGTGCAATGAATGTGCATTACATTTAAACGCAAATAGCTCGTGGGGCAAGCGTATAAGCCGTGCCTAATTGTCGGTTGATTTCGACGGCCTCAGCCAATCACACAGCTGGGAACATATCATATCTTAGGTTCTGTTGCGGGAAGTGAGGTAGCGAGTTGCATGACCATTCCCTTTTTCTTACTTATATAGCTTATTTTAGCGAAGTGTGGATTATAAACTGGTGTCAGTATGATTCTAACGAGGAAGTCTTCCGAATGAACCAAACTTGTGTTTTGTCTGCATGGCTCCTTTAAGGAAAGGGGTTTAAGCAAAGTGGCCAATTTTCTCATTTAGGCTGCCTTGATGAACGCACTAGTGCTTTATTACAGCCACGAATTTTGAACAGGACTCCTGACATATTTACAGTTGCAGTGTAAATCAGAAATAAAACCAGAAATCAATGGACACTTTGTAATGTCCAAAAAACAAAGGAATCTTGTGCGAGTGAGCTACTTAATATACTGCCACAGCATATTGTATTCATCAAGGCAAACTAATAAAAACCATGATTAGTGCATAGCGACAACGCAGCTCCACTAATTCATTTGTTAACAGCTCAGGTACATCCCCGCAAGTAGGGTGTGAAAACCCACTGACAGATAACCTACCCGTCTTAATCACCACTTTATAGACACTGAGAAATTCTTTCAATTGGTTTAATGTAGCAAGCTGCCTAGTTTATTTCTTTTTTTGAGATTTTTTGTTTTATTTGAAATTTGGTGACCAGATAGCTTTTACTAAGGTCACCAAGGTAGCCAAGCTAGCTTTTAACAAAATAGGTGACTACAAATTTTTGACTTTAAACTATTTTCAGATTTCTTTTTATTTCTCGCCAGCCAACGATCTCAAATGTCAGAGGCTCTTAAAACGTTTGTTGGCTTATCTTTCCTGCGCGGAAGTACAACTAATCATGACTTTTCGTATAGTTTGTTCAGAAATTGTAATGGCATATAAAAAATCACGCGGCAACAGCAACGAAAGGTTCTACTAGCTAGGTTCCACGTTCTGCTTGGAACGCACGTGGAGCACGGCCACGCGGTTCTATAAACCTTGTAGTCGGCCGCCTCCATTCACGCGCGTCTCCGCCGTACTGCAGCGCTGGCTTCGAGGAACCCGGCCTGTAGCAGTGGAACGCGGTAAATTCAAATCGCCTTGCGGACACATTTAGTGTTTTACATGGGATGAGCGCGACAGTACAGGAACAGCGTGAGAGGTGAGCGGGAAAGCAAAGGGGGGCATTTCCTTGGCAAATGTCTACAAAGACTATCGTCTTCTGACGAAATTTGCAACGAAAGGAGCAGATAAGCGGCCAATTATTTTGAAAAGTATTCAGCCGAATGAAAACATTATTTCAGAAGCAGGCAAGATTAACAAATCCCTAATAACTCTCACGATGTGGTCCACTTGTTTATGTAACAAATAACCTGATTGCAGCCACAATCCCCCCAAGACGAAGGTAACAAGCCCTCTAGGGTGATGAATATTTAAAACGCCTTACGAGTAAATTAATGCGGAGCACATGAAATTGTGGCATTAAAACAGAACATCCCTCTGCGGCATCCTTCACTTGCAGCAGTGCGTGATCATTAACTTTGAAAAGCAGGAAAACGCTCCACGCGCTGCTCCAGCCAGCAAAAACAATGCAGGAGGCAAGTTGATAGGTGGACCGTTAGCATCCTGCGATTGTGAAGATAATATTATTTGGTAACCGCTCTTCTTCTTTTTGTACCACTATTTCTTCCATCTTTAACAAGAAGCTGATCTCCTTCAGGTTCTATCATTCGTATGGACCTAATAAAATGCAGTAATTAGGAACACTTGCCAGGGTACCTCAATATTGCTTTCTAGGAGTGAAAACAATGTACGTAATCTGCACTCAAGCACAATCAAACTACTATTTTCCCCTACTTCACTGCTAACACGAGCTTTTGACTGCTCAAGCACGCATACAGGCTAGATATGTTGGCAATCTGCTAAATGTACGCCCACAAACATAACAATCGGGCATCAGCAATCGGGAGGGAAGGAGGCACCACCTTTAAACGTAACTTTTCTTGTTCAAAACACGTAGATGGGACAGAAAGACTCATAACGTAAATTATGTTTCATTTTATGCTATGGTTTTAGGCAATTCTTACAACCCACTTCAGTATCTGAAGCTAATGTTGAAAGCTCATTGCGGGCAAGTGGGTTGTGTGCAAGCTCGCCTATTTTGCCAGCAAATGCTGGATTCCACCATTCCCAGATTAACGTGACGATTGGAATGTGGTGACCGTAAGAAAGAATAAGTACGCGCCAAATGAGGAGTACATGGGGCATGCACGTCGGCTGCTTAAAGGAGCCCTGAAAGGCGTTTTGAGCAACCTAAATGAACTAGCACAATCGTTAGATTGGGTCGTCAACGTCATCTGTGCCAAGTATTACTATTTTACGCGCAGCGGAAAGCTCACACTTTTGTTGCAAAGTTTGTCGCTTTTTTCTCACCCTTCCCTTCGTGTTTTTGGACGCCGCCATCTTCACATGTCTACGTCAACGATTCCCAGATGTTCGTCATGAGCTAGACATCCTGCTGTTGGGCGGATTTTTCACGCACTTCCGGCAAAGAGATGAGTCGTCTGCTCAGCGTCGGCTCGCCGGCTGATCTGCCAGCGTAGTGCCGGAGTGCTTGGACATTTTACGACAAACGAAACAAGTGTAAACAAACGCCTAACCGTTGGTACTGAATGCAACACGGCCATAACACGACATGGATATTCTCTTACCTGAGTACGTTCCATAAAGAAAGCGTTGAAGCCCCGTTGCACTTCTTTCGTGCAATCGCAGAGAACGTCCTGAGCCGAATGCCCGGGTTTGACGCACACATTTTATTCCACTTCAAAACAATCCACACATGCGTTTCGAACGAACACAACGTCACGACATGCGTTGCAAGTCTCAACCGCGATTGACAGACTCCTCCTGTCGTAAATTCGGCACTCACCTCGCGCGCGGTTTGCGGGGACGAACAGCAAGTCACTTAACTCTGGCGCACAAGCTGAGATGGCTTTTAGCCACGCACACTGCACATACCCCATGCGAGGTTGAGTCGTACGTCGCTCGAGAAAGATAATCCCGACCATGGGAAGAACTATCCACGCGCAGAAGCACAACGTCGCATTTCATCGCGAAAAAAGGCGTCCAAAACACACACACCATCGCCTCCTGTAATGCCAAACGCATCTCGCACTTCCCAATGGGAGTGAGTGGTACGCCTGCAGTACCCACATGTCGCGAGGTGGGGCCCCGAGCTGAACCGGGATCACGAAACCGTAGCTGACTTCTAGAATGGTTTGTGCCTTGTTGCCAAGGCAACCGATGTTTGAGATTGTCAAAGAAATGGCGCCAGCTCCAGCGCTAGAAAGCTGGAAGAAAGAGCCGCGGCAGAGCATGTTTTGCTCAATGTTGCCGCTCTCCACCACGCCTCGCCCCAAGCTGAACTGATTGAAGCGTTTTGTGCACGGGTTCTGTATCGGTTTAAAATGTCTTTTTCACATGCCGCCGGCAGGGATTACCACCGCCGCAAAATAAGACCAGGCACCAGCGGGGCCACATCTGATACGGCGCTTTTTGGATAAACAGTGCGCGGTGCATCAGAGAACGAGCGCACGATCCTCCCATTGCGGCTGCGAGTTCGCCGCCGATAAAAAGTCGTGTGCCGCCGATAGAAACTGCACCAACGTACACCGCGAAAGGGCAAGGCCAGGCCACCGGACACATGCGGCCAGATTTTTCGTTCGCTTTTCCAGCCTTGAGCGGAGTGCGAGATTCATAGTGTCAACAAAGCTTGCCCGTAGCAGACGGCAGTCGGAGGAGCGTAATAGCGGAAGTACGTCCCCGCTGAGGAGCGCAGCATCATGGGAGGGACTGCTCGCGCGCTGTCAACAGCGGATAGTAAGTTGAAAGGAGGAGGAAACGCGGCGCTACGATAATGCGCGGTTTTTGATTTACGATTTCTCAGCTAATACTCATCGCTTTAACAAACTTCTTGCGGGAGGAGATTGCTAATACATTGCTTTATTTGGTTACATGTACATCCATTCATCAGCGGAAGGTATTTCAGGACCCCTTTAAAAAAACGGTCGCAAGCTGAGTTAGCTCAATGCTTGCACGTATCTTGCAGCAACAACGGCCTTGGCAGGTGTATTTGAGTGGCTTTCCTCAGAGGTGGTCAGCTCATAACATCCACACTGCTTCCATAAAAAGCCCCACGCCTTGTCATTAGCCCGTTGCAGGGTACCAGTTAAGGATAATGCAGCTGATACTTCACACTTTCAAATCCTTTTTTTTTGTAGAAAGATGTCCCCTTATTGGTGGTCTAGCACTAGCGTGCGTAACATCGCAGATTTCAGAACCGCAATCAGCTCTCTTGAGATGGTACATTCATTTACATAACTAATTGGGAAAGTGAACTGCAATGACACTCAATTCACATCATAAACCCGCAAAAAATGGCTCAAGAAAACAGAAAAACTGCTCGGGCTTTATCCAAGACTAAACTACAAAGGTAATGACATTTTTGCATAAAGGCCTAAGAAATATGGATATGGTTTTATCTTAAACTTGACTACTAACCCCAGGAAATTCTTTTACATGGTGATTAACTGCTAAGGCCACATTATGATTTTCGGCGAAATTTTGAGTTATCCGAAATAAACAATCAAGGTTTAATTTAGTGGCCACATGTTAGTAATGCATGAAACACCAATATTAATCATGGATGAGAGCACTCGTGCATTTAAGGAACCCAACGTTAGTCCAATTCAATTCAATTAACTTTATTTCAACATCAATGATGTTTGCAGGCACAGACAAAAGCCATACAAAGGCTTGACAAAGGTCCGTGCCTTCTACATGGTACACAGTGGAGAGTAACAGGAGGCCGCGTGCATATATTGGCAACAAAGCAATTACATGTTTTTCGCGTACAGAAGCAAAGCGCCACTTTAGTAAAAAAAAACGATTACAAAGAACAGTGACCGTAGTTTAGTGTAGTATACAGACCGTAGATCAGGGTAAGGATTTTTGTGTGCACCAGGAGGTCAGTAAAGCATTCCATAATGTGTGACGCTAAGAATAATAGTTAATCCGGCATTACAGCAACATATAAATGTCATTGATAACAAAAGAGAAACAGAATACAATAGAAAAAAAACAAAATATACAGGAGGTCTATGAGACCACTACAAAAACGCGTTGCGCACATCTTTAAAAGAGAGTGTAAACATATCAGTTCCATGTTCGCAATAAAATCGATTAAGCCTTGAAGGGAGGCAAAATTTCAGCATTTGCTTTCCATAATTTGTGCGGCACGTGTATACTTGCCATTGCTCAGGACTGCGGGTTGGATAAGAAATGACGTTTCTTCGTATTTTCGCAAGTTCGGCCATTGTGCCAACGTTTCTGGCTGTTTCTTATTTAAAGTCCCGAGACAACTTAAATTGGTATAGGGATTTTGCATTGATAATTTTAAGGTCATGAAACAGACTACTTGTATGGAATAGCGAAGGCACTTTATTGACAATTCGGATTGCTCGTTTCTGCATAAGGAGTAGTTTTTCTATGTTTTGAAGAGTGGTAGTGGCCCACACTAATACGCCATAATTCAATAGAGATGAAAAGAGACCATTCTACAAAATGATATTAACAGATATGGGGAAATAAAAGCACTTTTTCCGCATACAGGCACAACCGATAATTTCCCGTTTAGGTAACTAATATGTTTATCCCAGGATATATGCTTTGAAAAGTATACACCTAAAGCTTTGAAATGCGCTACTACTTCGATTTCAGTATTATGTATATGGATGGGAAGCAATGTGAAATTTTTATGTCGAGGACGAAATAGAATTGCCTTTGTTTTGTCGGTGTTTACCGTGAGATCGTTCCTAAAAGCCCAAATATTAATAAGGGACAAGGTTTTGTTAGCATGCTCGCTTAGAGTAATTCCGTTTAATTATCTATGCGGTTAATTATCTAATTATCCATGCGGTTAATTATCTAATTCCGGTTAATTATCTATCCGGTTAGTTAACTATGATAGCCCACTGTGCTACCAAAACTGTGTCTGAAAACTTTCTTTTTGTCGGCCAAACACTGTTCATTTTCCATTCATTTATTTATACTGTCAGCCCTTAGGCCGTTACAGGGTGGATGGTCGAAGTAGTACATGGTGCATTCTACAGGATGGGTTGACAAGTTTTTTTTTTCATTTTCACAGTACACCTCACTGGAAACGCGCTACATAAAAACAAATAACACACATATCTATGCAAGTACAGGCCTATAGTATTGCCAAGAATAAAGATGTGGACAATGTTTCGACACAGGATTGGCAAAATAAAATATGTAAAGTTGCACGCTTTGGTACTACCGCGCGTCGGTAACATAGCTCGACACGGCCCTCTCAAACGCACCAACGGAGTTCAGCTGCGTTATCTCCGGTGGCAGTCTGTTCCACGCTTCGATGGTATGTGGAAAAAAAGAGTACTTAAATATGTCTGTTCTTGCTGACATAGGCATGATCTGATCGGGACTGCTGTGTCTTACTGGCCGAGATGACCTTTTTTGTATTTAACGCTCAGTTTTAATATTAAAGGACTTCGTGTAAAACAGGTGGAGGAATTTCAGTCTTGCAATGGCTCGCCGTTCGGACAGCGTCGGCAAGTTCAACTGAGTTAGCATAGCAGTGACAGAATCTGTTCGACTGTATTTTGAAAGAATAAACCGCGCGGCTCTCCTCTGGATCCTTTCAAGTTTATCTATTTGGTTCTTTTTGAATGGGGACCATACAACACTAGCACACTCTAACATAGGACGTACAAGGGATAGGTAGGCTGCCAATTTCACATTTGATGGAGTACCTTTTAGTTTGCGTCTTAAGCACCAAAGCTTTTTTTCGGCCGAGCTACACAGATTGTTAATGTGGAGTTTCCAGTTTAAATCATGCGATATAGTGACGCCGAGGTATTTAAAGTAACTGGTTTTTGAAAGACGTTTTCCTTTTAGCTGGTAGTTGAAAGCAAGGACGTTTCTGGTTTTTTTGGTTATTGTTGTGTAGACTGTTTTATCATAGTTTATTTCCATTTTCCACTTTTCACACCAATCACTAACAGTTTTTACAGCTGAGTTTAGTGCTATCTGATCCTCCGGACATGAAATATTAGAATACATTAGGCAGTCATCTGCGAATAAACGCAGCGTAACACTCTTCTCGAGTCCTTCCGTTATGTCATTGATGTAACATAAGAACAAAACAGGGCTCAGGACTGAGCCCTGCGGTACGCCTGAAGTTACAGGTAGTATTTCTGATCTTGCTCATTTGTATTCCACAAATTGCTTTCTATTAGAGAGATAAGCTTTAACCCACTTCACCATGTTGTTATGAACGCCATATTTGCATAATTTTGTCAGAAGTTGTGAGTGTGAGACGCGGTCGAATGCTTTTGATAGGTCTAGACATATGGCGTCTATTTGGGATCGTTGGTCTATTGCCGCAGCTAGATCGTGAATTGTTTCTGTGAGTTGGGTAACCGTAGACAGACGCTTTCTAAATCCATGCTGAGACGGGCTTAAAATATTAAAGCTTTCGAAATATTCAAACAAACTCTTAGATAAAATATGCTCCAGGATTTTGCAGCACGTACAGGTGATGGATATGGGTCTGTAGTTCTCGACCCTATGTTTGTCGCCAGATTTATGGATAGGTACCACTCTTGCAATTAACCAATCCTGAGGCAGGGTATGCTGCTCCAGCGATGCTATAAATATAATTAGAAGATATGTTGAGACCCATTCTGCGTATCGTCTTAAAAATTCATTAGGGATGCCATCCGGGCCAGCGGACTTTCTGGTATCTAGGTTGAGCACCAGTGACAGTATCCCTTCCTCTGTTATAAATATGTCGTTCATTGCACTGGGTGCACAGTTGCTCGGGCTCTCTCTATCTTCATCAACTTGTGATGCAGCAAACACAGAGTGAAAAAATTTGTTGTACTTGTCAGCAATCTGTGAGGGGTCAGTACTTACATCTCCGGAGTTAGAGTCAACTATGCAGCTCGTGTCTTCGTTAGATGTAGCTAGGTGACGCCAAAATCACTGTGGAGACTCTTTCATGAATCCAGCTAATGTATGTGAGTAATAGTTTTCCTTTGCGGCCTTCAGTGTATCTCGTAATATCTGAAAGTGGTGCGAGATCTCGGATTGATTTCTATTTCTTCTCTTTTTTTTGCGTTTCAGCTGTCGTTTCAAATGGATGATGTCTCGGTTCACCCATGGATTTTGTTTCTTCACAGTTTTCTGGCGTTTAGGTACAAATTTACTCAGGCTGTAATGTACAGTCGGGGACTTAATTTTGCAGACCACGCGAGCGCGTGGCAAAAGCCACCGATGCGCGCTCTGGAGGCCCGGCTCCTGTTGGCGAGACCAGCGCGGCGCGCATGCGCCTCCTGTTTTACTCACAGACATGCCGATTTTCTCGCTCCCTGCAGCGGTGCTGCAATGGTCACTCAAGCACCGCATAGCGACGCTTTCGTAGCATTCCCGTCTTCCCGATGGCACATTTGGGGCCTAACGTGACGATTGCGAGGGCTTTGGCGCAAGTGCGCTTCGCCACAGAACAGCCTCGCGTCCTGATAAACACTTGCACGGAATGTTTTCTTTGTTTTCTGCTTTATCGTGAATAGACGATGAGACTAGCGGCTTGCGAACGGCGTCCACGAATTAAGCGCGTACGAAGCACAGTCTCACGGTACCGCTCTACTGACGACTAAATGCCAGCTGTATGAATAGCGAACCTTTATTCACCTTGTTTGTTTTGTAATTTGTCCACTGAACATATATTTCAGCTCGCTCTCCGCTGCCTGTAAAGTAGGCGGTTGGCAAGTTTGATAAAAGAAATTATTTCGGTGTTTTTCTGCCTACTTCATTACTGAGAAATTATAGAAATGCGTACCCATATAAATTGTCTGTTCGTTCTGCGCGTCGGCATTATTCAAAACGACACATCGGGTTCCCATCGAAGAACGCCACTAATGAAGGGGTGTTCAACCACTGAAAAACGATCAGCTCCTGTTTCGTTGTTGACCTTGTCCTTCCGCTCCGCTGGGAATCTGCAAGGTGGCCGTTATCTTATGGCGGCAAAAAGCAAAAAGGCTCAGTGTATTCGAGATTTCGGCGTATGTTACACATCCCCAGATAATCGAATTTAATCCGGAGCTTTCAACTACGGCGCGCCTAATCGTCTGTGTAGCATCCGCGCGTTAATACCTCATAATCACTCAATGCAAGCCGACTTTGAAAAATTGCTCCGGCCTTGGAGCAATTCATCCCCGTAGGCATGAATTCCTCGCCTAACAGCACCCCTATTAGTAAGCCGGCAAATGTCCCTTTGAAAAACGGCTTCTCAAAAGTAGCGAATAATTTTACGGCATTCAATGGGAACCCCAGGTGACATTTTTACGAATGCGACGGGTAGAGCGAACAGACAATTTATATGGGTACGCATTTCTATCATTTTTAAGTAATGAAGTAGGCAGCAAAAATACCGAAATAATTTCTTTTATCAAACTTGCAAACCGCCTACTTTACAGGCAGCGGAGAGCGAGCTGAAATATATGTACAGTGGACAAATTACCAAATAAACCGGGTGAATAAAGGTTCGCTATTCATACAGCTGGCAGTTAGTCGTCGGTAGAGCGGTACCGTGAGACTGCTTCGTGGGCGCTTCATTCGGGGACGCCGTTCGCAAACCGCTAGTCTCATCGCCTATACACGATAAAGCACAAAACAAACAAAGAAAACATTCCGCGCGAGTGTTTATCAGGACGCGAGGAGCACTTGCGCCAAAACCTTCGCAATCGTCACGTTAGGACACAAATGTGCCATCGGGAAGAAAGGAATGCTACAAAGGCGTCGCCATATGCGGTGCTTGAGTGACCATTGCAGCACCGCAGCAGGGAGCGAGAAAATCGGCGTGCCTGCGAGTAAAACAGGACGCCGGTCTCGGCAACAGGCGCTAGGCCTCCAGAGCGCGCATCGGTGGCTTTTGCCACGCGCTCGCGTGGTCTGCAAAATTAAGTCCCCGACTGTACAATGGATTTAAATTGGTTCCACAGAGTGTTTAGGTCAGTTGCTCCATCAAAACTGTACAACGACATTTCAAGGTAATCTAAAATACTCACGTCATCAGCTCCGGAAAAGTCATGCACAAGGACAGTTTGTCTTTTTTTGTTCTTTACAGGCAGAGCATTTTTCACACGAAACAAAACGAGTTTGTGGTCACTCAATCCGTCATGAACAGAAATTTCATAATAACTGATCTTACTATTTATAAAAACCAGGTCTAACAAAGATTCTCTAGTTGTGCCAATTCCTGTGACTTCATTTACTACTTGGGTAAGATCATTACTAAGCGCAATATCCAATAACACTTCGCAATGCTTCGTAGAGACATTGCCTGTTTTAAGTTCATCCCATTGTATACCCGGGAGATTAAAGTCGCCTGCAATAATTAAACGCGCGGTAGCCGGGACGTTATTGGATAGAAAGTCTTGCATGGATTCTAGGAACTCTATGGGGGCGCTTGGCGGTCTGTAAACTGCTCCTAAAATATATGATGCACCACCCAATGTTGCTTTACACCATGTGATCTCGTTTTCGGGGGTACTTTTTATTTCCACCATTTCAATGCTCTTCTTAAAGATAATGGCGACGCCCCCACCTCGGGTGCTCCTATCTTTGCGAATGATGTTGTACGTAGGGGGTATTCACTCGGAATCCCGAATCTCAGGTTGTAGCCACGTCTCAGTTACTATAACTACGTCCGGGCAGTATTGAAAAAGAAGGTGCTCTAACTCTAGTGTTTTATTGGCTACGCTGCGAACATTTACGTTAACTATGGTGAAGTCTCGGATATTATTGTTGCATTGTCAATCGGAATTGCGTTGGCTTGCTTTCGTCTTGCCTAGTTTTGTTCTGCATGCTTTGACGTCATCCCAGACGTATGTTTCTTTGTCAACCACTAGCTTATCGTATACTAGCCGCACTTCCGATCCCGCGTCTTTCTCTTGTTTCGCACTCTCCCACAATTTCTTCCGTTTTGCCAAAGTGGGCATAGAAAAGTCATCCGACACCGATATCTTGGTGCCCTTTAGTAATTTGTAATTTTTCATTACCATCAGGAAATTTTCATTTCCATTCCATCATGAGTGCTAATCATAGATCATCCTGTTTTAGACCTCTGGATGGTCGAAGAAGAACCACTGCCACATTGTGTTGACAATGCTTGTGGCGCTTTTCCGGTGGAATGGAAGGACGTGATGTGCTCAGACCATCCAGAGGTCTAAAACAGGATGATCTATGATGAGCACTCATGATCGAATGGAAATGATTGGGTGCACGAATGTTACAATTCGGTCAACCCAACATTCAGCTAAAATCAATGCCCGCATACAGCGGCACCGTACACATGGTGAGGTGGCTCGCCGCAAACACACGAATTGCTAGGCGCGCCCATTGGCTCGCAAACGATTCTCCTCCGCCATTCTAGACAGGGCACAAATGACAGCGGTTATTAACGGAATCGTAAACGCTGCGCAACGCAGTGTAGAGAAGTTGCCGCCTGTGTTCTGATAAACTACGCGTAAGACATGGTTCCCAGTGATGAACTCTGATGCAGTTCAATATACTGCTGCGGAACAGGAAACATTACTATGTCTAGGACCACTGCCTTTAGCGCTCAATGCAAGCACCACAATCTACTTACGCAAATCGTCTTAGTGGAGACGAGCCCTCAAGGTTCAACACACACGCACACACACACACACACACACACACACACACACACACACACGCACACACACACACACACACACACGCACACACACGCACGCACGCACGCACGCACGCACACACACACACACGCACGCACGCACGCACGCACGCACGCACGCACGCGCGCGCGCACACACACAGAGGGCCCTGTTGACATCCTTAAATTAAAGCGGCGCGGACTGCTACAAACGACACCCAAATGCGGGAAATGTGACGATACCGCTTACCTGAAAGGAAACGTCGATGGCATAAAAGCCAGCTACGTTCAGGGGCCAGCGCCAAATCAAATTAGCCGTCTTCAGGTGGCAGTGTTGTTCTGAAATACTTCATCGTGAAGTCGACAACGGCAGACATAACAAAAGACGACGGGGGGCCGAATTAATCATAACACCTGCGGCAAACCACAGATCACGGCCGACGCCAGAAGGGGCTAACTGTCTTCGCCGCGCCGCCGCACGCCGTATTTACGGTTCCGGCCGTTGCCAGTATGTCTCGTAAACAAATTAAAGTGACAATTTGTTAGATCATTTCCTCTTTCACTGAATACAGGATTAACTATATATTTTATTATTGTGTTGTATAATAAAAACGCTTAGATTTATAGTGTTTACGAACAGTTCTTTGGCGCCTGATTTGAACTCTAAAAAAGAAGGATATGGCAGGATAACACTAGGCAATGGTATTTCTTTGTATTTTAGAATAAGTAATAGTAGTAATATTTGGCGTCTGTTTATTTAGCGCCCGATTTCATTCGCCCCCCCCCCCTTTGGTTTCTTTTGATATTTGCCGTGTTCTCCAGCGTTGTTAGTACGGGAGAGACCGAGGTGGTCTGTTTCTTGCATTTGTAGAAATTAGTGGCGGTCGCTAACCATAATAATGTAATAAAATTGTGATTGCTAGTATGTTAGAACTCCACTGAGCAAAGAGAATGACTGTTGTCAGAGGGGTCTATGATTGTGCTGGTGGGGCAGGAGAGGAACAGGGAACGATGGAGTTAGATAAAGATGTCACAGTTCAAGGTTGGGCTGTGGTCCGTGCAAGGCTCTAGAAAAAAAGGGGGCAGAGGAGTGTTATTGTGTCGATGTTCGTAATAAGCAAGGGCTGATTTTTTTTCTGTCTCAACGTCGGTGCCGCTGCTGCTTCACATCGGATTTGGCAAAGAGATTCCATCGCAAGCGCCTTCTTTTGGGGTTATATACTGTTCCATTTATTTTTATTTTCGGTTCATGAAGCTACATTTTGATAAGCAGTTAAAAACCTTTCGTCCTTTGTTTATCATAAAAACCGAAACACTCATTCAAAGACAGTAGATTCGCGTCAGCAGTGTTACTGCATGATTATACGAGAACAAATTCTTAGGTAAATTCAGTTTCATGAAGACGTAGGTGCATTGCGTAAAAATTTTGTTTCTAGGACTGCAAGAGGAATTTTGTAGCCTCGCTCTCCCCTATACCCAGACATCGAAATAGACCTAGTGATTCTCTCCAAGAAGTAATGTAGTGCAGAGTGGGATTTAAACATTCGGAATGTTTTGTCGAATTTCGCACCTTCTACCAGCATATTTACACCCTTTGTTTTAATACACAAACCGCTGGGTGCTCTTGTGAACACTCTAATCGGCGATAAATACCAACCAGCACCCTTTTCGGCTGCTGTGTTTATTTATTTATTTACAGAGACCTCACAGGCTTCTGAGTAGGAGTATTGCGTGAGGGGGGGCTAGAATATTCATCAACAGAGGTAGGGATCTCGCGAAGAAGGTACATCCTTAAACAGTAGTTAATGGCATGTACACTTGAGGCCGGAGATATTGCGGGTAAGGAAATCTATGTTTACAGGAATGTAGAACAATATTAGGACAATACACATAGGTATCAAATAAAACGACATAGCAACTTGGCAATAAAATGTACCTAGAACACAAAGTTGCTCAGTTCGCCTCTGAATACTACGGGATTACGGATGTTAACAATGGAATCTGGAAGTTCGTTCCAGAGTATTATAGCGCTAGGCAAGGCTGATGAATTGAAGGCGTTAGTGCGGCTAGGAAGGCGTTGGTAGCTGCGGTTATTATGAAGACGACGTGATGTACGGGACGGCTTTGTTAAGGGTAGGTCGAAAGGGCGTTGACTTTAGTGTATTTTGTGTAGAAGGGCGAGAAGGGCTATCTTCCTACGTGTCTGCAGTGTAGGTAGAGAGAGAGAGAGCTTAATGTTCGTGACGCTAGAGTTTCGCTTATAGCCACCCTTTTAAACCCTTTTAAACGGCTCCCTCACCCTCATGTTATGGTGCCGCAGCTAAATTAGGGTGTTTAAAAAGTCCAAAAAGGGTTTAAAATGTTGAATGCACCCTTTCAGCACCCTTGAGGGTGTAAAATTGTTTACGGTTTTCGCGGATAAATCGAATCTCGTTTTGTTGCAGAGGAGCCAGGTCACAACGCTATTAGTTGTTAATACAGGTCCTGCCAAAATATTCGTTGAAGTCAGAGGGACAGGATGCGATGCAGCGGCAGCATGAACACAAGCCGTGGTTGAAGTGTTTCGAAATACGCAAATTTCCGGTCTCATTATCTCGAATACTTTCGAATAATTGCTACTACAGTTTTGAATAAATATTCATTACCTCATTTGTGGAGCCTGCCACGAATTTGAATTCGGCGTTTAATGTCACCATATTTTAAAATAAAAAGAACAACTAAATGAATAAAAATGCACGAATCGTTATGCTGGAAAACACTGAAGAAAGAACTGCGCAAAAGACAGGTATGGAGGAACACAGAACAAGAGACGGGCGCCATTGTGTCTTTTGCGCTATTGGTTTTTTTGTACGTTTCACTAACCCGCCCACATATACCTCATGATGCGGGAAAAGGCCAGTGAGTCCTAGCGCAGTCACAAATAAAAAAAAGAAAAAGAAAACGTGCGGGACAGGCAATATTCTATCTCGAATTGAACGAAACTGGTGCAAAAGAACACTTGCGGCGAGCATCGATCGGTTCGATGAGCTAATGGAAGGTTCGCACACTATTCGTTTGCGTATGAAAGAGCGAAGCAGTAATTAAACCAAAATCATGACTTAACTTGGCGGTTGTCTGGCGTCAGGTCGATTATTTCTTTCTCCTCCGTAGTAGCTGCGTCCTACCACGTTTCTGGAGTAAACAATATGGTTCGCTCGATATGGAAGTACAATTGGAAGTGAGACAAAGCGCCCAGCCACAGCCTTCGATGAGTCAGCGTTCAGTTTGAATTGCACCTGTTCAACAATAGCTGCCAGTGTATGTCTTCTTCTTGGACAAAAGTTTCAAAACTGATGTAGTTTAGGAGATTCTTTTACCGGCGTGCTACAGCGACCACAGAAAACAAAAAATATCAAAAGCAAGTCATTATAGATCTTATCAGCGACAAATGCTTTTAAAGGAGTTTGTTTCTGAGTAGTCTGTCCGAATTAATCCCGTGGGATGTTTAGGGAAGGGCGCTGGTTTCTACGTTATGAAGCAACACGGTTTTGTCAACTTCAGAGAACAAAATCCTAGTAGCGTCCTGTGACATAACGGACAGGTGTGGCATAAGGCTCACAAATGGGCCGTGAAGGGGACAGTATGTTTTAATTTAGGCCCAGAAATTGGTCCGGAATTGTTTGAGTTTTCTTTTCAGCTGGTTTTATTTTTTCAAGAAAAAAGAATAGAATAGAATTTTACATTTTTCCGTCGAAGAAACGGCTTAAGTGACAATGAATTTTCCAAATATGAAGAAACAAAGGCATTGCTGGGGAGGGACACGTATAAGCTATTCCATTTGTCCAGGAGTCACGCTGGAGAAACAAACTTATGTTTGCATGCTGGACTGTCGTGCCTTTAATAGCGGAGCTGTTTCGGGGCTCGCAGTGTCCGGTGACGATGCCTGTGACGGCAGGCAAAGTTACACTGCTGGATCAACAGATGGCGCCACCGACTGGATGGCCGTCCAGTGCCAGGTCTCGGCTCGCGGCGCCGGTCCATTTCCCTATATATTAACCGATAAAATACGATACCTCCGTGGGCCAGCTTCGAGTACGTACGTACCGCGGTTAGTGTCCTTGTGAGTGGCTCCCGCCTTTTCGATGGGTGGCTGCCAGCGTGCCAGTGTTAGCTACATTGCTTCACTAGCTGGCTTTAACTTTTTTTCGGCGTAAACATTTCGCCACAAAGATATAGAACCGGTGGGCTCAAATTAAAAAAAAACGTCTCGTTTCGTATGGCTTCCTATCTGTCGTTTGTGTCTGTGTCTCAAATATCTTCTCCTATCACTCTGGGTACTTAGTGCAGAGGAGGACAGACTCTAATGTGGTGAAAAATGAACACCGCCAATAATTTGCTCATGAATGTCAGAACTTCACGCCATTTATAGTAAAATAAAATTGACGAGGAAGAAGATGCGGTCAGTGACCAAAACAAGGTGAAAACACAGAGAGGTTTCAGAACCCGTACTCTCATCATGATACCTGACCAGACGAAGTTTAGTCGAACTCTTGACTACTAAAATAAAATTGATTTCAGTTCCGGAACCTTTCCGGCAGTGATTGCAGTTATCACATGTGCGGTCCTTTGATTGACTACCGAAAAGACTTGGCGAATTTTGACGGCCTCACCCATGTTAGTGCTAACAGTACTCACTGTCATCATACAGCTGGTGGCAGGCAGTTTTTGAACTAAGGTGCATGCGGTGACTGCCCAGTACAGTATCAGTTGCAAGCCAACAGAGGTAATGTCGCAGGAGGATGAACGCTGTAGCGCTTAGGTAAGAATCTGGATCAACTTACAAAACCCCTTGCCATTTAATATCCTCAAAGCGTCGAGGACCTATAAAATAAACAGAGCATACGACTGTTGTATGCCGACAACAAGAACTGTCATGACCATTGTTGAATGGGATGAGCGGCAGTAAAACATGGCCGATAAATAACGACGCCACAATACTTCAGGAACACATGCTAGCATTGTACGAGCCACCGTAAATACCTCGGCACAGCTTCCTTTTAATAGTGGCCACCGTAGCCATTTTTCCAATGGGCACCCAGATCAGCTTGAACAAGCTTCGCGCAATCGTGCCATGGTAAATTGAACATCTACGCATTGATTATTGAATGCGTCTGTGCCACCCTGCTGAACAGAATATGCCATGGTGATGCAGGCAAGCGATAAAACTGGTCAACATTCCTTTTGCGTCGCTTTTTAATACCGAGTAAAAATGTAAGCCCACTTTTCATGCTCTGTTGAATCGAAAGTCATTGTGACAGACGTCGGAACACCGACGAAACACTTGGCTTCGGAATTGCGCAACCGAACCTAGACCACAAAATATTATCGTAGCCATGCCATTAGGCAGGCATGTTTTTCTTACGCCGGTGTTTGGTGTTCAGTTGCACAATTGCCGAAGCTTAAAGGGAAAACCCTCTAATTTCAAATTTCTATTGAAGTGCATGTCCGCTGGTACATATGAAAGCCAGGGCTACATAGTGGGGTAACCACAAGAAACTTTTAATTGAAAGAAGGAAATATTTGTATTTTGGCACTAAACTTTCTGAAATATTAGAGCTTCCGCCGGGTGGTGCTCAAGTGGGACACTAGCGTTCATACGCTAACAGCTCCGTTTCAGCCTCAATGCGTGATTTAAAAAGAAACTGCTTTAAGGACGGCGAAGACTGACGCTAATATTGTTTTAGCTGGGGATAACTTTTTAAATGCCTCCATTCATCTCGCCTAGACTGAAACGTGTGTGGCCGCGTGGCTCACTGCCATGCTTGCCGGTTTTCGTTTTGCAGCACACTTAATTTTGAAAAACTAAATATTATGAGTTTGAAAGTTGTGGGTGTTGCAACAAGAAAGCCATTTCTGTTGAAACTATCTTAGGTAAAACATTTCATTTGGGAAAAAGAGAATTTACTCCGCAAACATGAGTTGGCTGTGTCTTTAAGTAAAGTAGCTTCCAAACAAGTAGAAATATGGCTTCAAGTTGTACTGTCTTTAAGAATCTCTGCTACAAAACTTTTCGCTAGAATCACCTCGGAAGGTAACTGCTGAATATCTATTTTTGACGTTCGGCATCAGTTCTGAGGAAAGAGCTTATCCAAAGTACCCTAATACGCGCATTGCTCAACGCGCACTCTAGTCTACTGCCATCTTTACTGCTTTCCCAACTGCGTTTTGGCCTTCCACAATCTGTTCCTCGAATCGCTTCGTCCCTGTTAGCTATTCCTACGTGTCATTGTTGGGGTCACACAACACTGTGAACGCAACACACGAACCCAGTATTCTGAATAATGTGATTTATATCTCCCAGACAGCCCAACAAAGAAGCAGAAATGAATCCTTGACGTGTACTGTTGCTTTTCGCCCTCTCATGCTCCAACCCCCGGAGTACAGCGCAGAGTCAGGACTATAGATTTTGGTCACGTTTCTTCTTTTTGATTTTTTGTGTGATGGCAATAAATATTTGTGAAAGCAAAAAACGAAATAAATCAGACGATAGTAATTCCAGACGACGAACCCAACTTCCACAATGCGGGGGATAATCCAAGCGCAAAGAGATTATGTTTGGTCCGCTCGTCAAGCGCTCTGGATGAGCTGCAGTTACTCGGCAGAAGACGCATCTTCACCACCGGCTGTGATGATTACTGGCGGTGCGAGGATTTCAGCTACGTGGCCGCGAGCGGGTGGGGATTCTGGGAACGCATCAGCGATTCACGCAAATCTTTAACAATGGTGGATACGAGCAAATTTTTAGGCAGAGGTAGGAATTCCTGCTCATTGGAAATGTGCTGCTTCAACATATATATTATCAAGAAAAGGAAGGTTTTGAGACGTCTATTCAGGTCAGTTTATTGTCTCAATGGATGGCGCCGCCATGACCAAGTGTGCTCCCAAAAGCTGCTTAACTAACCAGGATAGACGAATAAACGTTGAAGATTAGTGTACCATGTACTAAACTATCAAAAAAGGGCTCCGTGAAAACTAATTATATAATGCTGGATTATCATGAGCACGACGGATAACATGAATTTAAATCGTAAGGCCATTACTAAGACAACAACATCCAACATCCGCCATTATCCCTTTTTTCGAGATATGGGCATCCAAAGCTCTCCACCAAAGATTGGCATCTGTTTTTATATCTGATTTTTAATATTTTATATACGATATATGTTAAATGGATCCTGCAACACTGCTTGTTCAGTGAAAGTAAACCTTCGCAACGTTATATCACAATGCCAGGAATACCTGAGCGAAATATTACACGTAAACGCGAAGCGGTAAGCGCGCAAATTGCTGTGACAGACACGGAAAAACCAACCGCGCTCCCTTCAATTCTCCTCATTAGGCATTCCTTGCATGGCCTAAATGACGTCATTTGGGCCCTGGCTGTCCTATTGGCTGCCGCTGGTCAACTTCGCGGCTTAGTTCTGGCATTTCCTGTGACGATCTTCCACCGTCGGCGCTGTGTACCAACCTCTTATATGCCTGAACCTGTACGCGTTGTTTTTGTGTTTCTTTTGTGTTTTGTGTGCGCGCGGAGTTTGAGTGACGACTCAATACTCCCCTTTCAATGAGACAACTGAACAACAAACGTTTATTGCTTCAAAAACGGCTACCAGCCTGAGCGCCTGCTTGCGAGCAGGCAGCCATGCGTGTTTTCTTTTTTTTTTGTGCCAGACCGGAAATAGATCCCTCCACGTTGCGGAGAAAATGAGAAACCTCCCCGGCATATGATATATGGAAGGCCATCGAAGAGAACGCCGTGAGCCGTCCCTTTCCGGGGCGGAGCGCGCAGCTTTTGTCGCGTTGGCCGCAGTCGTGTTGAAAGGGAACACTTATGCGCGATTTCTCATCGCGCGTAGTTTCGGTGATAGTGAACGGATATCGATAATTCTTGCTGGCGGAAATTGCTGAAGGAAATTGCTGATTTTTCAACAAAATACATTCCGAGTAGTCCATGGTATGTGTTGCAGGGTCCCTTTAAGGTCATTTCGTATAACATTATTTTTTTAGTATTTAAATATCCATAATTTTAATAAAATTTGCAAACGCCTTTTTTCCTGTATGCATTCGTATAAGACCTTGAAGATCCACGGTTTCCTAACGTTTCTGCTTTTTCTAAAGACGTGATTTAAAAAGGTCTCTGCCTATATATTGGTAAAGGTATTTAGAAAGGAATAAAAAAAATTACACCGATCATCTGTAGCGTAAAAATTGCACCAGTCAACGTTTACAGTAAGATTGCGCCCTTGCCGTCGACATTTTTCGATAAATGGAATGCTTATTACAACTACTCCTTGAAATGCGTGGAGTAGACCCGCGGTGGTGGCTCAGTGGCTAAGGCATTGCGCTGCTGAGCACGAGCACACGGGTTCGATTCCCGGCCGCGGCGGCCGCTTTTCCGATAGAGGCGAAAAGCAAAAACGCCCGTTTGTACGAGATTTCGCAGCACGTTAAAGATCCTCAGGTGGTCGAAACTAATCCGGAGCCCTCCACTACGGCTCGCTTCATCGCCTGCATTGCGTCGGCGCGTTAAACCCTACAATCAATCAATCAATGCGTGGAGGAGTAATGCATAAAACTGTCGTATGGTCACTGTTGGGTGCGGTCAGGATACCGGATGGAACGTTTCGATTCACTGTATGGGGTTTCGGTGGTATCGGCTATGAGGGTTTCGGTGGTATCAGTGGCTCGATTGGGAAACTAGTTGATCTACTATGTTGCTCAAAGGTCTTGTTTTTGTGGCAGGCTAGCTGGATTCAAGGCTACGGCAGCCCATTCCGATGGGTGCGACATGTAAAGCACACGCCTCCATAGACATATGTGTAGAGTTCCCGTTTGTCTGAATTAATCTGTCTCCCCTACGGCGTTCCATGTAATCGCCTCATCGGTATGTTATACTCCAAACCGTAGTGTCGAGGCAGTACATGAAACGCCAATAAAATAGCAGTACAGTGGCTCTCAGGTCTATAAAACCCCGTTTTAAACACAATGAGTTGCAATTGTTTGCAGTTGCATGCGTCACAGCAGCTTGGCACCGACGGCATCGGTTTATGTAATTCATCCAGGTCGCGTGTGCTGAAACGCCTGCCTGAGATACTTTAAATAGTGATCCTGAGTTAGGCCCAGGCTCATGGATTCAAGCGCCAGCCCAACCAGGGCCCGCCCCTAATTGAAAGTTGAAAGTTGAAAGTTTATTTCCAGTAAAGCACATACAAATCTTTATCAAGGGAAATCGGGAAAAAGTTGCTCAATTGCCACTTGACGGGCCCAAAATTGCTTCTGGCGGGCCCAAATTGCTTCCAAAAAAATGACGGGCCCAAAAAAATGACGGGCCCAAATTGCTTCTGGCACCTGGCCCAGCCCGCTGTCAGGGCCGGGCCTGGGCTTTTGGGTCAGTCCGGGCACGTGCCGTGCTCTAACATAACGTTTTGCACAATTATAATGCGCAAATGATTTCGCTAAAAGTACCCCGAAAATTCGCTTTCGTGCAACAATGGGGCCCAAAGCGAAAATTGGCTTTCAATGTAATGCCAGCAGAAGCTCTATAAGCAGGTATACTTAGCGCAATAGACATTGATTTTTGGGTTGCTTATGGCGCACTACCAAAATGCATGTTTGCTTCCGTAGTTATGTGCGTTAAATAAAATGTCTTCGGCTGAGTAAGTGGTGTGAAATTATTTTTTTGTGTCTTCTTCAGTGAAGTGCCTGCGCGGTACAATCGTGGCGCGTGAGAATCGTGCAACTACGGTATATGAATCGCCACTCGGAGCAATATGCATATGCCGGACTTCGTGCTTTCATGCGCTAAAATTTCCCTTCCCCATCAGTACCGGCTCTTTGGTATTTTCTGGAATGAAGCTATGGTTTTCAAATCTGTCATATCTATATTACAGCTCCGCATCACCTGCGTGTGCATCCTCCCCATCGTAACTGCTGTCGCCACTGTCATCATCGCCAATTTATGTTCACTACAGGACGCAGGACTCTCATTTGGATCTCCTATATTCTTCGCTGTCCAACTGCATGCTTTGCCAGCAGATTTCGTTATCCCATGACGCTATGGGGTTACCAGTCAACTTTGTGTCCTTGCATTCCAGTCTTTTTTCTTTGAAAACCGTGCTTCATCCAACAATATTTCCGCATTGGCAGATTGTCACATTTCGAATTAGAGCGTATTTATTTATTTATTTATTTATTTATTTATTTATTTATTTATTTATTTATTTATTTATTTATTTATTTATTTATTTATTTATTTATTTATTTATTTATTATTTTATTTATTTATTTATTTATTTATTTATTTATTTATAATTTATTTATTTATATAGTTAAGCCTGTTAAGATGGGTACGTCTGCTTTTAAGCGCGATCTGGCAGTTGAGCTTCGTAAGTCACTCTTGCTGTTCGCCATGGCACGTGTGAGTTCTCGGGATACTACTTTACAGATGCAGAACGTTTTTATTTATTTATGGTCATTGTAAAATGAGTCGAGCCATAAAAGGCTCAATTCTGAATGATTGCGGCGTTTTGGCAAAGGTAATGACACTGTTTCACACTAATTGCGGTAAAGACTACTCGTTTTCCAGCTGATAAATTTAGGAATAATTTGCCTACGGCTGTCAAATCATCCCCATCCCTTGGTTGCTTTAACAAAACATTCGAGGATTTCTTTTGCTGTAATTAGGATCTTGTTCTCTGTTTTATTCTTATGTTATACCCAAGGTTCTCATGTGCCTTTGCTTCATTTGTGTCATTTACGATCTGATTGTACTAGTTTTAAGTGCGAATGCACTTTATAAGCGACCCCAAACCATCCACCGCCGGCGGCGGCGGCGGCGGCGGCGGCGGCGGCGTCCGCAGTGCTCCTCTATATTTAAAAAAGAAACAGCATCCGGCGCCAGGTTTCGATCCGAGGACTTTGCGGCCGCAGCGCGACGCTCTACCGACCAAGCCACGGACGCCACGGTGATATCAGTGTTAGTGACGCGCCTTATATCTTTAACGCATTCAAACTACGTCGTCAGCGGCGTGCGTTGGCGACTCAGCGGCGTTATAGCGGCTTGATAACTGCGTGGTGTACACGTGATACTACAAACCCGATGGAAGAGATGGAAGAGAAGGCGGCGAGGCGGTGGGCTGCGGGGGCCGAGCGCAAGCGCCGCAAGCGGGCCGACAACCGTGCATTCGCACTTTCACATTCTCCCCCTCGGGGAAATGCGGGGGAATTTTTTTATATTAGCTATCTACAATTAGAGCTACCTTTCGTAATGTATGTACATAAAATGCTAATTTCTTGTGTGTTTTTAGCGCATATTGATTTGTTGGGCTCTTTCGCCCTTTTGCTGCTTCTACGGAATTCGTTTGATGTATTTATAATGGAGGGCCCCTTTCAGTCAGTTGACTCTGCGACCCTCGTCTGCATACTACTGTTTGTATTCCTTTTTTGTAATACACTTTCTCTTTCAAAAAATAAACTGTTGAGAAATGATTGCCGGACTGTCGGAAAGACAGCTTGCGTCGCTATGCTTGAACGCGCACCCCATGCCAAGGACTTGACTGGCCCAATGTCTTCGAAAATAAATGGCCGCATGTCTGCTAGCGTCCTTGCAAATGTCAAAAAAGAGAGCAACCTGCTGCCCCGCCTTTCTTGTCTACTTTTCTTGCCTCATCGCCCCATCTCCCACGTTCTTCCACTCCGGTATCAGTCTATCCACTACACGTTTGCTTATTTTCAATGAAATTTTCACGCGGTCTCACTGTTGGTGCACCACCCGTTGGGGCAGTTGAGACTTAATTAGCGCTTTAGCCACGAGCAGACGCCTTTCTTTATTTTGGGGTTAAAACATTGTTTTCAGCACGTTTTATTTGCTGTTGCAAAAATCGAGCACACGTGTATGTTCCATTAAAAGAACGCTACAACTTCCTGTTTTTCCTCAACTTCTCAATTATGCCTGACTTTTTTTCCTTTTGCTGAACAATGTTTATAACAATGGAATCTATTTCTACATTTATTAGATTGATCGGGCCCAGTCAGGCGATCACGTCGTGACACAGCTGCGCCCACGGGTCGCTGCATTGTGCTTCACTGTTGTTGTTGTTGAACAAATTGAATTAAATTGAATTGAATAACATTTAGGCCTACATTAGCAATTTGTTCCATAATTCTTACAACTTTTTCTAGGCGGCTCAGTCGGGGGATACACTGGCTGACGAAAATTTTCGCATTTCAGTAGCCCAAGAAAGACTATCCTAAAAAAACGTCGCAAGTAGCAAAGGGGAATGAAAACGGTCCACAAATCATGTACACCCCACTCGCCCAATTACATTAGACGGCCGCCGGGGTGAGGACGCCCGAATGGGTGGGACATCAGAGCTCTCGGATTGCACTCCTACATGCACAGCGACACGAGGGACAATTTGCGCGCAACATTGACACCGCGGTAATGGAGGGGCCCCACCTAAAGAAGGATGGTATAGGACGGAGCGTGCCGCCACCATTAATATTAGGATCCGGGAGGTCAGACAAACCCGCAGTCACCCATGCGGCAGCCTTCCGGGCACTTAACAAACAAAAGTAAACTGGGAAAAATGTAGTCCGGGCAGATTTATTTTAGCGAAGAAAGGTGTTAGCTCTTCTCTGCCCTTTCATCGACACTCTCACTGATTTTGCGGTAACAAATCAATCTTGTTTTTCAAGGCACAGAGCTATTTAGCCCGCGGTTGACCTACTTGGTGTCTGTGTATAAAGTAGAACAGTAATTCTGAACGATGAGTGGGCAGGGGACTCCATTTGGCCTTGCGAAATTGATGGATGGCCACATGATGAAGTAGATTGGTCTGTATCGTATTGTCGAACAATGTGCACATGCAGCTAAAGTTGTGAGGAAATAATCAGCGTTGGCCTTTGCGCTGATTTTTATGCTGATGTATGCCATGTTGTCAAAACATTTTCTTTTGCCGCTAGCAATCGCCCAGACACTCATGTGCAGCCTCTTTGGGTCTTGCTTTCTCGCATAGTTGGCGTGTTGTGTACATCCGACTGTAAACGATGTGGAAGGCGGTGCAAAAACAACCTGTGTGTCAAGCAGCGAAGCCGCAACAAGGTTTGACGAAATGGTGGAGTAAACGGCGAGAGAGGTGAAACGGAGAGAGAGAGAGAGAGAGAGAGAGTTTGGCAAAGGCCTCGCGGACGCCCTGGGGTCTGTGGACCTCCATTGTAGAGCCTGGTGCTGTAAAGGACGGCAAGTCGGGCTACTTGGATTACATTCAGTATTTAAAAACAGTGCAAAGTAAACAGCGGCAAAAGAGGGAGGAACCACGGCACAGCGCTGAACTCAAAAATGAGAGAGTGCTGCCAAGAAACGCACGCGAACCACATGCAGACGAACAATCACGTGATCACATACCGAAACCCCGTAGCGAATCACGTTCCGAATCTGTTGCGAAACCACTATACATAACGGGGGAATTCCACATTTTATTAGATTAGAGTAGTGGCGGGGATAATCGCTTTTCTATATATCTGGCCGAAGTTACTTTTCCACTGAGCTTCTTGAGCAAGAATTTTTTTGCGGTTTCAAAGATGCTATAGGACACGAAGTTTATTGATTTGGCCGCCCTGCATTGCTCGTCGGACTGGTGCTTCGCTTCACTCCGCCACTCCCCGTAAGCACGCTGTCAGTCAAAACTCCTAACAGGGCGTGGCCGACTCATATTGTGGGTGCTGTCATCCAAAGTAACGTTACTCTTAACTAGCGTTCAGAAAAGAGCGTCGACACAACAGCCAATGTCCGGCGCGTGACGAGATGCGTTACATCTAAGTGCGTGCACAACATATCGAACACAGATGAAAAATGTCTGTGGCGGCACCCACTGCGTGCACCAGAACAAAAAAATTTTACGCAGGTAATTATGAATGAAAGCTCCTCTTTCAATTTCATGGTGGTATGGGTCCCTTTGTGTAGGTTGCCTTTTGTGGCTTTCCATTTGGCGGGGCTGTCCTGTACAGCCGGCAGTAGGCCATAGTGAGTTGGAGGTCAATGGGGGCGGCCTTCGACCTGCAGGGGACCAGAGTAGGGTGATGATGATGATGATGACACAGAATATTAGTAGTAGTACTATTATTATCGTTATTATCATTATTATTATTAGTAGTAAAACTATTATTATTAATTAATATATTAATTGTAATTGATATAATTAATATTATTAAAGTTAACTGGGCCTAAGCAAAAGGGTGGCGGAGTTCTCATTGCCATCGACCGCTCAGTGCAATGCGTGCGGCGTGCAGACCTCGAGACCGAGTAATCAGTCTGGCTTGAGGTAGGCCTCAAGAGGGGCGAGAAGCTGCTCATCGGTGCATTCTATATATCCCCGGATATTTTACCTGATGAATAAAACGAAAGCTCGCATCTATTGCAAATGTTTCCAATTCACACTCCAACCATAAGCTAATTATACTTGGGGACTTCAACACCCCAGGTATTCACTGGAACAGTCTTTCATTTCAGCATAAAAACCATTATGCAGCGCATAAATGCAGCATGTTATTAGATTTTCATTTATTCACCTCCTTGCAGCAGTTCTGCCACATAGAAAACTTATAACGTCTCTTGAACGTTCCGCTGGCCAAATGTCATGGCTTGCCACACAAGGCCTGTCGTTTCTTTTTTGACCTTTTGTTTTTTTTTGTTCCTTTTTGTGCTTTCTAAGATTTCTGTAACTATTTTTACTTTATTGTTTCAGTTATACATATTGTTTTTGTGTGTTGTCTAGTCTTAATTTTAGTGTTTTTTTGTTTTGTATGGTATACCAGCACCAAGATACTAGGGTTGTTCCTGGGCACCGAAAATAAAGGTTGGTTGATTGATTGATTGATTGATTGATTATTATTACTCGTGTTTTGCTCGTCAGTTTTCTTCTTTTTTGGGCGTAGCGGTGGTAGTGATGACGGCAGCGTCCCTTGTCACCAGGGTGGTAACTCCGGTTGTTTCCAACTGGATGAGAACATCGTGTGGACCAGCATCAAGCCGCTAAAGCCCTCGTCTTCTTCTGGGCCAGATGGTATTCCAGCTGCAATTCTACAATCATATGCAAATATATTCGTTCCTGTGTTCATCTCAATATTTAAAAACTGTCTCCCGTCTGGCACGTTCCCTCGTTCGAGGAAAATCTCTCGTGTATTCCCTGTTCTCAAGTCAGGCCCAAAAACTGACCCCATTAACTATAGGCCAGTCTCGCTCCTTTGTTCTGCCTCTAAAATATTCGAGTTATCTCTTCATACGGTCTTGTTTTTCTCCCTTAAACAACTCCTCATTCCTAATCAACCTGGCTTCATGCGTGGTCGCTCACCTTCCACAAACCTCGTGTGCTTCATGGAGCAGGCTGTCCCAGCATTCGTTGATAGAAGCCAGCTTGGTGTTCTCTACTGTAACATGAGCAAGACCTTTTATGTAGTCAACCACTCGTTATTGCTTGCCAAGCTCATTCTGTTAGATGTTCCCGCTGTTTGGGGGGTCTTATACGTTGCTATCTCCAGGAGCGATATTGCTATGTAAGTGTTAACGGTCAAACATCATTTAGGTACAAAGCAACCAGTGGTGTACCCTAGGGCTAAGTTCTGGACCCCCTTCTTCTTTCCATTTTCATTAACAATGTTGCTTCTGCCATTCAAAATTCTTTGAGGTTGTATGCTGATGATACAAAAATCTTTAAAAAAGTGCGTAATATTCAGGACTGTAATTTTTTTCAGGCCGATATCGTGTCATTCCATCGTTGGTGCACCAAAAACGAATTAATTTTGAACCCCTCAAAAACGAAAGTCGTCTCCTATAGTAGGAAGACTCAACACTGCAATGCTCCTATAAAATAGCAAGCACTGCACTGCCGAGGGTGACCGAAATTCGGGACTTGGGAGTACTGTTTGATGCTTCTCTGACTTTCTCTTACCACGTTACACCAATTACCGGACGCTCTCTTCGATGTCGGGGTGCTGTTTGCAGATATTGTAGAGAGTTTAGAAGTCCTCTTCCTGTTTTAAAGTTGTATTCCGCTGTGTACTTAGCTCTTCTCGAATACGGTTCTGTTGTTTGAAATGGAACTTGCAAGTCCAATAGTGACCGTAACGAAAGGGTTCAAAATAAGTTCCTCTCTATCTTTAAGCACCGTTTCCGTCATGTACAACTAGACGCAAACGGCAGCATGTCTTGTCTGAAAAGTATTCCTTCCCTTTGGTGTCGACGATAGCGAGCTGATATTATCTTTCTTTATAAACTTCTTCATGGGGATATTCTGTGTGGTGTCTTGGTTGCTATTATCAATGTCAACTTGCCGAACAAACGTTTCCGAACATTTCGAACTTTCAGAACAGATGCTTTAGGGAGACGACGCTCGTCCATCTGCAGAATACAATGTGCATATAATGAATATTCCGATCATCTTGATATATTCCAGAGCTCTTTTTTTGTTCTCTAATGAATTGAAAACTGTTGTAGCTTAGGTGCCATTACGTCATTCCCTATTTATGTGCCGTATTTATTTTATGCAAATCATCTTCTTGCTCGTTTGTTTTTACTTTTCCTGGTTTTGTGTTGCTTGAATTTCTGTAGGTTTGAGTGTCAGTTGTTGTAACGCTCAACTTCGTTTTTCCATTTTTAGACTTCCTAACATTTTGTTACAAGACCTTCTCTTTATGGGTATAATCTATCTCCGTCATGTTCATTGAGTATTTGCTTGTGTATTTTCAATTTTTCACATGCGTTCAACCTTTTTCTGGCCGAGCGTCATGGCTTTTAGCACTAGGCTTCCTTTTTTCTTTTTGCTGGTTTGCTTTCTGGGATCTCTGTAACTATTTTTAATTTGATTGATTGATTATAGGGTTTAACGCGCCGACGCAGCGCAGGCGATGAGGCGCGCCGTAGTGGAGGGCTCCGGATTAATTTAGACCACCTGGGGATCTTTAACGTGCGCCGAAATCTCGTACACACGGGCGTTTTTGCTTTTCGCCTCCATCAGAAAAGCGGCCGCCGCGGCCGGGAATCGAACCCGCGACCTTGTGCTCAGCAGCGCAACGCCTACCTATTTTTAATTTATTGTTCTGTCATACATATGGTTTTCGGTGTTCTGTTGTCTTGATTTTAGTTTGTATTTATGTGTTTGTATGTAATGTACCAATACCAAGACCCTAGGGTTGTGACTGGGCACCGAAAATAAAGCTTGATTGATTGATTGATCGATCGATCGATCGATTGATTGATTGATTGATTGATTTATTGATTGATTGATTGATTGATTGATTGATTGATTGATTGATTGATTGATTGATTGATTGATTGATTGATTGATTGTAATTATTATTATGCTCGTCTGTCAAAGTTTCCGAGGTTAGAAACCTTGGAGTGCTGTTCGACAGTTTCCTCAGTTTCACTCCCCATATACGACAGATGGTAGAGCGGGACCTCTGTTCTCTGGGTGCGGTGTGCAGGTTTACAAGAGATTTCACTTCTCCTGTTCCTTTTTAAAAGCTTTACTAATCAGTTTGTCTCCCCCAATTAGGATACTCATCTATCGTTTGGAATGGAACCTGCTATTCCAACCACCAGTATCTTGAACGAGTGCCGAAAAAATTCCTGTCAATATATAAACACCGGCTAGGACGTAGTTCTGTTTCGTCCTCTGGTCAACATCAGCTACCTAAGCTTATTACCTGAGGTTTTAGGCGTGATCCAGATGATATTCTTTTTCTGCACAAGCTACTACACGGAGTGATTTCCTGCCCAGAACTTCTGTCCCAGCTTATGCTCCGAGTTCCCCAGAAGTGCACGCGATCGCGCTATTCAATCCATACTGGTGCAACTAGTAGTCCTCAGTCGCCTATCCACCGACTGCAAAGCCTGTACAACTTTTTGGGGGACAAGTTGGATGTTTTTAATGGCTCCCTGACCCACTTTCGTGCAGGGCTGAGTAGAGCTGTTTGTAGCTAACAGTATATGTTTTACTCCGTTCCCATAATCTTGCCATGCCACCTACCTTTGTTTGCTCGTTACTGCATTTCATTGAACTTCTCGTTTGTACAGCTTTTATCCTTACCTCACTATCTTCTAATTGGCTGTATGTTCACTTAACTAGTAAATTATTTGTGACTAACTCTTCCGTCCATAAAGTGTGATATCATTGTTATTACCGTTCTTGGTGCTTCTATTAGTGTAGCGTACTTATTAGTGATACGTTTTGTATGTATCATGTCGTGTTGTTCCTTTTTATGTTTGTTAGTGCACCAGCACTAAGACACCGCCATCGTTCGAGGGTACTGAAAATAAATTGATTGATTGATTGATTGATTGATTGATGATATTATTATTGTGTATCGTGTTGATGGTGATGATGCTGGTGCCATTGTTGCATGTACTATGACACAATTTTGTGATGAACTCTTCTTACATCGCCCATGTTTAAGGGGCCGGGGCAGGCCACAGTAACAAATGTTTCTATAACTTGTCATTTTCTCTCAAAAGTTACAAATCTTTCCTTAATATTTTTTCATACATTTTTGTGCAATTGATGCTTCATCCTATTGTTATGGTTATTGTAAGATATGTTTTGGCAAAGTACCATAATTTACAGTCTCTGTTAATCAAGTAATGTACTTTGGATGCCATTTTTTAATTTTATTCGCTGTAGTATTTCAAGTTTTTTTATTGTTCTTCACTCACCCACCCTTTTTACTGGCTGTTTATGTGTCAGGTGCTGATGTATGTCAATGCTGTCTTTTTTTCCCTCTCAGTGCGCCAGCACGAAGTCTTCGGCTGTTCCTGGGCACTTTAATAACGGTTGATTGATTGATTGATTGATTGATTGATTGGTCGATTGATTGATTGATTGATTGATTGATTGATTGATTGATTGATTGATTGATTGATTGATTGATTGATTGATTGATTATGGGACTACCGATCTCCCTGGTGTTACATTTCGAAGTGGTGCAGGATAGGAGCGTGCGAATCTCGTTTCGTCTTCCCATGATGAAAGTTTTATGATGATTTCTTCTCCTGGTCATAAGTTGCATTTTCCGAAAATGTGCCGAAAGCGGCAATCATGCATTGTGGCTTTCGGGCCCTCATTTCGTTACAATTGTTCGTTTCTGCCAATGTGCGTGTGTGGTTCCGGGCAAGTTTCTAGATGTGTCATAGCACTTTTTGTGTGATGAATTTGGGTGGAATGGAACCTTTCTGGGCTTACATGCACTTTCAGAGAGTGGTGATGGTGGTTTCGGGGGAAGCTTGTTTGCTTTTTCGTTACTGCGCATAACGGAATGATCAGGTACCCAGTAAAGTCGGATCGTTCTTGGTAATTTTTCATACATTTTCTATCCTGGGAAGTAATACGAATCACTCGATGGGACTGAGTTTCTGTTTGTTGAAACGTGCTCCGCAACCCTGGCATAAAAACACGCGGGAAAACGGGTGGTGCATTTTACTTTTTATTGAGAAAGCTGGTGTGCAAAATGTTGGCAGCATATACCTAGAGGGAGAGACAACAATTTATTTGCGGCCACACATATCGGTCCTGCGGAAAACGGGTTTCTGGTGGGCTGGTTAATAGTTTTGCTTCTGTATTGTAGTCCGGACGCCAGCAGCCACGCGTAGAGGGATTGATGCGATCTTCTTCAATAGCGCAGCATTTTAACGCGTAGATTCGAGCTGCCATTATTAGAATACTTGTAAAATTTTCCACCGAATATTCTGCTTTTGTTAACCTAAATAAACGTGAAATTACATTTATTTATCCTTAGCGGCTGGAAAGCCGAAGCCATGGTTAGGCGCTAAGAAACGAGTGACATATAGCTAGGAATAGCACCGCCCCTTTAGGCAAACTGAGGGTTAAAGCGCGGGCTTGACACGAGGATATAGACACGAAGGGTTGACACGAAGGGTTGACACAAAGAGTAAAAAGACAAAATTCCGACTGAATGCAGGAAAAGAGTTCCGGCGCATTCCCCCATTGACATGGAGGCTTTAGTCTGAGTGTAGGCACTTGAAGCTGAGTCGAGTCCGGAGTGGGGTTCTTGGCAGAAAAATGTAGATGGATATTCCGCACGGCAGCCATAATAGGAAGAGCTGTTCAGTTTTTCTAAAAGAAAGCCCTCAATCCATGTAATAACACCGCCTTCTACCCGGGATTTGATAGGGTTTGGAGCACGTATTGTTGTTTTTAGTAGCGGTGACCGGTTTTAGCGTCAGGTGTAAAGCAATTCTGCCCATGCCTATATTTTCGCTTCTTAACCTACAAGTGTTTGGTTTTCATATAAATGCAAATTTCCTACCTCGTGCTCCTGTGATTATTTTGTTCTATTTTAATATGCAAAAGCAGGGTGACGCCAGGCGGCCTGCATTTGCATATCTGGGCTTCTCAAAAATCTTGCAGCTTCGTAACTAATATAGCAAACGTTAAAGTACTCATACTAACTTATCTAAGAAGAGTTTACGCCGGCCGTTGAAACCCTTCATTTCTCGTTTGGCATGCCCCCCTCAGAACCATTTACAACATAATAGGCAGAGGAGGGAGGCCTCATCGACGTGAGAACGAGGAACGAGGGGAACGAGATCAGTGTAGACAGGCTTAATAACAACCAAACATCGGCAATCCCTGAATGAGCAGCAGCTGTGGAGAAGCAATATGTAGTGAACAAACTGAAAAACTAACGAATATAACGAAAGATATAATTTTCTGACGCAAGAACATGAACGTGTCAAGTACGCCTCTACAGATTGAATTAGTCGAGCTGTTGGAACTGATTCCTGCATATAACTGTGATGTGAGGCTACGGGAGACTCCATGCGAGGTAATAGGACGCAGGTTTAAGACGGAAACACGGACAGCATGGAAGAGATTTAGAGGGATTCACGCAAGTGTCGACTTAGGCGCTGAAAGCACAAGATAACACGGAGAGGCACCACGGTGGAACAGCCACGGTAGCAAGAAAGGGGACAACTACAAGCAGTAACAGTAAACGCTGTAAACGAGTGTTAGTGTTGTCTTAAAAAGCGAAGAAATGGCTGCTCATGGCGAGGCACACGAAGGCAAGGCGTTGGAGGTGCGCTGGAGGCAGTGGCCTTGCGAAGTCTGCAGCAGACGCGAAGGGCGAAAAGAGGGCGGCCGCAATTCTACACAATGTAGAGGCTCCCCGGGGTGATGGTCGGGACGGGGTGCCTGGGTGTCCTACAACGGCCACAAGCCACCGGGGTTCTGGCCATCCTACGACAGGATACAGAAACCCACGACCTGCCCACTGGGCATTCCTACGCCGTTCTGAGCATCCCCTGCCTCTTCTTCCTCTGCCTTCCTCGGCTGTGATTCCGCTGTGAAAGACTTCTGCCATTCTTTCGGCGGATTGGCCATCTTTCTGAACAGGCATCTCATCATAATAACATTGCAGTGATTGCGGAAACACTGAAAATAGGGGTAAGCTTGAAAGCAACTAAGAAAAAGCTAGCCGTCGGCAAAGACAGGGTTTACGCACTCAGAAACGACTAGGGTAACATTACGCACTACTTGGGCGAGACAATTAAAGTTGCGGAACGATTCTACACCAGGCTGTACGCCAGCGACGTTAGACCAGAGGAAACTACTTGGAGTAATATCTTAACTTCGATGTCAGACTAGTAACTAAATGGAAAGTAGGAAATGCACTCAGAGACATGAAAATATCAAAAGCGGCATGTCACGATGGCCTAACCGTGGAGCTATTGAAGAAGGGAGATTATGAAATGGAAAAGCTTGCTGTACAATATTCTTAATAATTGAGGGCTCAAAAAGAGCCCGCAGCCTGCACAGACGCCAACATTATTATGATTTATCAGAAGGGAGATCCCAAGGACCAGACGAATTACAGACCCATCATCCCACTCTCAGTTGTTTACAAGCTATTATTAAACGCATAGTAAGCGGCATAGGTGACAGCGAGGATTCCCAACAACAAAGAGAGCAGGGTGGGTTTAGGAAAGGCGACGCAACCATGGATCACATCTATATCGTCAATCAAGTTATAGAAAAATCCGCAAGCTATACTAAATCTCTTTAAATAGCATTTATAGATTATGGGAAAGCGTTTGACTGCGTACTCACCATAGCCGTAGTAAAAGCACTAAAAGACCAAAGAATAGAGAAAACCTACATAAGGCTTCTAGAAGACATATACAAGGGATGCACGAGAAGGATAACCTTCTACAATGAAATCGATCAATTCCTGATCCGAAAGGGAGTAAGACAGGGAGATACTATCAAGCCAAAACTTTTAACAGCATGTCTGGAGCGGGTATTTAGAAATCTCGACTAGGAAAACATAGGATTTGAGGTTTGCGGACGACATAGTCTTGCTGAGTGAGAATGCGCAACACCTAAAAAAAACGCTTGAGTGAAGTACAAGCAGAAAGCATGGCAGTGAGGCTAAAAATAGATATCAATAAATCTAATGTAATGAGGAATACGCATGCCAAAAACGTCCTCTTCAGCTTAGAAAACGAAACGCTAGCAGAAGTAATAGAATATTATTAACTCGGACAACTGGTTAGTGCTGACCCCAAACCACGAGAGGGAGGAGAAGGAGGAATAAACGTCCCTATAAAGCAGTTCGCCTTGGGGAACAGTCCTTATTCCAGGACCCCTTGAGACCGTCCGGCTTCTTGATCCCTCTTCACCAGCCAAAGCTGGTCATCAGGGTTCGAGCTGGACAGTGCTCTCTCCCAGTGCTCAGGGGAGGGGAAAGGCAGGGGGGATAGGTTGGGGTTCTTCTCGCAGCCCCACACAACGTGGTAAAGCGTGCCCGGAGCCTCAGAGAAGCGGCATTCCGAGGAGTAGAGGGTGGGGTCCACAATGTGGGCTCTAGTTTGGTGGGAAAAGCTGTTGGTTTGGATGCATCGAAGGTGGTGTTCTTGCTCACGAGAGAGAAATCCGGCGCAGGATAGGTATGGGTTTGAGAGCACTCGGCAGGTACTCACAAATAATAAAAGTGAGCTATGTCTGTAACTCACAAGAAAAATCTGCAACTAGTGCATACTGCACGTTATCATGTGAAGGTAACTACCGATGTGGAGGTAACTTGGCGCTTCCAAAAAAATTAGAAAGCAAACCTAGGTCGGCTGAACTGGCCATGGAACAAATAATGTTAGAAATAACACTCCGGGACAGGAACAAAGCTACCTGAGTCAGAGAACAAAGTAGATTTGACGATATCATAGTTAAAATAAAGAAAAAGAAATTGACTTAGGATGGGCATCTGTTACGAACGGACAACCGGTGGACGATTACGGTCACAGAATGCATACCAAGAAATGGGCGTATAAGAGTGGAAAAGCCATTAACCTGGTGCAGGGATGAAATAAAATTTCCAGGGCAAAGACTGGTGTCGAGCAGCCCAGTACTAGAGCTGTTCGAGGACAATAGGAGAGGCGTTCGTCCTGCAGTGAACCTGAGTAGGCTGATGATGATTATGATTGTGATCATGATGATGATGATGACAATGATGATGAGGTCGGAGATTGGTATACTCTACCGTAAAGGGGGATGCACACAATGTTTCCGGCAAAATGAAGTACCATATTTCAATGCAAAACGTTGATAATACCTCCAAAGAGCACCATTAGAACGACGGAAGTGGCTGTGAGCACAAATGGCCGGTCCGTGCAGAAAGTGTGAATCCTAGGAATGATTCGAAATAGGCGAGACTAAAGTATTGTACGTGATAGCCACGAGTGCGTCCCTGGAAATTTCCACTTGTTGAAAACAAAAGAGCTTCCTTTCATCGACCCATGTGGAAATGGATGAGCTGTGACGGCGCTTGAAATCCTTTAGAGCTCGTGAGGGCTGCTCAGAACAAGCACTTCCATTTTGGCAAGTTACAATATCTTTATCTCCAAACTGCCTTATTGCTTTACCGCTTTGCATTAAATAGAGAAGGCCACCATGAGCGCTCTCCTTCCTCAGTCTTGCGGTAGCGCCCCCCTACCATTATTATTGGGGGGGGCAGGAATGATTCAATACTGTGAATGAACGAATTTAAGATCTATATGTACACCTTTAAAAATGCAGGTGAATTTATTCTTCCCATTCCCCGCACGGGGCACCTTGAGTATTCATGGTGACGGTGAGCAGCGACACCGCGGACCCTGAGCTCCCAACATAAGCCGTGTCCAACCGTGACGAGGTGTTTAAAGGTGAAGGGTAGAAGCCGTAAACGGTGGCCGTTGGAGCCTTGGTCAAGCTCCGGCCGATGGGCTCCCTGCCTGTCTACCAGGCAGGGAGCTCCGGGACCTCTTTCACTACCAGGGTAAGGTCAAAGGAGAAAGTACCCCCGTCTCCCTGCTTTGCAATGTATCACATGGCATTTTCCAAACCCCCCTCCAAACGTGATCGGCCCCCGAAAAGGGGCCGCACCGAAGCTACATTCCCACCCTTGCCAACAATTGCACACCAAAAGCCAGATAACTCTCCGCGATTCTTGATTGTTGAATCTGTTAACAAGTCGAATCCTATCTCCTCCCAGTCAGTGTTCCTTATCACCAAATTCCTTGAAGGAATCCTTGTCAAGTCTTTCAAAGCCAAGAAACTGAGAACCGGCGAAGTCCTGGTCGAGGTGAACACTCACCAGCAAGCCACAAGCCTCCTTACCCAGAATCGCATGGCAGATCTGGACATCAGAGTCACACCCCACCGTAGCCTCAATAGCTCTCAGGGTGTGATCTCTGAGCCAGATCTGATAAATGAGACAGAAGCCGATCTGCTCGAAGGTCTGAAAGGCGAGGGCGTGACGGCAGTGAGGCGCATCACCATGCGGCGAGATGATAAGCAAATCATGACAAAGCATATAATCTTAACATTTGACCGTTCCTCACTCCCCGAATCCATCAAAGCAGGTTTCATTCATTGTTCTGTCCGGCCGTACATCCCGAACCCACGGCGCTGTTTCAAGTGCCAACGGTTCGGGCATGGCACCACCTCCTGTCGTGGAAAAACAACGTGTGCGAAATGTTCATCGCAAGATCATGAGACTGATAACTGCCAGGCTGAACAATTAATGTGCAGCAACTGTCATGGACCTCATGCTGCGTACTCCCGCACGTGTGAAATGTTCCAGAGAGAAAAAAAGATAATCAACATCAAGGTAACAGAAAACATCACTTTCCCAGAGGCGCGGAAGAGGTTCGCGTCTTTCCCTCTGGGGAGGTACGCCGACGCAGCTCGCCGGGGGGCGGAGCGGCGTCTGGTTTCTGCGTGGACCCAGTGCCGCGAGTCGGACTTGGTCCCGCCGCCGCCCCCCCCTGGGTTGCCTCAGGCAGCCCAACCCGCCTCCGCACCGCTCGCTGAGCCAGCAGCGGCTGTGGGGGCAACCACGTCTGGTGGAAGCGATGCTGCATCCTCCACTTCCACTCCAGCGTACCAAGCCACAGGCGAGGGCGCAGAGGAGATGGACTTGGGGGAGCCAGCGCCAGCTCCCACCCCCACCGCACCGCCTGCGCCATCCGAGGTGTTCCTGAATCCCTCTGTGGTTGCAGGCAAGGAAAAGCGCGCCCCAAAGGGTTCGCGGTCCAAGGAGCCTGATCCCTCAGGCGCTCCGAGGACATCCGAGGATGAAATGGACGTCGGTCCGTTCTTGTCTGCGGTGCACCGCAAGGAACGCGTCCCGACGCCAAAGCCTCCCGACAAGCCAAAAAAGACGAGAGTCACAGCCCCGAAAGACGACACATAAACAACACAGTCCAGTAGCTCCGAACACTTCATAATGGGAAGAGAGAACATAGTACAATGGAACTGCAGAGGCCTTCTGAATAATCTTGACGACGTGTATGAGATTCTGCATAGCAATCAGCCAAGTGTAATGTGTGTTCAGGAAACACATTTGAATTCCAAGCACACAAATTTCTTGAATAGTTACATGGTCTTCAGAAAGGACAGGGATGGCTGCACACACTCTTCTGGCGGTGTGGCCATAATTGCCCGGAAATCCTTAGCCTGCCACCCTGTCACTCTGAACACTATCCTTGAGGCTGTAGCAATACGCTTGATAATATTTATTATGTTGATAACGGTATGCTCCATATACATTCCTCCTGATGTTTCACTTTTAAGCTCTGACTTGGAGGCGCTGGTTGACCAGCTGCCCGAACCATACATCCTGACAGGCGACCTTAATGCTCACAACACTCTTTGGGGCTCTTCTCGCACGGATGCCCGAGGTCGCCTCATAGAGAAATTCCTTACATCTTCAGGAGCATGCCTTTTCAACAGTAAACAGCCTACATACCATAACATAGGACACAACACATTCTCATGTCTTGACTTGGCGATTGGCTCCGCAGTTCTCTTTCCTCTTCTCGAGTGGGGTGTGGGAACTGACCCATATGGCAGTGACCCCTTCCCCACCTCACTTACATATATAGATAAAGGCCCAAGCAGTTCATCTTCCCATAATAGGTTCAATGAAGCACGAGCTAACTGGAATACATTTACAGAGACATCCAAACTACACCACACATCCATAGGACACCTACACGTTGAAGAAGCTACCCAACTCCTCACGGCTCACATCCTCGACGCCGCCGAAAAGTCCATTCCCCACGTCTCTGGTTCCCCGCGCCACCAGCGGAGGCCGTGGTGGAATGAGGACTGTAGGCGGGCGCGAGAGGCCCAGAACAAGGCGTGGGGTATCCTTCGTCGGTACCCCACGTCGGGAAACCTCCTCTTGTTCAAACGGGCCAAGGCATTAGGAAAACGTTTGCGCCGTGAGGCAAAACGAGAGAGTTGGCGTACATTCATAACATCAATAAACTCCTACACAGACACACGGAAAGTATGGACACGTATGCGCAAACTCAAAGGACAACAGACACACAGCCTGCCCCTGGTCAGTACAACAGGGGACACTCTGGAAGACCAGGCTGACACACTCGCACAACACTTACAACACGTGTCCAGTTCAGCACACTACACGAACACTTTCCTGAAACATAAAGCCTCTTGTGAAAAGAAGTCCCTACACGACAACAAGAAATCACAGACTTCGTACAACTCCCTGTTTTCACTACATGAGCTGAGGGCTGCTCTGAGCACGTGTAAACCCTCAGCTCCAGGCCCAGACAACATTACATATACAATGATACAGAACTTACACACAGACACTCTTGTAACACTTCTTCACCTTTTCAACAAGATATGGCTTTCGGGGCACATTCCAAAGTCTTGGAGGGATGCCATAGTTGTAGCATTCTTGAAAGAAGGTAAGGACCCTTCTTCTCCCGCTAGCTATCGACCCATTGCCCTGACCATCTGCCTGTGCAAGCTTCTCGAGAAGATGATAAACCGGAGGCTCGTGTACTTTTTGGAGTATAACGGCCTTCTCGAGAGCTGCCAGGCAGGCTTCAGAGCGGGGCGATCCACTAATGATAAACTTGTGGCACTAGAGTCGTATATTAAGGATGCCTTCGTGCATAAACAGTTCTGTTTAACTGTGTTTTTCGACCTAGAAAAGGCCTATGACACCGCTTGGCGTTATGGGATCCTTACTGACCTGAAGTCATTCGGTGTTTTTGGTAATATGTTTAACACCCTTGCTAGCTATTTGTCGGAGAGAACCTTTCGCGTCAGAGTTGGTTCTGCACTGTCAAAGGTACACGTGCAAGAAAATGGCGTGCCGCAAGGCGGAGTTCTAAGCTGCACTCTCTTCATAGTAAAAATGAACTCCCTTGGGAAAGCACTGCCGCCTACAATTTCTTACTCCATGTATGTAGATGACGTGCAGATATCTTTTAAATCATGTAATATGTCCATCTGCGAACGTCAAGTCCAGCTCGGCGTCAAGAAGCTTGCCGGCTGGGCAGACAAGAATGGTTTTAAAATTAATCCCGGAAAGAGCTCTTGTGTTGTATTCTCCAGGAAGCGTGGGGTCCACCCGGACCCAGACATCACTCTTGCGAATGTGCCAATTCCTGTGAACAAGGAGCCCAAGTTTTTAGGCATTTTATTCGATGAAAAACTTACATTCATTCTTCATGTCAAACAGCTCAAATGTAAATGCCTAAAGGCAATGAATATTCTTAAGGTTCTCTCACATAACTCTTATGGGGCCGACAAACAACTCCTGCTGCGCCTGTAACCAGCGTTGGTGGGGTCCCGGCTCGACTACGGCAGTGTCGTGTATGGGTCGGCGACAAAGACCGCACTGAGAATGCTCGACCCAGTGCTGCATCTTGGCCTTCGCCTCTCATGCGGCGCTTTCCGAACTAGCCCTGTCGAAAGCCTTTATGTCGAGTGCGACAAGTGGTGTCTAGGGCATCAGCGGGAGTATATTGACCTGCTGTATGCATCTAAGATTGTGTCCCTTACCAACCATCCTTTTAATCCCATCATGAACAATACATCAAACTTGCAACTCTTTTTAAACAGGCCATCCGTTTCCTTACCTTTCTCTCTCAGAGTTAGGGAGGAGGCTTCTGCACTCACGGTCCTTCTTTCAGACACGCACAAGACACCCATTCAAAATTTCATCGCACCGTGGCATCTTCGTCCTGTATCATGCGACCTGTCATTCACTCTTGTAGAAAAAAATAGGGTACCCAAGAATGCAATTCTGCAGCACTTCCTGTTCCTGCAGGACAAGTACAGGTGCGCAGAATTCTATAGCGACGCGTCGAAAACTGGTTCTACGGTATCTTGTGCAGCGCACGGACCAAGTTTTAGAGTAAGCAAAACAATGAATTTTCATAACAGTATTTACACGGCAGAAGCATATGGCATTTTACTCGTTACAAACCACATCATCAAACATAAAATTCCCAAGTCCATTGTGTACACAGACTCTCAAAGCGTTGTACAGGCACTGTCATTAGGAAGGTCATCTAAAAACTATGTCATAAATGCTCTTTTCAAGGTACTAATGTCTGCATATGCCTCAAATCTTGAAATAACTATATCCTGGGTACCAGGGCATTGTGGAATCCCTGGCAATGAGGCCGCCGACCAAATGGCTGGTGATGCTGCTCTCATGACTACAGTTGACGTTACAACAGTACCTTACACCGACCTAAAGACACACATCAGACGACAGCTTCGTAACACATGGCAATTACACTGGAGTCAACAAATAGACAACAAACTACACATAATAAAACCACAACTTGGACGCTACATAACTGACTCACACAACAGATACACTGAAGTCGCCCTGGCTAGGCTGCGGATAGGCCACACACATGCGACGCACTCCCACCTGCTCACTGGAACTTCGGGACCCACGTGTAGCAGGTGTGGAAAGGGCCTATCCGTAGTCCACATACTAATCACATGCAAGGCACTTGACACAACACGACACAAACATTTCCCTGAATTATACAGACAACACATTCCTTTGCACCCATCATACTTTTTAGCCGACGAACCAATGTTTTCTAGTCAACGTGTTTTTAAGTTTTTAGCTGAGGTAAACTTTCTGCAGCTCTTGTCATATCATGTGTAATCACCCTGGCCCTATACACCAGCCATCTCCATTGTCTTTTGTTTTGCATCACCTTTACTTTTAGTCACATGTTTTAGTTGTACGGTCTCATCATAATTCAGTAACTTCTTCTTTGGCGCTCTTTGCCCATAGTCGGCCTTGCGCCAATAAAACCCAACTATCATCATCATATTCTTCCCATTAGGATAAAGTGTATCTGCCACCTCGTCGTAATCTACAATTCTTGAAAAAATACGCAGTTATGGTAAACCACTTCCGCGGCGCTTCAATCAGAACAAGTCGAATATGCCCTTTTCACGTTCGTCAAACCAATATTCAACCATAGGTATTTGTAGTACGGTTTATTAGCTATGAATAATCTTCTACTTGCAGCACTTCCAGCTTCTCTGACGGTGCTATTGTCTCAGAAAAAAAAGAAATCAAGAAAGGACCGGGCTTCAGAGCGGACCGCATACTCCTGCTCCCCTCCTGCGTTCTTTGTTCAATAATAATATCTTCTGCTCGGGACATTCTTAACATCTTTACCGCCAAAAATGGCAAAAACTTTGTCAATATTGATTGTGCAACAATCTCTGTGACATCAAAACATAACTGCGACGTCTACGGGCGGCACTTTTAGTAAAAGGTGATATCAAGTACAGTTCTTGCGCTTCCACGCGAATTTCGTCTATTCTTTTAATTATTGCCTTACCTCTACTTGACCCAAAGAACCAAACAATTGGCACGACTTGCACCGAAGTAGCAGTTTTAAATTAAATTTGTGATGATAATACGCGGTGTCCAATTGTTTTAGAATAGTAAAAAAGGATATTAATTGAAAAGAGATCGTAAAATACAAGTACCAATGTGCTTTAAAAACAAATGAAATATCAACCCGTTATGTTTTGACTACACCGTATTAGGCCCGAAGTCATCGGCACATGAACTGCGGCATCTTAGCTTGCGGACCTAAAAACGGCCATACCTCAGAGCTTCCTTTGGCGCGCAGCACGCAATTCTCCGTGTTCAAATACTCTTAGGGTACTGCAGTGGGACTCTCGGTTTTGTAGGCCATAATGCCGCTCCCCCTACAGCCCCTGAGCCCCAAATGCGGCGATTATATTGGATCCTGTCAGGAGAAGCGTAATAGCGTTCCCTGCAATGAAAGAGGAAATTTAACGCCACAGAGCCGCTGTTGAGGAACCGAATGTTTCTCAAAGCATGTTATCTCAGTGCTTACTTGGTTCCCGCTTCGGATTGTAAACCTCTCTTGCACTCTTCACGCCGTTGACACTTGGATAACCGCTGGGAAATGCTCCGCGCCGTGGCGGGGTCTTCACGATTTTATTAGAGCGCATGGGGAAAACGAATGGGCCGTGTTACGGACCCTGACGTTCCTCCCCTCGGTCGTAGGTCTGCAGGTTTGCCCCGTTTTCTCTTGAATTGCTTTTCGCTCCTTTTTAGTCGCCGGCAAGGGATGGTGCTGCGGATGACTACGTTTTCAAAGCTTGAGATGACCCCTGGGACATGATGCAACGAAAAGTACAGAAAAAAAGGGTGGCGCAGTGACGGTACAGCGTGTTTCTGGAATGCAATATTATTTGACAGCCACTTTTGTGCCCTGGGAGGACGACATTCTAACGGTCAAGAGCCTTTATAACTAAGTTTTAGTGCTGTGCTTTCATGAACAATAGGGCTTTTTATGCTTGGGTTCAGCTTTAAAAAGTTACATTATTTTTGAGTGTATACAACCACGCTCAAACTTTATGCGGCTTTCTCTTCATTGAACGTATTTTGCAAAGCATGGCAATGAGTCTTCTTTTGGTGCGTTTTCTGTACAATGTTTGTATTTCAATACATTTTATCCGCTGGTGTCCTGGCCACTTCTTGATACTAAACATTTGTTGTGGTTAAGTGTGCGGAACAACATAAAGACCATGCAGCCAAGCTAACCTATGCAAAGAATTCGCTGTGATTTCTGTGATCAGGCGTAAATGTTTACTACAATGGGAGGTTTTCGAACTTGTCATTCTTGATAAATTTTGGAGGACGGAGGCGAGAAACCGTAAATAATGATGAAAAGAAATGTCTATAATTTGTATCGGTATTGATGTGGCTGACGTTTACTTTATGTGCGTATAGTACATTTTAACATGCAGTGTAATTAAGGAAGATGGTAAAAACTATGCCACGCGCCGTTGAAACTACCAGCTTGTCTTTATCAGCGAAGTTGGCAAAGTACGTGCGCAACATCTGGAAAATGGACCCTCGAGTTCTCATGCCATGGTTTGTTTAATGTGAACTTTAAAAAAAATGGAAGCTGTACTGATATAATATTTTCGGCATTTAACAACAACTCTGCACGTAGATATCGAGCACCGGTCAACGAGAATATAAGTACTCCATTTAATTACGTTGTGCTGGGTTATGTTTTCTGACGTCCCGAATGGAATTACAGAGCTCTGGCAATTGTTTTCATGTACAGTAACATATAAACGTTGGCACTGTTTCGCGTGACGTAACCTAGCGTAACCTGACCTAATAAATCAAATGTAGCTTACTGTAAAGTAACGTGGTCTAAGCTAGCGAACCCTAAGGCTTTTTGACATAATTTTTAACAACACAGCGCAAAACAAACAAAGACTGATGCTGAGGCACACAGCACGATGCGGGCTAACAACTGACCTTTCATTACAGAAACAATCCATATTTATAATCACGCATGCACACACCTACGATGAACCATTCGCCCGATAAGTAATCTATATCAACTCTGCAGAAAACATGAGTTGCAAATGAACCCCAAAATGATTACCACCCCCGTCGCAGTAAGCAGGTGTGTGTACATTGGGATGGCCAGCTATGTTGCTTCGTTTCGCACGTATAGATAATCAAGTTCGTAAGTGGACAGTGCTACGGAAGGAGCGATGACAAAAGCTTCGCCTATCCTAGTGATTTACGCAGCCTCCACAATTTCCTTTGTCATCTGTTCACAATGACACTCAATGACTTGGCATTCGTCAAATATCAGAGTGCATTTCTTGGTGGTGCCCTTGCAGTCTTGATAGTGCATCCTTAGGTGACCTTTCAAACGTTCGTTGACGTTGTTATTGTGCTCTCTAAGCCTTGTGTTCAGACACCTGCCAGTCTGGCCCACGTACGTTTTGCCGCATGACAACGAAATATCCTTGACTACCGACCTTGTGCATGGGGCAAAGTTCGTTTTGTGCTCGATGGAGCTGTTTTAGGGTTTCTTTTTTCTGGAGGTACGTCTTTTTGTTTTGAAAGGGCCGTCAGTTTGCGAGGGGCTGAACAAAGCTCATTGCACATCAACGGCATTCCTATTTTCTTTAGCCTATGGGTAAGGAATCAGCACTGCCTTCCTCTTTTTTTTTCTGGAATGGCCGTGGCCTTGCCCTCGCTCCGGCGGCGGTTTTGTTTGAGCATCCTTACAATTTGCTCTGCCACAGAATTCACCATGTAAACTGGACAGCTAGACCTGTGCAGCCGTGCTCATTGTATTTAGGTGCTATCTTGGATCCTGTGGGGGCATGATCTTTTTAGGGCATTAAGCAAGTATATCTTAACAATCGCCCTTTTGACCAGATTTGAGTGACCAGACAAAAATCGAAGCAGTATCTCATACTGCTAACAAACGTGGTTCTCCAAAAAGTGAAGTCAGGTACCTCAAAGTGTTTTCCTCCGGCATTTCGTGGGTTAACCTCAACTGGTGAAAACACTTTTGGAACACAGCTAACATATCTTCTGCGCTCTGGCTACCGCAGACACCAACGCCATCTATGAACATTAAAAAAGTGTCGATGTCATGGAGAACTTAAGGGCACACATGCCTTTGAATTCACCAGCTACCTTGCGCCCTAGGTTGGACAAGTACAAATCACTGAGAACAGGGGCTATACGAGAACCTGTACATACACTGTTCGTTTGTAGATACAGCTTGCCTGCCCACTGGGGGGATGTAGAAACCAAGTACATGGACAGAAGGATGAGAAAGCCTCCTGCTGCTACTTCATTTTGGAACCCTATCTCTCCATAGCTGTTAATTTCTTCTTAAATTTCGTCATCAGCCCAGCATTCGGTGTAAAGCAATTTAGGTCATTGATAACTATTCCGAAGGTTGTGACTCCCAGGTTACTGTTAGTAGACAAGGTAGCAATTACATCTTCCGAATTATTGATCAGAAAGGGGTTGTCAAACCTTAACAGGCCTTGTCCTTTTTTAATGTACATGGCCAAACACTTCTGCCACGTGTCAAGTTCAGAAATATTCACCCTGAGTGGGCAGCATAAGTTTGTGCGTCTTAGCCTCAAAAAACAACTGAAGCGAACATGAGTTACTCTTTTCTATGTTCTGCGCTATGACTGTTAGGTTCAATTCAGGGCACAGTTTCTTTTCCGCGGATTTTACCTGGCTCAACAGATATAAAGGACTTACATTACTGTCCACCGCATGCAGAATTAACGACTTGTGTTGAAGAAGAAATTGACAGTTATGGAGTGGCAGCGTTCCAAAATGAAGTAGGAGTAGCAGAGGCCACATATTGCCATACTGCCCTATTGCCACATGCTTTTGGTGAGTTCTCGTGTAGAAATTTTTTATCGTTAACATTGGCTCGAGTGTTCTTTTCTAATCTCTTCCACTACACTCTTGCAGGTCTTGCGATATTACAACAGTGTATGGCTGGTTTTTTGCTTTTTCTGACAATTTATTAGAAAACTGCATTTTCCCAAACAGTGATGCATAACATGGTACAGCAGGCGCAATGGGTACTCACACCTTTCAGTTACATTATTTTATCTGATAAGGCAGCATATGTTAAGTTCACTGTATTGTATATTTCCGCGCAGTGGTATATGTACAAGTATATTTGTTTTTAACATAGTTGCCCCTAAAACCATCTTTTGCCCATTTATCTGCGCAAGGGTGAATGAGTGAAAATGCCATTTAATGCTGTAGTGTTATCGTTGTAGCTTTTGTTACTTGTATGCTGGTCATTTTCTATGAAATTTCAAAGACACAGCTTTCGGTATCTCAAATGTACGCGTACTACCACCCAATAAAGTTTTATAGTAGAAAAGCACTGTGTCGGTGTTAATAGTTGATTTGATATGTTCCTAATACAAGTATCTTGTTGCTTTTACTTGCAGCTAAAACCCAGAACAGGATTTTGAGGGTAAAGCCAAAGACTCTATGTGCCAAAGACTCTCACACCAACTTTTATATAGAACTGCGGTCCGATAGGAACTGCTGGGAACTGTCAGGGGCCACACTTTGGCAGTGGTTTTTGCTTTTCATTTTTTGGTGTCATTGCGGGCCATATGTTAAGGCTGTGTGCTTGCGGTTTCCTTCTGATACCAATGCACCCGCCAGCCTCCCATGTGACCTCGGTTTAAGCTGACAGGAAAGCAGAAATATTGTAAAGGTGGAGTCCCATTGATAGCTTTCCAACATTCCAGCGGGACACCGTTTTATATAAAAAGCGGGTCTGAAGGCACCTGGAACGCCGCACTGGATAAATCCATCATTTTACGTGGATCAGTGTTCCAGTAATTGAAGCTGCCCTTTTATATGGAACAGTGATCCGTATACTTTTATTTGAAACACAGATCCACATATATAAATTGCAGAAACATTTGGTGCACTGTTCCACCTACTTTTCAGGGTATGTGGAACATGGTTCAAGATGCATAACTGGAACTTTTATTTTGCAAAACGTTCCAGTTACTGAGTGGATCCTATGTGGATCCAGATAAAGAGTGTATAAATTTAGTCATATTGTTTCATGATTCTGATCAGCGCTCGCATGACAGAGTAGAGGCGGCCGGAATGCCAACAGGACATTTTGAATGTGTCAGTATACATCGATTGCCTGTCGGAAAAGAAGGCAGCGTTTTTACGAAAGAACTGGTCATGGTAGTGACTTTCATGTGCGGGACAAGACGAAGTTGGTGCGGTATTCTAACCTTTTTGCAATCGTAATCTTTTGTGTGCGCACCGTCAGCGGGCTTTCTTCTCAAATACATTTTACACTGTTTAGTAAAATTCAGTTTGAAATGGCGCCTGTACTTGTTTTCTTTGTACTTGTTATTTCTGTGCGCTTAAGATGAAAGTCAAAGAATACTACAGAAGAAGGTGATGCAGATTTCGCGCATAAGTATCACCCGGGGTAGAATAAACGTTTCTCGTAAGACATACCTGGTGAAATTGAACACCAGGTGTACGCTCGTTTTCTTCTAGCGGGTAAGAGCAGAGGGTGCATAATTGCTGTTCTGTGGGAAAAGCAAATCGGGGGCGTCGGCCATTGTTTCCGTGAATCCGCGCCCAGAGAGGCAGAGAACAAAGCGAAATGACACTGCGCCTTGAGAATGACAACACTGCAAGCCTTGATTTCGTTTCAAAAACTCCCACCTCCCCTCACGGGAACCCCTGTGTAGATGTGATGCATAGGCGGAGCGGCGAAGGGACCACGTTTTATAGCGCGCATAACGTTGAGGGGACTGCGTAAGCCGGTCCCAGTCGATGACGACGTTGGCGTACTTGTAAAGCGGCGTGGACTCTAGGTGTTTGAGCCAAGCGTGGATGTTGCTTCGCCGGAGAACGGCACACCAGTTATATGCGCAGTGCGCCCGAAGGAGAGGAAACCGCGGAAGAGAGAGAGTACTGCGCATGCGCCGGCCCCAGCGCGTCTGCAGCGGCTATGACGCAACACAATCTAACACAATTCACTTTAATCCAATCCAATTTAAATCCAATCCAAGCGAAGCCAATTCAATCCAATCATAGCCAATCCAATCCAATCCAATGCCCCTCGTGAGAGAGTGTTCGCTATCGGAGAGGAGAGGGGGTGAGCGGCGGAGAGCGCAGCTGGCGCGGCGAGGAGAATGGAGGAGGGGCGGACAACGCCGACGACGCCGGAGGGACAAGGCGAGTGAATGAGATGCTCTGCATCTAAATTTCATGAAGTGGGCAGTTCGAAAAACGTAACAAAACTCAGTGTGGGTCATTGGCAATAAACAAGACAGGCCCCTCACCAGGCTTCGTTCTTGGAAAATGCATTTTTATGCTTCTTTCTGGGGAAAATATTTCAACAGAAATGTTTACTGATAACGTCAAAATTTGTAGACCTCACTCGGTCCAGTTTTGTTTGCAATACATTCAGTATATAACAAACTGCGCACATAAACAGGAAACGAGTTTAAAGCTTTATGCCTCGCTCTCTTTTTTTTACAGAGTAGTTTGGCGGGTAAATTTGCACTTTTCTCAAACTCCGTAAATGTTTCTACAACACAGGTACAGCAGATGCTATTAGCTTTTGCTTAGCAATACTTGCTGGATATCCCTTGTTTATTTTCTCTTGCAAATATTTGCTTATATGTTGCTTTGTATGTCAGTGAGGTGTAGTACACATTATTTTTGTTTACCCGCGGGCAAGTCGTGTACAGCGCCGCAGGTTGAGGCGGCGTGAAATCCTCATTCGAGATTGCGATTTAAATTCGCTAGTTCCGAGAAATACAGTTACCGAGCTACAAATATACAGGGAGAGAACAACGTTTGGAACGACTGATTAAGTTTCCTTTGGTGAAATCAGTATAAAATATGGCTACGAAAGATTGGGGTTAGCAAGTGCCCGTAAATATAACCCTTGGCCTTGCGTGCTGCTTACCAGGGCTTAACCATTTAGTCGCGGCGAGCAATAAGACGTCGCCGGCCGAAGCCACATAGCCTATTTTAACTTCCACGCTGCACTTACAGATATGGCAATGACTGCGCACAAGGTCTTTGAGTCACCAAGGACGGGCGCTCTTTTGGCTGCACTCCGTTTGGCTAATCACATTGCGCCTGACTTTATCACCCGCTGGAGCGCAGGAAATTAATGGCACGTCCAAGTTTTGTTTTCTTTGCAGCGTGCAGGCGATTCATCACTCGAGCAAACATTAGGCTCGCTAGTAAACTATTACCTCAGGCAGCCATGGAGGATCTTGTGTGCTTGCGCTGTAGGAGGCGAGCGAACACCACGCAATATTGTCGGACATGACTAAAGGAGGATAAGTAATGTTTGTGGGGGTGCAACTTTTTGGGAATATGAGCACTCTGTAGATTGTAGCTTTCGTTGAATACAAAAACATTTTTACTTGTATACCATGTGGTTCGTACCTAAGCATGTTGCCGCTAAAGATAAAGGGACGTGATGCCTGGCAGGGTCACTTCCCCAGTGACAAAGAAGTGACCGACTACAGGCTCGAGCCTAAATACCTTTGAAAAATAGCATGGTCGTTCTCCTGAAAATGTTTCTGATAAAAAAATAGACCAGTTCCACTGTGCTGGTAACAGCAACGAAGAAAAATCTCTCTTAACGGTGTGAAAGAAGTGTTCTAAATACTTCGCAGCTTTGACTGAAGCCAAGCAAAGTACTGTTAGTGCGAAAGCGCCCACATATAGCTCAAATTCACAAATGCACACGCGAGCTCCAATAAAAATACCTAAGAAATGTGCACAATACCACGAACGTGTGATATCCACTAATAAACGACGAGACACTCACAAAAAATGTCGTTATCTGTGTTTGTTCTCCCTTGTCTGGGTTAATTTATTGCTCCTTAAAGCCCTTCTCTAGTGAGGTACGATTTTGCAAGAAAATATTCGTTTAAAATGTTAAACGAGTTGTTGAAAAGAAGTATAGCGGTTCGTTAATGTATTTTTGTTTTCATGTATATGTAACGAATTTATGAATAATGTCTATTTAATGCATTTGTGTATTTAATCGTCATCATCATCATGATGTGCCTGTTTGTGTCCACTGCAGGACGAAAGCCACTCCCAAAGATTTCCAGCCACGCCTACCGAGTGCCAGCTGAGTCCATGTTTTCCCCCACAATTTTCGCAGCTCATCTCGACAACAAGTTCTAGGGCTACCCCCAGTGCATTTGCGGTCTCTTTCTGTATTTACAGGATTGTATTTACAAAAGTGAAGGTACCAACACTGGAGTGTGTACTTAGCGAATCAACACTGGCAGCCAGCCTCATCTCTGGAACCCCACAATGCTACTCCACCACCCTCACAGTGCCAGATCCAGATCATTTGGACTCCAGCCTATGTGGGAGTGAAAGGGAACGAGTCAGCGCACGATCTAACGCAAGAAATTGCACGCCACAAGAGGAGGGAAGGAAACGCCGCCTCGGAGAGGTTTACTGCCTTCATGACATAAAAAGAAATTCCTGAACATCTACGTCTGCCCCGACACACCCTTTCCCCACCCCACCGAGAGCTATCTATCGAGCAAACACACCACTACCGCGCCTTACAAACGAACACCTTTCCCCACCCCAAAAGAGTATGGCACTGTACTAACAAATTGCGCCCCCTAGCTGCCCCATCTGTGGAGTAGATTGAACTCTTTCCCACATTGTTGGTAAATGCCCCTGCCACCCTCTCCGCAAACCGAATCCGTTCAAATCTCCTGAGGTTTCCAGGCGCGCCCTGTCCAGCTCATGCCTGTCCGCCCAGCTTCAGCTTATTCAGTGGGCTGTAGCGGCTGGCAAGGCATACGGGGTCCTGGACTGAGTACTTGACCTCCTGAAGAGTCCCTGCCAATTTCGGCAGCAATAAAGATGGTTATCCTCGTCCTTCTCTCCGCTGAGAGGAGTCTGTTTCTGCATCTTATATACAACAGCTTTAGAATTCACCCCTCCGAAGTTGTGTTTTCGGTAACTTTTTTTATATTTCTTTATTCCTGCAGGGGAATGAGATAGTTTCACACGCGTCCGATACCTGATTCAACCTTTGAGCACCGTTCCAGAGCGCATTTTTTATAGCTTGGTTCTTGGAACTTCCAATTACAAGTCATCTGCTTGTACCTAAACAGGGCAACTAATTTGGTTGCTTCTTATACCTGGTGTCTACCTAAGCAGGTGGGTACAAAACAGTCACGTGACCCACCTCTGTCACTCCCATACAGAAACCCAGAGGGGTTTCTGTATGGTTTCAAAAGTATGGTTTCTGTATTGTTTCCAGAGGGTTTCAAAACTGAAATATAGCCCAAAAGAAAACCAAACAACTATACTCGGCTACAACTCAACAACGGCACCACCTCATGTAGCGTATCACTCCGCCAAAGCGCCGGACCCGTGACGTCAGTGCGCGCGCGTTTTGAAGGGGGTTTGCTATGAATGTGTGATATCGTCTGCCTTGTCTCACGCAGTTTGTGTGTCGTCACTGGAGTCGTTTATAAAAAATAAAGTCCAAAAAATCACGGGAACGGCTCACGCCATGTTCAAAATATTCCCAGTAACGCCCTACTTGCGCCGCGCGGTGAAACATCCGGCTACGGTGACAAGGCACAGCGGCAACTTCCAGTGCCGTTCTTAAGTTGTCACCGAGTATAAAAGCAAACATTCCACCGACCATCGGTTGTCGGGTGGTTTGTCTTAAAGTATTTTCAATACCATGCCGCCTACGATTGTGTCCCGGGCCGCAGAAAGTTCTGACCTTTGTAAATATACGTGGAGCGCCGAGCTAAGCCTGGCCGCCTACCCATTGACGCATCCCAGCCGCCGTGTCACCCGGTTCAGATGTGTGACAAACTGAAACTTCGCCAAGTAACTTAGAGCAGTTCAACTGTCATAGACAGAAGGTCTGGTGACCTCTTCCTATGTTTGACCCAAGGTTTGACCCCTTGCCTGACCTTCAGCTCCCGTCCGCTTCGTGCTTTCTCATGGCTGTAATCGCAGTCGTTAAAATTTCAACGGTTCCACTTCGCCGGCTTCCCAAACGAACGCAAAGAAATCCTCCTTCGAAAGCCTACTTTACTTTGTAAAGTAAGACAAGACGACGGGTTTGTATGCGTCGTCTTGTCCGGGCCCGCTCGTCGGGTGGGCACAAAAGAGCGGCGAATAACAAAGCCGCCTCCGTGGTTTCTCCCCGCGACCCAAGTCAGCGCCGCCGGCGTGAAACGAAACACCATACAGGTAAACAAGCTAACCAACGCGAAAGATATCTAGTGGCCGGGCGGTTTTAATTAATAAGTGAGGGTTAACAGTTGGCCTCAGTGTGCATGAACCCTGCTTATGTCTTGAGGGGACCTCAACCAGTGGGTGTAAGTACCCCACCGAGAACATCGGTATTTTGGGCCCAGGGGTACTATTTGCGCACAGTGTGTAGGAAGCTCGGTGGAGATGACAGAGTCTATCTTGAAGATCCTAAAACAGCCAAACAAAATATTTATAATAAAAGTAATTACTTTCGGAGGCAGGCAGTTTGCTCTAATACACTCGCGAAATCGGATGGCCTTACTTCTGAAAGATTGATTCGCCGTAGGGCGCTTTCCGCGTAGACTAAATTAATCAGTTCTAACATAGGAAATGTATCTTCAAGTTTTGATGGAGCAGCATCCGAGTCCGGACAAATTCGTTCTCTATGTCTTGATATAAGGGAAACGCGGAATTTAAAAAAAATGAGAAAGAATTACAGACCAAAAACTCGCTGATTGTGTGTTCTCTCAAATTCGTACGCATAGCCGTTAAACTCAGTCGATGAAAAGCTATCTTTATTCAATATTTTTTATAGCGCACATCCCGAGAACTTCTTTTGTTGAGTGCAAACTGCATCGCCGCTTATTCCGTGTGACCGTTGAATGAAATTGCTTCAAAGCAAAGTGTGTTCTCTTCGTACTAGTCACATTTCTGGAGCTGGTGTTGACGTGAAATAAAATTGTTTTCGGGAAGCAGTATGATTAAAACTTCAGGAGCTCCAGGAGCTTCATTTCTTTTAAATTTTGGGACTTCTATTTTTATTTTAGCACAGCTCTTACATGGCCCACACAATTATCGTTACGAAAATCTTGTCAATGAAGGAAAGCTTCACATCCACCTCAATGCAGCAGTACGGCTACAAAGGAAAGCTGTACAGTTTCTCAGAAATTTTGCAGTTGTAAAAAAATCCGTCCTGGTCCAGGATTCTACCCCGGAACCACCACTTAACTGGAGCAGTCGCTCTACTACCTGAATTAGCCAGGAGGCTAGCAGTTTGTAGCGCTAGAGCGAATTGATCAACTCGACTGCTCCAGTTAAGCGGCGGTCCTGGGTTCGAATCCTGGACCAGAACGAATTTTTCTTCTGCTGCGAAGTTTCTGAGAAAGCTGTATAGCTTTCCTTTGTAACCGTATGGCGTCATCGACGTGAATGTCAAACTTTCCTTCGCAGAAACTTACGCCACCTTGGGGATTTACCCTAAATCCGGTCGCTTAACACCCTGCCTCCACTTCGAGTTGTTGACCAATTCGCTACAAACTGCTAGCCTCGTGGTTAGCTGAGTCAGTAAAGCGACTTCTCCGGTTAAGCGGTGGTCTCGGGTTCGAATCCTGAAGCACGACGAAATTTTCTTCAACTGCGAAGCTTCTGAGAAAGCTGTACAGCTTTCCTTTGTAGCCGTACGGCGCCATTGAGGTGGATTTCAAACTTTCCTTCACAGAAACTTACTCTACCTTGAGGATTTCCCTTAAACCGGATCGATTAACACCTGTCCATCACATCGAGTTCTAGATCAATTCACTCTCGCGCTACAAACTTCAAGTTTCCTGGTTAACTGAGTTGGAAGAGCGACCGCTCCGGTTGAGCGGTGGTCCTGGGTTCGAATCCAGGACCAGGACGAATTTTCTTCAACTGGGACGTTTCTGACAAAGCTGTGCAGCTTTTCTTTGTAGCCGTACGGCTGGATTGAGGAGGATGTCAAGCTTTTCTTCGCCGAAACGTACTTCACCTCGGGGATTTCCCTTTATAATGGTCGAAAAATCTCCTCACATGCGAACGCGTCGACCCACATTATTTGACATATAGTGTTCATGCCCGTCGCATGCATGCCATGTAGCTTATTTACAATATTTTTAAGACCTTGCTGTTATATTATGATGATTACCCTATACGAACGTTTTGCTTACATTTAATTCGCAAATAACAAGTGAACGCCGATGTGAGAAAAAACGCTAGACGGCTGTGTGGCCTTAGTGTGTTGTGGACCATGATGTAAGCTTTTCGGCGCGCTTTCGGAAGATGAATATTCCTCGGCTATAGGAGCAAAAAAACTATACAGGCGGTTAGTTCCTTTTGTTTAGCAAGTGCAATTGCACCATGTGCATAAGTGGTAACCAGCACCGCAAAGATAAAGCGTTCAAGAAGACAGTCTTGCCAAACAGCTGCCGTGTACAATCAGCTTTACCCGTTTACATAGATCTACTACAGCTCTTCACGCGTGAAGACTTCAAGCGAATGCTGGGTTGCAGAAAAAACACACTCACCCGGGGCTGGCAGCGGGGCTGGGTTTCGCCGTGAGGCATTGTATGCGGCCATTTCATACGCAAATAACGGGCAAAATCGTTTATTAGTGTAGAGATATACTGCAAGACCAATCGACGAATGCAGAGGTTGCTGTTTCGATCCTATACCTGTTTACCATGCCTGGGGTTTGTAAGTCACACATGGCACGGTTGCGCTGCTGCGGCTCACTGTCACGGCGACGCGAGCGGGAACCTTGCGAGACACGTCGTAGTAGAGCTCTTGTGCTTATCTCGAATTCAGCAGTTCAAATGTCCTAGATTTTTGAAAGAGACATACGACTCCACGCGAAGAGGAGTGATTCGAGGAATAGACGGATAAGATTGCGCCGATCTCAACATCTGCAAAAGATTTAGTTCTGGCAAAGAAACAATGCAAGCAAAAATCCTCAAATTACATGGAAGAGTAAAGAAAGGATTGATGGTTATAGTTATAGATGGTTATAGTTATATTATTAACTATAACCATCAATTAGTCATATCTGTACCCGCAACCACGTAATCATCCTCGAACGCTCTTAAAATGCAAAAAATATATAATGGGGCAGTAAGTGAAATCGAACGAGGTACCAAACTGAAGTGCGCGCACGTTTAAAACATTTTATCCCAGGGCATTTTCCGAAGTCGTTTTATTTTTTGAGCGCGCCGATTTACTTGCCAGCAGGGCACGGCGTGCAGACACATGGGATAGAGTGCACTATTCAGGGGGAGTCAGTTTCTCTATGGCGCCGTGTCCGCATGGGGCCGCTACGGGGAACGAGTTCGTTCATTGTGCACAAGCGTATGTGGCCCTTTCGGGATGTTATCTCTGTCACTTCGTGTGCGCCAAAGCATGACACTACATGAAACGATAGCCATCGAGGAACCCCCTGCGTAGCGGTGGATACGCGAAACAGCACGCTTACCTGAAAAGCACCCCTCATTTTCCCGCACCAGGACATAAACCGTCCCTTCCGCATGCCGAGAGACGATTTTATTCAGTAAAACTTGCAATATTCTTTCCTCCTAATCTGTTTCAATTTTCCGGAATTTAAAATGCAAACGTCAGTTCGAAATCTTTGAAACTGGCATTTTATTTGTGATGTTTGTATTTTTTGCCCCTGAAAATCAGTTCAGTCTGTTTTCCCATAACCGAAACTGATACTGCTTGGAGACATCGGGAACGTAGAGGGATATCGCCCTTAGTGTAAGGTTAGAATGATAACAAAAATACCACGAGCCGGGCGTAAGTGTTATGGCTTAGCTTTAGCAGAAAGCACAAATACCAGAATTCAAACTAATGTCCCCGACGGGACTTAAAGTGGGCAGCGACAAGCAAAAAGTAATGATTTGCAGCTGCTCGTAAATCGTTGGATGACTTCGGTTCTGCCTGGGCCAACGTGAATGGAGCGTGTTAAATGCCGTTATATTTTATTCCAGTGCAACCCGACATGACTGTGACATCTCAATCAAAAAGAGGTAAACTGAGAAACACCCAGAACCAAAGACGCAAAGGTAAAAGGCTTGTAGTTTGAATGACGGCGAGAGGCACGATTCAGCAAAAGTGTGGCTTCACCCCAGTCCTCTCGGTCACAAAAGATCTTAGATCTCACGTGAGGACAGCTGAGACAAAAAATTACACCATCTTCCCGTGGGGAACCCTGATGAGGACGCGAAGCATCGTGGCGGTTCCGTGTGGTTCCGTTGTGTTGCCGTTATGCTAAGTGATCTGGTTTTTACTAGCGCCACAGGGAATTCCGCGTCCGGGTCCACACCGGTGGCAAAGGCACGCAAGTGCTGTTGTGTTACGGTGAGTAGGCGGTGGTTCTCGAGGCGCCGAAACTCGTCCATCATGTTCTTGTCGATGTTGTCTCTGTGGTAGAATCGATAGTCTCCGTCAGCTTTGTTGAGGTAAAGGTTGTTGACATTGGTGCACCGGCTGAGAGCACTGTACACGCCCTCCTCTTCGCAGCTGTTGTTGTTGTTGTTGCGCCTTTAGGTATGGCACATACCCAATCAGGGGATCGGCCACTCAACAGAGGATGGTTAAAATGAATGGAATTCTTATCTAATCATGAGACGCTTAGGGAAGATAATTTAGACCGGTTGGAAAAATTTTTGAGAAAAAAGGAAAAAAGAAATCCTGAAAAATCAAAGCGAGGGTGACCAATCGCAATCATAAAGAGAATTGTTTTGAATTTTCAATGTACAGCAGGAGGGCAGAGCATACATCCCGGCGGCAGAACACCGTTTCGGATGCCCCGAACGATAGAATAGCCGGCACTGTTAGGGATATCCCCAAACTGTAAAGCGGCACCTCCAGGGACTGACGTCTCAGTCGGGAAAAACGTCGGCATGTCAAAAGGTAGTGATCGACAGACTCGTCTTCGTTGCAATAGCTGCACAGTGCTGTTGACGCCAGACGAGACCTGTGCAAACACCTATTTAACTTGGGTACTCGACAACGTAAGGCTGTAATAACCACCTCTAAGTTGCGTGAAGGGCACCATTCAGGTTTCCATGAGAATTTAAGATGATTAAAATCCCTTAATGATAATCAAACCTATTCTTGCTGTAGTTTGAGTTTCAGCATCCTACGGTACCTAGCTGCTGTTATTAAAGGTGTCGGCTCTACGACGTCTACTACAGGCCCAGAAAGTGCTACCCTTGCTAGAGAGTCGGCAGTCTCGTTGAATGGGATCCCTCATGACCAGGAACCCAAAGAAGGTGAATTTCAGTGAAGTGAGGTGGCAGGAGTGACCGAAACGTCCGCAGAAGGGGAGTGTCTTTAGGGGAAGAAAGGGCTAGGCATACAGAAAAAGAATCGGAAATTCTCATTGGAGATGTAATTGACACATCCAGCTTTCGTAGCGCCAGGACAATTGCCAGGAATTCCGCAAAGAATATGGGGATAAGATCACGCAGACGAACCGAAAAGGTCCAGTTAAGGGAAAGGGAAAATATTCCGATACCGGATTTTTCTTCTCGTTGAGAGGCATCTGTATAAATTATAGCACCTGGCTGCATAGAGGCCAAATAATCTTCGAGAAGACGATTGAGCAGCCGGGCTGGTAAAAGTTTAGCATTTTTGGGGAAAATGTTCCGGAAATTGATAGAAAGAGGTGAACTCCTGTCAGTATATGGAATAATCTGATTTATTGCTACACCCAATAGAGAAAGGAAGCTCTGTATCAAAGTGCTTTGTGGACATAAGGACCTGGGCCATTGGTGCACCATAAACGCACTTGGTTCTGCAATAAAGATAAACTGCTCCCTGTTCACCTCAGAGCTATAAGCTCTCAGAAAAGTTTCAACAGTCAGAATCCGGAACCTATTAAGCAGAGGAGGAACACGCGCTTCCAAGTAAACTACTGCATTTGCTGCATTCTTAGGCAACCCTAAACAGCAGCGAAGAGCCTGGCGCTGCAGAATAACCAGAAGATGAAGCTTATACGCGGCGCCCCCAGAGAATAACAGGCACCCAAACTCTAAAATGGGGCGAACGTACATTCTGTATGTCATAAGAAGGGTCTTTGTCTTCTCGTTCTTCTTCGTCGGCGGTTCCCCTACGGGAAGATGACGACGGTGGTTGAACGCGAACCTATCTCGTGATGGATTCTTCGGTTGGCCAATCCCTAGGGGCATCCTGCCACAATCAGCATCAGAGGCGCTGCGGACGGGGCTGGTTGAGCTGCAAGGCGCGTGGCGCTTCCCGCCACAGCTTTCCCACGGGAAATTCAGCCTCCCCCTCTAAAGTTTTCAATTCGTCGTTTCCGTTGACGTTCAGCTTCGCGTGTCTTCGTTGTATCAGTAGCTTCTTGACGTAGTTTGAATGAGTCAAGGACATAAGGCGCGTTAGTAGCACTTGCTCCTGTCAGGTACCTTGGCGTGCATTTGCACCAAATAAGGAACTCAGGACCACACTGGTCTTCGGCACTCACGCATGTCAAGCGTGCCTCGCAGGCATGGATGGGGCGAGAACTTTCTGTATTTGCCCGTGCGCAAGTCTGCAATGTCTTCTTGGTAGCAAAGCTTGTTTATGTGCTTCAGGTACTGCACTGTGCGCGGGCGAAAGTCCAGGCTCTACACAGAGTGTTTGCTACCTTCGTGTGGGGATCTGAATGGGAGCCAATGCGCAGAGATAATTTGTTTCTTCCTTTACGGTCTGGTGGTGTTGGGTTAATGCATTTGTTTGTGCACCAACTTGTGTCTCGGTTTTTCTTCTACAAGTCGGCGGAGCATCCATTTTTACGTACTGTAATTCAAGAGCGCATAAGTTACCATTTGCCGTTTCTCCTTGTTTCTACGGGTGAGGTGAACCAAAAGCCGCCATGGGGTTTTCTAAAAGAAGTTGTTGATACTTTTCATTTCGTTACTGCGCGGTTTTCTCTGGAGTACCTGTTTAGTCTTTCAAGGACGGCTATGACGAACACTTTAATTCATAATCTATTCCCCGTGCCTCTTTATCGCCAGCCATACTTGCGGGACCATACGAATAATGTTTTAGACTGTGTCAAGCGTATGTGCGGGCCTCCAAATGCCAAAACGTTTTTCTTTAAGCTTCATTCGCAAACGCTTCCAGTTAAAACATGGCTGCGAGACAAAGGAATGTCGATCCCTTGGTCAGACAATTGCCGCTTGTGCAACCAACCAGAAACTATTGACCACTGTTTTGTGCTGTGCCGTGACGCGGTGTTTTTCTGGGACGTTTTGCAACGGACACTAAAAAAGGACATTGACATCACCCCATACACCATTCGCTTCTTGCCATTTGAGGACGTTAATCGGGTGCCGTATGACGTTTTTGTGCTCCTAGGTTTGTTTAGCTTGTGGAAGTGCCGCATGACTGATCGGCATGCTGAACCACCTAGGCCGACCAAGGTCTTTTTTCGGGAACAGGCGGCGTTGGTACGGAGCGTTTACGTTGCGCAGAGTGATCCACCAGAGTGGCTGCATCTTTTGGATGCGTGCGTTTGCTTGCCTGAGTTTTGAATTGGTGCCGAGCTTTGTTAGACTGACGTGCTTACCCTTTGATGTATGTTAGTGTTTATATTGTGTGTCAATTGTCTTGGCTGACTTCTCTCTAAAATTTCCATGTATTAAAGAAAAAAAAGGATTTGTAGCGTACTGGGAAGAGCACCGCGTACCTCCCGTTGCGGCCAGAGAGTCGTGGGATCGAAACCGCGCGCCGCTATTTCTTTTTTTTATAGTGTAGTATCGCGGAGCTGTGGGTGTAAGGAGGAGAGTTTCGCATGCACAGTGAGCCTGTGGACGGCGCCGCCATCAACGACGCAGGACCAGGCGAGCCGAAGAAATGCTCCGCATTTAAAAATTTCCTTGAAGGGCAAACTGCGGTGACGTCACCGGTTTCTCACATCATTTTTTCCCTGCACCCACCTCCTATTCTGACGTCCCGCATCGCTGCACCTGTGATTCGCGACTGGCTCGCAAGGCGCCATAGACCATCGTGGACCACCCGGCGCTCGGCGGTAGGTTCAGAGACATGGGCCAAGTGGTCGAGCCCGGTGAAGTGGTCCGGCATGGGAGATACTGCCGCTTTATTCGCACTTCTACGCGCACTGAGCGGAAGAGAACGTTCGAAGAGGTACCATCGTGCTAGTTCCCATAAGCCATGTGTCATCGTATTTGCTTTCCGTGCATCGGTAAAGAAAGCCCGACACAATAAAATTGCGGAGTGAACTTTGCATACACTGATATCTTTTCTTCTCATTATGCCATATATCGCAATCACGGAAAAAATTAATCAATGAGTGACATTTATTCAGGAAGATGCATGAGACCCTTGTGTTGTAAGGAGGAAAAGGAAATGGGAAGAGCCGTATTACAAAAAATAATCACATGGGTCCTGGTTCCTCATTGATGACGAGAGCTTCTTTTTTTCAGGCACGTAGCGTGGGTACTCGCACAAAAAGTGACGTATCGTCTCCGGCATGCCACACGTTGCGCACTCCTGACTTGCTACAATTTGTATCAAGAATGAGCAAGCATTTGTGACTGCCATTCCCAGAGAGGGACGGCAAAGAAGGGTAGTGTAACACCGTTGCAGGCTCAGTGGAAGGTGACGTTGCAGGTGTGTGTGGAGGGCACCAATGAGTGCACAGGTGAATTCTTTTGTAAACCATTGACGGGTGACGAACTTAACCTCTTCAGTCCCCGGGTACCCATTTTGGTACCACTGTTTCAAAGGCTGCAGCTCGCCATGGTTTACATTTCGCGCATTCAAATTCGTCGTGCCGCAAGGGGCAGACCTGCTTTCACTAAATTCCGACAGATCGCGCCATATGTTCAGTGATCTTCGAAGAGATGGTAAACAAAATCCTAACATCTCAAAGGAAGTGCCGCTTGCAGTTATGTTGCGGGAAGTCAAGAGCGCAGATGCCTAAAGTGCGATGTTGTTCTATGCTTGCAGAACCCCAACTGCTTCCCTGCGTTTCACACAAATTGAAAGCCAGAGTACCCAAATGGGCTGCATAAAATTTTGATGCTAATTGTTTTTGTAACTTCTTTTGTATTTGTTTCTATCGGCCCAGACTCAGAGTACCCATATGGGTGCCATCAAATTTGTATACTTTTATTTAATTTTCCGCGTTTGTAATTTTTCGTTCTTGGTTTTTATAGGCAAGAAGCCAAGTAAAACATCGTCCCAAAAGATTTTTTTCATTTACGCATTCTTGGGACTGAAGAGGTTGAACACCAGACTATACGCCTCGAGCACTGCTTCTATTGACGCTACTGAAATCTCACCAGCGGCCCGTTTCAAAATCGTGCAGCAGCGAGAGGCTCCGGCCCAGTCCCCACTGTCGCCGCTGCTTTTAGGGCGCGTTCACGGCTGGGGTTCATCGTTTCTTTGCGTTGGAAATACATATTTAGGGTGACAAGGCACTCCGTTTGCAAATATAGTGTATTTAGGAGACTGTAAATGTTTCTGACTCAGTCTTAGTGTGGTACATTCGGTCTGTATAAGCATCAGGTATGTATAAGAGGACGGCGTCGCGAAACAGGCCCTTTCATGGAGCTGGTTGTAATTTCACTCTCCTGAACTTTAATAACAGTGTCTGCGTAAGCAGCGGTTACCAAAACTGTCATGCTACGATTGCGACTAGGTGCTCCACTATATGTTGTAAGCCCGCCTGTTACACTTGTCAGTATCACACCTCAGACATTGATTACTAACCTGTACAAACCAATGTGGAATAAATTTCGCAAACACTCTGCAGCCAAAGAAGACCAGCGTCTGGCTTCCAAAATAGTGATGGAGTCGACTAGTGAGACAGTAAGCTCCTGCGATTATGCTCTTCCACTCCCCTTGCTGGCGCCCCTGCTGCGGATATTTATTTGGCAACATATTCCCGCCGCCGCTGCCAAGTTGATCAGGAGCTAGCTGGCAACTGCACGGGCATTGGCGAACTCCCGGCCCCACTACGACCAGTTGTCCCACTGCCGTAGCGGCGCATGATTCCACAGCAGCGATGCCTTCAGGCTGGCTTGGAGATCCAGGCTGGGTATCTCGGTGCCGTAGATCTCGGTAAGCAGCTTTGCCATTCCAACGAGGCAGTACAAGTCCATAGCCAGCGTCAAGGGGCAAGGAGCGCTTGCTGGGTGGCTGTATCAAAGTGACTTAGATTTCAAAGTGAAAACAGCGAATGTTAATATGGTAATCCGGGATGAGAGATGATGCTCCAGGTCCTTGGTCAGAAGGCAGCCGCCAGCATCGAAAGGTTACAGCTGACGCGGGCAGTCAATTGCCCAGAGAACATGTGGCGAATTCATTGGCAATGTCGTTGTGTTCATATCCTTTCCGGCATTCCCCGACTCGATCGATGCGGTGAAGCAACAATGCTTTTTCTTTGGCGGATAAGGGGACTTTGCTGTTGCCGGGGTAGTAAGCGTAGCAGAAAGGCGCGTCCAGCTTGGAATAGGGCTTTACAGAGAAGGGGTCACCACCATCGACACAGCCGTTGCATTTCGCTGAGTGGATTTGTCGCCAACGGAATAGAGTGAGGTAGCACCTCGCCTCTGGCGTCGAACATGGCTCATGGAGCGCCGGAGGTACATGAGCTTCGTTATTCCGTGAAGCGGGTCCACCTTCTGTACGAATCGCGTTTTCGTTGCCGGATCCAACAAAACTATCCTCGAATCGCAGCAGGGCTGCTGAAATATTGGCCAACGAATGGCCAACAAAACATTCGCAACAGGGCCGCAGGGACGCCTCCAAAGTGGGAGTTGCATTGGTGACTCCAAGGTCATGGCACCGCCGGTCAGACGTCTCCAGAGCGCAAGCCTAGTGAGCGATGCGATGGTTGCAGAAGGGCCGAAGTGTCGTCTGCGAAGTGAGAATCGCGTCTGCGACACCAGCGTCTGCCAGGGACCACTAAGACCTCTCCAAAGCAGAAATCTCCTCGGCGAGGCTACAGTCACGGGAGGGGCACGAAGCCGTCTCAGAAACGATAGTCGCGGCAATGACGCCGAAGTGCCGGGAGGGTCCTTGATGCTTCTCTATACCGGCAGTCGCGGAAGTGGCAGGGTTGGGAGTTGCCAGAGCCTCTCTTTCTGGCTGAGCACCTAGGGGTCTTTCCGCCGCAGCCTCTCTGGCGCCGTTGTCCTGTTCTACTACCTACGCACTAGTCATTGCCCGGAAGGACGGCGTCACCCGACAACATTGTCTGCCAGGCCTCCTCAGAAAAAGTCCACCGGACCTCCTCAGGAAACGAGAAGACAATCGAAGGTTCGATGCGGCTAGTAAAAAGGGCCGCCGGAGGTTCAGGGACGGAGATTGCGGAATGGCCTTGGCTCGCAGAGAAGCGTACGGGCGTTTACAGAGCTCGGATGAGTTCGTCGTAGTCGATCGCGTCCAAAATGTCCGATTCAAATTCGTCTTCCTTTAGGTTCGTTTGAATTTGGGCGTCGAGTTTGTGAAGGCAAAATGAGGTCGAGAAGATTTTTTCTGTCAAGGGCTGTTGCTGCCTCGCTTCTTAGCAAAGCGTCGAGAAATGTCATTATCTTGGAGACGTTCGCTCGCAGTACACCGCGGCGTAAACGAAGTGCGCCCATGGCACCGATAGATGAAGCAAGACGCTGGGCTGTTCGAATACCTAGGGGACGTAGGGCATCTTGGGCACGAGCCGAAAGAGGCGACGGTCGAGGGCAAAGCTTTCAGGCTAAAGCAGTGCGAAGGCATCCAACACTCCCACGCCTGGGACCCCGCCCGGGCCACCTTGAGTAGTCATGGTGACGGTATTGGGGACACCGCGGACCCGGAGCCCCCATACTCACTCTGTATTCTACCGTCGCCAGGAATTTTAAGGTGAAGGGTATAAACCATTAACGGTGGCCATCGGAGCCCAGGTCAAACTCCGCCGGATGGGCTGGTTACAACTGTTTACCAGGCAGGGAGCTCTGGTTACAACTGGAGCTCTGGTTACAACTGTTACAACAGATGGGCTGGTTACAACTGTTTACCAGGCAGGGAGCTCCGGGACCTCTTCAGCTATCAGGGTAAAGCTGATGAAGAAAGTTCCCCCGTACCCTGCTTGATTTGCATTTCATATGATATATAAATGTTCTAAATCGAAATATCGGCCCCCTAAAACGGTGCGCGCCGAAGTACGCTTTCCTCTGTTGCCAACCACGAGTTTCCCAAAGCCGGACAACTACCCTAGGTTTTTGATAACGAAATACGTTGACACGTCGAACCCCCTTGCCACGAAGTCTGTCTTCCTCATCTCTAAATATCTTGAGGGCATGGTTGGTCAACCCTGCAAAGCCAAAAAACTGAAAACCTGTGAAGTTCTTGTAGAAGTTAACAACAAGCAACAAGCTACAAATCTCTTGACTCCAACTCTCATCGCAGATATGGACATCAGGGTCACACCACATCGCAGCCTCAACAGCTCACAGGGTGTGATCTCAAACCCAAACTCAAACTAATCTTCTGGAAGGCCTTAGAGACCAAGGTGTGACAGCAGTGAGGCGCATCGTGATCCGTCCAGATGATAAGGAAGTTCAAACAAAACATGTAATATTGACTTTCAATCGTTCCACAGTTCTTGTATCAGTGAAACAGTAAAAACCACGTCCTGTACACCGTGTCGTGTAACATTTTATTGCTCAAAAGGGTAGAGGCGATGGGAAAACGTGTGCGCCATGAGGTAAAACAAGGGAGTTGGCGCACCTTCCTCACGTCCATAAACTCATACACAGACAAACACAAGGTCTGGACAAGAATACGAAATCTCAAAGAATATCAGACACACAGCCTGCCCCTGGTTAGTTTAACAAGGGAAAACTGGAAGACCATGCTAAAACACTCGCACAACACTTCCAACACGCGTCCAGTGCAGCACACTATGTATACGCCAACATTTTCATGCAACACAACACATCTGCAGAGAAAAAGCCCTTACTTGACAAAGACAAGTGAAAAACTGGTTACAACTCTGAATTTACTCTCCATCAGTTGAGGGCTGCCTCAAGCACTTGTAAACCTTCAGCTCCATGTGCAGATAAGATTATATACACCAGGGTAGAACGCCACAACCACACACTCTTGATACACTCCTCCACCTATATAACAATATATGGCTTTTGGAGTACATTCCAAACTCTTGGAGGGAGGCTATAGTTGCAGTTTTCTTGACAGAGGAGAACAACCTTTCTCTCCCGCTAGCTATCAACCCATTGCCCGTGCAAGCTTCTCGAGGAGATGATAAACCCTAGGCTCGTGTACTTTCTGGAGTACAATGGTATTCTCAAGAGCTGCCAGGCAGGCTTCAGGGTGAGGCAGTCTACCAACGATCAACTTGTTGCGTTGGAAACTTACATAAAAGATGCGTTTGTCATAACCAGTTCTCCCTTACTGTGTTTTTTGATATTGAAAAAAGATACATGAAGTCCTTTGGTGTGTCATGTAACATGTTGAAAAACATTTCTAGTTATATCTCCAAAAGGACATTTCCTGTTAAGGTTGGGTCATCCCTGTCCGGGGTACATGTGCAGGAAAATGGTGCGCCGCAACGTGCAATTTGAAGCTGCAGATTGCTTATAGTTAAGATGAACTCCCTCGGAAAGGCATTGCCACCAACCATTTCCTATTCCTCTGTGTAGACGATGAGCAAATATCTTTTAAATCCTGTAACCTGCAATTTGCGAACATTCAAGTACTGCTTTGTATTAAGAAACATGCTGGCTGGGCGGACGTTAGCGGTTTTAAACTGAACCATGGAGAATGTGCTTGCGTTGTGTTCTCACGCAAGCGCGACAATATAGGCTGACCCGGCAATTACCCTTAATCGTGCATCTATTCTTGTAAAAAAGGAGCACAAGTTTTTTGGTGCAATATTTGAAGACAAACTTACGTTCGTTCCACACATCAAACAACTTAAACGTAAATGCCTGAAAACACTAAACATTGTAGTCCTCCCCCACCAATCCTATGATGCAGACAACCAACTCCTAGTCAGTGTCTTTACCGCCTTATTCAGGTCTCGGTTAGACTACAGAAGTGTCGTGTATGGGTCGGCATCAAAAACACCACTAAAATGCTCGACTCAATGCTCCACTTGTGCCTCCACCTTGCGTCTGCTGCGTTCCACAACAGCCCGGCCCAGAGTCTGTACCTTGAATGTAACAAATGGTGCCCGGAACATCAACAAATGGTCTTTCCGTTGGGATTTTAGATGTATACACATCATTTCTTACTTACAATATGCCACTATGGTAACTTCAGGTTGTATCATGTGATTTATCATTTACAAAAATGCATAAAAACAGGGTTCCGAGAACTGCGATTCTGCAGCACTTCTTGTCCCTGCAGGATAAACAAAAATGTGCCGATTTTACAGTGGTGCCTTGAAAACCTCAACTATGGTGTCGAGTGCCAGTCATGGCCCTAACTTTAATTCTTCTCTAACCATGAGTGCCCACACCACCATCCTCTCAGCAGAAGCATACGGCATTTTGCTCATCGTTAAAAAACAAATTCCCAAGTCCGTCATCTTTACAGACTCTTTGAGCGTTGTGTTTGCATTGTCATCACGCAGACCAAGGAAAAACCACATTGTCAATCTAGTTTATAATGCCACAATGTCTGAATATGCTCAATGTTTTCAACTTTTCCTTTGCAGGGTTCCAGGCCATGCTGGAATCGAAGGTAATGAGACCGCGGATCAAATGGCCGCCGCTGGTGCCCTTCAAATGGCCGCCGCTGGTGCTGGTGCAGTGGACATAAAAGCAATACCCTACGCCTACCTCATGCCAGACATAAAACAACACCTTCGCAAAACAAGGCAAGCAGACTGGAGTACACAGACATACAACAAATTACACATAATAAAACCACACTTACGACGATACACTGCCTACTCACATAACAGATTCATTGAAGTTGCCCTCGCTAGAACAGATAGGACACACACACGCGACACGCGCCCATCTGCTCACTAGATCTCCAAGACCCTTCTGTAGCACGCGTGGGGAGGGCCTATCCGTAATGAGCATTCCAATTCAATCCAAAGCACTCCATACAAGAAAATGCAAACGCTTCCCTCAACTATACAGACCGCACATCCCACTACATCCAGCACTGTTTTTAGCGGATGATCCCATGATTCCTCTACAGCGCACTTTTAGGTTTCGTAGCGAAATCAAATTTGTGGACGTCATTTCCTATCAGGCGTAGTTTTTGCACCTAATTTCATGCCATGATCTATCACACCCTGGCTGTTTACACCAGTCATCCTGCTTGTCTTTTACTGATTTTAATTTTGTTTTTGCTAAGCGATTTTGGAGTTTACATCTTCATCCCTCATACATGACCACTGTTTTGGCACTCTTTGCCCTAGTTGGCCCTGCGCCTTAAACATGCAACCATCATCGTAATCTCGTGCCCGGGAGCCGCTGCGCCGTCAAACTTGGGTCTGCTCGTACCCGGTTTTCCTGGTTTCACTGCTCCAGAAAATGTGTACTGAAAGAAGACAAGCGTCTGGCTTTCAAAATGGTGATGGCGACGACTAGCGAGCAGTGAGCACCTCCGGTCTTCTTATTCCTCTCCTCCTACGGCCGTCCCCGACCTGCGTATCTTTATTTCAGGAGACAGTATACTATGAAAGTACGATGGATAATGGAAAAATTAGACTTGGCAATCAGCATACGACAAAAAAATGAATGCTGGATCGTCTTCTCCTCTGGTGAGCCCCGCATTTCATTCCTCATCTGCTATGTATCCTCCGCGATCGCCGCTCCGACGGGTTTAAATGGCAAACCGCGTCGGCTACTTACATATGCTTCGAACCATTGCCGTGTGAGGCAGGGAGCCTGCAGGAACTAGCTCAAACTAAAATTATAGGGCCCTATATAACACGCACTTACAACGACACCTCTTATCCCCTGTGAAGTGTGCTTTCAAAATGCGTCTGCCTGTTCGTTTGCTTTCAAAATGCATCAGCTGTTCGTTTAAGTCGAAAAACAAAAGCTAAGTGAACGCGTAGCTTGTATGTGTGATAACTAAAACGTTCATTTGTTTACAAGTTCCGCATTTGGATGCCACGTTAATTAAACCTCTATCTCCCCCTCTATCTCCTGCGAAATAGCTTTGCATTTGGCATCTAGTTGATCCTGGTGACTACCTGGCCAAAGATTAGAAGAGCGTTTTTAGTAATTCCCTGCTGAAATGGCTTTTTTTTTTTCATTTCAGTGCGAGGTATTCTGTTTCTTTCCTACGTGCAGACCATTCATTATCCCGCGGTTTTATTAACTGTCTTTAGTTCTTGATATGAGGCGTGAGCATGTGCATATTTATCGAGATATTGCTTTCCATTATCGTTAACACTAGCGCGTGGCTTATGTCCTCATAAAAGACACAAGTGGTTGTGAGGTATTGGGTAATACATTCTCGAAACATATTTTTCTACGACATATATATTCTAAACGATGACGCATGCGCTGTACACGCTGCAAGGCCAAACAAACCTCTCCTTGTGCCAGTATCAGGGCGAATTCACGTGTTCCTGACGTATTCGGAGGGTATTGTAGTGATACGCTGCTGCTGTCACTGACGCCCGTAAGAACGGTCATGAAACGTGCAGAACCGAACTCCCGGATAGCTTTTGTTGGTGTTTGAGCATTCTGTCAATCTGCAGCCGTTTTATTTAAGTCTTCTAAACATACTATTTCCTAACAGGCTTGACCATAACAAATTGGTCATGGCGCGGAAAGGCAAAAAGAAGCGAAAGAGAGCCTGAACACCTGATGAACCTTATCATAACAACGTGAGGGTTCGAGCTAGTTGGTACTCCATAGTGAAAATTTAAAGCGCAACTAATTTAGACACAAGACGAATGACACAGGGACAAGCGCAGGGACGAATGACACAGGGACAAGCCTTATCAGCCGCGCAGCGCTCCCACCGTAGATGCCGCGTACAAGCGGCGCAGAAGGCGCCACCATAGCGAAGCTCGAGGCGCATAGACTGAAAGACTCCAGTGACAATCACTGAAATTGGATGTTTAGTTATTCATCGCTAGGCATATCTGTTTGCTCCAACATTTCTTGAAGCCTTGCTTTATTTTTTTTATCTTTTTAAATGCAGAGCATTTCTTTAACTCACGATGTCACCCGGCGTTGTCGGCGTGGCTCAGCGTCCGCAACAGCCGTTCCAGGTGCGCCCTCTCCCCCACTCCTCCTCTCCCGCATCATGCTACCCTCCTCGCTCTCAGCAACAGGTCCGCACCCCTCCCCCTACACTATATAGAAAAATAATACTTACCGGCGCCTGGTTTCGATCCCACGACCCTGCAGGCGGAACGCAAGGTACATGGTGCTCTACCCACTGCGCCACAAAGCCGACACAGAATGGAATGCTACGAACGCGCCTTATATCCTTGACTCATTCAAACTACGTCAAGAAACTGCTGATACAACGCATTCACTACCTGTGGGCGGAACGCGAGGTACATGGTGCTCTTCCCACTGCGCCACAAAACCGACACAGAATGAAAGGCTACGAACGCGCCTTATACCCTTGACTCATTCAAACTACGTCAAGAAGCTGCTGATACAACGCATTCACTACCACCAACTCCCCAAACACTAAACGTTAACGCAATACACCCACTCCCTATGCGACGCATTTACTCGAGTCCCCCTCGCGGGGAGATGGGCCCTTTTTTCCTTTCTCACGTGCAGTAAAGCAAACTAGGCTCTAGCTAGGTTAATGTTTACGCCTTGATTTTACATCCTTCCTCCGTTCCTACATTTTTTTTCAGGTAACCTTGGCTAATATTCGTGACATAATCATCTTCTTTATGTGCATTGCGGTAGCTCTAGTATTTGTCTTGTTGCTTCCTTCCTATAGAGGTTTACAGGATTCAAACACCCAGCGTTTTAACGATCATAATCACACCCATCGTAGCAATCGCAAACATTGTCTACATTCCTCGTTTCCGAAAGTAGGCGTATCCTCAGATTTTGTATTGTAAATGTTTCAGCAAGCTTCAGTAAAACCGAATAAGGGCGCTACCGTTCCGGAACTCAGAAAAACCAAATATGGATATATGTTGTGGCGCGGCCGGGCTAGAGCGGCGGCGCGCGCTGTGTCACGCGCGTACACCGCCGCTCTAACCCCGCCGTGGTTTTTGGAGGGTCATATTGTTATGCATACACCACTACGAGTAAAATTTTTAGGCTTCATACACGGCCACTCGGTGGCATCATTTACCGATTGGTGTGTATAACAGTATTTTTTTTCCAAGTATAAATTCTGGTATGTGTTGCCGTTTCTGCACAAAAACTAAGGCTACAAAAAAAATCCCAGAAAAGTAAGGTTGAGATGTGCATGTACCATGTCGATCCACTTAAAAAAAGTAGCACAGTTCTATTTTTGTGATTGGATAAAGCAGCGAGTTTTTTTTATTATTATTACGCGTATACATTGCTTCCGGTGTGGGGGCAGGGCGTAAAGGCAGGGGCTTTGAAGAGGCATGGCTAGGCGAAGCGAAATAATTGAAAATTAAAGCCGTCCCACTCAATGTGAAAGTGGTCGGAAGGGCAGAGCAGTGATGCGCTATAACGGGCTGTACCGCCGTTATCCGCTTACTGCTACCACCCTATGCAATCCAAATTTCCCGCCTTCGCAGTGCTCGCGCTGCCCAATCCTGAAACTACGGCACCGGGACTTCTGTATTGCATTGCATTGTATTGGATTGCCTTGGCTTGGCTTGGATTGGATTGGATTGGATTTGGATTGGATTTGGATTGGATTTGGATTGGATTTGGATTGGATGATAAACTGCAGTAAGCATGATAATGAGCTAATCCTAGACAACCAGGAAAGCTGAGAAAAATTAGTAGTAGCTTAGCTCGGATATACCAGGATATACGTAGCGTGAGCTAAGGTTCAGCTGGTTATTCTTAGGTTTTCTGGTTGCCTGGGAGTAGCTTATTATCATGCTTACTGCTGCTAAAATGATTTCCAATCCAGTCTGATCCAATCCAATCCATTTCATTTCAGTCACAGCTCCTCGCGTATGCGCAGCACGGCTCACCAGAAGCCACGCGAAGCGGCTATCAAGCGGCTCCGGCGCAGCGTCACACTTGGCTACTGCGCAAGAGCCGCACACCTAGGCACGCGCCGGCGCCAGTGCGTCTGCCGCGGCTATGACGTCACTCCTCTTGAATGCGCAGACCGGCGAACGTGCACCCGTACTCCAATTGAATTGCATTTCAATCCAACACAATCCAATTTAATCCAAGCCAATCCAATTCAAGCCAAGCCAAGCCAAGCGAAGCCAATCCGATCCGATCCAAACCTATCCACTGCTCCTCGCGCTTGTGCAGAACGGCCCTTGATAGCACACTAACTGCTCAACCTCGGCCAGTGTAGCTTACGCTACAATAACCAGCTGAACCTTAGCTCACACTACGCATATCCTGGCATAGCCGCTTGGCTTTCAAAGCCTCTGGGTTACACCGTGGCGAAGGGACCGTGTCAGGCTACAACACTGTAATGCCGTGGCGATATGCTTGGTTCCAGCGAGCGAGGTAGGGCGACAAGGCGAGCGCCTAAAGTGCTCTGAACTTTAAAGAAGGAGTTTATTTGCCCATTGCACAGCACTACTGAGCACGCCGGCGGCGGGCACATAAAAGCAACTAAACAAGCAAGCGCGTCGCCGACCTCGCTTGGGCCTGGTGCTGCGTGGGCATAATAGCACTGGAGGTGGCGCTAGTGATAAGCTAGTAACTACTGTTGGCGCTCACACCTGCTATTAAAGAACGGCCAGCACAAGTCCCACGCCCCTGTTGCTTCTAGAGAGTTTAGAATTAGAGTTTAGAGAGTTAGGCTTGTAAGGATTTTTTTATGTAGGGTCTGTTAAAGCCGAAATGATGCGGTTATTAAACACAGTGTGGTTGCCTTTTACCCGCTATGCCGTTCTTGATGCTTCAGTGGATGCGTTTGAATCACCCATTGTACTAAAGCATGCTGCCGGTTAATTCAGATCGCACAGCACGAACGCGCGGTTTTTCACTCGAAATAAACACTTTGTCCACTAAACTAACTTAACGAGCGGCGGCCTGTTGTAGGAACTAGGGGAAGAAAAATTTTACACCATCACCTAACAGTTTCGCTCAGTCTCCTCGACGACAAGAACCGGAGACTCGAAGCTGTGGACGCTCGTCAGGGCTGGGAAACGTACGCCGTCTAGCTGCGTTAAACACTAGTAAATGCCGTTAGCATTGGTCTTCTTTACACCAAGTAAGGTCTTGAGACTATGAGTCGGGTAGTACTGGGTGAAACAGTCCACTACACACCACTGCGCCCGCTGAAGAAAACAAAACGGCCACCACTTCTTTCCCGCTCTGCAAAAAGAAAGCATGGCGGAACACGTGCATTCGCAGCGCTCTATGTATCAAAACTACATGAATAACGAGCTTTCTTTCCTTTTGCGTTGAACGCGCAACACAGCGCTATGTTGGCGCAGTCTTACTTCCCAGACCATAGGACCTCCGTGAGATACAGAAGTTAGCCATCGATCCGTTTCGTATGCTGAACTCTGGGGATCTGTGTTATTTTACGGCTTTTCTAAAGAACACCTTGTTGAGCACTATAGTATTATTATCCTCCTTTCCTACTAACAAAGCGTGGGTAAAAATATCGGAGTTTTGCGGCAGACATCGCGTGTCTTTTTGTTACGTGCACATGTATGTAAGGGGAACATTATTCGCTGGTAGTGTGACTCGCTCTAAGCCCATTCCTGAATTCATAACGACTGTCTGTCGTTAAACTGTTATTGTGCTCCTGCGTCGGGGAAACGAATCCGCTTCCAAAGGCGTGCAGGGTTACTGGCGAAACCTCCAGGCCGCACTTATGAGCGCTTCAAAAGCTATACCGGCGCCTTTCAACTGGCCATTCGCGACTACGGCCCTGGCAGAAACGCTAACATTTTAGTATTCCGTCCTATTTTACGCTCCCCGTTGATCGTAACACGTGGACTGTCGAGTTATAACCTATCTTTGCGAGCTTGCTACTCGCCCCAAGAACCAAGCATGAGTCCCACAATTTTGTTATTACCTGGCAGTGGAACCCGAGGCAAGGAACGATGTGAACTCCCATGTAACGTAGATGCAGGCACTTTATCGACCGAAGTTTTATATTCGGGCCACAATCTAAGTCCTCCGACAATACCTTAGATGGCGGTACACGGAAGGAGGCTTCGAAGCGAGTATTTGAGAAAACGAGTACCACAAGCTTTTACCGATCAACGGCTCCTGCAACTTACAATAAAAGCAGTTCTGGATTTGTCGTCCGTAGTATGGCCACAGAAAAGAATGACATTGGGGTGTAGAAGTCGCGCCAGAACCATTTAAAGGAGGTGAGTTTGGAAAAGACCCAACCATAAACTCAAATATTTGGAGAACTTCCACTGGAGGGAAAAATGCAGATGCAATACAAAGGATAAAAATAAATGAAGTTTCAAAGACCTGGCTTCGTGGAAGATATATATGTTTAGGTCCGCCGACTTTATCACGCGCAGATTTATGACTAGGTTGGTTTGATTAATATCACGGAATCGTCGAGTCTTTGCGCGTAAAACATCGGAAGGCTCAAAGTTCGGCAAGGAAGGAGGCCATTCTTAATTCTTATGCCAGGGACACGACATTCCTGCATCACCGAGGGCTCCAGGAAATACAAAGCGTTTCGACCTGGCACTAATGTGGAATTATCCCTGAACCTTGTAACAGAACGCAATTAGACATTTACAGAGGTCTTCGTCCTGTGGCGAACCTGAGCAGACTGCTGCTGCTGCTGCTGCTGCTGCTGATAATGATGACTATGATGGTGGTAGTAGCAGTGGTGGTAGTGGTGGTGATAATGATGACGATAAGAGTATGCCGAGGCAAACTAATGTAGCTGAATCATTCCCGGCTTCAAGCCGCCTGCACAGCAGGATAGATATGCGTGGAAATGCTCATTTGCACAGTGCTTTTCCCCGACTGAACAGTAATTTGTCTGCAGCCGCTGTGTGTTTGGCAGTGGACATCCGTTCTTCCGTCGCACTGATTTGACAGACGCGTGAGGCACGATTTCGGCTATTGTGTACACTTCCCGAACGGCGATGTAGCACACACGGTGAGGTAGTGAAGACACGCGAAGAGTTCACGTGTGTTTTAGCTCTTAGAAATTCGACTGCTATTAGAGGAAGTTGGTCTGATTAAATACACACTCCATTAGCTTAGGAAAATCACACAAAGCGTTTCTTTCTTTTGTATTACATAGGAGGAATGATATACGCCGTTTTAAAACGTCTATTAAGGCCGACGCCCAATACTAAGAAAAACCGTCGATGTTGTTGTTGTCAGGTAAAGAAAATGGGGGCCGGTGCAAAGAGTAAATAAAAACATGTGTGATGCTATACGTCTTGACCTCTGTTTACAGTTGCACTCACGGTAATAGCTCGCTTTTATATCGCTAAGCGGTAAGGCATCGGTGCTTGTTAAGACAAAATTTGTTTATCGTTTAGTGTCCGCTTGGTTATCAAGAATTACGTCCCGCATGAGTATATTTACAATACTATAGTATGCAGAAAAAATTTGAACTCGCGTTAGAAAAAGTTCAAATGCGAAAAAGTGGGTACGTTTCATTTTTGGAAAAAGTGTTTGAAATTTAGTAACTTCCAACATTTCTAATATATTAGCATGACATTTACTATTACATCGACAATGAAATAATATTTATGGATAAAGCAATTGTTTCGGTGCAACCAAATAAAACAGATTTATTTCTGGGAAACATGACTACATGGATATAATAATGACAGCTTACCTACGTTCATTTTCTCCATTTCTGTCAGTGTGAGACCGGCTGTTTAGTTTTTTTTTTCTATTCTTCAGTATGCAAGGGTGACGTGCGTACGAATCCCTAATTGCAGGCTGCGACATGGCGAGGTTCGTCAAGCAATAATTTTGCAGATGACATTGTCGCTCACTGCATACAAAACAGTAAACACAAGCAATGCCGCCGTTCGTGTCGACCTCATCCCATGGGTTGTCCCCGTCAACCAGCGTAAATCAAGCACGCGCCCGTCAATGTGGCAGTGTCGCATCTACCAACATCCAATTAGATCCACCTTCTGACGCAACCCGTGTCATTATACGGTACACACTGGCCTTGACAACATCTTCAGGGTAGCAGAGTATTGCCATCTATTGTTGGGTTCACAAATTTGAAGGATACCCAAAACGTTAAACACCCCTTTTGTGCGATGAACAGCTAAGGCTTGTGTGAAGTGGCGAATGTCAGTGAAAAACGGTTCGCGTTCGTACGGCTGGCGCGTTGGGCTTTGCAAAGTGGCATATTTTGTTTAAATAAAGGCTTCTGTGTGTTTAAACAAGTAATACAAACGTTGAGTTTAAAATAGGTGTGGATTCCCCAAATAACGCACATTTTATATTACTAAAGTAATCAGCCTTTGAGCTGATTACTTTCGGAGTCCGGAGCCGGCGCTGCTCGCGACGGAGTTACGACCTATTGCGTTTTGTATTGTAGAGAACTTGCGTACAAAGAAACCGAACTTAAACGCCTGAAGTCAACCGTAATCTGTTGAGCGCACGATTAAGGAGAAACACGGGTGAGAATATTATTTTTTTTTTTTTCATTTTCGTCTCTCCTCCAACGGCTCCGATTACAGCGATTTTTCCCGAATGCGAGAGACGACCGAACGCACCATCTCTCTGCCACGACAATTCGCAGTCGCAACAGTGGTAATTTGAGTCCTACAAGGCCCGACGAACTCGCATAGCGACCCTCTCATGACCAACGCAACACGCGTTCTATCAGTCCGTATTCCCTCTATGCGAAATCAGCGGTTCCGCTCGAGAGCGTGAATCGAGGGAAAGGGCGTGCGCAACGGGGCTCGAAGATGGCGAGCAGAGTGCCCTCACTGGAGTGGAAGTGGGTGTTCACCGGTGTTGGAGCATTTGAACAAAGGCATCAACGGGTCATACTGGCCCCCCATGAGTCTTAGTTGGAGTACTAATAGGAGGTTTACTAATAGGAGTACTTAATAGGAGGTATTTTAGTAGGAGTAATTGCTCTGGAACCAGCCGGGTGCGATTTAGTTATCTATATAACCATATACCCAAACTGTGCTGTGCAAGAACGTTTAAATGGCAGCTGTATATGGGCCTCTTAAAGAACATTCTGGGACAATCTTTTGCCCGCGAAAACAACATGGTCGTTTGAAACGCAAAACTGCAATAAAAAACAACATGGTCACTTGAAACGCAAACCTGGAATAAAAATCGCTGTGCCTAGGAACGTGAATTTGTGCTTTATTCCTCTAGTGAACTTGTCTCGTATAAAGAGAAATATTCGTTTCCGACAAAAAAACACTCGCCACATTTTTTGGTCCCAGCTTGAAAACACCGAGAAAACAGCTGTACTGCCCGACGTCGCTGTGGAAAGCCCCCAAGCAGAATTCCGAACGCGCATGCGTCGCCCCAATGGGCTTGGTCAATCGGGTCTGGGGGACGGGAACCTCCCCGCAGTTTCCCCGCCCGAGCTCCGCAGGCGATTTGCGACCCTGCCCGGTCATTGATCAGAGTAAATGCGACGAGTGGTGGGCCCTTCTCACCCCCCATTGTGCTCCCGCCGCACTTGATGGGTGCGAGGTGGGAGAAATAACCGTACAAAGACTGTCAAGTTAGTACTTACTCCGCAGGCCGGGGGGCGCTTCGTTTCTTTTCGAGGCAGCGGGTTTCGACCTTCCCGCCTCGCCTTCGTGCCTCCCCTCGGCTGTTTTACTCGACACAATCAACTTCCGTGCTTTTCAGTTTTGTTGCAACCCAGGTGTTTCAGCTTCCAGCATACATGGGACCCTAAATTGATTTGTGTTGGTCCTATTGCTCGCTGCATGGTAGAGCGGGAACCACCTACATTTTATTCAACATTTAGCCCAAGCGTGGTATATAAAATTGGGTAATTACGTCGCACTTTCTCGATATGTATTCTCAAGCTACCTTCATGCAACCGTTTACTTACTAATCACGTCCCTTTAGATAATGACGACTTCATTATTCAGATCACACAGTTGTTTGATGTCAGGCACTCAAGAAATCAGAAAAAACTAGCCCTGCAGACTCGACAGAGTGCAGACATAACCAAATTAAAGAGAAGATTTTGTCGAAGGAAACAATTCCGAACCAGCTGTTAACTGTATTACTCCTCAATAATTTGTTTTCGAGTATCCAGACGCGGACACTGTCGGGGAAATAAGGTCGTGGTATTATTAAGCTTAGCGGTAGAAAAAACATACATAAAAAAATGAAGACATCAACAATGGCAGAAACAATGCAGCAATAAAAAAATTGGCAGAAATATATGTGACCTATAAACAAATATACAAATATAAATTCATTGTGCTGAAAAAATATTGTTATTGCCGAAATGGGACATTTACTTTTTATAACAGAAATCGTAGTGACATTACTTCTCATGTGTCCTTTGCGTGAAAAGTTATGTACCAACCAGCTTACGTTTTAACTCTTCTAGGCGAAAGAGTTGTATGGTTGTTGCTGCTCACTACGTTTCCCGCTCACCTTTCGTTGTTTGGTTCTGCCCCTTGCTGACGCTTCAGCGTTGCGCTGTCCAATTTCATATGGACTCCTTCTTCCACGTCGTAAACTCCGAGTACGTCCCTTGAGCGGCATGTTATAGTCGGGCTTTGTGGTTACTCTGTTGCGAGCGACTCCCCTTACGCACGTCGTGTAGGGTTCGATAACTCACTTGGTAGCGTACGTTTGCTAGGCGCTGCAGAAAGTGTTGAGACTGGATCTTTTTCCAGTAGCGCACTGCGCGCGCGCTACTCTCGCTCCCAGGGGCCGATCCGCCATTTTTTGGGGGAAAAATGTTAACAAAACGGCGCCATACTGGATGAGCCAGTTGCGAGTGCCCAGGCAGCTAAGAGCTGCTCCGTTTTTTGAGCTTTGACAGCGGCCGGCAGGTAGGCATTACGGCGGCCATGGAAAATATTCTCTGCAACCAAAACCATGTGTGGCGCCTGGGACGGCTTCATCGATTTCGCAGGACAGGCGGAAAAAAAATCGGGCGTGTTCTTCTATAATCCCCCCGGTGTGGTTCGGGTGGCCACCCGCCGCTCCAAGGCTACGTACAGGAAAAAGGTTCATTGCTATGCTGGCAGCCGGCGCTGCTAACCACAGATGAATCAGGGAAAATAATTTGTTCAGCGAGTTTGTGCATGGCTTCAAAAAAATAAAACAGCGCAATGCACAAGGACAGAGAAACACTAGACTGGACGGGCGATCGTCCAGCTTCTTGTGTTTTTCTGTCCTCCTCTATATCGCGCTCTTCTTCACTTTTTGATGTCAGGGCAGGCCTTTGGGACACACAAGTAAGCAAGCGAAGACGATATTTGGGACGGTGAACCCTTACATCCTCAACAGCCTCTGCGTTTTTCGCGCTCGTCGATTGTCCACGCACCACCCACGGGTTGTGTGGACCCCGCCGTTTGACATGCCACGCAGAGGCAGGCGCCGTCGCGTGACGTGTGTTTGTGTGTGCGTGCGTGTGCGGACGAACCGCCACCAGCCACGACCCTTTGAGGGCACCGTGACCCAGCTGTGTTGGTGCCTTTCCCAAGCCATTGCCTGCTGTACGTATGCGGGTGAATAAATCAGTCTTTAAGTGAACCCCAAAGTTTTCATTCACATCGCTTCTTCGGCGGCTCCTGCGCGCCCAAGGCTGAGTCCAGAGTTAATTTCGTAGCAGTTAAAAGTAAGTTAGCGCCTGTGCTTTTTGAATTGTTCTCTACAAAGGAAACAGTACTGTCTATGAGACTCAAATGCAATGTGAGACGCGGGAGACAAGGCGCCGGTTTGTTGGCGTAAGGTCTGTGACGTCAGACCTAAGCCTCGGATGCATGGACTTGATAAAAATGGGTGGAGTCGACTGGCGGGTTCTGCTACTTCTACCCCTCCCGCGTTTATCTAAACCCCGTCCAAAGATTCGAGAAGAGGGGAGCAGAGGAGTTTCGGGTATCGTGTTTTAAGGATTATAACACGTGCCTTTTTTGCAAAAGGTACATTAGTATTTTGTGGGCGTTACAATCGGGCTAAAAACAGAACTAGGCTTTAAAGCGGCACGCAGCATTGCCATGCGGAACGGATAAGAAGTCCCCGCCTAATACAGCTCACTACAGTAACAACAATCCGTCAACACCACGCGAGTGAATTTCGGCGCACTGATTCCTCAATGGCATGCCGCATACCTTGGTCAGCTGTTGCACGTTTTTTCTGCTGCGGCAATTAGCCCGACAGGCCTAGAATTATGAATATCAAGGCACTTGAAATCGCAATGACCTTCAACGTTTCCCACTATGACTTTATGAAGCACAATTCATTTTCATGGAGCACAATTCATTGCTGGTTTCCACAATTGCTTACGCCGAACAAAATATTCTTCCAGATATGTGGTGTCATGTCTTTTTCACCTGCGCGGTAGAGTCAATGTCATTTTTTTTCTTTTAGAATTTGCCTGTTCGAACTCACCCGCGTGTTTCATTTGGGTGTGCGTTAGAATCGCGCAAATACGGTATTCTGCTCCTCGCGGCTCGCCGACTCAGCCCGACGAACGAGTCGTCCTAGCCCCTGCCTCCGGGTAGTCTGGGCTCGCCACGACGGCTCTCGGGCTCTCAAAAACCTGTTTATTTCGACTCAACTCGCCCTCGTCGGGTCATTGTAAACGGGGCTCTAAATGGGAATTGACGATGCCGGGCTAACTTCTGAGGGAAGCTGCCATCGTAACTGACCAATGTTGTTGAGTGGGTATGTAAAAATTGAGGGTGGGTATTTTGAGTTTTTTTAGAGATTTTTCGAGAAGGGGCCTTGTAAGTGTTTCGGTTTAAAATGTAAGCAAACGAAATGAAATGTCGCCCGGTTGGCTATTGACAATCACGTATTAGCCCGATCGCGAGATATCGCTATTTTCGACAAAATTGACGAGCATGAGTTTTCTATAATAAGTTAGAACAATCAAACTGCAAACAAAGTAGCGAAGTGGCAAATGTGTTCCCAGCATATCACCCTCGCGAAACGGGATAAAATTATTTAATGTGCAGTTGAAATTAAATCAACAACAAAACGCCGCGTATACAGCCCGGCGCTTTCCTTCGAAAAACTAAAAAGAAATTTTAGAAGCCCATAGTATATTTGCAGTGCAGGTGTTTTTACAGCGCTTCTCGTTGCACCAACCTCACGTTGCTCTCGTGACAGCCATGCATTCGGCAATCCAGACACCACTTGTTGTTCTGAGGCTGCCTAGCCGGAGCCGAACCGAACCGAAAACAGTAACTGAACCGGTATTTTTGCCGGTACTGAACCCAGCCCCAACCGTTGTTTTTTGAGCCCGCTGAACCTTACACGCGACATAACCGTAAAAGCAAATAACAGTTACCGGTTCACTACAAAAGTGTTCGGCTATCCGCAGTTGATAATACGCGGTGAACGCCATTCGGGGCCTTAGTCTTTCACGTACCATCACCCTCGCAACTTCTCACATACTTTCCTTTTCAGGTAAGTCAGAACGCTATCAACGCTCTATTCGTCGTCGGAACATCAGAAAAGGTATGCGCACCAATGTTGCAAACGTACGCTACGGCTGGTAGCTCTAGCCGTGTACAAGGCTTAATAAGATAAATGCCATAATCTCGGCAGCCTGCTGACGATATATGAAACATCGACTTTGCTTTTCCCTCGCTGCGACTGTGTAATGACAATCGGGTTGCAGGACTGTTACATTGCACAACGGCGACGGGGAACCCCCCAAATGTGCTTACTTGTTGCATTTCGTATTTTTCTTTGCAAAGGTCGCACACCCGGAGAGTGTAAATGCTTGAGAAGTGTGACCCTCAGAAGCTGCTGGGTGGGTCAGCCGCTGGCTGCTGATCACAAGGCTATGGTTGCGATCACCACGCCCGGCTGCCGTTCTTCTGGTGTGAATTGATGTGAATGAAAAACGAAAACTTTCACGTGTAGAGATGTCCACACCTAGGTGTTCTAAATTGCTCGGCCGGTCTTCAGTATACGGTGTGCATAACAGAACAGGCGTGGCTTCTGGGAATAAAACCAACCAAAAATGTTTGACAAAAGCGTTTTTATGGGCCCATCTCATGTTTTTATGTTAGGCCGCGCTGAGTTCCCCCACCAATAATTAATACTTTGTTTTGCTGCGTTCAGCCGCACAATAAGCGAAACACACAAACGTTGATTTTGAGGCTACCCTTATGAAAATTTCTACGTCCAGTCAAAACACAGTCTACGTCCCGAAGGAAACAGACTGCGTGCGTCCCGTGTGTTTCCTCTGTGTTGGAATTTCGCAACCGACTCTCTGCGTCCTTCAAGTGTCCCGTGTGTTTCCGTCCTCCATGCGTCCAGTCTATCTCCCAAAGGCAACACAGACACCATACGGCCTTTGTGTGTCCCCTGTATGTCTCGAAGGCAACAGACCGCATTCTTCCCTTGTGTGTCCCCTGTATTGAAATTTCGCCACCGACTTTCTGCGTCCTCCAAGAATCCTTTATGTTTCCGTCCTCTACGTGTCCCACAAGCTTCCACCTTTTGAGTGCCCTTTGCATGCTGTCAAATAACAGCGCCCAACAGCCAGCTGCATGTGGAAAATGTCGGCCAGCTCCACAGTCACTGTTTCATGCTGCAGTTGTTTCTGTAAGAGCAAGCTGACGAAAATCACATGAATCACATATGACTCTTGCAAACCTGACTATTTTATTCAGGTTAGATCCATACGTGCAGCTGCCGCCTGCCACACCAGGTGTCTTCTCATCTTCACCCCTCACAGGACGGGATAGCCACTGCCACACTTGAACCTGAAATGACAAACGCATTGATCGCATATGAAGGGGTTTAAACAAACACGTCTCAAACATTTGCTGGTTATGCTTATAAATATAAAGGAGTGTTCCCATACAAAACTGAACCAAGTATCCTGAAAGAGAAGGTACAACTTCTAGGTTGCAAAATTAGCCACAAAATTTAGACCACATAAATTAATGAGCTTACAAACATCAAATATGACATACTGTTACATAGGCAACACAACCCAGAACTAAGTACTGTTTAGATTCATGGCCTCCTCGTGACGGGCATTTATACAGCCTCGCAAGAACATTTGAGAGATGAGATTATTGCAGCAGCACTGTGGGAACAAAGCAATATGGGGGGGGGGGGGCAGAGAAGGCAACATAAAATTGCATGAACATGCCAAGACAGGTATTCATCAGTCGTCATCATGAGTAGTTGCTTGTGTCTACGCGTTCTTTGGAACATATAAAGGCAGCAGTTTTTTTTCTGCATTTCGTTTACGAGACAGCACTTGCATTGTCTAGTTTGTTTGTCTGTGCTTGCTGACAAAAAGCAAAATGTACATCTCCATGAACTGACCAACCTCTAGGTTGGCTCCTCACTTTTTATATTTCCTTGTGTCGATGGGTCGACCAGAACATGGGTAAATAAAGCAGAAGGAAGTGTGCACCCCCCATGTGAATTCCATAATTATTGCTAGATACAAATATAAATTCATCCTTTGGGCATTAAGAAGGTGCACATGTATACCAGAGATCTGTGACTGGAGGGTGGGGGGCTCTTCAATAATTATGTCAGCGGTATTAACCCTTTCACTGTTGGGGGTTTCTGGCGATGACGCACCCCTAGTGTCGGATTGGTTTCCGGAATATCAAGGAAGGAACACAGTGATTTATATGACTATGATAGCGTCTGGAACGTAACACGTCAAAAGGAAAGAGCGTGGGTGAGAAATCGCCTTTCCAGATATTTTCAGTTTGCCGTGCACACTTCCGGGAGGATGACCCATCATTTCAACATCAGAATCTGATGCTGTGGAACTCACACCCCTTCTTCAGATGAGAAACTCTCAGAGTGCAAATTCGAGCTCAGCTCATTTTCGAATTGGAATCGAAGAACCATCGCTCCTATCTGCAGTCGAAGGCCCCGCACAGTCAGCCATCCGAAAGTAACGGCACGCATAGAGGGAGCACTGTCAGCAGCCCCACAACGCACAGAATTGGTGCCTTCTGAAATCATGATGGCAGATAGAGATAAAAAGGTATACAATCTTAATACAACAACCTCATGTGCTGCTGAAACACGAGGTTGTTGCTGACACGAGGTGTGTGCTGGGGTAACCTGGCGCGCCGTAGCAGACACAGGAACAGAAATAAAAACAACCCTAGAAAACCGTGGTGGATAGCACACTTACACCCATAATTGCACGCGTGCCACGTGGTCACTCATCCCAACAGATGTACAGCGCACGGAGTGACCCCCAAGCAGCGAAAGCTGGGCGTGGTCGCTCTGTACTTTGTGAAAATACAAGCTACTAGAAATATTCGACAGATAGCACAAACAGTGCAGGTGCACCAACTTTGCACCATGGCACGAATTTTTCAACGCACAACAGAAAACGCACCGGTTGTCAGTGACACTGTGGAGAAGGAATCGAAAACAAACCAGGACATCAGTGACAGTGAAATGGTTAAAGCGGTCGAATACAGCAAATTTAATTTCAGGGTTTATGCTTATCAGCAATGAGGAAAGCTACCGCAGTAACTTGAGCTGACTACTCTGTAACGTGCACTCAAATGCTAAAAACACACAAGCGTTTTTGCATATGTTTGCCCACAGAGCATTCATACTGTACAGAAATAATGCAGGTTTTTCCTACTATAAACATCATAATATGCCCCCAACACCGCCATTTGATTTGTTTAGAAAATGTTTTGTTACAAGCACCTGGCCACACCTTGCAATCTTATCCTTTTTTAGGGTAACCGTCTTTTTCCCCCTTTTCCTTTGTATGCTGCACCAGCAGTCTTGTTTGATATGGAAAGGGTGTTGCTTTGCGATCCCTATCCTAGCTTTTCCTGTTTTTTATTGAAAATGTTCTCGATCTAAATGAATGAGTACAAAAGAAACCCTGCGGCATTCAATTCGCCAAAGCTCATCCATGCACGTCCCTTTGCTGACTCCTTTGAGGTTTGTGTTTTTTTATGTTCACTGCGGAGCACAATGTTTGCTCCGATAATGTATATTTTTACAAAAACCCTGCATTATCCGTGGCTACATAACAATATTCCAAACAAAGTCTGATACACAAACCAGAACCCCCCACAGCTCTTTCTTCAATTGCTGAGTACTCTTCTACAATTAGGACCATCATTATATTTGCTAGAGCAAATAGCTGTTCAGCGTGGGAGGGGGGAGGGGGATACGATGGCCAGTGAGACTCATTACACTACAAGAAACAAAGTGGCAAAAAGGCACGCAATACACCCTTTTCACTGCTAGGCACAAGTTGCATCTAGGGCATTGAAGTGAATTCACCTAAATTCTATTTCTGGGTGCATGGAATTGTTTCACTCATGTAATGTAATCCATAATATGACTTTTGAGTAGAAGTCTAAAGATCTAGTTCATCTGTAATAGGCGGCAGAAGAAAAATCCCCACACACTGTCTGTGGCCACCACGTAACTACCACAGTGAACAAGGGTGACAAAGTCGTTATTAATTAATTCATGGAGCAAGGACGCAACCATGATGCGACAAAAAAAATAAGAAAGGTACCAGGAAGTTTCTCACCCTCATCGGTTCCTTATTTTTTGTCCCATCTCTGCAATATTCTTATGTCTTAATATCACTAAGGTACCACAAGGATGCCACAATGGTTTTCGGTGTTTTCATGTTCTCTCAGCCTTCAAAATCGAGATTTTCATGCATTTCACAGCCGTAATGAACTGCACTTACAGGTCGTGCAGGACAGATAGAAACAGGAGGCAGCCAATTCTTCTGGTAGCTCACAACGTACATCCTCCATGTCAAACACCTGTCCCTGTAAAAAATAGAAGTTCAAGGAGTAAACAAGCCGTAAATATGCGGTATAATGCCGTGAAATACTCGGTCTGACAGGACATGACAGAATTTCTTTTTTGTAGGTGCAAAAAAGGCCCCTTCAGTTCTTTCAAGCTAAAAAATAAGTACAGGGCCCGCTGATTGAAACGCGACCCTGTGAGCGCGTAGCCGCCAATACATGCAGCGCCGTCCATGGAGGCCCGTGGAAGCTAGGTGTTGCATTGTGGCATACTGCGAGGATGAGAGCGTGTTGACCGTAGGCTTACTGCTTCCGGTTGCCAATGCGCGGGACTGTGGTTCCCCGCAGCGACAGCAGGGTGCTGCGAGCCTGGAGCGCTTGTGACCAGGAGCGACCCTCCAACCGTTGGGCCTGGAACGAGCCCGACAGTTGTAGCTTGGCTGTGCGCCCAGCCGATTTTGCGACATAGTAAGCGCGCGCTCTTGTTACGCGTGCCGTTCCGATGTGGCACAGTAGTGTTCATATAATGCAGTCACCCTCATCAGAATAAAAGAAGCTTCTGTACGCAGGAACACCAAACTTTATTCCAGGATGTAAACTAAAACAGGAAAGACGTCTTTGCAGGCACGTTTGCGTGTGGTGCGGTGCATTGGTACTTCGTCGGCTCTCCTTTTTTTTTAGTTTATATCATGGAATAAAGTTGGCTACTCCTTCGTGCAAATGCTCGTTTTATTCAGATAAGCGTGACTGTGTCTTACATGCAAATTATCTGTACCGCATCGGAACGGCACGCGTAACAACAGCGCGCGAGCACACGATGTTGCGACATTGGCTGCGCAGAACGCCAGGCCGCTACCACCGCCGCACAAACACGCTCCTGCGCTCCAGGCTCGCAGCGCACCGCTGTCGCTGCGATGAACCACTGCCCCGCTTATTGGCAACCGGAAGCAGCAAGCTTATGGTCAAAACACTCTCATCCTCGTGGTATACCACAATGCAACACCTAGCTTCCACGGGCGTCCACTGGTGGCACTGCATGTAGCGCAGGCCACGCGGTCGAAGTGTCGCGTTTCAATCTGTGAGCACTGTACATGCATGACAATTCTTAAAAGGCTTTCAGCCATACTTTAAAGGAACAGAAGCAACCTTACACTGAATTAATGTTAAACTAAGCCTATTAAATATCCCTAGGTGGTAGAAATCTCTGGCATCAGATTTCCACTGTGCAAGCATATTCTCTGGTCCAGCGGGTGCGAAACGTGGTTACGGCTTTTAAAGGAGCCATGAAGAGAAAACACAAGTTTGGTTCATTCAAAGGATTCCGTTGCTAGAATCATGCTGACACCATTTTCAACATAAACTCCACTCAAATAAGCTACAAATTAGGAACAAAGGAAATGGCCATGCGACCCACTAGCTCATTTCCCGCAACAGAACCTGTCATACCAGCCAGCTCTGCAGTTGGCGGAGGGCGGCAACAGCAAACGCGAATTAGGCAGAGCCTATAAGCTTGCCGAACGAACTATTTGCGCTTAAATTTAGGGCACATTCTTTTTACATTAGTAAGAATAGTGGGACCAACAGTAAAGGTTAGGAAAGCGCATGTAAGAATAGAAGTACCGGTGCGTACTTCTGTTGGTACTGCGTGCACTATGCTTGGTTTAGCTGCACAGGTCTGCGGGGCTTTGGGGTTGTCTCGGACAACACTGGCCGATTGACACAAGCAACGGAGTCTTACGTGACCATATTTGTGGAGCGAGCACTATGTTTCACGAAACGATTATTTTCTCGCTGAACAAAAACAAGCCAGTTTTAAATACGGTAAAAACAAACCAAAAGCAGAAAGCGGCTTGCCACGGTATGGTGGCACCATCTAGGTTCACTAACGGTAAAGAAGGCTTCCCAATCGGCTGCAGAGCGGTCGGTTCTTGTGATGTCATTGCAGACCCTGAAAATGCACGATTTAGCGGGAAAACCAAAATTTTAGCTTCAATTAATTAATTTCTCAGTGAATAAAGCATCGTTTGCATTTGGACAAGTGCTGGGTGCACCATAACACACGAAATCTTTCGAATAACACAAACTTGTATTTTGTCTCCATGGCACATGGTGAACGTCTCAGCGTGCCAATACCACCAAGCGGTAGGCAAGTTGAAATGCTGACGAAACGAAAAAACGGGATGGCGAAGGAGCATGATGGCAAGCCCACGCCCTGTTTAATCTTTTTCGCACCGTGATTGTATCCCCATCACATGCATATTTGTGAGAATCAACACGTTCAACCCATGCTCAACATGTTACGGTCAACACAATTTATGCAAGCCAGCTACAAATAACGTCACACCACACAAGAATTTCTGTCTGATCATGACGATGCTGGATGAGCTTAGGAAGGTGGAAAAATTTCTTGCATTTAAACAGTGAAAGCTTCCCTGTGACTGCACCAGCAATGCAGGCTGGAACAGCATGTTTTCAAGCTGCGACGTCTAAACAATTATCTGGTCAAATGTTCACTGCCTAAAGACCTTGTGCATGTGGTACTACTTATAAAGTTGCTAGCAATGCTTAAATGCTGAAAATTCAACGTATATGCAACTCTTACGTATTATAACTACAAATGTAATGCAGCCTCCTTGCATTTCTTTACCCGTAAACGAAAACTACCCGTTAGAACAATGCTAAGCTGCCTACGTCCTGTAAAAGATATACTGTGGGTCAACTGCCTCCTAAAAAAAAATCGGGGAGTGGGCGTTTTGTTTTACAACCATTAACGCAGTTTTCTTTTTTTCATGCAACAAGCTTTAGCGGTCGAATCCACCCAAGCCAAGCGGCGGCCGCTGGGCCGTCAGCATGATAACATTTTCGTTGCCGGCAATGGCAAGGATCACTCACACAGCATACTGGCGGCCGCTCCTGGAAGCCCATTCATGTGACCGCGCCGACGCAGCCGGTAATTTACAATAAAAGAAGCGCGGCGAGCCGAACACCAAGGAAAATACTCAACACGTTTAACGAAACGGCGCTGCGGCAACGCGTAAGAAAATTTTAACATGCACCACGATAAGCAATCACTTACGGCAGAACACGCAGCATTTTTCACACGTCGCGTCGACAGACTGGAACTTGCAGTAGAGACTCTTGATTCACGTAGGCACGCACAACTTGTCAGGTGTTTTGTCAAATGGCGACCTCGATGTGCGTTTGCCACAGCAGCGCAGTACGGCGACGACACAGGCGCTTTGCCAGCACTCACGATGTTTCAGGTGGCACAAGAGCACTAACACGTAATATTACGGCAGGAGGAGCACGTAGTAATTCACGTAACACCAGCAAATCGAAAACAAACCACCAAAACCACGCACAATGAACCAGCCACGTCTTTTCTTGCGCACCTATAACAATGACTGCATATATGCTAGCCTAGACTAGACTTATTACTACAGTTGGCTATCTAGCAGTCATAGAGTTTTAGCAGCTACTTCATTACTTCATGATCACCCCTGAAGCAAACTAGGCAGACGCTATTATAATATTTTGTTAAAGTTGATAATAGCAAACATATATAAAATAGCAGTATATTTTCGTGATGCGAGCAACGTCTTTTGTTGTCGTAAGTTGTTGCTACTCAAAAGCAAATACAAATGGATTAACAAACGAAGTTATTATCATCGTCATCTACATCTAGATTGACTGTTTTGCGTTTTGTTCAGCGTCCAAGCATTCACTGTTTGTGTGCTTTTCACAAACAGAACGGTCGGATAAAAAATTATTCTCGCAGACATACGCAAACACACGCGCACACGCACACACACACGCACACACACACACACACACACACACGCACACACACACACACACACACACTCACGCGCGCGCGCGCACACACGCACGCACACACACACGCACACACACACACACACGCACGCACGCACGCACGCACGCGCGCTCACAAAAGCACCGTGCGTCAAATCCACGCAGGCAAACAATTCCCTCAAATAGAGGCTTAGCAAGACTATGTATGCTCAAATATTTAGACCTACGTTTACCACACAGCTCCCTTTTGTTTCGGTGGCTTGGAGGTTAAGTACTCGCCTACTGACCCAAAGGTCGGTGGTTCGAAACCAGCGCAGCCAACTTTTTTTATTTTTTTACCGTGTTTTAATTGAAGTTTTTCTGCCTTAGGTTATATTTTGACATTGTTGTTGCTCTTGTTGCTCTCGTCTGGCGGTGTCCCTTTTTTTTCTGTCGGAATATATTTCTACCGCAAGCTCTACCCCAATAAACAGTACACTGCTTCAGCATTTAGTTGCAAGGATACGCCATTTTACAACGACCCTGAAGGAAAACACAGACTAGGACAATCGGAAGCCACTTTTGAGGTTGTTTTTGTTTTCATTGCGTTGCTTTCTATTCGGCTTTTTGTTTTCTTTTTACTTTTCCTGGTCTGTATATCCTCCTCCCTCCCACTTTCTTTTTTCGTAAGGGGAGGGACGAGGCACTTCGAACAGCCTCGTTCAATATGTATCCTTCTTACGCCACTGTTTCATACAAACGTACCAGTTCGTAATATTAATTCTGCGAATTTATCAGACCTCACTAGCACGAAATAACGTATACAGTGCTGCAGAATTTCCACAAACCATCGGCGTTGTTTCTTACCATCTCTAGCCAAGCCAAAGAACTTAACCTTTCGAGTATAATTAAGGCTTACTTGCTCGACTTTAGGTTTACTTGAGGAAGCACAGCACGATTGTTTAGTTTGCGGCTCTTCAGAAAAAGAATGTAAGGCAACAAATAGTTATACTTCTACCCAATGTCCTAGAGGCAACACAAAAGACATAAGTCAGTCTTTTGACTTCATTTTGCCTTCAGTACATACATAAGCAACAGCATTACGGCACACAGAAAAAGAATTAAGACAGCAAATTCAAGTTCTATCTTCCACCCTTTGTCCTAGAGGCAACACAGGGGAAACAGGCCAAAGTCTTTTGACTTCATTTTGCCTTGAGTACACACATGGGCAATAGCATTGCGGAACTGAGAAAGAGAAGAAAGCAAGTCAGTTTTAAAGTTTTATACTTCTCATCCGAAATAAAATCTTGTATACAAATTTAAACTTTGTCTTTACCATAGTACATATAAAGGTAAAACATCATGGCTGCTTATCCGGCAGTCTATAAAAAGTACACAGCCTGCTTATGTCCTAGAGGTAACACAAAGGAAAAGTCAAAAGAAAGGCCACACAGTCAACATGCAGGAGACACAAAGTAAACAGAAAGGAAAAGTTCATTTTCATAAGGGATAGACATGCCTTTCTTAGTCGAACCCTTAAGACATCCGAACATGTCATCAAGGCAAATGCAGCAAGCGCCATGGTGCCTGGTATAACTGTCAGTTCTTCGGGAGGCATGGAGCAGACAATTTCGCTCTTGTTATCAGATCCAAATAATAGCAGATATAACAAAGAAAGATGTTAGCTTACGGCACACACTTTCTTTTTTTTTCGAGAAACTTCATCCCCCGGCCTTGCGCTACACATTTCTTCTTGGATAAAAAAACGGCACTAAATAAGTAGACGACACATGCAGAAGCCAGGCCGGTCGTGCATTAATACATTTGCCCAGCACTAATATTTTCCGCGTTTTGTGCTGTTTTGTCATTTCAGGAATGCTTTGTTTTTGGATATGAGCTTCACTGAATAATCTAAATCACTGCTCTGCTGCTACTGCTACTGGATTGGGGGGTGTGGGAGGGGGGGTTAAGAGGATACTGCTGTCGACCAATTGGAGAGCGCTTCCATATCGCCCTGCCCCTACTTTCCCTCCGCAGATCTGGGTTGTATGCTGCTGAGCTTCCTGCTGTAGCTCTATAATTTTCCCAGTCCAGTTTCCCTCCAACCACAACAACAACACTCCGATCACCCTTCAGTTTGTAATTGCATAATCTGCTATAAAGTTACGCAGCTTAGTAGACGGAACGGGGGCGGCTGTTAGGCGTAACGGAGACGTATTCACAGTGACGCACACATCCGTAATAGCTATATAAAAATTCATCGCAGTGATCAGAGTAATACGAGAGTCCCTCAATTCCTTTGAAGGACTCTGGTAATGCTGACTGACTGGGTGTTAACTAAACCTCAATTTTAACAAACTTTTCGCTGACACCCTCGAGTCAACAAACCGTCAACAAATTATTCTAGGTGGACAACCAAACGAGTTCATAGGCAGTACTTACCTGGCTGCTATAGGACTATATTTCTTGTTCTATAACTGATGAAAAATGTACAGCGCCGCAATAGAAACACGTCCCCGGGTATTGTGCGGATTGGACTAAACGGTACCCGGGCCTAATTATAGAGGCTTAACGTTGGGTCTGACGGGTGACTTCAAAGAGGAGATTGGTATTTTCACAAAAGAAAGAAAAGGAAGCCGAGAAAGTGTATACCAAGGACAGTTATAGCCCCTGTTTCTTTTAGGTGTCCTTAGGACGACATATGGGCTGAGAAGGAAAGTAGCTGGTAAATCGTAACTACTTCATCTGTTTGTTGAATGTCTGACATTCATGCTCAGTACTGCTCATAAAATTGCGCAAATTTGATTGGTAAAAAAGCAACGTTTTGTATGCCCCAGACTTGTATTAGTTTGCGTGGTCCCTTTGACCTGCAAAACTTTTTTACCCACTTTGCTAATAGTTTAATTCTCCTGATCGGTTCGCGAACCGCTTCAAGCTTGCGAACGGGTTCGTGAACCTATTCGGGTTGTGGATTAGTCGAAGCGGAACTGAACTGGAACGAAATGAATTCGCCTGAACCCGGACCGTAACCGAACTGGTATTTTTTCCGGTTCGACTGGTTGTTCCGATTGTTTTTATGTTAATCACACGAACTCACCGGATTGCACAAAGTCTCGTGCTCCCGTGAATTTATTTTCTATAGAAATACGTTAGGATACTGCATTGTTATTGTTCAATTCATCTGTTCCAGTTTTCTGTATTATAGATGCACTTGTTCTTTTATTTTTTGCACATATACACCTTCTCAATTTTAACACAAAAGTGTTTCAGGCCGGGGTCCACCAAGAACTGACTGACGTCATATCCGTCACGGAAATGAGATCGCCAGAAAAACTTCGATCGACGTGGCTGCGCCGGGATCCGAACAAGGAACTGTTTCGCCGTAACGGGGGGTACGAAACGTGCTCCCGACTGCGCTATGAACAGACGCATTACCCGGCAGACAAACGCGCCTTCTATCCTTCCCTTCAGATGGTGATGCTGGCTAGGAGTGGCGAAGTGAAGTAGTGCATCATGATGCTAATGAGCGCCGTCAGTTGGCGCCTGGATGCCAGCGCCTATAAGGCCTTAAGCGCCTACGTGTACAAGGCACGTCGAGCGTAACCTGCGGAGCTAACCTCCGAAGCTAACCTGCGAAGTTAACCTGCGGAGAAGCACAATACAATGTGCAATTATAACAAACCTTAATAATAACGATCTTACTCCGCGGCAACGACTGCGGAGTAAGATCCGTTGGCACGATCCGCTGCTCCTTTTGCTGGAGTGGACCGTGTGTTCAACAAACGATTCGCTGACAACCCGTTTGGTTTCGTTCGCACGGACGGTTTGCGAGCGCCTGTGGTTTCAGTCGGATATACGCAATGCTCCGACGCATGCAATCCAGTGTATAACGTTGATGCGTATTACGGTGCAATACCGACGAAGTGTAAATAGCGACGTGGAAGCTCACATCAATGCACAATGAACATTCAACTGCTCCTGTGAAGGCGCATTTCACTTTCGTGTTTTACCGGTTCCTATGGAAGAGGGATCAACCACATTTTTTGTTATTACAACATGTTTTTATTTCCGAACTCCCCGCAAAATGCAACATGCAGCGCAGAAAGGAACCAATGTACAATAATAACGAATAAATGAATGAGCATTTTTTCCACACTCAATTTTTAATAGACGATGATGAGGAAAAAATTGCAGTCATGCAGCTCGAGGGGCCCTACATTCCTTACAGTTGGGGCAGCAGCGTACATGCGCGAATAAAATAAAATGGGGAAAAAGAAAGAAAAAAGCAGTAAAACAGTGCACACCTAAATACAAAAGCTGACACGTATTCAGAGACAGCCGCACGATTCAGAATCGATTCGGCGAGACCTCGTGCTTCGGAACTGCTTGTGACTACCTAAAGACCGTTCACGTTCTAATGCAGTACACCCGGAGTATAACTGTGCAGATAAGGCGATTTCCACCACACCAACAGAAGTTTGGCCACGAGCCCGCTTACACGTGGGTGAGCGAGTCCGTCAGCTCCGTTCAAACCTGAACTTCCCCGTCGTCCCATTCGCGCGGAGTCTACCCCCAGCACATAGAAACCAGACCCCCACCAGTAATCTTCGGAGAATGGAATACCGCAAGATCCCGCTCCATCGCCACGCGGAGCGCACAGGCCCTGCTGTAAAAACCACGTTCCGCTGCCGAGCCGACGAGAATGTGTTGACCCGAAGGCACGTACAATTTCAGAAGCGCCGCCAGCACGTCGGCAAGAACCACAAACCAATGACCATCCTTCCTGGCACTTCCCTCTGAACTTTGCCAAAGCGGGATCCAGCCTTTAACGCAACGTATAAAATAACTTCATCATGTAGTCCGCAGACTTTGTGACTGGACGACCACCGCGCAGGCCCATAAAACACGGCATACGCGGCTTTCTCTTTGAGCGATCGAGCGCTCAGTACACTTCTAGCGCCGAATGAAATTGTTCAGCGGTGAACCCGCTTAATGGGAGATTAAAGGGTGAGGCCTCTGCCCTGCAGTGGGCGTAGATAGACTGGTGATAGTGATGATGATGATGAACACGCTTCACTTCAAATTACCCATGCAGACAGAGGTGTCGTCCCAATCCTAATAGAATACGTTATTCTAATCCTAATAGAATACGTTAGAATATGTTGCGTTATCTTCCTGGATTAGACGATTGTTCCCGAATTCACCTAGCAATTGCTTAAAGGGGTGGCCATACAGACAACATACAAGACTGTTTTATTCGAACGATTACGGGTTTTATAGCGTCCCCAGAGCTTATCAGGAAGCAAATGATGCATTATTCAATGAATAATTAATCAATTTCAGTTCATTTTTTTCTCCGCCTAAACGTGCACATTTCTTCGTGACCTCTCCAATGACACCACAACAACCGCTCTGCAGACGATTGCGGAGCCTTGTTTTCCGCTAGTTAACCTAGATGGCGCCACCATACCGCGGAGGGCCGTTTTCTGCCTCTGCCTTGTTTTTGGCGGTAGTAAGGCAACGGCGGTAGTAAGGCAGAAACAAGCCTTTCACCTGGCTTGCTTTTGTTGAGGTAGAAAATAATCGTTTCGTGAAACCTGGTGTTCGCTCGAAAAATAGGATCACGTAAGGTACCAGCGCTTACGCCAGTGTCGTCTGAGGCAACCCCAAAGCGGTGCGCCGCTGTGCACCTAAAACACGCGCAGTGCGCCCAGTACCAACGCCAGTACGCATCAAAACTTCTATGTTTGCGTGTATTAAATGCATAGCATTTTAGTAACTCACAATGTCACGCGGCGTTGGCGTGCCTTGTCGTAGTCCGCAGCCAGGCCACTACACTATAAAAGAAATAACAGTTTCCGGCGCCCGGTTTCGAACCCATGACGCCGCGGGCGGAACGCAAGGTGCCCGGCGCACTACCGACTGAGCCACGAAACCGACACAAATTTTCGACCCACCGAACGCGCCTTATATCCTTCACTCATTTCTGGTTTGTTTCTAAAGCGCCACAAGTTGTCCCGCGCCTCCGAAAGATGGCGACACGGGTCCCGCAATGGAGAGATACGACTTGCCGGCGCACCCCTTCGGAAATGCTGAGCATTTGATCGTGCCCCTCGCGAGGGGGATGTCTTCTTCTTTCTCCAAGCCTCCATTCAACCTTTTGTCTGCCTTTTTACAGCTGACAACATGGCAGAAGCGCGGTACGATGATTACTGAGTTATTTATGTATACCCTGTTCAGGCCTCGTGCCTGGTGGGTTACTATGCACGTGGAATGACGCTCTGAGCACAAGGGCGACGTGTACTGGGCGCAAGCACAACGTGTTTTATAAGTTCCTTCAGAACGTTCTTGCGGCGCGGTCTTTTTAAGCACGCTCCAATTTTTTCTGTATTTCATCACGATGTCCGTTCAATATACACGAGTACAGAGAAACGGGGAGATATAGGGCAATCGCCTTAAAGATAGTCAGTACACGTTCTCACTTCTGTGCAAATGACATAGACATAGACAGATGGCAATGTACAGCCTACGGCTATGTGACACATCATCTGTCCCCAACCATCCCTGACGCCATTCCCCTAGATTGATTGTAGGGTTTAACGCACCGACGCTATGCAGGCGACGAGGCGCTTCGTAGTGGAGGGCTCTGGATCACCTGCGGACATACCTCGGCAAAGTTGTGTGCGCTTGTATGAACCTCAACGAATTTGAAGCCTGTGTACCTGTTTTGCAGTGATGGCGAACGAACGGACGAAAGGAACAACTTCATTCGTTCCTTTCGTCCGTTCGCTAGCTGTGTACATGTACACCGTTAGCGCAATAAGGGTAGAACAATGAATAATACAGTTTAAATGAATGTTCGCGATAGCACACACCATACCACGCGTAATGCGAGAGGGCAGCAGATCTCTGCTGCGCAGCCATTTGCTTTTATATTTTTGCGCATGGCACGGGTGACGTGCTGATAGGCAGACAGTGCGATACATTCTCCACGCAAGCAATTAAAAGTCTGCGTGCCTGCAAATGCAAAAATAGGCGAGGACCGCCTGGAAGCCGGCCTCATGCATTGCTCTGTGATAAAGCTCAAAGCGCCGAAGTAAGGCCAAAGCATAAATTGGTGCTTATTTTGATAGCACCATTCTTACTGCTGGAAAATGGATATGCTTTACATTTATGTGCAAGTAGCTCGTTCGGCAAACATATAAGCCCTCCCTAATTTGTGTTTGCTTTTGCCGGCCTCAGCCAATCGCACAGCAGGGCTAATGACGTCATATTTTCTGTTGCGGAAATGAGCAAGTGGGTCGCATGGCAATTCCCTTTTTTCTAATTACTTGCGTGGATCATTCACGAGAGTAGGATTTAAAAGTGATCTCAGTATGATTTTAACGAGGCAATATTTCGAATGAATGGAATTTGTGTTTGTTCGGCATGGCACCTTAAATGGCGCCGGCCTTTTATCCGTGTGGTTATATTTTGTCTTCTCCTTGTTTTCAATGATGCGGGATTATATCCTGATCATGAATAAATGTCCTAACTGAGCCGATAAGAATGCTTGAGAGAAAATGAGAAGTAGGCACCAGACAAAAGTAAGCTTGGTGAAACCGATCACTAGTGCAAGGATGCTTATGCGTAAGAATTTGTTCAGCTTTTTACTACTACGCAGCTACCGTATTCCTATCTCACTGTACCTAGCTGGTTGCAGGAATTTAGAGCAGAAGCCTTCTGTTGACAATTTGAGAAACTACCAATGACAGCTTCGGCGCTCGTATTATTCCGTCGGGAAAATAGCCTTGTTGTCTGCTTTTTCTAGGAATCGCATATTTTGGCCACTGTCACCCTTGCGGGCCATTATGCGACATTAAAAAATACGTTTGATGGAGTGCCCAAATTAATCTAAACAAAAGGTACAAAAATGCACTGACGATGACGACACTTACTAATGCGAAATTCGGGCGCAGCGCGATCTGCAGTCTTCTCGGTCCCGGCGCATATCTGCCGAGTCTCAGGAAGTGATCCCGTGATCAGCGAACGCACGGTAGGACGCGCTACTCACCGGCGACGACGTTGTTGCAAATCGTGTTTTAACCTTAGCGCAAATGTCCCGTGGTTCGCATGGTCCACAAACGGAGTCGCACGGCCGCTTGATGAGCGCGAGTGCGCCTCTAACCCAGTGTCCGTGAGTTGTAGCGGCTGCCGGAAGTGTGAGGGGGAGGCAGTGAGAAAGAAGGCGGCACAGCAGCGCGTGCCGTCCTGCCCATGACAATTTCACCTGAGGCGCGGACGAGAGTTCCGTGCGGGCTCAGCATACTGCCTCCCGCGCACCTTTTCGCCTATATTTCCTCGGCCCTTTCCTTCCTCCCTTCACTCACTTGGTTATGACGCCGAAGCCGCCGCCAAACCCCAGGTGCGGCCGTCACAACGCTCCCCGCAACAGTGTGAAAAGCGCTCCTAGTTTGCTGATCAGGGTGTACACAATGTATTTTGTGGCAAGAAAATGGTTGGATAAGCTAAAGGTTTACACAATTATATTTACTTCAGTGTCTACAATTATGCGAAACAAATTGAAAAAAAAATGCGCGAGTGCCTGTCAGCTTTCTGTATTACTCAAAAATGTAATTACTTTATTTTGTGCAATGTGGTTTACGCCGATATTTAGAACTAGTTCTTATGAGAAAGTTTTTTTGAACGAGGCGACGAAATCGGGAGACGGTAATTAAACAGGTGTAATCACAGTTATCTGACACTTTCTTCATTACAGTTTACCAGGTCGCCCATGTATTTTGCAGCCAGCTTGCGGCTGTAGAGTACCCAAAAAGTAATTTTCCGGAGTACAGTAATTGCGATGCCTTCACGTGGGGACAATGACTGCACATGGACTGCGCCTCAGGTTTACGAATGTGCCGCCAAGTCGATACATTATTTCCGTACAATATAGTCGTTAGCGAAGCCACTGAACCGACATATTGCCGCGGTTTGCCAAACGGATTTTGTTAAAAAGGACGAATGAATACAGAGTTACTAATGTCGAACAACTCGGCGAGCGTTACTGGACAGTACTGTTTCTCTTCACTGTATGAGCAGGCACGCCCTTTAATGCAACAAAGGAAACGGAAGTTTAGTTGCACCAAGAAGAAACGTGGTTATAAAATTCCAAATTAGAAGAATTTTCACAAATGCTGCAGCTTTTTTGCATACCATGAATGGGGACAAAGACCTTCAGTGAAAACATTTAGGAAACTTCCAAAATACAATTAAATTAGCACATGTAAGCGTCTTCTAAACGCTGCGTTAGGTGCAAAGAAACATTTTTAAAGCGCTGGCGCTACTAGGTACCCTGGGTGATTTCAGGCGGATGTTTGACGTCTCAAATCAGCCCTGCTTATCGAGCGTCCGCGGAAAGCGATCAGCATTGCCATTAGACGCTGCGACAGCGGCAGCCAGAAGGCCGCGCTCACACCAACTCTGGAATACGGTGCAGCGACAACTGCAGTGAGGACAGTAGTGTCCCAACTATACGCCGGCGACGAATGCAAGAATAGGACTTCAAAACGAGCGTCAGACCTGTGCAGTGAAGTTCGCCCTTGACCCACCGTTGGTCGCACGGCGCTCGGCAGACATGGTCGACACACTTGCCCGCACCGGACGCCATCAACAAGCGCGTAACAAAGCGCGTGCCACGAAGCTCAGCCTTAACTTGAAATGTATAGACACGCCGATAACCGAACACGGAATAGCCGGCCGCCACTCAAGTTCTCTAAATTGGAATTCCAAAAAATAAACAAATACCGTATTCTCGCCCGTATAACCCACCCCTGCATATATTACACAGCCACACTTTCAGCCTTCTGGAAAGGAAAAAAATCCTCGCGTATTTCCCGCAAATTTGATACAGAAAATACGGCACCAAAGTTAGTGCTCAAGCAACACATCACATACTGTGTAGAGAGAAAAAGCGTATATTTAGCAACTGGAATACAGGTACTGGAAGGCGAAAGTAACAATTCACTACTACAATTCAGTTGTTAGAGCGTGCTCGTCCTTGTTTTTTCTTCCTCCTTTTGTGGAATCGCTGCCATGGCAGGCTTAATCAGTGATATGGCGTAGGAGCTTCACCGCACGAGGCGAACTGCCTTGAACCTGCACTAAAGAAAATAAACCGCGTATTTTCCACACCCCTGCTTTTCCACTATAATTTTCGCATTTTTGGTGGTGTGGGCTATACGCACGAAAATACGGTAAAGCAACGAGAATCCTGGCTCCTCTGTCACTTTATGGAAGCCATTAGAGCTCGTTCCATGCACTAAACATGCAGCATAAGGAATTGGGGAGGTGCACACGTGTCTATAGCGGCGTACACGTCGAGGAGAGGCGTATTGCCCAGCGGGCAGGGACGGACTGGCGCTCATTATCCCCTCAACAATCACATCCGCCTGTGCAACAAGTTCCGGCGGCTGGTGCAAGGCAGAGTGCCTCGTGAAGCGTTCGTATCGCAGTCTGTAAGCGGAAGTTAAGTTGCGCAGCGGGGTCGATCTGAAAGGGACACGGTCCTGGTTCAGAAGAGAGCGTGGCTGCCGTGTGGCAGCTCGCAAGCACCGGCCCACAAAGAGATGGATGGCTCGTGGTGAGGATCACGCGAGATAACGCAGTACACATTTTGCTCGCCAGTCTTCCAAATTACAGGGGCGGGCCGGTCTCACGCAATTCCAGAGATTGGTGGCAAGCGTGTACTCATTAATGTTACGGCATAGCTTTTATGCAGAGAAAAAAAAGTGGCGTTCATTGTTGTTGTTTGTTCGTTTATTTAATAGCCTCAAGGCTTAGTAGACACCAACACTCTAAGAACTCGAGGAGTGCTGGGCACTCTGTTTAGGAGTAGAAACTTTTGTCCCATATTTCACTCTCTTTGGAAGCATTGGGCGACTCTTCCGAGGAGTAGCGCGTGGCGGCCGAACGAGAGGCGAAACACTCCCCGTGGGATTTACTTGCTGCTTTCGAAGCGGAGTACTTGAACCCTGTGTGGGAATTGCAATGCCATCTCCAAGGCAGCGTTCCGTCACTCCCTTTAGGCGTAAATAAGCTCTATTGGCGGCGTTCCCGGATACTGCAGACGGGTACTACTACTCTCTCTTGGAAAGCATCTCGTTACGCCTCAAGAGCGTTCTGCTATTCTCCGTGAGGCAGCGTGCTTTCGCTCCGCCTGCTACTAGACCCCCCCCCCTCCCCTTCCCCACGATGGTACTACAGGCAGTTACAAGCAAACAAAACAGGACAAGCTATTTTGAAACATGGAAAAGAAGAAAAAACAAGCTCAGACTTTATTTTTCAAAATACCACAACAATCGGTTCATTCTGCAGTTTAACACAAAATGCAATTTATTGGGAATTAAAATATCACGGCATAAAAACGGTTCCTACTCCACATGCACACAGGAGACGTAGCGCCTATTTAGGATACATCCAAGAAAAATTCACAAATAAAAATGCAGCAAAGCAATTGAAAACACTGAAATACAAACATTAAATTATGACGATAAAAATGACATTAACATCCACAAATAAAAAGGTACTGGCATTAGCACGAAAAGCGTCAGTAGAAATACAGCAGTGGGAAAATAGTTAACAGTATTAACATAAAACAAAATGGCCTTAGTACATCAGTGAGTGCTTCACATGGACTGGAAAAGCCAGCTCTTATTTAGCACACATAAAAAATATTTACAAATAAATTTTGCGAAAGAAAAATCTGGGACTAAAACAATTCAGCGTGGATTACTATTAACGCATTACAAGGTGCAATCAACACAAAGATACAAAGCCATTGATATGGCAACTTTGCAACAGATATATTTTGGTGGTACAATAGGACACCGCAGGAAACATTCCCCTGGGTTTTTTAGGCGGGTGGTTCTCAAATGAGGATGCGCTAGTAAGATTTAAAAAGGCATAACTTGGTATTAAAAACAAACACGTTCGAGCTGACTGCTTCATAATGTTGGTGGCGGCCTTCAGAACAGTACCGACCAGGGCACCGTGCTTGAGCCAAAGTAATGTCTACAGAAGCAAGAAGGTGCGCTTCGCCTTTGAAGCGTATTACACAATGAACGGCCAAAACACAGACAGCAGCAATGGGAACCCATCCACGATGTCCAAGGGTGTGAAGAGAAGTGTCTTGAATGCGACGGCCACTGCTGCTGACGCCTCGGGGATCTCTCCCTCTCTCTCAAAAAAAAAATCTTCGGGCAAGTAGCGTCTTCCCGTGGTTCCTACATAGACAGAAAGAGGGGGACAGCAAAGAGAAGTTCTACAATGAAAAAAATATTAACGAGTTTGGCAACGTTAAATGAAGTTTATTGGGTGATAGATTAGTTTTTGCGCCGAGAGCACGCACTGAACCCGTATTGGAATGCCATACTGCTTGGCGCAGTAACCAGTCTAGATGCGGATGCGGTGACCTTGGATGCCACCACGCTCATTGTACCACTTGGCCAATGTCATGTCAGACAGCGCGCCCTACAGCTGTCTGCCTACGCACTGCGCCCCAAACCCATTAGTGCTTACGTGTCCGTAGCTTCAACTGTTTACCCCGCTATCGTTCCCGGTATAAAAACATTAAAGGTTATAATCCCTGAATAATTTGCATTGGATTTTGTCCTCAGCCGACTGCAACGTAGGGCCAATTATACGTTGACAAGACTAGCGTGGAAAAGTTGCTAATGGGTCATATAGCTACTGTTTTCTTCATTCTCGAGTACGCTTCGTTGCATGCACGCTGCAGATCGCAACATTTGATGAGAACCAATAGGCTCGTTATTGAACGATCAGAACGCTCGAGCGACGGCGACAACCGACGCGAAAAAAGTAATGTAATGGGTACAACAAACAGTGCGGGCGACAGCGACAAACGAAAAAAAGTAATGCATTGCTGCCAATGCCCTTCGTCGTCGTTGCTGCCGCTCGCTTGTGGGCTGCTTCTGTCCGGGAATAAACCCGCGACGGCGACGGCCCGTCGCCTGCCGCTGTCGCCGCCGTCAGCGGCCTGTGTAAAAAAATTTCGCTTGTCTGTGTCGCACACAATACCTGTTTGCCGTGCACACTGAGTGAGGTTTCTCGCGTCGCTCATCGCCTTAGACGCATGTAATTACCCCTTAACAGTGCGCTGAGTACGCCCCGAAAAGTCCCATTTCCGTCCATCCTACCCTCAAGCAAAACGTAAAAAAACTTGTCTGAACAGCATTTCAGTCTGCTGCTGCACGCGCGGCGGTCACTAAAATTATTGTAATTTAGTGACTACCACGCGCTAGACGCGCTCCTATCACTCAGCCTATTGTTCGCAATTCTTTGGAGCCGCGCAGGTAGCCACAGCTACTGCACGGCCGCCACTCTAACCCTAGCTGCCGAGCTAAGAGTACAGCGTAGCGCTGCGACTACTCGCGCGACCATGCTTCCTACCTGCGAAAACATTCCGCAAGGATACCAACACTTCACGAATCAAAGGGATTGAAACGGTGCAAGAATCGACGCTGTTTGCACACGGGTACAAAAGCCGCCCTTCAAAACTAAGCAACGGTCAAAATCAGTCACGAAAACGTTAGGACTAACCGCTTCCGCGGACCGAAGTACCGAGAGTAACTCTGCTTCGTTAAATACACAAGACAAGAATACGAGGTTAACTAATGGCTTACCTCTACTTCCCGCCAACGTTTCTTCGTCCGGTAGATAAATCCAAGGTCGTAATAGCTGCGAAAGATCCCAAGCTCAAGGAGCGAAGCCTGCGACGGCCGCGGATACAGTCCGTCCGGCCATAGCGCGCGCATCGCTACACAGTGCGCATAGTTCCGAAATCGGCCTCAGCGCTGTCGCCGCTGTGATGTTCGTCCGAAAGAAAAACTAGTACCACGCACGCACGCACGAATGAACGAATATACGACTTGCGTGTGCGTGATGTCGCGCTGACGCACAAGCGGCCAGCAGTTAGCCAACACGCGTCGTATACTGAGTCGAAGCAAGTATGACGATAAGGGCAGGTCCTACTTCCCATGTTGCACGAAGCGTCTGCTTGAAAGCCCACTTCGTTCGTAGCACATTGACATCACGGTCTGGCGCGGCCTGTAAGTCGCCCGTCCGGCCTTGGCGGGTTCACCGCCTGTGTAGGTTTTTGCAGAACACGCGCACTTCGTGGCTCGCTGAAGGTGCCTTTCTCACGCTTGCTCGGGCGGTTCGCGTTACCTGATACCCCGGATGTATGACGCGTTACGTATCGTGATCCGCGCCTGTGCCGCCGCGGGGGGGGGGGGGGGTCATCATTTTTCTTTGCTTAACAAAGGCGCTTGAGTTCCAGCAACCGATCGGTGTGTACGCTTTTATCGTCGCTCGTCAGCCGACGAGATAGTTTTCACCGTAGAGGGTGTATTTGAGATGCCCTCGCAGTGGTATCGCCTGTTCCTCACACTCCGATCTTGCAGATAGGCCCCATATTGCTGTTAGTACCAGTTATGTATACGGATTTCCTTTATTTAACCTAATAAAAGCTATCGTATGTACATGCCTATCTCGGCGACACTAGCCACGGTTGTTGGGTCGGGTTCGTGTTGCGCTTGCAGCTTGAGCTATCAGAAGAGCGCGGGCTTCACTTCTTGCAACACCATTTTTCTCAATCGATCTCAGATTTACAATCCGTTTTTTTTAGCTCGACTAGGCGCGGGACAAGCGTACGTCTATCAAACTCTTTCAAAGCGACCGTCTGCAGCGGTCCGTAGATTAGTTCCTTCGGTTTGCCGCCTGCCGCCACTGAACGCTACGAGCAATCGTTACACGAATTCATATTCTTGCACGTTTAGAATGCGCGGCAGAAGTAATCGGGCTCTTTTTACACATCCGCTTTATATAATATATTCGTATGCAAATAAAACATCGCTGATGAGTTGGTGTGCGCAGATGGCAGGAGTGCATCTCCATGCTTACTCCCGCACTGGACAAGAATGAAATTGCAATTCTACTCTTCGTACTGGAGATGGGAGACGATGCGCAGGTTCACTCTTCACTGGTGCGGGAGCAGAACTGGGGCTGCACTCCGCCGCGCACGAGAAGAGTACGCGGTCAGTTTTGCTCTCCTCCTCATGGGGAGCGAGCATTGCATCCAACTCCCCGCAGCTTTCGAGGGGAGTCCACCAACGCTTGCAAGAGTACAATGACGGTTGGACTCTTCAACTGCTCCCCCGATTTCTTAGAGTGAAGCGGGTCCGATCTATATCCAGGAAACTAGGTTGGCCTCCCGGATATAGTCCAGTAGGGAACGGTAGGCAGGACCATGGAGCCACCGATGGTAATGCGTGTCTTGCTGCAAATTTAGGCCTGCTGCCATCAAACATTTTCTTCTAATGTCCTTAGTTCCAGGGCATGTCCATAGTAGGTGGTGAAGGTCTGCCGGAACCGTTTCCTCACAGCAGGTTGGACATTTCACATGTCCTCGGTAGTCCCCTTTCCATCCACTCGTGCGGGCAGGAGTAAGAGCCACGCCCAGTCGGATGTTTCGTAGTACAACCTCCTCCATCCTGGTAAGATTGAGGGGGAGGAGAACCGAACACGGAGGTATGAGAGCACGCGTTCGGCGTCGAAGGTCCTCCTTGGCAGCCATTCTTGTGGCCCATGGGTCACTTGGGAGCTGGGCGGGGGATGATGGGGCCGGGCAGTTGTGTGACAGGAAGTCAGCCCGTTCATTTCCTGCAATACTGGCGTGACCGGGAACCCATGACACAACCACTTTGGATGGCATTTTGCTGTGGAGCTGGTGGATGCGTTGGCAGATGATGGGGGTCTGCGCAACCTGTTTCAAATAGTGGATCACTTGCCTAGAGTCGGTACGAAGATTGATGGTATTCAAGTCTTCATTGGAAGCGGCTGCACATAGTAGGGCGTCGTGGATAGCCTGCAATTCCAGAAGGATTGGGGTGCATGTGGCAGAGGCGTAGGGAATACTGCCTTCGATGCTGGGATGAGTGGGGCTGGTCCACGCAGTGACTCCATGCGTTCCTGTGCATGAAGCGTCGGTGTATAGGAGGCATTGATCGTCTGGTCCCGGGTGATTTGGGAGGGGAGAGAGCTGCGCTTTACCCTCCTTGGTCCGCCTTCTCTGCAGATGGCTTGTTTTGTTGGAGGTTATAATCGTATAACCCCAGGGTGGAAGCTCATCCTGACTTTCCGGAGGTGCCAAGTTGCCCGGGTTGAAGTGGTCGTACAGTGCATGGCCGTTCTGCAGATATGCATACTTTGACAGTCGCACAGCTCGGCGTTGATTTATGAGCTCGTCAATTGTGTTGAGCTGAGCTTGTTCCTGAAGGACCGGTATCGGGGTGATGCGAGGGAGACCGGTGATGGCTCGCATGGCTTCTCTATTAATAGCTTCCAGTTTAGCATGTTGGGATACGGTTAGGCGCTGAAACTGGGCTTCATAAACCAATCGTGGTTGGAGCACAGCGCACGCCAGCCTACGAGCGACCTCAGTTCTTGCACCGCCCGCTTTTGGCGCAATGCGGCGGATCAGGCGAATGGTATTTGCCGCCGTTTGCCTCACTGCTTTCAGCCATGATGTAGCGGTACCAGCCTGGTGAATATGCAGGCCCAGAATACGGAGCTCTGTTGCTTCAGCAAGCTGATGAGCGCCTATGCGTATAGATGGAAGGTGGACCGCGAGCTTCTTGCGGCCAGCTTTGTTAGCGACTGTCATGTACTTCGTCTTCTCGGCGGATACAGTTAGACCAACCTTCGCTGCAAATGCCTGGATAACTTCAAGAGCCTTCTGCACCGCTGTATACTGCATCTGTACGTTTTTGTGCGTCGACCATACTGTGACATCATCCGCGTAGATGAGGAAGCGTGTGTGCTGCACAGTGTCGAGCTGCCACGCTAAGTGAATAAATACAATGTTAAAGAGTATTGGTGACAGCACAGCTCCCTGGGGGACGCCACGCACTGAGTGAAACAGTCCTACTGGCTTCCCTTCTACACGGACAGCGAATGTACGGTTTTTTAAAAAGGCGGCCACGTAATCAACCACACGACGTGGCAGGCCCAACTCAAGCATAGCACGTATGATAGCGTCGTGGGATAGATTATCATACGCCTTCGAAATATCAGTTGCCAGTATTGTACGAGTGGCGTGGCTGTAGGATGAAACATTCAAGATGTCTTCGGACAACATCGCCAAACCATCTTCCGTGCCAAGACCAGGACGAAACCCGATTTGTGCTGGGTGATATTTGCGATGCTTCTCCAGCCACCAAGAAAGACGTGTCGCCAGCATTCGTTCTGCTAGTTTGCAGATGGTGAGTGTCAAGGAGATTGGGCGGAGATTTTCTAATCGGTTAGGAGGTTTTCCAGGTTTAGCTAAAGGGATAACTATTGAGTGCTTCCATTCGGCCGGGATTGTTGAGGTTGTCCAGGTTTCATTAATTATAGCCAGAATAGTATTGAGGATATCTCCCTCCAGGTTTTGGTAAACCTCGTACGGTATACCATCCGGGCCTGGGGTGGTACGCTTTTTGGAACATTCAATAGCGGCGAGTAGTTCCGGAAGTGTAAACGGAGTCTCCAGGCCGTCCGTGTCTGCCGCAGGAGGAGGGGGATCTTGGGAGAGCGTGTGTGGCACATCGTGTAGAGGGAAGAATTGTCGAGCTGCCCGTTCGGCAAATTCTTCTGGAGTCTCCTGAGCCGCAAGGCGGGAGCGTGCCACCGGATCGGGTGGTCGACGACCGTTTTCCATTGCTCGGAATGTGCTCCAAAGTGTGCGATTTGATGTACGGCCATTCATACCGTCGCACCACCGTAGCCACCTTTCACGGGAAAGAACCTTTTGGTATTGTCGGGCTTTGGCTGTGAGGCGGTTAACCCTGATCCTGTCCGGGAGGGAGTCCGGATTTCTCCGAGCAGCGATATCTGCTCTTTTCCGTGCGGCCCACAAATTAAGGAGGTGCATGTCAGGGTTCGGTTTGGACTCCTCGACCCACGTTTCAATCGTAGCCTCCTTTAGCTTTGCAGTTAGTGTACTGTGTAATGTAGATCCCGATAGTGGCACGTCCGCAGTAAGTGAACGGAATTTGTCCCAGTTGGTAATACAGGCCTTCCGCTTGACTTTGGAGGTAGTGTGCGGGCGTAGATCAATAAGTATGGGGAGGTGATCACTGCCCCAGGCGTCTGGCTGTACCTGCCAGCAGGGCGTCCGATTTCCCATCCACCACGTCAGATCGGGAGAATTTGTAGTAGTCGTGCGGGTAGGCGTGAAAGGAGCGTTGAGAAGCTGACACGCCGCGTCGAAAAAGGTCTCGTAAATTTTTGTGCCACGGCGGGAGGTCATTGCATATCCCCATTCCATGTGTGGTACATTAAAGTCACCCCCGACCAGGATTGGGACGCCCGGGTACGCTCTTCGTAAATGAGCAAACCAGCCAAGGCGTATACGGGCCGATGGCGCAGGGCGTATATACAGCGAGACGAGTATAACCGTACCGCGCGGAAGACGTACGTGGACAGCAACTACTTCCTGGTTGGTGTTACACCAAGCATTAAGGTCTATCTGCGTATGTGGGTATTGAGCAGATACATACACGGCAGCCTTGCCGGGATGGGCATCCGTGGAATTCTTGCGCCCATCTGGTATGGTAGGGAAATGATATCCCAAAAAGCCAGGTAGTGGGTGCAATGCATTATGTTCCTGCAAGAGCAGTGCCCATATCCGTAGCTTACCGTATTGCACTCGGAATTTCAGTTCTGCGATTTTGTTTGAGAAGCCCCGGCAATTCCACTGTAGGATGCCTAGGTGTATTGACGTTGAGAGTTTTAAGTTGTCCCGAGTTTGCTGCTCTCTAGGGACTGCTACCGCCATTGTGTGAGGAGGGGCGATACAAAGTCCAGGAGCGTCAAAACAGCCGCGGCTATCGGAGATGAAAGGGGCGCGAGGAGGATGCGCACAGCCTCAATGAGAGAGGACAGCACCGAACACAGGCCCCCAGTGTTTCGCTCGTCTTTTGGTTCACGCTGACATTGTAGTGAAGCTCGGCGAGCAGAGGCTGAAGACCGCGCAGTTGGAGTCGTAGCCGGTGCTATCACAGGTACCCCTGTAGATGCAGGTGCTTCCGCGTGCCTGGGAGTAGGATCATGCTGAGCTGCTGGAGAGCGCTCTGCCAGTGCTGGTACCGCAGGGGGCGGCTGCTTTGGCCCGTGTTGAAGAACCGGTAAGGCCGGAAAGTCCTCCTCGGCGTTCTTGAAAATTGGACCCGCAGTTTGCTTGGTCCAAGCTTCCTTGCGCCCTGTGCCACGCCCTTGCATAAAAGCCGATTTTGCTGACTTGTAGTCAGTGTTGTTAGCAGACTTGATCTTAAAAATAGCCTTCTGATCACGCCGGGCTGAGCACTGAGCAGATGTGGATTCGTGCTTTTTACTGCAGTTCGGGCAGCAAACATTTTCAGCGGAACAGCCAGTACGATCATGGCTGCCACCGCACCGGGAACATCGCAAGGAACTTTTACACACTTCAGATACGTGCCCAAAGCGCTGGCAATTTTTGCACTGCCTGGGTGTTTCCACGTAGTTGTACACCCGGTAGCGCGTGTATCCGATGATTACGTGCTCGGGTGTTGTTTCCGTGCCGAATACAATCTGAACACTCTCTGATGTTTTCCCAAGTCTGCGGGCAGATTTTACTGGCACCCTCAGGCGCAAGGCATTAAGAATGTCTTGATTAGAGAGGTCCGTAGAGACTCCCCGAATCACTCCTACTCCGCAGTTGCTGGGCCTTGGCTCATATGCCTGAACCTTGATCCCCGCAATGCTAGAAATCTTCAAGAGGCGCTCGGTGGCATCAGCATTGCGCGTGTCGATGGCAAGAAGGTTCAGCCGATAGTTGGGACGTACTTGTAGCACGCCGCCGGGAGCCAAGCATTCCAATCCCTCTTTGAGAACAAGGGGATTGTAACGTGTGATTATTTTCGAGGAATCGAGAGGCTTTACGACCACGACAACCCCGTGTCTAAGAGGGCTCGGGACTGCGCTCACGTCAAGAGGCCTGTAGGAATGTTTAGAGGCACGGTGGCGCTTCTCAGGTACAGCGGGCTTAAACGGCTGGGACTTTTCATTCTGGGATGCGTTTTCGTTTCCATAAATGATGGTCCCAGAAGTCGAGTCAGTGATGTCAGAAAAATCGTCCATGTCATCCGGCAGAGGCTGCTCGGAAGGTACCACAGAAGGGCTCACTTGTCCAGGAGGAAGCGACGTCCCGGAGGGTCCAGGATCGCTGCGGCAGGGGCTTGAAGCGGCCGGCGGGCCTGACGAGGCGGCAACAATGGAGGCAGCGATGATTCCAGGCTCCGTGGCAGGGCCTGGTGGGTCACCCGACGGTAGGCCAAGAAGTGGTGTTGGCGGCGGCAAACACACGGCCGCGCCCGTCGCCGGGAGCATATTTAAACCTCTAAGCACCAAATTGCCAGTAATTTGTTCGACTGAAGTCTAATAAGACAAAATAACACAGAGAGAAGGTCGCGATTGACTCAGCGTAGCTTCGTCTTCGCCTTCGGCGTTCATTACACAGAGCGAAACGTAAAGAGACGCTGAAACCTCACCTAAAACGCATTAAAATGTTGTGTGAGTGGAACGAACTTTTCATTTTTGCATCTAACTGAGCCGGCCATCGTCTTAAAGCTAGTGGAGTTCAGACAGCGGATCCTCTTGGCAGCGCGTATTTGGCGGGAACGTTTCAATGAGGTCGACTCAACAGGGGCTGCTTACTTCCAGTAGCTACACCCTACTCTTGCTCGATGTTCTCATGGGCAATCTTCTGTAAGCGACCACAGCACACAAGCAAAGCGATTGCAAATCCAGATTTCTGTCTTGGCGTTTTCAGGTGTAGCTCAAGATCACATGAATTGATATCTAGGCACCATTTTTTACTAAAAGTCTATTCCATGCGCAAGATAGAAATTTTGACTCCTACAGCAACCTGTAAAGTGTGGGCAAACTGAATGCACGAAACTACGTTTTACTTACACAAATTCTAATATTCGTCACACTTTGGGGTAAAAATCGGCTTAATTCTGTTCTTTTGAATAAACGATTTTTTCAATTAAAATGCCTCACTTTCCTTCGTGTTTTTCGCATGAAATGCTTCCTGTACGCCTGGTAATATTTTGCAGAGTTGCGCATGACGTATATTATGGCGCAAACTTAAACCAATTCTTCATTTACCTCGGCGCACGCGTTTGGGTTCTAATAGCATAAAGAGGCAGTTCAAAAAAACTCCCACCTCCCCTCGCGGGAACCGCTGTGTAGATGCGACGCATAGGGGGTTCCGTTGTTGTTTCCGTTAGATTGATTCTCCCATCGCGTGAAGCGTGCCGTGAACCCCCTGCCGCGGCAATGACGCAACGTGCCGCGGCTATGACACACCACAATCCAACACAATCCACTTTAATCTAATCCAATCGAAATCCAATCCAATCCAATCCAAGCCAAGCCAAGCCACCCTATCGAAAAACCCAGCGGCGCAGGAGCCCCGCTTCCAGCGAATGCCTGATTATGGGACTACCTAACGCTGAAATACGCCGGACGCGGAAACGCTGGAGCGCGCCGGACCCTGGACGATGGAACACGCCGCACGCGGAAACGCGTGGATTCGGCGCGCGCTGGAACGTGACGCAGGAACACGCCGGAGACCACGCCGTCTCCAGCGTATAGCGTGGCCGGTGCTCGCGCTAGGCCTTTTTTTTTATTAGCCGTGTAATTACAAACCCGCATGGCTGTTAACAAGAAATACAGAATTCCTTCCTTCGGGGAAATCTAAGTAGCGCTATACAATTTAGCTAGACTCATTTGGGCACTTTTCAGCTGATTTCGCCCTCCTGAATGCATTGTTTCATCATCGCGTTCCGTCAGTAGGGCTCAATCTGTTCATAAAAGCAAATTTATTCTCCCGGTTAAAAAAAAATTAAACGAGCATCGACAGTAACCGTTCGAAAATTCGTTCCTTATATTTTAGGGCCATGTAAACACATATTTCTTGAACCTCTTTTATTTTAACAGCAAAACGTGAGAATTAAAATAGAAAGTCAATTTTTATCTGGATTCCTTGCCTTGGTGAACCATGATCCGTTGACAATGCATTCGTACAGCAAGGCCTGGAAGGGTATCCTGTGACGAAAAGCACATGTCTCCGTGGTGCAGCACTATCACGAAGAGTATACGCACACGATACCTGCCCAAGTCATGCAGGGGTCTTTGCAATTTCAGTCGATCGTCGAAGCACATCGCACGTATTCCAAATCACGCTGCCTCCGAGAGTCGTCGTATCCACTCGCATGGAAGTGCCAATAATCCCAAGCACCACGGTTTGTCGTCGCTAGAGGAGTCGTCACTTCGAGATGCTTGGAATCAGGACCACTGTTTTTGCTTCTACCACAGCTTTCGTAGCTTCACATGTTGCTGCTGACACTTCCCGGATACATAAGATGCACGTTTTTACAAAAAAAGTTACGCGTAACTTCAACTAGGCACAGCGCCGATGTGAAATGTGGACGAGCCACTCAGCCACGCAGCCACCTACGAATTTTGACCGAAAGGCGAAAAGCAGGGACGAACGAAGTGCTCCCCGGCCGATCACGAGAGCTTGTTCCGCGCCGCGACCCCTCCTCACCCCTCTCGATTCTCCGTATTGTGGGCTCCCCGCACCGCGAGTGCTGCTGCGCGACAGGTTTTCGTTAGTGACGGTGCATCCCCGGACTTTCTTCTGAGGGGCCCTGCTGGAGCGAAGGCGGGTGTTTTCCTTCTTTCTACATTTATTCTTTCATAACACATCTTGGTATTGTAATGGGTTCACTATCGCCATTTCTTTTTCTTTTAACACCGGTAGCGGCAACTGGTTAGCTGGTTTTAAAATCTTATTTTCACTAACCTTGATTGGACACATGGTTCGCGTTAAAATAAACAGGTTGCGCGCTAAAAAAAAAATACAGCAGCACGCACATTGAAACAATGGGGCTCTCAAAGGCCCAAAAATACATGTCACAATGTGAACTGCAATAATTACACCACGTCCTCAAAAAGCAAGTCTTGCTTGTCCTTTATGCGACCGTTTTGCCAACGGGCTACCCTTATTGCCTGATTCTTCCATCAAAGGTTGTCCACGGTACAATGTATGCAATTGCAATTCGCTCAAACAACCCCAGGAATTTGTGAAGGGCTTTATTTATCCATTAGTTTGCTTCGCGGGCTACGCTTAGATGTTCCAACATTACCGTGATCTGCGATAAGATATGTTGTTAACTGCAAATTTGTAGCGACGGTTTTTTCAAACACGACCAGAATGCTAGTGGCAGCAATCCAACAAACTTTCATTATGACAGACGCTTGCAATGCAACTGAACGACATGATCGTCGCTCGTACGGAGCATTGTTTCCGCGAAGCGCAGGCTAAAAAAAGTGGGATTTTGTGGCACCGCACGGGCAGCAAACGCCAAGTTTCGGAGCATCTGCGTCGATCGCGGTGCTGGATTACAACCAGTCGACCACGTAACCGGCGCGAGTCATTGCTGTGTCCAGCCAAGCAGCGGCGCCGTGAGAACGTACTGACCCGTTCGCCCTATCTGAATCCCAGTCTCCAAAGGCAACGTCCCCGTGTTATTCCATGCTTTCCAGCAACCTCACCGCGTTGATGACTTCCAGCGCGGCGTTTTCCAGTGCTTTCCTTTTTTATGGCGTATTCCATCGCTAACGCTGGAAAATGTGGTCCCCGCGTTACTGCCGTCCGGCTCGGCGTTTTCCAGTGTATTCCGTTCTTTCCGGCGTATTCAATAGCTCTCCTAATGCTGGAAAACGCGGGGTTTTCCGACAGGGCAAGCCAAGCCAAGCCAAGCCAAGCCAATCCAATCCAAGCCAATCCAATCGAATCCAATCCAATGCCCCTCGCGAGAGAGTGGTCGCTATCGGAGAGGAGAGGGGGTGAGCGGCGGAGAGCGCAGCTGGAGCGGCGAGGAGAATGGGGGAGGGGCGGACAACGCCGAGGACGACGACGACGCCGGAGAGACAAGGCGAGTGAATCAGATGCTCTGCATCTAAAACAATTGTCCCAAATATTTTTTCTTGCATCGCATGTTCTTCTTGCAGCCATATCCACTATTTTGTTACACTAGAATAATGAGGCGTGTTTTGAATAGGTGATATATTTTCGACAGTTTCGGGATAGAAGAAACAATGCAAGCTGCTAAGCAGCGTGCATAGCGCGCCACAAGTTTCGGTCATGAGGAGACCGAACCACAAATGCTGGTAATAACAGCGTTCGCCAGTGTTGTTGACACGCCTGTCTGATATACCCCATCGGGGTTTCAAATATATAACGAAGCAAAAACGTTCACATGAATTATCAAAAGCCGGCACGCGTTAAATGACCCACACGAGGGAACACCTTCGTGTTGCGCACTGCAGATCGCGCTATTCGGGGTCCCAACGGGAATCGCGCTTACGCCTAGCGTGCGTGCCCGATCTACGTCAGTGGTATCATGATCAACTTCGCTTTCAGCTCAAAGGCGTTGCCGGGAAGACGCATTTCCTGGGGCAATATACGCCATTTTATGCCAGCGTGAAACGGCGGAGTCAAACAAGCAAGTGGCTAAAGAGAGAGGGTGTACCGAAAGCGAGGGTGAAAGGAGTGGCTTTCTCCGCCCATGCATATAAAAAGAAGACAGCTAATAACAGCTCGGTGCAAAAATTTCTCGCGTATCTGCAGGCTCCGTTGCAAAGGTAATCGAAAGACGACAGTCCTCGGCCGCCTTTTCCCCTTAAATCCTTCACTTCGCCTTCTGTTCATTTCAATTCTTCCTCCTCCCATGCTCGATGTAATGGAAGTATAATCAGTTCGATTCAATTTTTTCCACGATCCCACTGTTCTCGCGCCATATGTTGGCAGCTTTTGTCTTTATATTGTATGAATCAGTGCGTTTTACGGTTGCAGTTGTTTGGTGCGGTTTAAAATCGATCGCAAGTCTGCTATTAATTAAGATAATTTCCTCTCGAATTGCCTCAAATAGGCCAACGTTTTTGTTTTTCTGGGTAAATGTCCACATGTATGATGCATGTACCCAATTTTACTTGCTCGGTAATATCTTGCTTATAAATAGTACTTCTTGCTCTAGCATGATTTCAAATATAGGCCAGACGGTTGAATCCAGCGGCAGACATGCAGACGAAAATATTCGCATTTAACTTCGCAATACGTTCTGCAGTACGCCTATGCTGGTTAGAAGGCACCTTGGGTTCGCATCATCTGGGTAAAACTGCTGCACAAAGTTATGTGCGCAATACGAAGAGCACCGATACGCGTATTTACCTCTCCTCTAGTACCTTCTCCGGAACCGCATGCACTGATGAAGGCATCTTTCCGAGGCGACAGTCACTCTTGGGCTACCTATACGCTAAAATTATGGTCTGCATCTTGGTCTGGCTGTCGGTCCGTCTGTCTGTCTCTTGATTCCGCCACCAGGCCAAAATTGCAAAGGAATTGTCGAGGGAGACTTTTAATATTTGAATCCTCCCTGAACTGCTAAATTTGGTGAAATACTCCTTCAGCTCGTGTCATGAGCCAGGAGCACTAGAATAAAAAGGTTCCAGCAGACGGCGCGTGCGCATTCCGAACGCGAGAAAATTGAAAGGCATTCAACAAAGTTTGATTGCGTCTATCATCTGAGGATCGACACAGTCGGAGAACAGCGTGGGTGCTGGACGGGGGACAGGGGAGGGGTAGTCACGTGACAGGGGTGGCAGGAGAATACTATCGTTTTTTGACGACATTTCGAGCAAAGCGAGCATATCGGCGACACTTCTGCAAGTAGCGAGAAGCCGATTCTACTGACGACAAAAACTAAGAAGGGAATGATATAGAGAGTAATGATATAGAGCCTGCATATAAGCGGGAGACAGAGAGCATCGAGGCTAGTTAGAGCGAGGAGTACGATGAGTATGACACAGCATGACACGAATTGCAAAAACTCATGATGAAACATTTCCCCGGGAAAGGTCTGCGAATGGCGTGGCTAATGTGGATTGAATGATTCTGCGGTTTCACGTGCCGTAGTTACACCTGGGCCATGAGGCGTGCTGTAGTGGAGGGCTGCAGATTAAGTTCGACCCCCTGGGGAACCTTAGCGTGCGTCGAAATCCCGGCACACGAGGGGCGTTGCCATTTTTCACCTGCATCAGACAAACAGCCACCGCGGCCGGGATCGAAGCCCCGTACTTTGGTACAGGAGAACAAAGCCATAGCCTAGGGCTTTGGGGAAAGTCATATTTTATGGCTTTATTCATAAATCAGCAGTCACATATCGATTTAGGTACTGCGTGAGTGGCCGTATCCGTATTTTGCGCGTGCTTCGCTTGCGTCGTCAACTTGGGCGCGTAATTTTACGAGTATCCCTTAGCACAAACACAAGGCTGACACAAAGCATCACTAAGTTTCCAACAAACGGGGCATATGGCTGTTTCCTTATAGTACAGCGAATAGAAAGAAAGATGTGCTTGAATGAAGCGCCCGCGCTCCGCTTTTTCCAAAGGAGGGGTGCGGGAGCAGGCAGCCGATGCCTAAATTAGTTCGATCGTTGATAGTCAGCGCTAGAATCAACGAATATCGTTTGTTTCCCTGACACCAGAGGCGGTAATGAAGTGTAACTTGAATCGACGCGTATTACAAAAAAGGTTTCGAAGAAATATATTTTTCAAGGAAACTGAAAACTCGTGCCGGAAGCTGCCTGTCGAAAGGCGCCCGTGTTTCGAAAGCAAGGACGTCCCGATCAGTCAAGTATAACAGCGGGTCGCGCAACCAACCAAACAACGTGATCGATCAAGCATCCGGTTTGCCGACAACTAACACTCGGAGGGCTCTTTCTGAATTTAAAACGGCGTTGAGTGCAGTTTAAAGCACGCAGGCTGCTATCGCCTCATCAGCGTCCCACCAGCACGAGAGCGGGGTGCCTTCTTGCACGGTCGACGGGGCACTTATTGTTGTTTTCAAACTCCCGGGCGTCGCGCCGTGCGGTCACGTGCCACCTCTTCCTCGGGGCGTTTTAATCCCCGAAGCGATTCAAAGAAGAACTGATTTATTTTATCATTTTTCATGACCTCATTGTGTTGGGATCCGTGTTCGCGGGGTGGTGTGATTAAAGAGCCAGAAAGTGAAGCGGTTCGGCGAACACGCAGCGTGCCCTCGTTCTACTATTGCCACGGGGCCCTTGTCGGAATTTTAAAAGTCATTAGAGCCAGATGCGATGTAAAACACTTCCCTTCACTTCCTTCCGTTCCCACCTCCCCTGTAAAAAGAACAGGAATTCATCGCGAACGAAGGTTTCAGTAAGGAATGCAAGGGATGATTCAGCAGATACTAGTCGGACTATTTTACTTTATAAAGTCCTAGCGTAGATAAGTAGATATGAACTAGCAAGCAGGGGAGGTTTGCGTTTTATTAGATAACATGAGAAAGAGGGAGAACAAATCAACTGCTCTTTTATGCCACCGCGGATAGCTGGGTTCGATTTCTGATGACATTTTTTCTGAAGAACTCACTTACCCTAGCCCCTGCTCCTCCTCTGCAGCACTTCGCGTTCTCAGTTTTCTGTTATTTCACATTTCCCCATTGTGATTGTACCCACATTTTAGCCATACAATTACAGAACAAAGTTTATGGCGAACACGGCTTCAGTGCGTGAGCTATCGGAACATCTATATTGGGGTCTCCTCTAGGAGTGCATTTTCCAATAACTTATTCGATCGCAAGAATTCTTCGTGACACTCGATGCCTACACTGAAACCTTTACGGCGGCCCGATATCCCAGTACTTATAAAAGTCTTCTTTACCGCTGCATTGTTTTTGCGAGTTCTTCTTCGCTTTTTTTTTCGTCCTCTGCTTTCATTCATCCGAATAGCATGCTGTTAGCAGACCATGTACACCTGAAACTTGCGTACACAGAAGGTAAAGACGTATATAATGCCAAATTCATGGTACCAACACTAAAAACGCGCACGATATAGTCGTGAAGAAATATTAGATAAGAATCACTGCTGGTGGTGATATAGAGCACATGAATGTTTTCTAAAGAAAGCACCTGGCGCTGTGATAAGGTCGCTAAGGCGTAGTGGTATTAAACCCAAGGGCGCGGGTTCTATACGGGCCACGGTCTCCATTTTTTTAATGCGGGCAAAAAGCGAAAACGTCTGTCGGTCGAATGTTTGGAGCACGTTAAGATCCCATGCGGTCAAAAATCATCCGGAGGCCTCGGGCAGCGTTGCCTAGGCGTAAATGAGCGGGCTTTCAACCCAACAATGTAATTACCTTTTTTATGTTTCTAATAAATGCGCTATGGATATACGAGAGGTGAGCGCACGTTTGGTCTTGATATTTTCCTGCATGCAGTAACCTTATAGTTCATATATAAAGCACTTTGAAAATCACCATCAAAGCTTAATCGGCATGGTTAAAGGCCAACTGTCATCAAATATTTATTGTTTCAAATTTGATCCAAATAAATAGTCTATGCTCTTAAAATCACCACGGCGAAATGCTAAGCTTCGTATGCCAACAGCACACTAGGTACCGTCGTTCAAAGTAGCTCCGTGCAGACGACGTTTGCACCTGGCGGAGAGTCGCCGAATCATTATCTGAGCGGCCTGTGACGGAGGTTGGGGAACCTGTCCCGTGGAGCACGCGCTTCTCGGGCCACTTGCACAGGATTTCGTCTGGGGTTTCGCTGCTACACTACCGAGCTGTACCTCTGTCGCCATCCCATGTTTCAACCTAACCGCATAGGTAGCAATACCCGCCTTTTTTTCGGTGCAATAAAAGATATTAGAAGCCTAAAAACTATTCGCGCGCTTGCTAGCGTTCTGGAGATACCGAAACTCTTTCTGCTTGAAAAAAATATTTCCGCAAAAAAAAAAAACCGCTACACGCACACCTTCCTTACATTTTTCATGCCTTTAGAATCTACCACAGAAAAAACATATTTAGTGAATTAGTGACCAATTTTACGCTTCCGCGTCCAATATTTGCAATATTTGGGCTGAGCCAACGCCACCCCCATCCCTTAGACTTGCTCAAAGTTTTGCGACCTAACTAGAGTTGTTCTACATGCGGGTATCAACATTTGTGCGACTTTTGCCTCACTCGCTAATTGAACCAAAATCAGCCTTGCTCTTGGTAACAAATACATCCGCACAAATCTTGGCGAACAGGAGCACTTCTAACTGCACCCAAAGTGCTCTCGCGAGTTCTGGCGTCTTCCAGTGGTCGGGCAGGAGCAGGGGCGTTGTGTTTCATTGGTCGAGGAGGAGCACTTTTTGGCGCCGAGAGCAGCCGAGAGCAGTTCTCGGTGCTCCGTCGCCAGCGGCGGAGTAACAGGGAACGCCGAGGAAGTCACATGACTTCTTTTGCGTCACTTCTGGTTTTATCCCCGGGTGGCGGAGGAAAAATGGCGGAATCCAGCAGCCGCGGTAGTCGCTCAGTGCGTACGGCAGCAGCTAAGCGCGGCCGTCTGGACAAAGAATTGCTGCTACTTTTAGATGATGAAAGCACCACATATTCAAGCGCAAGCTCATCATCGGACAGCAGCAGCAGCGACGACGACGACGACGACGATTTGACATTGCATGAGTTTATGTTCGAGCACCTGTTCACCCCGCCGGAGCAGCGACCGAATGTAGAGTCGTATCTGGAAAAGACGGTGGACGCTGTTATCGTTCGCAGCTAATTTTTGGGAGACACGATGGTGACCCCTTTATCATGAACATGAACATCCGCTCGGCTTCTTCATTCGTCGCCATGCGGAAGGCAGACACAAAACCACCGGCACGTATCTGGCAAAACTGGCGAGGAATAACTGCGTGCGGACATCACGAGCGCGCGAAATGCTCCGTGAAGCGAGCGCCGGGAAACGTTTGGTCACATGACTCTTGACATCTCGCCCTCCCCCTCTTTTCACTGCTCCCGGAGCAGCGGGAATGTTTCATTCGCGGAACGAAAGCACACGTCCCCGTTACTCCCGTGTGCTGCTCTGGCTGCTCGCTCCACTTGCTCGTGTTCGCCCAATGGAATTCGCCATTAATTTTATTTCAATTCCCAAACCATGTTTACTTTTGTCAAGCACTTGATTTAGTTTACTCGAAACTAAAATTTTGGAATAGCACAAGTCTCTGGTGAAAGCACAAAAATGCGGTGGATAGGTAACTTTTTTTCATTTTTTAGTGTATCAATTAGCTGTGGTAGCTGGCCATCCCTTAGATCCCTGTTATAATTCGATTTTTGATGTTTATTAAGGCGAGAAATACTGGACCGATATTCACGAGGCTGTTTGCACGCTATGTATAGTAAAAATAGTGATTGATCTCAGCCCACGTGCGGATAACCTAAGCTGCTTCTCGATGTCGCACGAGCTCCATAATCCTGGGCTGGGTTTTTTACTCACAATGCCAAGGATTACTACAACGGCAGTTACTCTGATGGAAAAATAACTGTCGTACGGTCTACTTCATTTCGATTGATAGCAACGCGATGTCGAAATCGCGCCTAACTCCATTGTCATGGGTAATCGCTAGCGGGAGTTCTGTGGGAATAACTATGCGAAACGCGACGCTGCCACGCGCATTTGGAGGCGGCTCTTAGCGGCAGCGGTTCAACGTGGCCGCTTCCGGTCCATCAAGTGCTTCACGTCTGGCGTACTATTCAGTTTTGGTACCGAAAACGCCAATGTCGTGAGCCGTTTGCGAGGCTAGCGTTCATGTTAGAAACGTAGTATTTTGCATTTCGTACTCTTTGCATGTGCACTATTACGTGACATTTTTACGGTGTCGAAAATTTGAGTGCACTTGGCCTTTAATTCCCTTGCCTTTCAGCGTACATAACTTGGGTCCCTGTTCGTCCTGCCGCTGTGTGTGTGTGCGTGTGTGTGTGTGTGTGCGTGCGCGTGTGTGTGTGTGTGCGCGTGTGTGTGTGTGTGTGTGTGTGTGTGCGTGCGCGTGTGTGTGTGTGCGTGCGCGTGTGTGTTTGTGCGTGTGTGTGCGTGTGTGTGCGTGTGTGTGTGTGCGTGTGTGTGTGTGTGTGCGTGCGTGCGTGTGTGTGTGCGTGTGTGTGTGCGTGTGTGTGTGTGTGTGTGTGTGTGTGTGTGTGTGTGTGTGTGTGTGTGTGTGTGTGTGTGTGTGTGTGTGTGTGTGTGTGTGTGTGTGTGTGTGTGTTTTTCTTGGGGGAGGGACGGCGCTAACGGCGCGCAATTTTTTCGGTAACATCAACTGCGGACCCGTAATACCACCGAATTTTCGGCCTCATAATGCATGTAACGTTTTCGCGTTAAGCATGACTGGCGCTGCCAAACTACAAACTACGAACTCCCCCTTTATTATTTACCAAGGCGCCAACAGGTGGGCCGCAAAAAGCAGCAGCGGGCCGGTTGGTGCTATGTTTCAGCAAAGAAAACACTGAGTAGTCTTATCTTGTAGATGCTTGTCATGCATTGCCTATGCTTTCCAGAGGCGTTTCCCTGTGGTTGACATTTCATTTTATTCTATTGCTACAACGCGCGTACATCCGGGAGGAAACATGCCATTTCAGTGTAATATCTGGAAAAGACAACTTGGAGACAATTTCTCGGCCACTTTGTTGACAGCTGCTCTGCTGTGGTAACCGAAAAGGTCGCAAAAGGACAACTCGGTCGACATTTAGGCCACCCGTGTGTGTACCGAGGACAAGTTCATGGCGCATCATCTACGTCCTGCTAATAGCAACCACCGACTGGCAGTTAGGATGCATGCTATAGGCCCTTCAGTGGGCCTGCGCCACCGTGTAAGTTGTTTTCGCCTTATCACTGGGGAAAAAGAAAAAAAAAAGCTGGGATAAGTATTTAAATATGTACATTCTGTCAAAACTCACAATACCAAATACCCAGGGTATACCTCTTCCCCTCCCAGTCAAAAGTATACCGGCCTAAGCATTCCTGTTCTTTTAAACTAGGGCTAAGCAGAAACTACCGAACCGCAGACAAGCTAGCAATTTATGAAGAAACTCACTCTGTTATAAAACCTACCACCTTGAAGTATGCAAGGTCTCCGCATGTTGAAAAAAACTGCAGAAAACAGGTGAATAGATTCGCCTTCACCCCCACTATGCCAAGCCACTTGTGAAATCCTAAATTCGACATAATCACAATCCCCTTTAAACGTTTGAGCAGAAGTTTTGTGGCCCTTCTTTCGCGACCGTTGGTGTCACCAGAAAACTCTAGCGAACAAATAAAAGAATTTACTGGCACCGCCAGGAATCGAACCTGGAACTAATAGACTAACACAGCGAGAGGCCGTTGTCTTACCGATTTAGCTACGAGCCCACGCGAAGACGGGGAAGACAGCTGGTGTACTCACCAAGCACATCTACGTGTTTACCCCCTGCGTTCTCGCTGAATGCCACGTGAAAGCGTCACGCAACCATTCTCGCCCGTCTAGCGGCCCTGTGCGCACCTTGCTCATGTGCTGAGAGTTGCAAAAATTAAAGGAAGCTAATACCAATGCATGGCATCTCGCTTCTAGTACGCCAATGTGCTAAAGCCTGTGGCCTCCAGTGTTCACGTAAACAATCACAGCTCCTTGTCGTCCGCCCTCACGCCAAATCAAGGAATACTTTCAAATACTCCTTGACGGCCAGGCCATCACTCCAAGGCCCAGCATCAAGATCCTGGGCCTACATCTCGAGGCTAACACCGAGTGACGTCTCCTTGCAGCGCCACAAAAACAGCATTAATCAAATCATACACATGATCAGGCGAGTTAACACCAAGAAGCGAGGCCTAAAGGAATCCGGTACCTTTCGATTAATTGAAGCTTTTGTCCTCTCGAGAGTTTTTTACGTCAACCCCTGTCTTCTACTCAACAAGGAAGACATAGAGATGCTTTATATAATGATTAGAAAGGCGGTCGAGCAGGCCATTGGTCTTCTCATGAGTGCGTCCACACAGAGGCTGCTTAGCACGGGGCTCCACATCACGGCGGAAGAGCTGATAGAAGGCCATCTTTCTAACCAGAAGGTCCGACTCAGAACTGCGGTGGGTAACCGCATGCTTCTCCAGATTGGCTGGGCAGCCCAGAATGTCACTCCGCTTGACGTACTCCCAGACTCTTGGCGACTAAAACTAAAGATGCTCCCTTTGCTTAAAAATACGAACCCCTCCCATGACGTGGGTGAACTAAAAGTATGGGCTCAAGCGCTAAACACCACCCTCGGTGGGGATCATGCAGTTATCTACACAGACGCCTCCAAACATCGAGAGCAGCAATACGCTATCATCGTGGCTACCTCCAGAACCAACCTCCTTGCGTGTACCTCGCTTAGGACCAAAGACGGCAGCAGAAGAGGCAGCCATCACCCTGGCTCTTACTCAACCAGGGGTTCGGAGGGTAGTCACCGATTCCCAGCAAGCCTACTGGAATTACCAGTCGGATTGGGTGTCCTGACCTGCACTGCGCGTGCTAAAAAACCACTCCCCAAACGGTTCCATTCATCTCATCTGGACAGCCCCTCACGCTTCAATGGAGGGCAACAAATACGCCCACCCAACAAGCCTGCGCTTTTACCTCCCCTGCTATGGAGCTGCACGAGGACAGTCACCCGCTTGTCACGTTCAGGGAGATAACCCAGCATTATCGCCTTCTGAGACAGACCATAACTTCGCATTACCCTGACCTTTCCAGAGAACAACAAACTACCCTACGGCTCATATAATCCGGACTCCTTCCCACAGCCTACGCGCCTTCACTTAATGCATCCGAATCGCTACGACGCTGAATGTAAATTTTGCTCAGAAGTAGGAACACTCCGCACCGTAATCGGGGTGTGCGACTTTAGCCCTAAGCCCCCTCCTCTGTTTCCCTCAACTATCCAACAAGAGCAATGGGAGATGATTCTGTCCAGGCCCTCTCTACCTACCCAGCTTCAGCGGGTGGACAGAACACAGGCCGCGCGGACTGCATATGGGCCCCACAGAAGAATGAATCACTCCCCAGGGCTGCACTCTGGGCCGTTCAGAAATTTGAACAGAAGTATTTCTTCCTCCTCCTGCTCCTTCTCTGTCGCAAATCTCGTCGCCTCCGTCCGCGGCGCAGAGACGGAGAAGTCAGATCGTCTAACACCGGGTTGGAGCTTTAATTTTATAAAAAAAAGTTTCCACTCTTTTGCTACACCAATACAACTCAAACAAACACGTTCATGCATCATGCTTTGATTTAACCTTATCAAGAATATCTCTTTGAAGTAAGAAATGGTGTGGTTAAGTGCATTTCACTTTTCTCTGGTTTTACTATTTGTAGAGCGATGTGAGTGAATTTAAGTGACGTCGCATGGGTAATCGTTATGGGTGCCGTTTACAGCTTTGCTTTCGAACCACATTCACGGGGTGGATTGGCGCGATTTTTTTTGTGCATCTTTTCAATGCGTCATTTTTTTATTTGTTGTGTTTGCTGTCCACATGTCCCTCTCCCTTCATGCCGAACTGCGTATGGATAATAAGTGTATAGTGAAGCTGTTCCAGGCCTTATTTCTGATTACCTCGTCAAATGCTTATTACGGAAAATAATTTCAAACTGAAAGCTGCAAGTAATTTGCAGTCTTGTTTCTCTACAAAGCACCTGCTGTCCACCTGCTGTTCATATACTGTACGCTCATGGGTTCAGTCTCCGTGCATTCCCTGTAGAATGAAGACGATGGTCCACCGCAATGTAACTAAGTTGAAGACAAATAGCATTGTAAAAGAAAAACGCTTGTTCATAGCTAGTTCACGAGCGCAGGGCTCGTCCACTCATGTTCCGCGTATGTTGGTAGTGAGTTGTAGAGCCTCGGGCTTAGTCACTACTTGAGAGGCATACCGCAGTAATTGTTTCGAAATCACGAAAGACAAAATACAAACATTGTGAAACACAAAAAAGAGAAATCATTTGTCAAAACAGGCTGGGAAAACACGTGTCGCATGTTCGCTGCCCTTGATATCCTGCCAAACGCCCGTGTGCAGAGATTTCGGCGCACGTTAAGATCACCAAATTGTCAAAATTAATCCGGAGCCCTCCACTACGGCGCGCCGTATCGCCTGCGTTGCGTCGGCACGTAAACCCTACAATCAAATCAAATCAATTGATTTCCTGCCATTTTCATTGAGACTTGACGCACTTCGATGGTGTAACCCTGACGCTACAATATCCTAAATTTTGAAATTCAGCCAAGCACTGAATACCATGCGCAAGCGACATGCATTTCTGCTGATGTAGCCCAATAATAACACCTGAAGCAGGCGGGAGCTTTTCTCGGATTATGTGACATCTTCTTATACGCACACGGGAGAGAGTATCCGCCGAGGTGGCTTACAAAACGTTCTTCAACCCCATTATGTCGCCATGCATTATTACTCTGGGGCTACGTGGCGATTTGCGAGAATAACAGCGGCAACTTCTGCTTGGGTAGGCCTATCGTTTTGTTGTGAGGTCTTACAACGTCAACCTCTTCCACCAGTTACAACGATGAGTGGGCGCTACTTCACCACGTTAAACCTATTAAATAAAATTTGGAGTGACGGCTTAACGACCATCGTTTGCTCTATTAAACGTTCACTCTCTCTCTCTCTCTCTCTCTCTCTCTCTCTCTCTCTCTCTCTCTTGAGGGTCTTTACAGGAGATGGTTAAAGGCCAACAATAAACAAATCCCCGCATTCCGTGCAACTTGAAATAAACAAATTGGACGTACAATGCAACGTTACATGGTATACTGACAACGATTACATTCATCCAGATTCAAACACAAGCAACTATTACGGCAACAGACGACTTCACACCGATATTTGCAATATTTCGTTCCAGTAGAGTCAATTACCAGATAACGAGCAAGGATGTATTTAGTGTACATTGTTCTGTGGGTGCCGGTTGGCACGTTCAATCAATCAATCAATCAATTTTATTCGACAACTGCAAATTCATACAGGTGCCAGGGGGCAGACAAAAAGCCTGCGGTACGCGGCTTGACAAAGGTCTGCGCCCCCTTAATAGTAGTACATTGCTGCATCATGTAGCAAGATAGAAAGAGAGAGATGGAAAAAAAGAGTGGTGGATAAGAGAGAGAGGAAACAGAAAAACAGAACATAGAGAAAAAAAACAAAAAAAACAAATAAAAGTAAAGCAAATGGCAACAAGAATTGTGTCAATCTGGTTATTATACAACGTTTAGAATAAGAGAATGGGGCAATGCACAACTGGAGCATTGCAAAATTGTTTGAACACATTTTGTACATAGTGCTAGTCAGGCGAAATATGAAATTATAGTACACTATTACACATCGAAAAATTGCATGATCAGAAATACAGGTGAAGTTCATACAGGTAACGCTGAAAGTTTAACGTTTAAAGTTATAGCGAATTCAGTAACAATGGTAACGCATAGCTCAACATCTGGGTGCCATAGTTAGTACGTGCATGCGGTATATACCAAGTTTCATTATGGCGTGTCTCATAACGGGGATGGTTTCGAGTTAGATTAGATAGTTTCGTGATGAACGTGTTGTTATATTTTATTCCAAGATTATATCTTTTCGTAAGTATGTAGGTATATAAATCCGGAGCAGCGCGAATACCCAGCTTGTGGAAAAGTGGTTTTGTGTGAGCATCATATGATGAATTGCAGATAGCGCGAACGGCTTTCTTTTGTAACAAGTGTATTTTATTAATATTTGACGCAGTAGTACTTCCCCAGACCAGTAAGCAGTAGTTCAGGTGCGAAAGAAAAAGAGAATTGTAGATAAGTAGCTTTATATTGGTGGGTAGTAGAAAACGCAACTTGGTGAGTGCACCGACAGTTCGCGATAATGTGTTAGCGAGAGAATCTACGTGCTTATTCCACAATAAGTGTTCGTCAAAGATCACGCCAAGACTTCGAAATGTAGTGACGATTTCTACTTCAGACGTTCCAATCGTGAGGCCAACGTTAAAACTCGCAGTCTGGTTTTTTGGTTTGAAGAGTACCGCCTTGCTTTTATTAGTGTTAATTGTTAGGGAGTTGAACGTGCTCCACTTGTTTAGTTTATTTAATACATCGTTAGCATGAACAATAAGACTAGTAGCGTCGTTCGAACAGAAGAGTAATGTGGTGTCATCCGCATAGATTACATATTTGGTAGAATGGTCAATTCCGACTAGGTCATTTATATACATATTAAATAGGAGGGGACCGAGAATGCTTCCCTGCGGTACACCACATTGCATATTCATCACGTCAGACATTTGGCCATTTATAATTACCTTTTGGCAACGGAATTTCAGATAGCTACTCAATAGATCTAAAAATATCCCCCTGAAACCATAATGTTCAAGCTTCTTTAAGAGAGTGGTGTGATTTAAGCGGTCAAATGCTTTGCTATAATCCACAAAGACACCGAGTGTTAGCAGTTTGTTTTCAATAGCCTGGAGGATTATTTCTTTTTGTGTTAAAAGCGAGCATTCCGTGGAATGACCCTTTCTAAAACCGAACTGTGATGCTGTTATTAGGTTATGCTTCCCGCAAAACGAAATAATTCGGTCATTTATTAGCTTTTCAAGTCCTTTTGAAAAAACCGGAAGTGTCGATATTGGCCTATAGTTAGATAAGCAGTTCAAATCGCCGCTCTTGAAGATGACACTTACTTTCGCTAGTTGCATGTTTTTTGGAAATACGGCCTGTGAGAAGCTAAGGTTAAATAAATACACAAGCCCAGGGCAAATTATATCTAGTGTGTATTTGACTGGTCGAATCTGTATGTCATCTGCATCACGGGCCTTGCTGTTCCGAAAACTGAAAAAGGTGCGATAGACTTCGTCATTGTTTGTCGGGGCCAAAAATTCGCTGGCGCAGTTTCGGGCCGGCATGTAGTCTAAGGCATGCAAGTCATGAGCACTTTTATCGAGGGACGCAAAAAAATTATTAAAGGCGTTGGCAAGCGGCGCGCCAGATGTCAATGTTCCGTTCAATTTTAGCTCCTGCTTATCTTGCGTGTGCTGCAGTCCTCGGCCAAGTACAGAGTTCAGTCTTTGCCATACAATGTCGCTTCGTCGTAGGGTTTCTGCATTAAATAAATTATGTAAATAGTTCTTTTTGGTTTGTCTTAGGATCCCAGTTACTTTATTTCGAAACACCTTAAACGCGTGTAGGTCGGCCTTATCTCTAGTATTTAAATAATGTTTCAAAAGAGCATTTTTCTTTTTTATTAATTTTAAAGATTCAGGCGTAATCCAGGGTTTGCGCGAATTTTTGGGTTTGAATGTCTTGCAGGGGAAGCAGTCCTGGTAGGCCGATGTAAATATTGACAAGAATGCGTCATAGGCGCTGTCAGGGCAACTTTGAGCATACACTTCTTTCCAGTTTACTTGCGAAAGTCTGTTCCGGAACTTTTCTAACGTCGAAGAGTTTATATCTTGAAATGTTATACTGTGCGCCTGGTTAAAAGTTTTACGAACTACATTTTGGTCTGTTATTAGGAATAAAGGCAGATGATCACTAATGTCAGCTGCGATGACGCCTGAAACTGTTTCTGAAATTTCGATGTTCGTGATGAATACATCGATTAGTGTTGCAGACTGATTTTGAATACGAGTGGGTGTATTGATGGCGTTAACAAGCGCATTTGAATTTAGTAGCCTTAAAAGGTCGCCTTGAGCTGTTGATTCGTTTAGCAGGTTGATATTTACATCACCGCCCAAAACCAGACGGAAATTGTGTTGATTAATCCAGCCAAAAAACGTATCCAGGTAAGCGAAGAAGTTAGAAACGTTCCCGCTAGGTGGTCGATAAATTACAGAGAAGATATTTTGATGACATTTGAGGGTTAGGGCTTCAAGATCATCAGTTATCTGAGTAAATTCATGTACTATTTCACAGTTTAAGTTGTTCTTAGTCATCAGTAGTAAGCCTCCCCCTTTTTTGTGAGAGCGGTTTATATGACGAGTTGTGTATCCAGCCATTTTAAATACTTCATCCTCTCCCCGATACCATGTCTCACAGAGCATAACGACATCAAAGCAGAACTCAAAGCAAGATAACAAGGCCTGCAGCTCGTCATCTTTTCTCCGAGCTGACCGAGTGTTCAAATGAAAGAAAGTTGTGCATTTCTTCTTGTTTTTGTAAAGCTGAGATACATCAGATGGTCTTAGAACATTGATGGCCGTCATTGATCAATGAGACATGGCTGGTGGCCTACAAACTTCGCGAAAGGTTCATTGTATTTTTTCGATGTCTTTCAGAGGGGTCACACGGAGAGTACGTGACTCGTCTGTCTTTCTTGCGTATATTTTGCCTCCCTTGGTCCACGTGTATTTCCACTTTTTCTCATTTTTTCGAGCAATGACTTCGCCGAGCAGTTTCTTCAGTACTGGGCACAAATGGTCATTTACAAAAACATGCGAGTTTCCTTCCAGCTTGAAAGTCGAAGCATTCAGTCGCTTCTTACGTGCCTTGTCTATTACCGCGTCTCGCTTCACTCTCGACTTGAATTGCACCACGATGTTTGGGCAACCACCGTCTTTCTTTGGCACGCGGTGACAGATGTCAACATCAGCCTCAGTTATTGGTTCAGCAATTGCATTACCAAGCTGCTGCAAAATTGCTGGGAGGCTTTCTTCCGCAGCAGCTGGAATGCCCTTTATCTCCACATTTTTGTTTCGCGAGTACTGCTCCAGGTCAGTAAGTCGTTGCTCAGAAGTGGTTAATAGCTTCTTGAAACTTTGGCACTCAGCTAGGAGGGCAGCATTGTCTTTTTTTAATGCCGCGTTTTCTTTTTCAATCTTTGCACAGAGCGTAGCCATTGAGTCGAACTGCGTACTGAAGAAGTCAATTGAACTTTTTAGTTCTTTGTACTCCTTCCTGAACTCTTTTTCAAGCGCTGTGCGCATTTCGCGCATTTCTTGCTTGAAATCTTTCAACAACTTAGCTATTTCAGACATCTCGGAAACACCAGTGCACACTTTCTTTTTGGCAGCAGCGGCGAGAGAAAAAAAAAATACTGGTGCAGGCACCAACACTAACCTGTGTGCAAGATGCAGACGTTATTTAACTTGATTGATTGATTGATTGTAGGGTTTAACGCGCCGACGCAACGCAGGCGATGAGGCGCGCCGTAGTGGAGGGCTCCGGATTAATTTTGACCACCTGGGGATCTTTAACGTGCGCCGAAATCTCGTACACACGGGCGTTTTTGCTTTTCGCCTCCATCAGAAAAGCGGCAGCCGCGGCCGGGAATCGAACCCGCGAACTCGTGCTCAGCAGCGCAACGCCTTAGCCACTGAGCCACCGCGGCGGGTGTTATTTAACTTGTCGCTATTCGCCGCTGCTGCCAAATGAATCCCAGGCAACCGGTGAACGGGCTTTTGTAGGCAGCGGGGTGTCCAGCAGCCAATCGGAAAATCAGCCAGTGAGGTCACAAATCAGCTGCATCAGCAGCCGATGCGATGCGCCACGTGCGGTCAGTCGAGGCGCTGACGGGCAGACCAGGTCACCAGTGATGTCCCTTCTGCGCCGAATCCAGTCCCTTCGTTGATGCTACCGCAGTTGGAGTAGCCACGTCTCAGCTCCGGAATCCTGTGTGCAAGATGCAGACGTTATTTAACTTGTCGCTATTCGCCGCTGCTGCCAAATGAATCGAAATTGACATTAAGGCTTAAGCAAGTCCACCGCATGCTCGCGTCACAACCCACTGGATATCAACGAGTTATAAAGCGAGATATAAAGGGTAAAATACTGGATGCGTGACAAAAAAGGCCTCACGAAACGGGCTTCACAATACACGTTGGGTAGAAGGGTAAGGTTAATAGTGGCTTTGCCCTAAAAGAAACAGTTAGCTACATCTCAAAATGTAATTTATTTCTACTATCGCAGCGTAAGCAAACTACCGTAAGTGTACGTATAATGAAGGCAAAATTACAATTGACACGTGTCGCTTAATAAAGCAAGCTTTACGACTTACAAGGTCAAATAAAAAACCACAAATGAAAGTCGTATTTTTTCAAAGGAACTTCGTCTCATTTGTAGCATCGTCCTTTTGCGATTACTTGTCGTGAGCCTTTCATACATGTTATCAAATTGGTTGCGTTTTTATTACTCTAATATTTATTCCCTTCCTTGCTCAGATGAATACTACAATTTCTCCGCCACGCCAGCTGCACCGCCTACCTCCTGTTTGGTGATCTCCCAGTTTATATGTGTCAAGATTAGGACATATCCGCTCATGCCTAATCTTGAAAGCCATTTGTACGCCGGCTGTAGCGAAAGAGCAAGAAGAGGGCGACCTTATACTGCACACAAGCTCGCGACCCGTTTCGAATGCTCCCGGCCGCAACGCCACAACCTGGCTATCCTCGGTGTCACCCTAGCAAGCGGAATTCTTCCCGTTTATGATAGTGACAGAGACGATGGCAAGCTGGCAGACACCTGATTAAGAGGCTTCTTCCTGCGACAACACGACGCTGCCTGGCAAAGCTTTTTCATGGCTTTCGCCAACGCATATAAACCCCGTGAAACACCGCCTTATTGTTTTCACATAGCGCGCTCCGTGCACCCGTCGTTGATTCACACTTTTCAAACCCCGCGACACAAAGTTACAAAAGTGGGGACCTACTCTAAGGCGCAAAATTGCCGGCAAATTGGATTGCATGGAGCCTACTGGGCAGAGCAGCACGTGTGTCTGGTATGAGTGCTCCGAAAGGGAACGTCGCGTGACGACCGGCGTACTGCGCGTGGGCGTCGCCATGGCGACGAGAATTGCACTCTCAGGAAGCCCTTAACGTCACCTTTCACCGTAGCTCTGTTGGCCGTAAAAAGGTCGTAAAACGTCAATTTCTCCCCTCTGCACAACTGGCCCCCCAATTCCGCAAAGTGACAGGGTGACGGTTTTTGGGGATCACGGTAATTATCATAAACTTGAGATAAAGGGAAACACCTAGAAAAACCTAGAATTTGTGTGCAAAGGACTCCCTCCGGCTGGCGGCAGATCGCAACGCCTCATCTTTTAGTCTTTCTGAAGACGGCATCTTCGCGGCATAGTGACCGTGCACTGGTAACACGGAGACGTTGCCGGACCACTAAACAGAAATAAGAATATTAAAACAAACTTCCATGGTTGGGAATCGAGATTACAAAAACACATCACCATAGGTGCAAAATATGGCATCCCAAAACGCCGATCAGGACAAAAGAAGCAAAGGAAACTTGGAGCAAACCATCGGTCCAAAAGTCATGGTCTTGCTTATTTTGTTGCCTCAGCCGCCGTGGCGATGGCGCGGAGAGCAACTGCTTTGTTCCTTTATTTGTTCTGGTCAGGAGTATCCTACATTCGTTTCCTGCTTCCTTGAACGCGACGTTAGTATTCTTTTCGTCCCACCCTCCGGGAAGTCGGGATTGGCGCATAACGTCTTTCCATCTACAACTGCCTTTTTCCCTAATGAAGCGCAAAGGGCTATAAGGCGGGCGATCTCTCTTACCTTCTCCAGAACTGCTTTGGGCGCAAGAACCTGCGCATAAATCGAGGACGCAAAGTGTTGTCGAAGCGGGGATGCTCTGTACATTTCCGCTCCTTTGTCCCGTTCATACGGGTTCGGGGCCAACTTTGTGACCGCTGGCTGACTGTCGCGCCCTGAAAGAAGTTCTCATCCCCGTCGCTACTCAATTAGGTGGAAAGAGGTCTCGCTCCGCCGAGGTCACCTAGGTTCGACCAATGCTCCGACTGCGGCAAGTACCTGCTTCATTTCACTTTCCCCAAACTGACATGCTTCCGTCAAGAAGAAAGATGTACCCATGTACGCGGAGCTGTTCAACCGCAGAGTGCCTCCTTGCTTTTTTCTTTCGAGACGGTGTAAGGTCATCTACCTCATTATAAACTGGGGTTATCATCATCATCATCATCATCATGATCACCAGGCTATCTACGCCCACTGCAGGGCAAAGGCTTCACCCAATAATCTCCAATTACCCCGGTCTTGTGCTAACTGCGACCAATTTATCCCCGCAAACTTCTTGATCTCATCTGCCCATCTAACTTTCTGCCGTCCCCTGCCCCACTGGCCTTCTCTAGTGATCCACTCTGTTACTCTCAATGGCCAACGGTTATCTTTCCTTCGCATTGCATGCCCTGCTCACGTCCGTTTCTTCTTCGTAATTTCTACTAATATGTCCTTATCAGGACCGCTGTTTTTTTTATTTCTTACCCCAGCTTGTCTGAGAGCATGGAGGAAGTTTTTCGTAGGTAGAAATCAATTTAGGCGTCAAGAAGACTGGGTACTTAAAACAACGATAAAAAATTCAGGCAGCTTGCACTCACGCGCAAGGCTTGAATAGCGAAGCTGGTATAGGGGAGCATCGACGGGCAGAAATGTGAGTTATAATATAAATGTGGTGTCGTGGTGGACGTCGGTGGCATGGCATTTCAATGACCTTCAAAGGTCCGAGTGAGCTCATCGTTTTGATTGATTGATTGTAGGGTTTAACGTGCCGACGCACACACACACTCTCTCACGCACACACACACCCACACTCACGCGCGGACACACACACACACACTCACGCGCACGCACACACACTCTCGGCACACACACACGCACACACACACGTACACTCTCTCTCTCCAACACACACACACACGCGCACTCACATACTCACGCACACACACACACAAACACACACACACACACACACACTCACGCGCGCACACACACGCTCTCACTAGCGCGCGCGCACACACACACTCACACACACACGCACACAGACAGACATACGCACGCACACAGACACACACGCAGAAGCGCACGGGCACGCGCGCGTGCACACATCCACGCACCCGCTACGCACACACACATACACACACACACTCTCACGCACACACACACACACACACACACACACACACACACGGACCCACACGGAGAGACAGACACACACACACGGAAGTGCACGCGCACGCGCGCGCACACATGCACACACGCACACACACACACACACACACACACGCACACGCACACGCACACATAACCAATCAAGTACACACACACATGCAAGCACGCACACACACACACACGGACCCACACACACACGCACACGGGTGCGCGCGCACCAGAGCACGCACACTCACGCACGAAGTCCCACACACACACACACACATATATACAAGCGCTTACGCACGCACGCACGGATGCGGACGCACACGCATGCAGGCATGCTAGTCACGTGTAGTTTCAAAAACAGAAAAACAACTGGTTATCGACAGCATAACATGATAGCGACTACATCAAACCTTTAACACCGTAATCATGTCATGTCTGGGTTGAGAGCCAGTTCGTTATAAGGATGGTTACGATAGAAATTCGGGGGCACAAAAGGCGCTTTCAGTTACTCTGGGCGACGGTTCCTGCGCAGTTTCGCGGTGGCGTAGCACAGACATTTGCATTGTATTTTGATGCAAATAAACGAATATGCACCTTTTTTCTTGCAGCCGTGATTGAAGATGATTTATTAAGAAGGGAACACATGCGACACAGCCTGAAGAACATATCCAAACGAACTTTGTGAGCCTCCGAAACATGCCAAAACTGCTTAGTAAGGTGTTTGCGACGGTGAAGAAAAACGACACGGAGCCCGCGACACCGAGCTCCCCCTTCGGCAGATATGCGGAACACTGGGTCGGTCGCCGCACACTTTTACGTTCCTGGGTTGGAGGCGCTCCTGTTTTTGTAGCCCGGATGAAGCTTATTAGTCGCCGCTTTCGGGTTTAAAACGTAGTAAGAGAGTGTACAGTAATCCTGACACACACAAGAAAAATTGATGCGGCTGAATGCGCCTATGGGAAGGCACATAAAGGCCGATAGGCGTGTTGCCAAAGAATAAAAACGCTTGTAGAGCCTGCCTGCGGGCAAAAGGTTCTCTAGATCAGCATGTTTCCCTTAAAAAAACGTAATCTATATTGTTGAATCCACAAAATAGGACGCTTTGTCTGCAAATATATCAGACGTTGCGCGATGTTTCCGTGCGAGGTATTCCATCCACTTGCCACTGCAGAACTACTAACTCGACCACATGGCTGTTACAAATGGGTGTTTTATCCGAATGTGATGCTTCATACATGCAATGATGTGACATTCACATTTGTTTTTGTATAGAAAAGTGCCGCGGCTAATATGTGGTCGCTCCGCCAAGAAACGTTTGGGCTTCCAGGTGTAGCCCAGTACGTTAGCTGTATAAAAACACGCCTCAAAAAAGAAACTCTTAACGAAAAGGCTATCACAAGAAACTCCATTGCGCGATGAGCAGGTGGGTTGAGAGGGAGGCAGTACATCTATTAGGCGTATCGGAATAAATTACGGAATATTCGTTATCGGGTATTTTTTGTTCTCCACGACAACGGGTCCGGCGTGAGACCTCTGTTAGAAATAAATAGTAGCGCTTTTACTAACGTCAACACGTTTGCACCATAAGTCACAGGAGAAAAATGTAGTTGCCTGAGGACACCCCTCACTGGTTTGGAGTGACTGAAATCACAACGGATGGGATAAATAAGTTTATGCTCCGTCTCCCCCTCCCTGAGCCTTAAATTTCGTCCTGCGTGTATATATTTTGAATTTTGATTCCGGCACGTCTTATCTCTACTTTTCTTTCATTTTCAGTGGCTTAGACAAAAATTTTATAGTTTCTTTTGCAAGAGGCGGTGATTTCATGCTATCCAATAAGTCGCGAAACATTTGGGAACGTTCATATGTATTTAATACAGTGAGATAATCACGTGAAATATTAGGTGAAGCAGAGAAATGCTGGGTGATAAACTACGCTGCTTTAACTGTGTTTGGGGCTCTCTTTCTTACCAAATTTAATGCGACTTATGTGTATTTACGGCCTGCGAACCAGCATGCTAACAAGCTGCTCGCACACCACTGCAGCATGTAATCCGCTCGCTTAGTGGGCGCTTTTCAAAATTCAATAACCACGCTTCGTATCTGCAAAAAAAAAAAAAAAAAAAAAAGAGAGAAGAAGAGTCTTCGGGAGAATGCAAAGCCTTGAATACACGCTTCCCAGTCGTGTCAACCTGCCGCTCGGGTGCGAGGCGACAGCATTTTATCGGTACCCTGTTTTATTTGCAGGATTATGCCTAGCATAATAAATTTCTGCATGACTTTGTTGCAGTATGTAGTAGATATACACGCAAAAAACGTTATGGCACACGTTTTTACAAAGTTACGTTCGTGGGCGCTGAAGGTGGTGTGCGTGGCGGGACCGACCTAGAGTTGCGCGGGACTGCCGCTGCTGGCGCAGCGCTCGCCCGGCAAACTTCGCTGTCCGGAGCCTATAGTACATACATGACATGGTGAATTGAAATTATGGATGGGTGCCTCGTCTGTGTCTGAAATGGCGACTTGGAATTTAGAGGCCTCCTTTCTCACTCTAAGAGAGAAAGGTAAGGAAATAGATAGCCTGTTTAAAAAGAGTTGTAAGTTTGATGTATCGGTAATGATAGGACTAAAAGGATGGTTTGTGAGAGACACGATCTTAGATGCATACAGCAAGTCAACATGCTCCCATTGATGCCCTAAGCACCATTTGTCGCACTCGACATACAGACTTTCGACAGGGTTAGTGCGGACAGCGCCGCATGAGAGGCGAAGGCAAAAATGCAGCACTGGGTCGAGCATTTTCAGTGCGGTTTTTGTCCCCGACCCATCCACGACACTGCCGTTGTCAAGCCGAAACCATATCAAGGCAGCGTAGAGGCGCAGCAGGAGTTGTTTGTCGGCCCCATAGGATTGGTGTGAGAGGACTTTCGGAGTAATAATTCTGTTTAAGCTTTTAGGCTGTTTGCATTTGCATTTGCATTTAGGCTTTTTTATATGCGGGATCAATGCCAGCTTTTCGTCGCATAAAATACCTAAAAACTTGCGCTCCTTGTTCAAAGGAATCGACACGCCGTTAAGAGTGATGTCTGGGTCTAGGTGGACCCCACGCTTACTGGAGAACACGACACAAGAAATATTTCCAGGATTAAGTTTAAGACCATTCTTATCAGCCCAGCCGGCGAGTTTCTTGACGCCAAGCTGGACTTGACGTTCGCCGATTGACATACCGCATGATTTACAAGATATCTCGACGTCGTCTACATGCAAGAAAGAGCTCATCTTAACTATAAAAAGAGTGCAGCTGAACGCTTTACCTCTGGGCACGCCGCTTTCTTCCGCATGAATCTTTGACCGTTCACAACCAACTCTCACGCGAAAGGTTCTCCCTGACAAGTACCTAGCAAGGGTATTTAGCATATTACCCGAAACACCGAATGACTTGAGATCACTGAGGATCCCATTACGCGAAGCCATGTCATGGGACTTTTCGAGGTCGAAAAACATAGTTACTCAAAACTGTCTGTGAACGAACGCATCCTTGCTGTATGACTCTAGTGACACAAGTCCATCGTTTGTGTACATCTACGCCCTCAAGCCGGCATTGCAGCTCTCGAGAAGAGTGTTGTACTCCAAACGTACACAACTCTCCTGTTAAGCATCTCTTCGAGAAGCTTGCACACGCAGCTGGTCTGGGTCGATAGGAAAGAGAGAGGAAGGTTCCTTCCGCTCTTTCAAGAAAACTACAACAATAGCCTCCCTCCAAGATTTTGGAATGTGCCCCGACAGCTATATCTTGTTATATAGGTGAAGGAGTGTTTAAAGAGTGACGGCATGTTAGTGCGGTATCATTGTATATGTGATGTCTGGACCCGGAGGGGCTTACACGTCTCAGAGCAGACCTCAGTTCATGGAGCGAAAATGTGAGTTACAAATATGGTTGATCTGTCATTGTCATCTAAAGGCTTCTTTTCGGCCGAGAGTTTGTGTTTTAATAAAGTGCTTGGGAAGTGTGCTGAACTGGCCAGTGTTGGAAGCGTTATGAAAATTTTTCAGCCTTGTCTTCGAATGTGTCTCTTGTTGTGCTGTGTAGAGGCAGGCTGTGTGTTTTGTGTGTTGCTCTTTGAGTTTGCGTATTCCTGTCCACAATTTTCGTGCGTCTGCGTAGAAGTTTATTAGATGCGACGCTGAGAGGAGCATCTCTTGCCGGCGGCCCTGTCCTGCGTCCGTCGTCGTTGTCGTCCGCGTCCGCACAGCTGCGTCTCTCCTCCGCTCACCGCTCTCCTCTATCTGATAGCGAACACCCTCGCCCAACATCTACGGGCACGTGGCCCAGCGCACTCTCACTCCGCCGGTGGGCGGCGCTGCGCGCTGTGCGCATGCTCAGTACTATCTCTCTCCGCGGTCTCCTCTCCTTCGGGTGCGTGCCGCGCTCCGGCCGGTCTCTCAATCGACGGTCACCCGCACTTGCGCTTGCTCTCTCGCAGTACGGATGATTGCTTGATGCGACGGTTCCTTTAATAAAGCCTCCGTCTAAACGACAACGGCAACAACGTCTCTCATTATGCTCAAAATTACGGCCGCATCCCCTCGCGTGGAACCCAACGATGTGATTGAAACGCAATTCACGTTCACTACGCGTTTCACGCAATTCGACTAAATGACCCAACTGAAACACCCAACGGAACCCCCTTAAGCGTCTCACCACACCAGGGTTCCCGCGAGGGGAGGTGGGCGTAATTTTTGATGGTATGAGTGCCAACTATCTCCTTTTGCCTCATGGCGCACACGTTTTCCTCACACCTTTGTCTTTTTGAACAAATAGAGGTTACCCAACGTGGGGTACCAACAAAGAATACCCCACGCCTTGTTCTGGGCCTCTCGCGCCCGCCTACAGTCCTCATTCCACCACGACCTCCTCTGATTGCGCAGCGCACAAGAGGTGTGGGTAATGGACTTTTCGGCAGTGTCAAGGATGTGCCCCGTGAGGAGTTGGGTTGCCTGCTAAACGTGTAGTTGTCCCATAGATCTGTAGGGTACTTTAAATGTCTGTAAATGTATACCAGTTTGCTCTTGCTTCATTGAACCTGTACTGGGAAGATGGACTGCTTGGGTGTTTACCTATATGTGTTAGTGACGTGGAGAAGTGTTCAGTACCCAATTGGTTCGTGCGCACACACCACTAAAGACATGAAAGAGAACTGGAGAACAAATAGCCAGGTCAAGGTGTGATTAAGTGTTGTGTCTTAAATTGTAGTTGTAGTCTGTATCTTTTTGAAAAGGCATCCTCCTGAGGACATACATTTTTTGATAAGGCCACCTCGGGCATTCATACGATTAGAGGCCCTGAGTGCTTTATGAGCGTTGACGTCACCTAAAAGCCTAATTGGTGCGGGTAGCTTCATTAAAGTGCTTGTGTAGTGTGCTGAACTGGACACGTGTTGGAGGCGTTATGGAAATTTTTCAGCCTTGTCTTCGAATGTGTCTCTTTGTGTGCTGTCTAGAGGCATGCTGTGTGTTTTGTGTGTTGCTCTTTGAGTTTGCGTATTCCTGTCCACAATTTTCGTGCGTCTGCGTGCGACAAAGCCCTCAAAATATGACCTCAAGAGCTCGAAATCAGGATCGATCTAAGTGTTATTACCCTATGGAAAATTTTGGTACGAATGACGACGGCCTCAGGGACGGCCTGTAATCGAATAGTGTGCTCCGCCAAGGAGTTTCAGGCAATGAAGGCCACATCCCAGGAAAACGTACCACCACCATCCCTGGCCTTCCTAAATAATATGGAAATATTCAAGAAATTTGTATGCTTGGACAATAAATGGGTTTTTTGTAGACACATGACATGTGGCTGATTGGAGTGCAGTATCTCGTACACATCATCAAGGGTTTTAAGAAGGTCTGTACAGTTTCGTTGAGTTGTGTTTTCTCTACCCATTATTTAGTGGGAGAGCTATTGGAATGTCTGTGTTTATGTGTTTTCTTTCGGGACTGTGACTCTTGTCTTTTTTAGCTTGTCGGGGGGCTTGGCGCCGGGACACGTTATTTGCACAGCGCCGCAAGCGGGAACAGTCCGACGTCCATTTCGTCGTCGGATGTCCTAGGAGTGCCTAAGTGGTCAGGCTCCTTGGGCCGCGCACCATTTTGGGCGTGCTGTACCCGTCCCGCAACCGCCGAGGGCTTCAGAAACGCCTCGGATGGCGCAGGTGGTGCGGCGGAGGTGGGAGCTGACATCGGTGCCTCCGTACCCATCTCCTGGGTGCCTTCACGTGTGGTGTGGTACGTTGGAGCTGAAGTGGTGGATGCAGCATCCCCCCCAGCAGACATGTTAGTCTCCACAACCGCTGCTGAATCAGCAAGCGGAGTAGGGAGAGGATGGCCCGCCAGAGGAAGCCCGCGTGGATTCAGGGGCGGAACAAAGGCTGACTCACAATACTATGTCACGGCCGAAGCCAGACGCCGCTCCGCCCCCTTTTCGAGCTACTTAGGCGTACCACCCCAGAGCGAAACAGGCGAACTTATTACGCGTACTGGGAAGCTGATGTTCTCCGTGACTTTAACATTGGTTACCTTTTTTAGATGCGACGCATCTTTTGCTCTGAGGCATGTCCCTCCTGCGTCGGCGTAGTCCGGGGTCGGCACGCCAGCTGCGCATGCGCGACTCTCCTCCCCTCTTCTCTCCGACAGCTGTGCGCGCAACGCTCTCACTCCGACTCATTATCATAAACAAAAGCTGTGTGCGTGCGCTTCGCTCGCTTTGCTCCACTCCCGTCGCGCAAGTATGCGCATGCGCGACTCTCCTCCGTTGTCTCCTCTCCTTGAGGCGCTGTGAATATAAAGCGGGTATCGCGGTGCGGCGGTTCAGTCAGCGCTCGCTCTCGTTCGACTGCGCGTCACTGTGCTTGACGTCTGCGTGCTTGACTTGATTCTTCCTAGGAAGACGTGATGGAAGCGACGGTACCTTCAGGAAAAGTAAAACTACGCCCATCTTCCCGCGTATGAGAACACCCGCATGTGATGGAATGCATCATACGCGTTCACAACAGGTTTCACCCGATTTAGACAATCAACCCAATGGAAACGTCAATTGAACCCCCCGATGCGTCGCATCACACCAGGATTCCCTCGCGGGAAGATGGGCGTAATTTTTTCATATTGAGATCTTTTGCACTTTCGAGAGCACGCAGCATGTGGTCCTTGGCAGTTTGCACAGGTGAGATTTTGTGAAGGACAGTTGTCTGAGGGATGACTATATGCGCATTTCCCGCATGTTAGGCGAAGACGGCAGCAGTTAGTGGAATGCCCAAACCTCTGGCATTTAAAACAGCGGCGCGTGTTGGGGATGCATGATCTGACGGAGAATGAATGAACCGTGCTTTTGCTGAATCAAGAAGTGTGGAATGGTTGGAAGTCAAAATACATGTTTTGTTTGAATTTCCTTATCATCTCGAACGATCATCATGCGCCTCACTGCTGACACAGCTTGGTCTCTAAGGCCTTCCAGAAGATGGGTTTCAGTTTCATTCATCAGATCTGGCTCAGAGATCACACACTGGGAGCTTGAGAGCTGGAAGACAGGAGGGATGTAAAGAGAGCATACTGCTATGACCACATTAGGATTATGGTTTGCCACATCCTCTAGGATGATCTGTTGTTGGGAAGTGTGGCACGCCAAGGATTTTCGGGCAATGATGGCCTAACCGACTGAGGATGTGCCACTACCATCCCTTTCATTCTTAAATACCATTGCGGAGTTTAAAAGTGTTTCTTAGACAGAGCTCAGACTTGGCTGATTGGAATGCCAAAACTCATAGACATCTTCAAGGTTTTCAAGGAGGCCTCGTTTCATTAGATGATTTTTTCTTTTCCCATTATAGACGTCTAAGAGCAACTGGAGAGTGCGAGTGAGTGTGTGTGTGTGTGTGTGTGTGTGTGTGTGTGTGTGTGTGTGTGTGTGTGTGTGTGTGTGTGTGTGTGTGTGTGTGTGTGTGTGTGTGTGTGTGTGTTTGTGTTTGTGTGTGTGTATTTGTGTGCGCGCGCGTGCGTGAATGCGTGTGCGTGCACGCGCCTGTACTCTTAGAAAGGGCTTTTTGGGCCTTTTGTGTTGGCTTGAACATCAGAAGCCATTCCTTCCGAGGCGATGCAGACAGTCTGGGCTCCCTGGACCTGCATATACACCCGTTCGGGAGTACCTTGCGGACATGAAGAGTGCAAACTCCTTCGTGGCTTCTGGAAAGCTGATGCTCTCATTGACCTTCGAAGTGGTTATTTGTTTTCCCTGTTTAATGTTTTTGGATGATCGTGAAAACGCGGCACGAGGTTCATCGCAATTGACACAAGTTAAGCTGTTAGCATCACAGTTGTCTGTAGGATGGTCAGTTTGCGCACATTTCACACATGTTAGTGTACCCCGGAAGGAGTTCGTGCCGTGCCCACACAGCTGGAATTAGAAGCAGCGACGTGGGTTTGGCACGTACGGGAACGTGGGACTTCGGAGGAAACCTGCAGTCACGGATTCTGGCAGTGGGGTTCTGCCAAAAGTCAGGGTTATGTGCTTTGTTTTGATTTTATTATTGTCTAGTCTTATTGTGATGCGGCGGAGTGCTGTGACCCCTTGATCACGCAGTCCTTCCAAGATGTCGGTTTCGGTCCAATTGATGAGATCGAGTTCTGGTTTATTTCAAAGGCTTATCTGCCTGCTCTTTGTGGCTAACTTCAATGAGCACATATTCAGACGTAAGTTTTTTTGCCTTGTAGTTCTTCCCCGCAACGGTCTCGACGAACTTTGCAATGACGAAGACTGATCTTCCACTTACAGGAAGCGATGAAACTTTCAAAGCTTCCACGAGGAAGCGGTGAACGTTGCCGCTGTTCCGGAGGTCAATGTTTGGTTGCGGTTTGAAACTTACTTCGGTGCGGGCCCTTTTCAGGGAAACCGTAAGAAGCACTGGAGACGTTTTAGAAATACGCCCGTAAGGCTCTGGAGTAATGAGTATTAGCAGCAGAAACAATCCAATTGAGCTGAACCAGGGAAGTTATCCTCGTCGTAATGCGGCTTTTGTTCGAATATCCTTAGGTGCAATTTTTATTGTAACAAAATACAATACACTCAGAAATCCGCGAAAAAACAGGTCATCAGTTTATGATTCTGTGTATTCATGACCGCCACGCGAAGAAATCATTCATGTGCGTGGAGATGTATGTAAACAAATATAACAATACAAAAGGACCTTTTATACGACGGGTTTCAGCGCTATATACGTTACGGAAGCTAGCAGTCGGAGCTCTTTTCCCAGTCTTTGCTTTCGCGGGTGAATAGCGCGTTCGATCGACCATCGCGCATTCTTTTCTGGCGGAGAAGTAAGTCAGCATTCGTACGACCAGCAGCACTAATGAAGTCAGGCATCGAAACACAACCGGACATTGTGCGAGTGCGGGAGAAGGGGCGGTAACTTAATTTACGTTGTCTAACGCTTCGCTCGGAGCGGGGGGAGGTGGAAAAGAACCCCTTTTATTTCTTCAGCCGAACTAGGAGATGGAGTTTGTGTCTTTTTGCATGTCCTCTTGAATGGATCTCGTGTGCTACCACAACTGATCGTTGCAGCTGATTGTGAATGCGAATGCACTGGTCCATGCCATGAAAAAAAAAGAGGAAGCTTCTGTTGAGTAACGACTGAATCTCCGCTTAGCTCGGTTACCAGTCTGAGGTTTTCCTTTGTCTTTTGCGTACCTGCAAAAAAAGGGAAAGCAATGCGTCATTGTTGTGATTCGCTGAAACTGAACACGGGACTTCTACAAAAGATTCTTCATTCATTTTATTCATTCATCAAACACAAAAGAGCTGTATTTAAACTCCCAGTTTTCTTATAAACGTTGTAATATTGAGGTGGTGAGTCGCGGTATGTAGGTCATCGGTTTTTGCACGTAGGGTAACCGACAGACGCTAAGCACACTTTTCGGTTGGGGTGCAAAAATTTTCAGCCTTTAAGCAGATAAGAGGAATTGCTAAACTATTTGTTTTCTTTCTCTTCTGGATGACACCAGAAATTTCACAAGAATTGCAGACCAGCTTCGGTTGGTTGAAAGGGCTGTCGCAGCTGGCACCACGAATGGGGTCCTGAAATGAGGACACCACTCCACATTTTTTTAATTTTTTTTGCTAATAAAGAAGTTTATTCTCTCTCTCTCTCTCTACACATAGGTTAAAATACTGACACCATGTCGCGTAGTGTATTTTTTACGGCTAACTGAAGCGGATTAGGGTTTAGGAACAGTTACGTTTAGCGGAATTTTGTTATCAACGAAGGCCTTTCAAACCAAAATGAACTTGACGTTACTCCATCACATTTATGGTAAACGAATTAGAATAGCGTGTGCATACTGACAAAGTTATGTCGAATAGGGTTGTATAGGACGCAGCACGTCAATAGCATGCATGCCAGACAGGGCTGTATCTATTACGAAGCATTGACGCGTAAATATTGAACGCGGCAGCGCTATGCCATTCTTTCAAGAAACAGTGCGGCTTTGCGGCTCATCGAAAATCCTTCAAGAATGATTGCTGTGTTTATTCAGCGGAATAGAAAGAATGTTTTGCGGAGCTAATAGTGGCGTCAAAAGATTGCATTGTGCGGGGTTCAAGTTTTGAACATTGGTTTAGTACGTTCAAGAGCCATGGTAACCATCCCTTCGAAATGTATGAGCGGTAAATTTGACAACGAACTACACAAAATCTATGAGTGAAACTTAAGCGCAGACAGACACAGGGACGAGTAAGGGAAACGACACCTTTCTCGTCGCTGAGTATTCTAGATAAAGAAGTGCAACTTCTTAAGGAGAGGGGGTAGAAGAGGAGGGAAAGAAAAAGAGGAGATGGAAATGGGGCGGTTGTCCTCATGTACCGCCGTACGCATGTGCGACGGTCACACGTGCTTGATTGTTAGGTCTTGGTCTGGTATAAATGTGTTTTCGATTTTAATAAATGTTTCAGTTGATAGTAAGCGCTGGTGTCGTTTCCCTTTCTCGTCCCTGTGTGTACGTGCGCTTACGTTTTACTCATGGATGTTCACCAACTACCTCGTCTCTCTATTTTGCTACACAAAATCTATTTAGAGTTCTGCAAGGTATATTTAAAAGGTATACGTATACAATTCCAATTTCTACTGTTCGCGAAACGTCACTTTCCTCCGATGGTTTCACTCGGTTCCATATATGTTGGGATTTTAAGCCGGAAAGCAGGGGGTCATAAGGGCACGTCGGTTGCAAACCTGCGGGGAGGGTGATGCACATTCCGCTAAAATCGGACCGTACACACACGAAAACTTGCAGCCAGCCTCCGCAGACAGGATGCCTAGTGAAAACTAGTTTTCCAAGCTTGCACCAGTTCTGGCATATTTTAGAATAATGCGCCAAGAAAACAGTGTGTGAATGTACTCTGCCAAAAAAATAGAACTATTAGAGGTAAAACATAATAGAGGCAAAATAGAGGTAAAGTCAATGTGGGTTGGTGCAGCTTCAAAGCGGCCTTCTTAAGTGGAGTGCTGCATTTTGCTTCCATGTCCGGCATCTTCCAGGATAACTAAACTTTGCTGGATGAACTTCGACATTGAATACACGTGCTCTCTCCAACGTCATATTTGCTCTCTTTGAATAGCACCTAGTGGCTGGGAAGCGTTGCTTAATAACGGAGTAAGAAAACAGGTTCACGCTACTGAAAACTATCAGCAAAAAAACCAACCACCCACAAATTTATGAGTAGACTAACCTCAAATTTGATGTAGCAGCGGGACAGAAAGAACAAGAAACCCGAAAGAAATGGTTGTTTGATTCAAATGCCGGTCTGGGAGCTCGATGACTTCAGGCTCTATAATAATTGTGATTCCTAGTTGGCTTCGGAAGTTGAATAAAGGAGGCTGAAATTACACAATCTTTGTCGTAGCGGTTGTACAGAAAGGCTGATTTTAAGGAGAGAAAGCACTTTCACGAATCAAATTCCGCCTTCCAATAGACGGTCCCGTCTGCAGCGCATCGAACCGTGAATACTAAAAAAGGGGAATCCTGGAAATCGGAAATCTGGGGAACGCGGGAAGGGGTTAGGGGTTCCGCGACAGCCCTTAATATGGTAATTAAACGAAGCATCAAAGAGGAACGCACCACACCAGGCGTAGCGGGGATGATCGACGAGATGAGAGTGAACACTCGGCCGTAACACGTCGCTTCCCTCGATGATGCAGACTGCCTTATTATAGCCCCGTTTCTGGTGTGAGAAAGCACGACACTTTTGGTTGCGCTGAGCCTCGTTCTATGAAGAAACATTGGTTCAGCTGACAGTAATTAAGCTTCAGGAGATCAGGTTAGACGGGCACCGATATAGCGCGTCCGTGCTTGGCAGCAAATAGAGTTCCTCTGTGGAGCTTCTGCAGGGTGCTCTCCCTGCGATAGCTATATAGTGGAACTGTATTAGCAAGAAGTGCAAGCGGCCCATAATTGATCAGATTTGTTGCAAAGCCTACCGTAAAAGTTTCATACACATTTGTAATGGGTTTGCTTGAAGCACACGGTAAATTTTAATTGTGGAGGCTGAAAGTACAGGACTGACACATTTCCAGCAGAAGGCTTTAAAGCAATTTTGCATTTGCTAGCGGCTGCAAAACGAGATGTTTTAAAAGTGTGTGTTTCTGGCGAATTACCGTCAGTGAAAAAATATAAATAAAAAATTGAATTTACGTGCGCTACTCAAATGTGAGCTGTTTGCAACAAAACTTGGAGGGTAAGTTGTAAAGTAAATTGAAAGTTCCAAAGTAAGTTTAAAAGTAAGTCGGAAGCTGTAAGTACATATGCCGCAACTAGTTTGTGCTGTCGACAATTTGGCCAGTTAAACAAGAAGTCCACATGCCCCCAATACCAGTCAAAACACTCTCGCCAATGAGAAGATTTTACCATCTCTTAAGAGCTGCTAAATACTATAAGATTGGTCTGCATAGCCAACCCCCCAAAATCTTCGTGCAGGTTCTAGGTGCACTGGAGACGGTCATCCAGGTACTGCCGTAAGTTCTCTTGGCTTCGCAATAAGAAAAGAGTTCGGACATGCTTCGTAAACACTTCGCAATTCTTTCCTGATGCAGTAGAAACCAACGGGACTACGAGGGAAAACGTCTGATTTACGGCAGTGCATGTTTAGGTACAAACTCCCTCCTGTGATATATTTCTTCTTCATTTCCTCTGTCTGGTTAGGTTTAGCTGATGTCGCAGACGGGAATACCCAGCAACGTGTTGATGTGCGTACGTCGGGACATACCTTACGTCAGATATAGGAATTCTGCTCGTGCCTTTAATGAATATATTTATGTATCTAACGCACAAGCGTAAGGCCATTTCGATCACCTGCCGTTACACTGCCCGGCGCAGACATAGACTGCATGTACCGGCACCCTGTGGTGCACGCCTTTCCTGGTCCACGCATCATAGCAGACGATTTAAATTGCCATCACCCGCAGTGGGGGAGTGCCATATATAACGGGAGAGACACTGATCGGGCGGACTTTACACACAACAGAAACCTTTACTCATAAGAAGAAAAACCTCGCAAAAGGCTGGACAAGGTAAGGAAGCACAAAACCGAGGCGCTGTGCATATCCAGCGCCTGCGTTTTGTGTTTACTTACTTTGCCCAGTCTTTTGCGCTGTTTTTCTTCGTAGTAGAATGTATCCAACTGGCACCTCAAGAAACCCTTACCTGTTATAAATAATTGTTCCCCTTCCTCTCTTCGTATACTCTCAGACAGCAGTTTTTTGGACCTAGCAGTGGTATCAAGGAGTACATCGCCATCTGTCAGTTGGTGCTCTGATGTGGAATCATATGGAATGACCAAATACAAACTTACGTGCGACTTCAATGGTAGGACCAAAATACAAACTTTCGTGTAACTTCAATGGTGCCGCCCTTCTAACTTGACGCTAAAAGTTGAAGAGTAATATCGGCGTGAGATGTAGAAGGCATTACATTGTCTGCAATTGGAGCCGGCACTAAGTATTTCAGTACTTCCAACAATGGGGCACACGTACGAACGACTACGTGTCACCTGACGCCGGGCAGAGAGGGTGATTTAGATAACGCTGCTGGCCCGACTGGAATTGTTTCTGAAAAAAAATATTTATCCAGACATAATGGCAGGTTTTCGAAGGGGCGTATCCTCGACAGGCGGTGTCATCGAGCTGGTGTGATCCGTAGGGCAAGAAAGAAATCGTTTCAGGATTGTGGGTGCTATGTTTTTTGACATCAAAGGCTCCTGTGGCACGGTTGCCCACGATACTATTGTGAATTATCTGTAAACCATAGGCGTGGGCAGCCGACTCTGTTTGTGCACCTCAAGTTACCTCAGCGGCCGCATAATCTTCATGTCCGCCTCTCCTGATGCGAGAGTGCGTCACCAGTTCAGTCGTGGTGTTCCACAGGGTGGAGTACTGAGTCCTACCCTGCTTAACATTGCACTATTCGGCCTCGTGGAAGAAAAGCATGAAACTGTCAGAGTAACTATGTACGCTGGCGATATATGCAACTGAGCTTCTGGTCTAACTCGACCAAAATTGCCATCGCATGTACAACCAGCTGCAATAATAACGTCTCGGTACTTGTACCGTTAAGGAACGAGTCTCCTTGAAGAAAATGCGCTGTTCTTCCCTTCCCGAGAAAGTCAATGATCCAATACCCAATCACCAATTATGCCGCTTTATTACCGTGCTTTACGCACCACAGATTTCTTCGCGTTATTGTGGACCGTGGGCTGTCATGGACAAAACTTATCACGATGCTAAAAACAAAAAATAAAACGTGCAAGCTTTGTTCACGTTGTCAGTTTCATGGCAGGAGTGACATTGGGCTCATCCGAGAGGGCCTTTCTGCAGTTATACCGAACTAGTTTTTTGGTTACCTTGCTTATCGGCCGTGTTACGTACGGTATGCCTTACCTGTCCTTGAAGCCAGCCGAACGATGAAAGCTAAATATTCTTATCCGATAAAGATACAAGACGGACCTCGGACTTCCTACATGCAGATCGAAAGCCAAGCCGTTGCAACTGGGCTTACACAACACCTGGGAAGAGCTATGTGAGGCGCAACGCACTTCACAACTCCAACGGCTCCAACTCACTAATGCTGGACGTGCGACCCTGGTGCGCCTTGGATATTCATCGCCTCCGGTCTCCAGATGCCGAATACATGTTGCACTGTCTGTACGGAAACACATCCGCGTTACCCCAATTCCTAGGAATATGCACCCTACCTATCACATTGGAAGACCAAGGTCCCGCGGCAACTATCTTCAGGCACAATATCAAAATCAAATGAAGGTGCTGTACACAGATGCCTCTCCCTACGTCACCAAAAATGCCTATGCGATTTCAGTTGTGAATAATACACTTCAGACCGCAGCCACAGCCACTGTTCTCACCACGGACACCGCCATTGCAGGGGAAGCAGCAATAGCCATGGGAGCCACCACAACACAGAGCGACTACGTTACCATACTAACCGATTCTGAAGAGGATTGCCGCAAATTCCTGCGAAGCACTCTCTCCCCAGCAGCCCTCAATATTCCCAAAACCAAGACTCACCTACAGGACGTGTGCATCCCGACGTACGCACATCAGTACGTTGCTGGGTATCCCATCTGTCTGCGACATCAGCTAAACGTAACCACAGAGAGGAAACGGGGAAAAAATAAATCACAAGAGGGAGTGGACACTTAAACATGCACTGCCGAAAATCAGACATTTTCCCTCGTAGTCCCATCGCTTTCCACTGCATAAGAAAAGAATTGCGAAGTGTTTACGAAGCATTTCTGAACTCTTTTCGAGTTGCGAAGCCCAGAAAACTTACTGCAGTACCTCAGTGACCGTCTCCAGTGCATCTAGAACATGCACCAAGACTTCCGGGGTTGGCTTGGCAAAACAATCTTTTTATAGTATTTAGCAGCTCTTTAAGCAATGGAAAAATCTTCTCATTTGCGAGAGTGTTTTGACTGGTATGGGGGGCATGTGGACTTATTGTTTGACTGGCCGACTTGTCGAAAGCACGAACTAGTTGCGGCATATGTACTTACAACTTCGGACTTACTTTCAAACTTACTTTGGAACTCTCAACTTACTTTACAACTTACCCTCCACGTTGTATTGCCAACAGCTCACATTTGAGTAGCCGACGTAAATTGAATTTTTATTTATATTTATTTTCACTGACGGTAATTCGCGAGAAACTCCCACTTTTAAAACATTTCTTTTTGCTAAGTGCAAGCAAATGCAAAATTGCTTTAAAGCCTTCTTCTGGAAATATGTCAGTCCTGTACATTCAGCCTCCACGATTAAAATTTTCCATATGCTTCAAGCCAACTCATTACGAATGCGTATGATACATTTTCGATAGGGCTTCCAACAAACCTGACCTTTTATTGGCCGCTTGCACTTCTTGCTAATACAGTTCCACTATATAGCTATCGCAGGGACAGCTCCCTGCAGAAGCTACACAGAGGAACTCTAGTTGCTGCCAAGCACGGACGCGCTATATTGGTGACCGTCTAACCTGATCTCCTGAAGCTTAATTACTGTCAGCTGAATCAATGGTTCTTCTTAGAAAGAGGCTCAGTGCAACCTAAAGTGTCGTGCTTTGTCAGACCAGAAAAGAGGCTATAATTAGGCAGTCCGCATCATCGAGGGAAGCGATGTGTTACGGTCGAGTGTTCAGTCGCATCACGTCGGTCATCTCCGCTACGCCTGGGGTGGTGCGTTCCTCTTTGATGCTCCGTTGAATTACCATATTTAGGGGCTGTCGCGAAACACCTAACCCCTTCTCGCGTTCCCGAGGTTTCCGATTTCCAGGATTCCCCTTTTTCAATATTCACGGTTCGATGCGCTGCTTCGGACAGGACCGTCAATTGGAAGGCGGCTTTTGATTCTTCAAAGTGCTTTCTCCCATTAAAATATCGCTTTCGTCTAACCGCTACGACAAAAATTGTGCAATTTTAGTTTCCTTTATTTAACCTCTGAAGGAAACTACGAATCACAAGAGAGCCTGAAGTCATCGAGTTCTCAGGATAGCATTTCATTTGAACAACCATATCTCTCGGGTTTCTTGTTCTTTGGCTCCAGCTTCTACGTCAAATGTGTCGTTCGTGTTCTCATTGATTTCTTGGTGTTTGGTTGTCTTGCTGATAGTTTTCACTAGCGGAGACTGTTGTCTTGCGGCGTTATTAAACAAGGCTTCCCAGCCGCTAGGTGCTATTCAAGGGGAGCAAATATGACGTCGGAGTCAATGTCGAAGTTTATCCAGCAAGGTTTCGTTATCCTGGAAGGTGCTCGATATGGAAGTAAAAGACCACAGTCACCCAGGAAATGCCGCTTTGGAGCTTCACCAACCCATTACAACTTAAGTCCTGCCTACTTCTTGTTACGAAGATTTTACCTCCATTCGTTCCATTCTTTTAGAACACACACGCGGTTTTATTTGCGCATCATTCCGAAATCTGCCTGAAATGGTGCAAGCTGCGATAACTCGCTTTTACTGGGCAACCTGTCTGCGAATGTTAGCTGCAAGTTGTCGCGTGTGTACGGTCTGATTTTAGGGGAATGTGCATCCTTCGCACGCGTTTGCCACCAACGTGCCGTTATGACCCCCCGCTTTCTCGCTCAAAATCCCAACATATCCGGAACCCAGTGAAACTATCGCAGTAAAGTGACGTTTCATGTACTGCAGAAATTGGAATTGTACACGTCAAAATACTTTGTAAATATACGTTGCGGAACTCTAAATAGTTCCGTGTAGTTCGTTGCCAATTTTACCGCGCATACATTTCAAAGGGATATTTATTTAGAACGTACTAAAGCGACGTGCAAAACTTTAATCTCCGCACAATGCAAGCGTTTGTCCTTACCATCAGCTGCGCAAAAAATTCTATTACATGGCTCGGTCATATTACCACTACTTTTCAATTTGGCAATGAAAGACCCTCCAGCACAATTAAATAATATCCCAGGCATCAGTCGCGGTATCTACACCGATGATCATATGGACACGCACGGGCTCTGCCGACACGCAGCAGGATGCCTTGCATGAAGCTGTTCAAACAACTAAACAGTACCTTCGCCGACGCGGCCTGTCCTGCTCTCCAGAAAAATCCGAAATAGTGCTCCTTAAAAAACGAACCAGACGTCGACCCCCGGCGTCAATTCCTGATATAGAACTTCAAATAAACAACGCTCCAACCCCAAAGGTCAAAACTTTTACGCTACAGCAAGACTTAAAATTGTGCAAGCATGACAACGCTCCATAAACTGCAAACCACAATTCATCAAGTTCTACATCTCATACGCCGTATCACAAATCACACACATGGCGAAGAGCAGGACACCATTAAAATTGTGCAAGCATTAATAACGAGTAGAATTACGTATAAAACGCCATATCTAGCCCTAAAAAATAACGAAAAAGGAAAACCTATTATCTTAATCCGAAAAACCTACAAGTTTTCTCTCGGTTTACCCCTACTGCTTCTACAGCAAATTGTTGCAATTAGGCCTGCACAACACTTGGAAAGAATGGGCTGAAGCCCAAAAACTAGCCAATTGGAACGCCTAAAACTGACCACGACGGGAAGACACCCTAGTAAAACTGTGTTACGAAGTCCCGAAACACAACAGCGCTAAACAACGCATTCCTTTACATGTTAGAGAGAACATCACTGTCGCCCCTGTACCAAGAAACATGCATCCACTCCAAAACAAAGCACGACGCAAGGCCAGAGTTCGAGCTCTTCAAACTGCATACCGGAAACGGCATGACTTTAGGTACGCAGAAGCATCAGTTTACGCCAGTCGATCAGACCACGCCGTCAGCATAGTAAACATTCAAGGACTGGAGCTAGCTTCTGCTTCTATACCTACCAACGACATCGACGCCGCCGAAGAAGCAGCCATTGCCCTTGCAGCTACCGCTGGCAAAGAACATGTCACCATCATATCAGACTCCCAGACAGGCTGTCGAAACTTCCAAATTGCAAAACTTCCAAGCAGCAAAAAGTATATTGGCCCACCCTGATTTGTCCCAAAGGTTTATCGTATGGACACCGGCTCCTTCATCACTGGAAGGGAATGAGGCGGCTCATGCGGTAGCCCGAGCGCATACACACCGTGCGCCTCTTTCTGGGATGTCATCCAGTCCTTCCTTCAGGCCAACATGAGAAATAATCCCCAGAAGGTACAGTGACATCCTGGCCCACTCCACTTAGGACGAAGAACCTTTCCGCCTCCACATCCAAAAGATGTCTCGCGAAGACACGGTCATCTACAGACAGTTACAAACTAACACATTTCACGTGATATATTACTACACTCCAGGCATCCGACATTGTATACATACACTTCTAAATTCTGCATAGAGCCATGCACTCTCTACCACATGGTATTGGAGTGCCGCCACACACCATCCCTTGGCCCAAATCCCAATTCCTCATATGAGCAGTGGGAGGGTCGGTTGACCAGCTCCAACCCGGATCACCAACATTTGGTAGACCGGGCGAGACAGGCTGCCAAGACCCAGGGCCTCCTAGACTAAGGAGGTCCGCCACCTGGCGGTCAACCCAAAAACATTGACTGCTCAATTAAATGTTTATTCCTCCTATTCCGCTGAATAACTACAGCAATCGTTCCTGAAGGATTTTCGATGAGCCGCAAAGCTGCACCTGTTCCTTTATAGAACCGCATAGCGCTATTCATGCAGTTGTTGGTTTATGCGTCAATGCTCAGTATTAGACGCAGCCCTGTCTGGCATGTGTGCTATTGACGTGCTGCGTCCTATAAAACCCTATTCGACATAACGTTGTCAGTATACGCACGCTATTATAATTTGTTTACCATTCATATCACTGAGCAACTATATGTTCATTTTTGTTTGAAAAGCCTTCTTTGATAAGCTAAACGTCTTGGTTCCTAAACCCTAACCAGTTTAAGTAAGCTATAAGAAATACACTGCGCGACATGGTGCCAGCACTTTACCTACGCGTACAGCAGTTCCATAGTGAGCTGAACCCCTTGAGGGCGAAATTACTGTGTAATCCAGAAGAGAAGGAGAGGAAAATGTTTAGCGCTTCCTTTTATTTGCCTAAAGGCTGTAAATTTTCGCTCGCTAACCGAAAAGTTTGCTTAGCTTCTGTAGGTTACCCTACGTGCAAAAACGGATGATTAACTGCCCGCGATTCACCACCTCCCTTTTACAACGTTTATAAGAAAATGGGGAGTTTAAATACAGTTATTCAGTGTTCAACATCATCATACACAGCCCATTTTTGTCCACGGCAATACGAAGGCCTCCTCCATTGACTTCCACCCATTTTTGTCCTGTGCTGCCCGTGTCCATTCCTTGCCTCCGCATTTTCTCATTTCATCTCTCCATCGATGTAATGGCCTCCCTCGTCTTCTCCAGGATTTCAGTTGAATCTTTTTTAGAACTCCTGTCGATGTACTTGAAGGCCACTGTAGTAGCCGGGGGAGATAAAAAACTAATCCAGCGTAACGGTGTTTGTATTGGTTCCAAGATCGCTCTTGTCTTAAGTAGTATTTTTCTTGCCACTGTCAACAGAGCGGTGCAAAATGCCTGCGGGGGGTGGTTGACGTAGCCTTCGTTGTGTTGATGGCTATTTGTTTTTTTGCCTGGGACCCCGGTTAGTCGACGTGGTACGGATGTATTAAAGGTTTTAACTGAAAACGGAGGGGGACCGCAGTTCACCCTAGAATTACCTAGCAATGATGAACTCCTGCTTCTTGACTTATGGCTTCGCTTTAACTCAGACCACATGAGCTTCCTGTATCAGCCAAGGTAAAAAACACCTTTGAATTACAACTCAGGACACTCAAAACTGACAAAGAACAGGATAGCTTTATCCTGCTTACGGGGGTCCTTGACGCTTTCCTGTTCTGATTCAGTATGTGAGGCTTTTCATGCAGAAAAACTGGTCAGGCTGCTAAAAAAGCAAGGAGGTGCTGGTGAGGCTGGGACCCCATGGAAAATTAGTAAAAAGGTTGCTGTGTTGCCCTACGTGCACAGGATGTCGCACGGGCTGAAAAAGGTGCAAGCACGGTTTGGGGTGGACGTAGTGTTTTCTGCCCCGGTTAAATTAAACAGCCTTTGTCCGGCCGTCCAGCGGCGTGCTTAAGACGAGCTGGGAAAGAAGAAAAGTGCGTGTAAAGTAAATCATGTGATAAATGATTTACATGACTTTGTACCGCGCTGTGTGGCTGTTGTTTACAAGATTCCTTTATCTGTAGGTATGTAGGTCAGACAGGTCGCAGCGTAAACGTTCGACTAATGGAGCATCGCGACACGCTTAAAAAGATGAGTACGCACGTCTGTCGAGCATTGTCGCACGTGTGAGCACCGTTTCTCTCCGCTTTCCCGCGAGACTGATATCCTGTGAAAGCACAAATACAGGTGTTGCTGGAATCATACTACATAAGAAAATGGGGAGTGATTGAATCAGTGAATCATCAGTTGTCCTGCACGAAAAAGAATTTGTTATCTGGAACGGTCGTTGGAATAAGGTGTTCCAGGGTTAAGAAGGGTGCGCTGTCAACAGTGGAGTGTTTTGATCGTTCTAATACGACATTGGCTGGTGTGGGCACGTGGCGTGAGGGAGGATAATTCTGTGTATGTATAAGTGCTTACAACATCTTTTCCATTTAATCGAGTTTTTCCTGTTCACTTCTATCTTATTTGTGTCCCTCTTAGTTCGCGCTGTTCTCCAGGATGCTTCTTCTAGTCCCGTCTCGCGGTGTCCATTCTGTTGTCCTTCTGGTCCACCTGTTGTCCGTTCGTCGTACTACATGTCCATACCAAGTCCATTTCTTTTTCTTAACTTGTACTATGATATCATCTATCTGAGTTTGTTCCCTAATCGAGGTAGGTCGTTTGCTGTCCCTATGCGTTACTGCTAACATTATTCTCTCCATAGCACGTTGAGCGGACCTAAGCTTGCTTTCTAATTGTTTAGTAAGTCGCCAAGTTTCCGCTCCGTATGTCATGACCGGCAGGACACATTTGTTGAATATCTTAATTTTTAGGGATACAGGCATCATACTGTTCATTAATTGCGAGGGTTTTCCGAATGCAGCCCATCCCAGTCCTATTATGCGCCTGCTTTCTTTCTCGTGGTTTGGGTCCACACTAACCATTTGGTCAAGGTAGTTATATTCTTGTACTTGTTCCAGTGTTTCGTTTCCTAGTCTACAAGTTGCGCGTTCAGCATGTTTATTTATCATCACTTTAGTTTTGTTCATTTTTATATTTAACCCCACAGCGAAGCTCTGTGATTTTATTTCCTCAATCATGTTTTGGAGCTGCTCTGCAGATTCACTGAGCAAGACTATGTCATCGGCAGACCTTAAATGGCTCACGTATTCGCCTTTCGTCCGTAAGTGTATGTTTTCCCAGTCAAGACTCCGGAACACACTCTCCAGACATGCTGTCAACAGTTTTGGTGAGATGGTGGCTACAGTGGTGAGCTACAGTGGCGCCCCCAGCGGAGTATGCAGCGGCTACGTCGCGCCTGTAACCCTAAGCTGTTTCGCATTATCGTGCGCAGAGCCGCTGGTGTTGCCATTCGTTGCGCAATCCCGGAGAAGAGAGGAGCTTCAGAGAGGAGAGGAGCAATGCCGGAGAGGAGAGGTGCGTCGGACAGGACAGAAGGAATGCCGGAGAGGAGAGGAAATGAGACAAGGAGAGGAACGTAGCAGGAGGAATATGCGCATGCGCACTGGGGGTGTGGATGCCGTACAATGGCGGCCGCACAATGGCGGACGTGACAGGCGCGACCATAAGCTGCTCCGCATCTAAAAAACTATTTGTGGTTGTACTTGGATAAGCTTAAAGCGCATCGGGAACTGCATTTGGTGGCAGCTGCAGTTTCTACCAGTTTCAAGGTATGCTGTCGGTACCCTTAAAATTATAAGGTAGAAACATAACTACTGAGAGGCCAGCGGACGCTATATTCGCAAACTGAACGCGGTGGCATCCACTGCTCGCATAGCAAACCCGGAAAAATAGAGACGAAGGCCCCAACATACCGGTAGTAAGCACGTTACAATTCCGGAAGTAATGATAACCTCGCATAGACACCAACATAGGTTGAATATAGTACGCAGGGCCTTCTGCTACTGAGGTGAGGTCTTTTGTTCCTCGGAACGCGAAATACGGTAGCGTCGTTCCGCGAGACGGGAGCCGCTGAACGCTGCACAGCACTGCACAAGTACCTTCCAGCTGAATTCCTTCGCGCGGCGAAAACTGAGATGCATCCAGGAAGCCTGCCCACCGCGAATTCTTTTCTTCTTTCGGAGTTTTCCTATCAGTATACAGCGGGGAAATAACGCACTTCTAGAAGTTTTGAAGTTCGAATTCCTTCGTGCCGGGCACAAAGGCCTGCTAAGAAAGAAGGAAATAAAGAGGTGGCCGGGTGTACACACCACAGCAGTGCTCTCTGTACACGAAGATGAATTCATTCGTGCGGTTGGAAAAATGAAAAAAAAAATGAATGAAGAATCTTTAGTAGCAGTCCCGTGTTCAGTTTCAGCGAATCACAACAATGATGCATTGCTTTCTCTTTTTTGCAGGTACGCGAAAGACAAAGGAAAACCTCAGACTGGTAACCGAGCTTACACAACAGAAACTTGCTCTTTTTTTTCATGGCATGGACCAGTGCGTTCGCATTCACAATCAGATGCAACAATGAGTTGTGGTAGCAAAGGAGATCCTTTCAAGAGGACATGGAAAGAGACACAAACTCCATCTTCCAGTTCGGCTGTAGAAATAAAAGGAGTTCTTTTCCACCTCCCCCCAGCTCCGAGCGAAGCGTTAGACAACATAAATTAAGTTACCGCCCCTTCTCCCGCACTCCCACAATGTCCGGTTGCGTTTCGATGCCTGACTTCATTCGTGCTGCTGGTGGTACGAATGCTGACTTACTTCTCCGCGAGAAAACAATGCGCGGTGGTCGATCGAAGCCGCTATTCACCCGCGAAAACAAAGGCTGGGAAAAGAGCGCGGACTGCTAGCTTCCGTAACGTATATACTGCAGAAACCCATCCTAGAAACGCTCCTTTTATATCGTTATATTTGTTTACATAATTCCCGACGCACATGAATGATTTCTTCACGTGGCGGTCATGCATACACAGAATCATAACCTGATGACCTGTTTTTTCGCTGTTTCCTCTGAGTATGTTATATTTGATTACAATTAAAATTTCACCTAAGTATATTCGAACAAAAGCCGCATTACGACGAGGATAACTTCGCTGGTTCAGCTCAATTGGATTGTTTCTGCTGATAATATTCATTACTCCAGAGCCTTACTGGCGTATCTCGAAACTTCTTCAGTGCTTCTTGCGGTATTTTTATGTTCAAAAAATAATTAAGAGAGAAGCGATCTTTCCTAGACTTTTTGTGCCACTACATTTTAATCTCGCGCTAGTGTATTCAATAAACAACCGCAATCCGTATTGTGCTTTGTCAAAAAGAATAACATGGACAAAACTTACTGTGCCCTAAGCCTGCGTTTGTGTTGTTGAAATGCGGTAGCATCATTTTTGCTGAATTGTGAACGCACGTGAGTGGTTGGGTGGGTTCACGTCGCTGCCAACGAGAATTGGCGGATGAGCTCAGAGCCGTCCCGCACGGGGCACCTTGATTAATCTTGGTGATAGTATTGGCGACAGCGTGGACCCCGAGGCCCCCAACAGAAGCTGTAACCTGCCGTGGTTGTGTGTTCAGAGGTGAATGGTAAGAAACCACAAACAGTGGCCGTCGGAGCCCAGGTCAAGCTTCGGCGGATGGGCTCCCTGTCTGTGTACCAGGCAGGCAGCTCCTGGACCACTTTAGCTATCAGCCTAAGGCTGCAGAAGAAAGTAGCTCCGTCCCTTGCTTCTAAACTATGGTGTATGGTATTTTATAAACCTCCTCCAAATGATCGGGCCCTGAAAAGGACCCGGACCGAAGTAAGTTTCATACCGTCACCAAACATTGGCCTCCGAAGCAGCGGCAACTTTCATCGCTTCCTCCTGATGATAAATAAACGCCTGTAAGGACAAAATCAGTCTTCCTCTTTGCAATGTTCATCGAGAGCGTTGCAGGAAAGAACCGCAAGGCAACAGAACTTACGTCTGGAGATGGGCTCATTAAAGTTAGCCCCAAAGAGCAGCCAAATAAGCTTCTGAAACAAACCAGAATCCATGATCTACAAATTAGATTGACACCTCGTAGAACCCTAAAATCTGCTTAAGGCGTTATCTCCAAACTTGATCTCATCAATTGGACGAAAACTGACATCTTGGAAGGACTGCGTGACCAAGGGGTCACAGCAGTCGGCCGAATCACAATAAAACGAAGCGATTACGAAATCAAAAGAAGGCACATAACCCTGACTTTTGACATAACCCCACTGCCAGAATCCGTCACTGCAGGTTTCCTCCGATTCCCCACGTTCCCGTACGTGCCAAACCCACGTAGCTGCTTCTAATGCCAACTGTGTGGGCACGACATGAACTCCTTTCGGGTACACTAACACGCGCGAAATGTGCGCAAACTGACCATCCTACAGACAACTGTGATGCTAACAACTTCACTTTTGTCATTTGCGGTGAACCTCACGCTGCGTTTTCACGATCATACAAAAACTTTAAACAGGATAAACGAATAATCACTTTGAAGGTCAATGAGAACATCAGCTTTCCAGAAGCCAGGAAGGCGTTTGCACTCTTCAGGTCCGCAAGGAAGGCCCGAAAGGGTGTATATGCAGGTCGAGGGAGCCCAGACTGTCTGCATCTGATCGAAAGGAATGGCCTCTGAGGTTCAAGCCAACACCAAGGCCGGAAAAGCCCTTTCCAAGATTTAAAGCGCCCATCAACAGCCTTCAATGAGTCAGCGTTCACTTGGAATTGGACCGTTTCAACTATAGCTATCGTGATAGTTCGTCTTCTTCGTAGGCAAAAAGTTCCAAAAGTGGTGTATTTTTGCGAATCTGTTACTGGCGTGCTACGGCGACCACGACAAACGAAAAATAACAAAAGCACGCTTATATAGTTCTCATCGGCGCCAAATAATATTAACGGAGTTTGTTTTAAACCAGTCTTTCATAATTACTGCCGTGAGTTGTTTAGTGAAGAGCGCTGATCTATACTTTATGACGCACGACTCTTTTGTCGCCTTCACAGCAACGAAATCTTAGTAGCTTCCTGTGACATAACGAACATGTGGGGACTAAAGCTCACAAACGAGGCGTGAAGAGGACAATAGGTTTTAATATAGGCTCAGAAATTGCTCCCGAATTATTTCAGTTTTGTTTTCACCTTGGGTTTCTTGTTTGTTTCAAGAAAAAATAAAATTACAACACTTCGACAGAAGTTTATATCTTTTCCGCGAATAAACAGCATAAGTTACGATTTTCAAATACGAAAAAAACCAAGGCATTGCTGGGGAGGGAAACGTGTAAGCCATTTCGTTTTTCCAAGTGTCGCGTGGGAGAAACAAGCTTATTTCTGCATGCTGGACTATCGTTCTTTAAAAGCAAAAAAGCTGTTGCGGGGCTCGCAGTGTCCGGCGACGATGCCCGTCATGCTAGACATAGGTACCCCGCTGGGCCAACCGATGGCGCCGCCGACTCGATGAACCTCCCGTGCCAGGTCTCGGCACGCTGTGCACGTCCATCTCTCTTTATATTATCCGATAAACTACGATATCTCCGTGGGTGAGCTTCGAGTACGTACATACCACGTTGAGTGGCCTTGTGAGTGACCTACACCTTTCGAGATGTGGCTGCCAGCTTGCCTAAGTTGTCTCCGTTTTCAGTAGCTGGCTCTAACCTTTTTTTTCTGCGCCACATATTTCACCGCGAAGATATAGTACCGGTCTGCTCGAAATTAAACAATGGCGCCTCGTTTCGTCTCCGTCTTGCTATTATTCGCTTGTGCCTCAACTGTCTTCTCCTGTCTCTGTGGATACTTACGCTAGAAGAGGACAAATAATTTTAGATGGTGAAAAATGAATACTGCAGTTACTTTGCCCCTGAATTTCAGTATTACACGGCGTTTATAGAAAAGTAAAAGTGCCTTCAGTTCACGAACGTTTTTCTGCCGTGATCGCAGTAATGACATGTGTGGTCCTTTGGTTGATGACCGAAAAGACTTGGCGAAGTTGAGAGCCTTACCCTTGTTATTGCTAACAGTTCTCACAGTCATCATATAGCTGGTGGCAGGCAGTGTTCGGACTAAGGTACATGGAGTGGCTGCCCAGTACATGTCAAGGGCACACCATTTGCAAGCTAACGCAGGCAATGCCGCAGTAGGATGACCGCTGTAATCCTTAGCTAAGAATCTCGATCAACTTACGAAAAGCCCTTCCCGTTTAATATCCTGGAAGAGTACTGGACCTATAGAATGAACAGTGCATACGCGTGTTGTATGCCGAAAGCGAAGAATTGCCATTACTATTCTCGAACTGCTTCAAGTGGCAGTAAAACATGGCCGATAACTAAAGACGGAACAATATTTCAGGAACACGTGCTAGCATTGTACGAGCTACCAGAAGGATCTCGGGACAGCTTCCTTTTATTTGTGATTGCCGTCGGGTCAAAAGGGTGTTCTATGGGTTCAGAGATATACATGAACAAGCTTCGAGCAATTGTACGCTTGTAAGTTGAGCACTCAATGCATTGATCATTAAAAAAACCTTCATTATCCTGTCGAACCGAATACACTATGATGATGGAGATCAAAAAATAAAATCGTTCAATATTGTTTCGAGTTTGAAGTTTATTGAAGGGTAAACGTGCATTTAAATGAACAAATTACGTTGCTTTTTAATAACAAGTAAAAAATGTAGGCATACCTTTAATGCTCCATTGAGGTGAAGGTTCTTGTCAAAGATGTCACAACACCGACAGGCCTCATGGCGGCGTGACTGCGCAACGAAATCGGGATCACGAAATAGTATTGTAGCCGTGTCACAACGCAGAGATGTCTTTCCTAAAAATACCGCTGTTTACTGCTCATTTGCGGAATCGCCGAAGATTAAAGGGATAACCAACACATTTTCTGTGAGGTTCATGTTCTCTAACTCAAATGACAGCCCTTGCTACACAGTGGGTTAATTACAAAAAAAAAACCTTTTACATAAATTGACGGAAGTAATTTCAGTTTGGCACTAAACTTTCTTAAATGTTAGAGGTAACATAATGCGCTGTTGAAACATGACACTAGCGTCCATACGCAAACAGCTCCCTTTCTGCTTTACTACATGATTTAAAAAAACCGCTTTAAGGATGGGGAAAACTGACGCTATTATCGTTTTATTTAAGAAGACGTTTTTATATACCACCTGTCATCTCAACGAAAGTGAAATGTATGTGGCTGCGGGGCTTACTGTCATTCTTGCCGGTTTTCGTTTTGCAGCCTACTTAGTGCTGGAATTTTGATTTCAAAGTTCTGGGGCCCGCCCTTAAAAACCGTTTCGGTTCGGGGTGTTTTATGTGATCTCTTTTTATTTTGGATAAAGAGCATATACTCCACAAAAATCAGTTGGCTGTCTCTTTAAGAAAACTAGCTTCCGAAAAAATAGAAATGAGCCGCCAAAGTGTACTCTCTGCCAAAAGCGTTTTTTTTTTAAACTCTTCACTAGAATCACCCGGGAGGTTACTGCTACAAATTTATTTTCGACTTTCGACATTAGTTTCTGTCAATACTTGTGCGCTTGTTTTCGAGACCCCTTATCCTCAGTATCGAAACATCCGCAGTGCTGACTGCGTCATCTCTTTTACTGTCATCTCCCGTGCCTTCCCAATTGCGTTTAGCCTTTCCCAATATATTCCGCGAATCGCTTCGTCCCTATAATAGCTGCTCCCACGCGCAATTACCTTCGAGGTCTTTTGGCGTCACACAAGGCTCCGAACGCAACACCCACCCGCTTTCTGGACCATGTGATTTGTATCTCCCCAAAAGCCCTCCAAACGAAAAAAAGACTCCTTGATGCGTCGTGTGCCCTCTTCCCTACTCGTGCTCCCATCCTGACGATTACGAAGGAGGGGCAAGGCTCTATCTACACTTTTTGTCCCCTGATTACTCTTTGCAGTCTTTTCTTGTACCGGCAATAAATATTTAGGGCAGGACAAAAAGAATATAAATGGGCTGGTGGTAATGCTTGAGGAATTACCGAACCGCAACAATACCAGGGGATCAAAAATACCAAACCACAACAATACCCGTGGATAATCCCGGCGCGAAGAGACTACGGTTGGTCAGCTTCTCACGAGCTCTGGATGAGGCGGTGTAACATGGCCGTAAAAGCGTTTTCCCTGTTGGCTGTGACCATTAGTCACCGTTCGAAGCTTTCAGCTAAAAGGAGATGACCGGGTAGGGATCACCATCATCATCGGTCAGTATTGACAGGTGGCGGCCGCTAGGAGCAACTAAGGGATTCGCGGTTGACTTTTGCTAAGTACGTGATGTCATGGCTTTTACATCAGCATTTTAGAATTTAATTTATATCAGTTTTTCGACTTTTATAAGTAAGTTACCTGAACGTTACAATGGCGGGCGCGTTAGAATAGCGCAAACATGGTATGTCTATCGGCACTGGGAGAACTATACTTATACTCCTGTCGTTGGAAGGAGCATATATCGCGCGATCACAAAGTTTCCAAGGTACACTTCAGCAATAAAGGAAATAAACATTTTTCCTCCAATACCAGTACGGGCGTGGTTCAGGAGTTGGACTTGTGGTTTCTAAATACATCATACTAGCGAAGACTGTCGGTCAGCCTTACGTCGACATCCTGTACGTCTGCATCCTCACCATCGTAACTGTCGTCGCCATTCCTATTACCACCAATTTCTTTCATTGCTTGGCGCAGGACTCTCATATATCCCGTGCTGTCCAACTCCATTCTTTGCTAACAGATTTAAGCTCATCACGTCATGGCGTTATCAGTCAACTTTTACTTCGTGTACTTGCATTCCAGCTATCTTTCTTTAGAAAACTGTTCCAACGAGCTTCGCCCTACAATATTTCTCAATTTGTAAGTTGTCACATTCGAAATTTGAGTTAATTTAGACAGGGACGCCCATTTTTGTCTTGTCCTCGAATTTTGCATTAGTAAAATTATTCTTGCTTTTCTCGATATAGCAAGGGTGAGTTATCGGCATGTTACTCTACTGATGGTCGTTTTAAAATTTGTGAAGTCATTTACATACAATACTCACTTCTGATTGATTGTAGAGTTTTAACAACGGTAACGGCGCCGTTGAAAAATAAAAGCCTGTTGGAAAGGCTACTTGCGCTGCTGTGCGTTAGCCCGCAGCCCATGGCAAAGCATCGATTCACCGCAAGGAATGGTGGCATATCTGCTGGCGTCCCCGTACAGGTCAACAAAAGAGGATGGGCATCTCCCGTCCTGCACCTGAATAGCTCTCTTTTCGCACCCGGCCCCGTCCCACTCTCTTTCCCTCCTGTCTCGGACTGCCATTGCGATTTTGCTGATTTTCAAATAAATTTTCACGCCCTCGCTGTGCTGGCGCTCCATCTGTTGGAGCTGTTGGGACTTCGCGCTGGAGCAAGGAGCACAAGGCCATTTTCGATTTTGGATAAAACATTATTTTTGAGGCGTTTTCTTATATGCTGTCGCAAAATTGGAGCACACATCCATGTTGAATTAAAAGAAAACCAACACTTCCTGATTTGCAATAATGTTATTCCTCGACTATGCCTTATTTTTTCCTCTCGCAGAACAATGTGGATAAGTAATGAGGCTGTTGCTCAATTTCGTATATTGAAAGTTTTGGCCTGCATACACGCTTCATTCAACAATTCCTAAAACTTTGCCCGGACGGCTCAGTCGAGAGAGAAACATACAAACTAATGTTTTCGCCTTTGAATACCCCAAGAAAGACTATAGTTTAAAAAAACACACACGAAGTAACGTCACGGAACGAAAACGATCTGCAAATCATGTCCACCGCACCCGCGCACATTAGACGGCCGCCGGCGTAAGCGTGGCGAAATGGGCAGGAGATCGTGGCTCTCGGATTCTACTGTTAGATGCAGAAGGACACGGGGGATGACTTGCGCGCAACATTGACACCGCGGAGAGGGAAGGACCGGACGAATACGGGGATGGTGCAGGACGGAGCGTGCCGCCGCCATTAATATCAGAATCCGGGATGTCAAACAAAAGCCGCAGTCACCCGTGCGGCAATCTTGTCGGCACTTCGCACACAAAGCGAAAATGGATAAAACGAAGCCTGGAAGATTTACTTGAGTGATGTTAGCTCTTTTCTGGGGTCTTATCGACGCTCTCCCTTCTTTTGCGGTGAAAAAGTATTGCTCCTGTATTTCAAAGCACAAGAGTTATCTTGTGTCCGGTTATCCTCTTTGGCTTCTCTTTATACGGCAGCACAGTGGTTCTCAACCACGAGTGTGCCGGGGAATCTGTTTGGTCTTGCGAAAGTGATGGAGGACCAGCACGATGAATTTTATTGATCCGTGTCATAATATTGAACCGTTTTTCCATGCAGCTAATGTTGCCAGCAGATATTCCATGTCCGCGTTTGCGCTGACTTTTATGCTGATGCATGCCATGTCGTCAAAAGATTTGCTCTTGCAGCTAACTATCGTCCGAACACTGATATGCTGCCTTTTTGTGTGTCTGGCTTTTCTGCGTAGCTGTCGTCATGTGCAAGGAGCCGACTGTAGAATGTACTATCGAACTCACGTGCAGACGCCGCTGGAACACTTAAAGCCCGTCCTCGGAGGAAGCGGTGCTGGAGCATTGGTGAGGCAGTAGCTCCGCTGTACGGCACAATAGCTTAGGCCGCTAGCTATTCACCCTCCGAAACTAACCAACAAAGTGCTTCCCCCATCTCTCCAAAATCTCACCTCTGTTCCCCTTCCCAAACATAGTGATGGAATGCATTCCCGGTTATATGCACCCTCCTCACAAATTGGTCCGCGGGCAACACCGCACACAAACGTTGAACGAGCGCATCAATTGGGTTTTAAAAAAATAACGCTGAAATCGACTTAACGGACACCACTTCGACTCGACTACTAGAGCTAGGTTTGATAACCCTTCATAGCCATACCCGTAAGAAGACACCATCTTCCGTTTCAAAAATACTGCATCTTGTACCACCCTGGAATAATTCTCTGTAGCCGCCGCCGTCGATTACGCTGACGAAGCCGGATTCCTTTGGCGCCCTAATGTTCGTGTTTAGTGACTCGCACGAGGGCTCTCAGTATAGGTTGGCGCTGCGCGCACCCAGATAATACTTACACACTATAAAGCCCCTTTGCGCACATTTACCCTTAAAAATGGCGTTCCCTGCCACGCCAAATTCAATGGCAATGCTCCAGCTGACCTGCTTACCCGAGAACTCTCTTTAGGTCCGTCCATGCTCTAGCCTACTCTGGAACATCCTGAAGCTAAAAAAGGTTTTAGAGTTCCAGATAGGCTGACTGCATTTTTACGGTCTACGTAAAAGTAGGAAGTGTTTCCAAGCCCCCCCCCATCCAGCTCACCAATAGTTCGCCTACCGCAGTCCTCCACTCTTGTTACCCCACCAATTATAATCTTCGGCGCTTCGGCATCTAGTATTGTTGTGCAGCGTTAACTCTTCTTGTTACACTAAATATATATATGGGAACCCCTCCCGCCCCGCTTGCCTTACCCCCAACTGCCCAGCTCTCCCACCAGTACAACCCCTTTACTGGTAGTGCCGTACAGCGGAGCTACTGCCTCACCAATGCTCCAGCACCGCTTCCTCCGAGGACGGGCTGAAACAGGGTCATGGTGTAGACGTCAAGTCGACGTACGAATTCCTGCCGGCCCACGGCCTTCGGGTTAGTGGGGGACTCCTGGCGAGCTGCGGACTGGCTGTGTTCAAATGAAGAGACTGTGGCCCAATGACCCTGACTATAGGCTGTGTTGATAATACACTTTTCTCTCTCTCTCTCCCATCAACACCCAGATAACTGCTCGGTGATTGGTGGTTCTGTACGCAGGGCGTGCTTCTCATTCGTTTGTGGTGTAGTTCCAGCGCTGCAGAGACCCCCTTTCTGCGAGCCACCATTTAGGGGCCTGTAGGGTCCCATACTCACGCTATCGTTCCCTCAGAAATCTCCTGTGCTCTACCGCAACAACTACCATGCTATTCTTAATAACATACCGCAGCTTCTTACCGAGATTGTTCTGGATTACTGGTATTTGCTTGTTCGATTAACCGCAACGTGTACAGTGCCGCAGGTGGCATTCCAATTCTTCAGCTTGGGCGTGCTCTAAACTGCACGTCTGCAACCGTGGTGTAGGGTTAGCTCCGTAATACAAAGGGCGGTGGTCTCAGTCCAGCTTTTCCAGGTTTCTTTCTAAAGCAAAGCTTGATGTGGCTAGGCGAAAAGAAAACCAGGTGTTCCTCTGTAGGCGGGAAACTCCTCCGGCGCAGCCAGATCAGTAAAAATGAAAAAAAACAGGGAGGAGAGGAGTAAAAAGTAAGGGGAGAGAGCTTGGCTTGCGTGATCTCTCTTGCTCAAGGGCGCTCTCACAGCGAGCTATGGCTTGAAGCGGTGGGGTAGATGCGGCGGAAACGCGGCAAAGGTAGACACCAGCTTCGCGTTAATCGGAAACGAGTAGGCCACGCGTCGTACATACTTCTGATGAGCAGGTAGATTGCGACCAGTGACCCCGCGAGCGGGATCAGCAACAAAACATAACACCACGAACACGTACCGTTAAATGAACAAAATTGTTTAAATAAATAAATCATAAGGTGTAATTATTGACAGCAATTTATCGCTTCGCTGCTTAACCATCGGTACGGAGTACGTATGCCCATTTTTGCACCATTACTTTCAGCTAGACTTTGGATGGCTTCAGTTAGTTTTCAGTGTTGTAATATACAGTTTACTTTTCGCTATACTTTAGGTTCGCTTAGATTACGTTACATTACCTTACGTTAGGCAGAGCGATATAGTGCCTGACATGGATTTTGCTTTGCCAAATGCTGGTGGACGTCACTTTAGTGGAGTGCTTACAGTGCTAACAGCGCTCTCGACACGACGTTGATTAAAGCTCATCTTTTTTTGGCAATCCGTCGGGGAGGCTGTGCTCATTGATATATTCGCGATGTAGATAAAGCCGAATTTTTTTTTGGAAACTTCAACGGGCACCCGTGTACCACTGAAATGTGGTGCAGTGCCTGTATTCAGAGACACCTCGCAGGCAATTAAAGCGCACTCAGATCCACCCAACTAGGTCGCAGAGATGAATGTTCATTAGGTGGGGAACCTTGTGGTCTTGCTTTAATTTTTGAAGTTTCGCGTCGGTACGCCACCCATGACGTAATAAGGCTAATTAATACTCACGTATTACCAATTCCAACCAGCTGTTTAGTGGCAGGGTGGACGAGAGGATGATACACACCGCAATCGCACAGTCATTTTTCTAGGCGGTAGTTTCGGCAGGAGCATGATAATCCACTAGCTTGGCCTGGCTAGGAAGTTCCACTAGCTTGGCTTTACTAACCTTAACCGATTTTATTAGAAAATCTATTGAGTCTGGTAAATATGTTGGCTCAGTATTCTTAGACTTCACCAAAGCTTTCGATACCATCAATCACAAAATTTTATTCATGAAACTCGAAGTATATGGTACAACCGGTCCAGCACTTACTCTATTAAAATTACTTGATTTATAGGCAATACGTGGTAGCTGCAGCTGGCTCGTTCTCCGACTGTAAAACTATTAACCAAGGTGTCCCGCAGGTTCCATTCTCGGTCCCTTATTGCTTATTATTTATATCAATGACTTACCCAACTTTTTACACCAATACAACTGTTTTTTATATGCTGACGATACCACAATAACATTATCAGACACATCTATAGTATCCCTAACTGATAAATTAAACGCTGCTTTAACGGATGTGGCTGAGTGGTGCTGCAGAAATAATCTATTTATTAATCCTACTAAGACTAAATTTATGATGTTTAGAAGCCACCAGAAAGTGTTAGGTATTTTGCCAGAATTAAAATTTGGCTCTACTCGGATAGTATCATGCGACGGCGTCCACTTTCTTGGTATAATTCTTGACACTAACCTTAGTTCACTTGTCACGTCGATCATATCGGAAAAAAAATGGAATTTGGTATCCGGGAATTGCTGAAGGCACGACCGTTCTTTCCAACCAAGGCTTTGTTAACACTATACTTCGCTTTCATGCACAGTCATATCAACTATGGAATCATCGCTTGGGGTACACATATCACACCCACCTATCACCCATTCAGCACATTCAAAATCAAGCTATCCGTATCATTACTAGCAGCCCTCGCCATTCAAATCCATCACCTCTACTCTGCAAAAACTCAGTTTTGTCTGTCAGCATTGCTCGATTGTAACTTAGGTAGTTTTTTTCAAACTACTCAACAACCAATTATGTTTTGAACTTCTTGACGTAGGTATTTTAGTGAATCATAACACTACTAGATTTGCCTTCTATAACAACTTGTTGTTACCTAATTTAAAAACTAATTATTGCCAGCAAACATTTCCTTTTGCCGCCATTAATCTGTGGAATCGCCTACCACTTAATATTAAGTCTTCACATTCTATCACAGCTTTTAAAAATTTCTAAAAAATCTTCTTCTAACCTGATATGTTTCCTAATTTCTTCGTTTTGCTAGTTTGACTTTTGTCATTTGTTTACACAGTAGTTTTTTGTGTACTACGGTAAACCGCTAGTTTTTAATTGTATATAATGATAATTTGCTTTCTGAATGCTGTTTTTGTGTACCTAGCTTAATACTTTAGTAAATTCTATATAAAAACCATGCACTACTAGTTTTTGCTTACTTGTTTTCTTCACTAAGGTTTTATGTACTTGTTTTCGCTTCTACTGCGGCTTCTGTAACGTTTTTTCCTGAACGTCATCATCGAGGGTCCCAGGGCAGTCACTGACTTCGGGACGCTTCTATGTAAACTTCCTTTGTAACCGTTTACTTTTGATGAATAAACTTCAACTCCAAGTTCAATCACGCAAGTATTTGCTGTGGCATCACCGGACAGAACGAGGAAGTGTCTGCTGAGTCCCCATGGTTTCATCTCTACTTTCAATAATGTCTGAGGCAAGAATTCAAAGCTTGCTTAGGACCAGCGTCATGGCTGTTGCAGAGCAGAAGTCGTTTTATGGGGTGCAGGTTAATATTTACCTCAGGTGGTGCGAACTATTGCGTAGCCCTCTACTTCTGCGCGCTTTATTGATCAGGCGTAGCTTGGGCACGTATAATTGAAAAATTTTAACGCATACAACTAACTTTTTTTCAAAGGTGCATGCCTACTTATTAATAAGCGACAGGAATGAGCCGCTTAAGTAAATGTGTGGCGGTGATGTGGGCAAACGTCTTCTTTTGAACGCCATGCGTGTTGAAGTGAACCGAGTTGACTTCACCCGGCTATAAATGAACTTGCCCTGGCCCTGGGCAAAAGTGCGTTCACAAAACTCGTCCCCTCTTTTCTTTTTCTTCTTGGTTACTTCTCTTGTCCTAAATGAAAAAAAAAACATATTTAAATAAAAAAAGATATAAAAGGGCATCTGACGGCTCTCTACTGCCTTGTATTCGTAGTGTGGTGAGTACAAAAACGCGTCACACACGGGTCGCCCTTCCTTCCCGTTAGTCATTCGATTGGCGGGAGAGGACTTTGTCGCGAGCAGTACACTCAACAGTACGCGAAATCTTCGCGGGTGGCCCTAAAACACAAACAAATGCATAATATGGTCTCCGGCAAACTCTCGTCACTGCCTCCCCAATGGAACAAGCGTGGGTCTGTCCTAGGCACCCCCAAAGCCATGCAGCTTGCAAGCCCGCATTAAGGCATAAACGTCCGCGTTGCCTCGACCGATGCTAACGCACAGGCTCTAATCCCCAGTGCCACCCCCTCCTTGGGGCATATAAAAAACAAACTGCTTCAGAAGGAGTGAAAGCAACTCCCCTACATGCTTTACGTTTTACATGGAGCCGAGGGAGACACCGAGGGAGAGAAAAATCAACCACCTTGCTGACGTTTTGCGCTGCGTAATAAATGCTAAATATTAAGTTCGTTAAAGGGGCGATGAAGACAAAATACAACTTGTTCATTTTCAAAGAACGAGCCTTTGCTCTATTCCACCGCCACTCCTGTTCATCTCAAGTGCACTCACAAAAGACGCTGTTTCAACAAGAAATGAAAAAAATATTCAACCACTTCGGAATTTTGCTGAACATTGACGGAATATCGACAGAAGTGACGTATTAAGGGTGAACACTGAAACATTGTCATAAGTCTTTTAACTAACTACCCGTTAGAATACAAGTGATACAATCAAACGGAACTTGAGGCCCTACTACATGCGCCCATTTATTGTGTCGGCCCCTATCCGGACTGACAATATTCTGGACGTCGTAAAAAATCATCGGAGCGGCGCTTTAGAGACGCCACTTCGTCATGTGTTCTTTACTATCTCGATTAATTTTTGAACACTGTGATAAAAGTTGCATTCTGGCTATTGCGACGTTTCTTTCAATGAACCAAACTTGTATCTTGCCTTGATGTCAACTTCAAAGGCCGTTTTCCGGGGCACATAAATTTGCGAAAAGGCAGATGAATGTTAACGTTCTTTTGCATTCTCTACCACCACCAACTTTTTGTGCCCGCGTTGTGCAGATCAAAAAGGGACAGTTAATTGAAGTTTTGGATGGAAGGAGTCCAAAATTGAAAATTCACAGGCCACTCAAACTATCCTTAGACCGCAGCATGCTTTGTCGCAGAGCACGACCAAAGCGTTTCCAGATAATTCTTATTCCAGGAGAAAGGGGCCACTTCAGTTTTGCTAGGATATTTTATTTATTTGTTTATTTATCAATACTGTAGGTCTTCTGCAGAACCATACAGGAAAAGTGCAGTGCAGAACATCACCAAACCATACCGGTCGCTTAAATTTAAATACCAACGGGCTAGCCACACTGTCAGGACCCATCGCCCACCTGCGCAAGCAAGAGACGTAGCAATAGTATTTATTATTTACCAACTCATCAAAAGAGACTAGCAAAAAACGGGCTAAAAGAAGAAGACACCATCAGAATGATCCAGGCCCTAATCGTAAGTCGAATCACCTAGGACTGAAGTGTTTAGAAAAAATATAAACATCTTAATTTGACAAACATACAACATGGCGCTTGGATTGCAGGCAAGAACAGCAACAGAAAAACTCCCGCAACTAGGGGTGAATAATACGTGGGATCAACTGACAGAAGCGCACCGGGAAAGCCAGCAGGAACGGCTCAAGCTTACAAAAACGGGAAGAGCTACCTTGTACCGCCTAAACTAGCTGGGCCCAATGGAAACCAAAAACCAAAAACAACGTATCCCCCTCGATTTAAGGAAGCAAATCGAAGTGGCAAGCATAACACGAAACATGCACCCCGACTACCGCGAGAACCGTCGCGAAGCCAGAGCGAAAGCACTCGACAGATCCTACCGAACCGATCGAAATTCAAGGTAAATTGATGCGGACGTGTTTCCAAAGCCAAATACCACACGAGCCCACACAACAAGCGCTGTACACTTTAAAGGTTTCCACTTATCATCGGCAACAATCAAGACGGGAGACACGGACTCGGCGAAGGAGGGAGCGGTTGCGCTTGCCATCACCACGGCGCCGGAAACCAAATAGCATATCACATTGCTCACAGACTCGCAAGCATCCTGCAGCAATTATAGAAAAGGAGGAATGTCTAAGTCTGCGCTTCGAATATTATCCAAGACATTCCAAGCACGCCGAAACTCACTATCATCCAAATTGCGGTAACAGCGGGGAACGAATCCCTAGACGGTATCCTATAGCCGCCGACACAATAACCCGAGAAATCTCACTCAGGGTAGTTGACATGTCAGGAACACACTTCTTCCCCGGGTCCCATTGCGAAACAAAGTAGAGACATCTTGGAACACTTCAGGCTTACCAGAAAAAAATACCCGCCTCCACATCCAAAGCTCACCAAAGAAAAATCAACACAACTAGGAAGACCGCAGCCAAATTCCTCCGGATATTCCACACAACTGCATATTGCCGCGAACCATGTATAAGTTTATAGTTTGTTTTTGGTGCCCGGCCATGCCCGGCTGTGTTATCTGCGTCCCAAGCGAAGCGCGGCTTCCATTCTTTCTTTTTATTCCACACGGGCTATCACATTCAGATAAGCAGACTGTCTCGCCCTAACGTCACTAGCCCAGAATGATCTTCTTTGATCTACAATGTTTTGGATGGAAATCAACGGTTCCAGAAACACTCGCGCCAAGACATAAAAGCCTGCAGAGCAGAGGCCTTGGCATTCGAATCGCCGACACCAGTTTACGCACATCACTTTGTTGATTGCTGTACCGTCGCCTTGTATTCTTTGAGTTGTTCGGGGAGCACAAGTTCGCTCCAATAAACTTGTTTTGCTTGGAGACAACCGCGTCGTCTTTGGCAACGTGACATCTGGTGGAGGTGCGGGGTACATGCACCTTCAACCCTGTTCAAGTCGTCAAGCAAGCCTAACTCGTGCCAGCCGCCGACTTTAAGGCCTAGAGCCGGAGTTTGGATAAAGTGAAGAAATAAATTGAAGATAAATTGAAGGCGGAAGACGTCACAGCCGTTGCCATGAACAACGCATCCAGGATGACCACGAGCCATCCTGTAGTTCTGCAGCAACTCCGGTAATCACCATAATTTCATGGATCACCTACGGAAGACCCTGGGAAGGATGAAAAGTTGGGCTAGTTGGAGAAAGTGGAGAGTGTTCGGATCTTGAACAGGTAGGATGACGAAGAAACGTTTCGGCATGTCTTCTTCTAGTTGGAGGATGCCGCTCGAACTTGGTTCGAGAAACATGAAAGCTACGTGACTGACTGGAATCTCTTCAAGAGCGTATTCCTTAAAACGTTCGCCACCGTCGTGCGAAAGGAACCACCCGCACTTTTGCTTGACACTCACGCAACACCCCAACGAAGGGGTAGAGATCTTTATTGAGGAGATGAAGAGGTTGTTTCGACGTGCGGATCCGGAGATGACAGAAGAAAAGAAACTAAGGTTTCTCATGCAAGGGGTAAAGCAGAAGCTTTTTTCTTGCCTTGTCCGCAACCCTCCTAAGACGGTGACCGAATTCGCGTCTGAGGCGGCCGCGATGGAGAAGACGCTCGAAGTTCGAACGAGGCAATACGATTGCCCAGTCAACGCGCTGGTTTCCGAGATGATCGGTGCAGGGGCTACAAGTTCCGACACACTGCGCGAGACCATCCGAGCAGTGGTCGGAGAGGAGCTTCGGAAGCTGTTTCCGACGACGCCGCAACCTCAAGTGGCTTCCCTGGATGACGTCATCCGCGAAGAGGTTCAACACGCTTTGGGCTCTTCTATGGCATCCGAGGCACCCCGCGAGCCACAGGCGATGACCTCCTCCACGGCATTTCGCCGACCCCGACCTGCTCAAGCCCGTCTAAAAGAAGCTCCGCCGTACCACCGCCCACTGTCGCCGCCGTTCCCACTGTCGCCGCCGTCCACAGCCCAAAACCAGACGCCGAGAAAGACCGACGTTTGGCGAACCGCCGATAATCGTCCGCTGTGCTACCACTGCGGAGAGACCGATCACATCTATCGTCGTTGCCCATACAAGAGACTGGGACTGCGTGGTTTCTCCGTCGACGCACCTCGCCCTCTCCCTGGGCAACGACCACGTGAGATCGACGACTACATTTCTCAAACCAGCCGTGGCACAGCCCGTTTCAACCGTTCGCCGTCGCCCTAACCATACCAATAGCCGAGCCGCCGTAGCAATGCCGACTTCTCACGTGGAAGGTCCCCCAGCCCACGCAGGGGAAACTAAAAGCAGCAACTTCCGGAGGTAAAGTAGCACAACGGCGGAAAAATGAATCTTGAATGAAACCAGGCGCAAACAGACAGGACGCAGAAAGGGGTACACAGGACAAGCGCTGGTCTAACAACTGAAAAATTTATTAGGCAGAAAAGAAATATATAGGCAGAAGATACCACACCCCCAAACATCAAAAAACAAATAAAAAAACCGCAGAACACTGCGCAAACAAGATGAAACATTGCATGCCAAAATGGAAAAACAAACATGCGCCAAAATCAACTCACGAGCCCCTGAGATACATGATCTCTTTTGCATGAAGCATTACACTTGCTTGGCTAACGCACTTATCTTTCCTATCATTAATGTGGTACGCCTCAACGATTTCCCGTGTTATCTGGCGATTATGCTTGAACAAAATGAAAGTCTCACAAAAATTCGGAGTGCAGCCACATTTCTTGCAGTGAGAAGACAAATGCGACGAGGCTGCCCCTTTCAATGATAACTGATGCTCACGTAAACGCACATTCAAGCACCGTCCAGTTTGTCCCAGTTTGTTTGCGCCTGGTTTCATTCAAGATGTATTTCCAACTCGCCCAGCTTGCAACCCTTCTGGAAAAATGAAAACCCTCCAACGACGCAGCGACTCGCTGAAGACAGTGAACCAGGACGTCCCGTCATCCCGACGACCCGACCTAACCCTGACGAGACTCCCGAACACGACGACACCCCCATGGCGCGACGCGTACCCGACATGACCGAATCTGCCGCTGAAAAGACGACGACAACGACGACGCACAGTGCGTGACCGTCAACACGCAGAAGACAAGATGTGACGCCCCGACGCACCCGGAACTCGAGGAAGGCGGCATCTGATGTCAAGGTGTCCATCGACGGCTTTGATGTTGTCGCTGTTATAGACACGGGAGCTGACTACTCAGTAATGAGCGGACCATTTGCGTCTAAGCTGAGGAAAGTTATGACCAGATGGGACGGTCCGCACATTCGCACAGCAGGAGGCCACCTCGTGACGCCAAGTGGAACGTGCATATCGCGCGTCACCATAGACGGCACAACGTACCCTGCGGCGTTCGTCATTCTGCGTAACCGCTCCCGCGACGTCATCCTTGGAATGGACGTTTTGACGGAAAACGGTGCAATATTGGATCTACAGGCCAAGTCCATAACGTTTCTCTCCGATCACTCCATAACGCCGGAACGAAACCCCGAACACCGTGCTGCTGTAAGGATTGCCGATGATCATGTCCCACTGCCACCCAGCGCAAGCTTGATGATCACCGTCTACTGTGAAGATGCTGTTCCTGGCGTCGACGCTATTGTAGAGAGGGATCAAAGGTTGCTTCTCGACCGTGGTGTCTCCGTCGCAAGAGGCATTGCGCGCTTCAAGCAACGCTAATAACAAGTTTTGGCCTCTAATTTCAGCGAGGAATAGCAGCATTCAAACAGGACCGCTGCCATTGCGTTCCTCGAAGAAACGGCAGAAACAAGTGACGTGATCGCGGTCGCTGACTTTGAACGCTCACCCGAAAATACCTTGAAGCTTCCGAATCCCTTCGACTGGAATCCGGCGTTACCGCAAGAAGAACAGAATAAATTATTGGATTGGCTGCGTCGCTACAGCGAGTGTTTTTCGTCGAACGTAAAATTACGTCAGACACCTCTGGCGAAGCACCGGATAATAACCGAACATGGAGCGCGACCTACCCGACAGTCACGGTACCGCGTCTCTTCAAACGAGCGCGAAGGCTTCTGACTCAAGCATAGGTCGGCAAAACAGAAAGAACTCACTGAAACTGAATCACATATTTTTCATTCACGCTGTACTCAGTCAAACTCAGACTCAAAAAGCTCGTCTGTTCTCAAAATTACTCATACTGACTCATAACATACTCATTTGTAATCCTACTCACTTGTACTCAAATTCATTTGTCCACACGAGTATTCGTACTCAATCTGTACTCTTGAGTACTCAGTCAGTACTCGTGAGTACTCAATCGGTACTCATGAGTACTCAATCTTCTGTACTTATGAGTACTCAATTTGTACTCATGAGTACTCAAGTGACACTCATGAGTACTCAATCTGTACTCATGATGAATCATGAGTACTCAATTTGTATTACTCACAGATACTCAACACAATACGCAATACCCTCAGGCACAATTAAGTGTCTGCGTAGATTTGCGTACGTTCTTATCCAGATCACTGTCCACTTATTCGCAGTTGCTGGACGCTGGCGCTTCATTTTTGTTGTCCCAGATACTAGAAACTTCGTTACAGGGCGTTTGTCTCGATCAGGTTCGGTGAATATTAAATCGGCTTGTTTTTAAAGACGATAGTCTTTCTTGGGCTACTTAAACCCAGAAATTTTGGTCTGTCTGTATGTCTGTCTGTCTGTCTGTCTGTCCGTATGTCTGTCTGTAACTCGATTCAGCCACCCGGCGAAAGTAAAATTGATATTGCGCAATAGTTTTATATACTCACAACCAAAGGTAAACGTGTAAGTCTGGTTTATATGTTCATACTTGTGAACTTTGTTGAACAAGAAGAAGACATTACGCAAATATAAGACAGGAAATTAGTACACAAGGGATATTTACAGTGTTCCTTTATTAAAAAATTCATGGATGCTTGGTTTTCGATAACAAATGATATTCTACATCTACAGCAGAAAACCGCCGCCTCCTGGCGGCATATGAAAAATCACGCGGAAACAGCAACGAAAGGTGCCACTAGCTAGGTTCCACGTTCTGCTGGGTACGCACGTGGAGCACGGCCACGCGGTTCTATAAACCTTGTAGTCGGCCGCCTCCATTCACGCGCGTCTCCGCCGTACTGCAGCGCTGGCGTCGAGGAACCCCGCCTGTAGCAGTGGAAGGCGGTAAATTGAAATCGCCTTGCGCAAACATTTAGTGTGTTTACCTTGGGATGAGCGCGATGGTACAAGAACAGCATGAGAGGTGAGCGGGAAAGCAAAGGGGGGAATTTCCTTGGCAAATGTCTACAAAGACTCTCGTCTTTTGACGACATTTGCAACCAAAGGAGCAGATACGCAGCCAATTTTTTATGTGTGTGCCCTGGTATTCAATTCTTCAGACCTGAACTAGACAGCGTTTACGGAGTTGCGTTAGTCGCGTCACTTCCGTCGGCGGTCTTGTTCCTGCAGCTGGATGCTTGCTTGATGCATGTGGGAGCGTAGACGTCTGTTTTGCCTGCTGGCGAGCTGCAGTGTGCAGGGATGGCTTATTTCGGCGCGTTGACGACGTTCCTTCGATTCAGGTGTGCATTGCGTATGGTGCGGGAGCCGTTTAACTTTTCGTGTAGCATGCGGTGGCATGGCGTTGTCGTAGGGCGGCGTGGCGGATCGGTCAAAATCGTTGCGGCTCCGTGCTCGCTTTCTCCGTGGTTGCTTAGGAAGTGAAACCGTTGTGGTGGGGAAGCGGGCGTAGTTCGCCTCGTCCATTCGGACCACATTCCTCGGCGTCGTAAGCGTTACTTCATCGGTAGGGCATTCGATGCTTTTGTCTGGATCGGGCTCATTCGTTGCTGTTCTTCCCTTGTCCATGTCGTCGCTCAAGCTCTCCTCTTTTTCCCGTTGTTTCGTAACTGCTAAATTCATTATCTCTCCCGTACAAGCAGGTTCGAAAGCTTTTCGTTCGTCCTGAGTCCGTTTTCTCGTGGCTGCGTCTTATTGTACAAAATGGGGTTTGTCGTGTGAGTCTCGATTGGAGAAGCGGGTGCCGGTGATCTTGTACGTTCCAGCCCATACGTGCCGCAAGCGCTGGCTGTGTCGTTGCTCGCTTACGGACCTACCTGCACAAGTGCAATGTCTTTCGTTCGCTGTACTCGAGTTGGAGCAGCGGGTGGCGGAGAGCTCGTACGTTCAGGTACCGGGTTGAATCGAGTGCGCTGGGTTATTTGTTGCTTGTGGGAAGGTTGATTTCTGCGGTTGTGACATTCGCTGACCCAGTCCGGATAGCAGCACTGGGAGCAGAGGATGTCGCAAATAGCGGTTTCCTGCGTATGTGCTGGCTTGGTCGCGTTCCGATCGCTTTGCATTTCGTTCGCCGTGGTCAGCTCCACCTGTCCAAGATGGATGTCATTCGTCAACTCTGGTGCGCTTCGTGCGCTGTGCGTCTCGTTTTTCCTGGGAAACTCCCGTAACTGGTGTGCGCCACGTCTCGATCGACGTCGCCTATCCACCAATCCAAATTCGATGCGGTTGGTTGCACTGCCGGGGCCAGGACAGAACGTGCGGAAAATGAACCTACTGGCTCCGTCCCGTTCCGCGCTCTCAGCTTTTCGTTTGTGTACTTCTGCACCGGAACAGTGGGTGCCAGGCACGTGGTGCTTTTTGGCGCGTGCGAGCTGCGTACGTGGCGGGCCTCGTTACTCTTTGCTGGAATGACCTTCGCGCGGGCGATGTAGCTCGTCGATTGGTCCGGTGTTTGAGCAGCGTCTGTTCGTGATCTCGCCAGAATGCACTGAGCTTCGCTTGCATTTTTCTAATCGTGGCGATTACCTCGGCGAGGTCCGGTGAGCAGGCAATCAGTTTTGCATGCTTCGTTTCGTTCGTGTGAGTTCCGTCATGCATGCTGCCTGTGTCCAGATCTCGTGCAGTCCAGGCACCGTGGGAAACGTCTGGGCGACTCTCGCCAGTTGTCTCAGAAACCATTCTCGTTCTACACGCGGCATCCTCCTCACAAACAGCGCCGCTTGAAAGTTCCTCTTCAATTTGTCGTCGTAAGCAGCCTGAAGTATCGTTGTCCTATTCGTTCATTTGGAGAGCTGGTGACGTTGCTCGTTGTCTGCTAGAAGACGCGAGACGATGTCGTCCTTACGGCCAGAGCAAGGCAGCCCTCGTAATCGTAGTGCGCTCACGAACTGCTGTTTCTTTGTTGAACACAGGACCTACCGTTCCGTTTTAGTCAGTAGTGGGTTGACCACCGTTCACGTGGAGTCCATCGGTACCCCCCGTCTGCGTGCCTCAGTCTGGTAGTCGTGGTGCGGTTGGTCCGCGTCGTTCGTCTTGTTCTTCCGTTCGCCCTCCTGTGGCCTCAAATCCTGATCTTATCAACTGCTCCATAATAGCTAGGACGTGGCTCAAATGAAAGGCTAAATACGAAAAATTTAAAATGTTTAACTAATTAGAAATACTGAGTTTACATATACATCCGGACAAAGGAGCACGGGAAGAAATCGTCTTCCATGGTGCACTGTCGTAGGGCGACGCACTGCGAAGACGCATACACGGGGGAGAGCAAAACGGAACGTAAGCAATCGGGTTGCGTCTGGCGTCTCCTCGTTTTCTCAGGAATAAAACACCAGAGTCTGGGGTGCGTCGTGCTCTTGTGGGGCTCAAGGCTTCTCGGCGCTGCCATGGCCGTTAATTGCGGTTTTCTGCGTGTCTTCTGGCGGCAGCTTTTCTCGTCCGTTTTCGTTTCAGGGAAACGTCACGACAGTAGCGACTGAGCTGGGATGAGCCAGTCCCAACAGTGTGTATGTGTGTGTTTCGGTAGTGGAGGAGGGCGTGGAGTGGGTATCGCTCGCACTCGAGTGCCGCAGTGCACCCAGTTGCTGCCAGTGCTTGGCAGCCGTTACAGCACCGTCCAACTGCTCTGCCGGGCTTTGTGAACTCGAAAACAAAACTTGCAGATGCGTTTTTCGGAGGCGTGATAGCTTGCACTGACGTCACTGTATTGCGGTGTTGGTGCGTTGGTTGCACAGTGGATATATGCAGCTCTTGTCTCGAGCAGCGGTGATGAAGCTTACAGCTTTCGATAAAAAAAAGTGGTCACGAAGTTATGGACAAGCAACATGTTTTACGAGACGTTCCAAGACGCGATCTTAAGGTAAAAACCCAACGCCTGGCGTTGGCGTGCATCATATGAAACAGCCCCGTCACGAGGCGTTCCACTGTGCGAGTTTAAACTCAGCAGTAGTTGCTAGCGAGGAATGGTCGCCCCGCCAGTAAACAGCAAATGAACTTAGGGGAAGAACAACCCCAGAAATTCACCGTCGTCGTCAAGTTCCTCATTTACATGGTGGCATAAACGAAGAGTTGCCACATGGGGTTGCCATTCGAAAGCAAAGCCATTCGAAAGCAAAACGCTCCTCCAGCGGCAAGATGCCAGGGCTCTTCGACAAAATGTTCGAGGCGAAGAAAGGCGTCGCACGCGTTCACCTGGGCATTTTGATGTTCGATTAACAACGCACAACCTGCATGGTGGGGCTATATGCTCACTTGCAAATCCACTGCACGAGACAAACCTGAGCCAAAAGTTTCAAAGCGTAAGCCTAATAAAACCACGTGGGCGCACGTACATCATCCAAATTATCGCATGAATGGGCAGAGCGGAATGGTGCAAATAATTTTGGTGACACAAACCATGCAGTCGATTTCACGTGAATAACGTATTTAACTGCGACTTTTTAAATGAGCGGTTCAGCTCACAAAACGACTACGCAGCGTGACATGCATCTACGGAAACTGCTGAAGACCGGAAACGAGCGACCGGAAACGAGCATGCAATGTTAACAGCCCCCACCGCCTCCCCAAAAACATCTTGAACAAAGAAAGCAGAACGAAGCAGCTAGGCGTTCCCAGGCCGCGCATTTGTAAACAAAAATAACTGCACCAATCAACACGTGCCCTAGAAACAGATCAACTGCGGCAATGCTTCCCGCCGGGACCTCACCCCATCGTTTTTCCCTTAACACCGTGACCCCTTAAGGACCGACTGCCGCAAAACGCTAACACCGCCATACAAGGACCGGGAAAGGAGAGAGGCGTAGTTTTCGTTGGCTGATTTTACCATGCTGGAGACTTAAGCTGCACAGCAACACAGCTAAATCTTTGCGACTAGTACACGCACGCCCAGATTCGAGTTCGTGATAGAACTTGTTTGCACTAGTGTAATCACGAGTGCATGTACTCACGAGCACAAGCACTCGAAAATAATGTATTCATGAGTATTGTACTCATGAGTACTGTGCTCGTGAGGACTATGTATTTATAAGTACTGTACTCAGGAGGACTAGGTATTTATGAGTACTGTATATTCACGGGTACTTATACTCATCAGTACTCATACTCATGAGGGCTGTACTCATAAGTACTCATACTCATGAGTAGTGTACTCATGAGTACTGTACTCACGAGTAGGGGACTTACCCCTGTATTCAATCGTCCTCGTACTCACTCTTTTATTCTGTGTGAGTACTCTCTCATCATAGTGCTCACTCCTGAGTTTGAGTAAAAATAAATACAAATGAGTGTACTCACGGGTGATTACGCCGACCTATGGACTCAAGTCGACAACATGCTCACCGACGACATTATATATCCATCGAAAAGTCCGTGGGCTACGCCGGTCGTACTCGTGAAGAAAATAGACAGCGTTTTAAGGTTCTGCGTTAACTACCGGGGCTGAACAAAATCACCAAAAATGACGTGTACCCTCTGCCACGAATCGGCGACGCCCTTGACCACCTCTTCCATGCCAAGTACTTCTCATTGATGGATCTGAAGACCACCTACTGGCAAATTAAAGTGAACGAGAAAGACAGAGAGAAGACTGCATTTATAACCCCGGATGGTCTATACGAGTTCAAGGTTATGCCGTTTCGGCTGTGCACGGCGCCAGCAACACTTCAAAGAGTCCTGGACACTGTGTTGGCTGGCCTAAGTGGCACACCTGCCTCGTATACCTCGACGACGTTGTGGTATTCGCCCGAAATTCCAACGAACACATCGCAAGATTGGAGTCTGTACTCGAGGCTATTCGCATGTCAGGGTTAACGCTGAAGCCTGAAAACTGCCGCTTCGCCTACGATAAACTTCACTTTTTGGGACACGCCATCAACGCCGCCGGAGTCCTACCTGACCCGGTGAAAACATCAGCCATAGCGAACTTTCCCAGACCAAAAGACAAAAAGGCCATGCTAGATTTCTCTGACTGTGCGCATACTACCGGCGCTTCGTCGCAAACTTCGCACACATTGCAGACCCACTCACACGTCTGACAAAAGATAGCACCCCTTTTGCCTGGGAAATGCCAAAAAAAAACATTCTCCGAGCTGCAACAACGCCTGCAAAACCCTCCTGTGCTCGCTCATTTCGCCGAAAACGCCGAAACGGAAATGTACACCGACGCCAGTGATATAGGCTTGGGAGCCGTTCTCGTCCCAAAGCAAAGCCGTGCGAAAAAGTGATCGCCTTTGCAAGCCGTGGTCTGTCCAAGGAGGACAAAAATTACTCTGCCTCTGAAAAAGAGTGGCTCGCAATTATATGGGCCATTTCAAAATTTCACCCACACGTGCGTGGTAGACCGCTCAAGGTTGTTACAGACCACCATGCGCTGTGTTGGCTCGCGAATTTAAGGGCCCCTCTGGCCGTCTTGGGCGGTTGAGCTTGCACCTGCAAGAGTTCGGCGTTACAATCGGCTATAAATCCCGCAGGAAACACTGCGACGCCGATTGCCTGTCCCACGCACCCGTCGACCCACCACCACAAGACTCCGATGATGACAGCGCGTTCTTTGGAGTCATGACTGAGAGCGACCTTGCCGCCCAGCAGCGTGTCGACCCCGACTTAGGGGTCACGATTGACTACCTCGAAGGACGCAACGTCGCCGTTCCTAAAGCGTTTAAGCGCAACTTACCAGCATTCAGCCTGGAAAACTTGTTCTCGTGAAGAAGAATTTCAGTCCCGGAACGAGAAGTAATTACCTTCTTCTCATCCCCGCAGACCGTCGTGACAAAATTTTGGAAGCGTGCCACGACGACTCGTCTTTCGGACATCTCGGCACAGGTCGCACTATTGGAAAAATCAAGGCGAGGTATTGCGGGACCCGCCTTACCTCTGACATTACCCACTACGTCCGGAGCTTCCGTGACTGCCAGCGACAAAAAACGCCGACGACGAGACCCGCCGGACTTCTGCAGCCAATCGCCGTCCTATCGAGGCCCTTCCAACAGATTGTAATGGAACTTCTGGGCCCGTTCTCTACGTCACGATCTGAGAACAAGTGGATTGTCGTAGAGATGGCCGCTCTTCCCCGGGGGCAGCACAAGAAGTCACGAATTTTTTCATAAACCAAGTTGTGCTCCGACATGGAGCCCCTAAAGTCCTAATCATGGACGAGGGAACGGCCTTCACCGAGGAGCTTATGCAAGGAATCTTACTCTACAGCAACGCAGATCACCGAATAACGACGGCGTACCACCCCCAAAAGAACGAACTAACGGAACGTCTGAACAAGACGATCGCGGATATTCTGTCTATGTACGTCGACTTTGAACATAAGACTTGGGACACAGTCCTCCCGCTTGTCACGTTTTCGTACAACACAGCGACCCTACGCAGATGACACCGTTAGAGCTTGTCTACGGAAGACGGCCGACTACGATGCTGGAAGCCCTACTTCCGCACGTAGAAGACGACGACCTCAACACGGACGTCCAAGGATTTCCTTCAACGTGCGGAGGAGGCCCGCCAGCTCACTCGAGTTCGTATAACGGACCGGCAGCTGGTGGATGCCGGCCGCTACAACCTGCGACGCCGAGACGCCCAGTACGATCCTGGGTTCGTGTGTTGGTTTGGACTCCCATCCGACGATGCGGACGGAGTGAGCAGCTTCTGCGACGGTATTTCGGACCCTACCGGAGTTTACGACGTGTTGGCCAAATTACCTACAAGATGTTCCCCGATGGGGATTCTGGCACATCACGACGACGCACGCGGCCCCAAGTCGTCCACCTCGTTCATCTGAAACCTTACTGCGGAAAGATGATGGACTTTTTTGTTGTTATTTGTTAGGATTGTCATTTTATTATAGCATCGAGTCGATGCACTCTTAGAGGGGGGTAATGGCGCGAACCATGCATTGGGTTTGTTTATTTATGGTTTGTTTTTACTTCCCGGCTGCGCCCGGCTGTGTTATCTGTGTCCCAAGCGAAGCGCATGTTCCATTCTTTATTTTTATGCCGCATGGCTTATCTCATTCGGATAACGAGAGCGTTTCGCCCTAATGTCACTGGCATGGAAAAATCTTCTTTGATTCAAAATGTTCTGGATGTAAATCGACGGTTCGAGAAACACTCGCGCCAAACGATAAAAGCCTGCAGAGCATACTCCACGGTGTTCGATTCGCCGACGCTCACCTGCGCAAGTTCCTTCGTTGACTGCTGCTTCGCCGAGAAGAACTTCTTGCTGGGCTATTTGGTGAATAGATGACATGATTTTAAGCGAAACAAAAACACAAGGAGCAGGAACAGAGTACACGAGAGACGCGCCTGTGTATTCTTTGAGTTGTTGGGGCGCACAAGTTCGCTCCAATAAATTTATTTTCCTTGAAGACAACTGCGTCGTCTGTTTCTTCATGACATTGGATTACAGGGGTGGTGGTGAAAATCTCTTTGCGGTAGCAGGGGTGGACTTTCATGGGTAGCGCGAAAACATCGTGTCAAGATCGCTTTTGCACTGATCCTCTTGATCAATAAGTAGAATTCCTGGTTGGCTTAGCGCTCTTCAAAGTCAGGTCTTCCAGCGAACTAGTTCTATTGATTTGGCCGCCCTCGGCTACTCTTCGTATTGGCGTTTCTTTGAACTCCGCGCCTCCCCTGATGCACGCTGTTTGGCAGAAGTCCTCACATGACGTGGGCGACTCATACGGTGAGTTTCCTCAACAAACTAACTTTCCTTTCAACTGGCGTTCAGGGCAGAATGTCGAGACCGAATGCTTGGCGCGCGCGCAGTTCCTATGTATGGCCGCGTGCATAGGAAATCAAACACAGAAAACGACACAGAAAAGTACACAGGCTGCGACGGGATCCACTGCGAGCACCACAACAAAAAATTATACTAGGAGAATCCTGAGAAAAACTTCATGCTCGATTTCACGCTGGTATGATTCCCTTTTAGGGGTTTCCTATTCGTTGCCTGTTGTGGCATTTTGTTCGGCGCGGCTGCCCTGTGCCACCGGCATTACGTCGTTGTGAGGGTACTATTAATCTCCATCGCGATGGGGTTCAAGGTGGTGCTGAATAAGAGCGATGACTTCCGTTTCGTCTTCCCGTGATGAAAGTTCAGTGATGATTGATTCCCCTGGTCCTAAGTAAGCTCAAGATGTGACGCTAGTACAAGACACCGCGGCATTTTGAACACCATGGGAGTGGTTTCCCTTGGTAAAGGGACAATCCTCTGTGGTCACAAGCGTACGTTGTGGCGCCTTCCTCAGTAATAGCAGTTCTTTTTGCCAACGGGTGCTTGTGGTTTAGGGTAGGCTGTCGGGTTGCGCCGTGACCTTTTAGTGAGATTACTTTTGGCGGAATCGGATCTCTCGGGGGTTAGATGCGCTTCCTGAGAGCTTGGATTCTGGTTTTGTGTAAAAGTCTTTTTCCTTTGACCCGCGGAGCTGTGTAGGTCGAGCTTTATCTGTCCGTGGCACCAAAAAACCTCGGAGTGTGAGGGAGAGTGGCGAGGAGGCAAGAGCCTATGAGCAGGCGTTGGGAGTGCCCGCCTGAAGAAACAAATGTTGTTTAGGAAGTCCCGGTAATTGAACACGGGACCTTTATGCCGTAAAACCGGCCACTTAACTACCTGGGCGCCCCCAATAGCGCGAGGGGTACGGGGTTAGCAGCGGCGGGGAACAATAGTATGTGCAGCCGATTGGGAAGAAAAAAAGGTTGTGTAGGCACGCAGTGCACAACACCTACGAGAAAACAAATACCAGATAGGAATTTTCACAGGAATAACACTCATTCCCATTAAACTGCGAAACAGCGCTTAAACGAAGACAGTAAGAGGAGGCACAGACAGGTGGGCTGTCTGTATTCTCTTAGTGTCATCGTTAGAGCGCTGTTTCACAGTTTTATGATGAACCAACTATCCCAAAACCGAACGTTAGTTATTACACCGAAATGAGGTAATCCTAAAGCGGAAAAAAGTAAACCTAGTAACGAAATTCAGCACTCAGCCTTCCCTGGGCACCTGATTACGAGTCGGGAATGCAAATGCCGATATGTGTTTTGGAAGTTTCAAATAAATAATAAAACAAGGCAAAAACCGATAACCTTGCCCGTCTAATTAAGCACAACAAAAACAACAAAGGACTCCCGCCATTAGGAACAAAACGTTAGCTGTGCCTTAACATAGTTTTGCCTGGGTGTGAGTAGCTAGAGGTACGGTTAATATTATCGTTCAGCTTGGTTTTCTGTACGGTTACGACGCTTCTCGAGGTGTGCGGCTCGTTCTGCCTCCGTATCCTCGGTTTGCGGCCTCCTCTTGGTTTCGTTCCGACGACGAAGCCTGACGACGAATCACACCGAGCCGCGTCTTCTATGTATACACGATATTTTTGTATTTTGATTTCTAGGTTCTTTTTATTTTTATTTTTATTCTATTTCCGGTTTACTTATTTATAATATGTTTTGGGCGGCGAGCGGCGTTGAGAACTGCGGCGGCTAGGGAATCACTAGGTTCCGCAGCTAGCGCAGGTTTCCTAGGAACTGTTACCAGCTAGGGAACCGCTCAGCTCGCGGTGCGGCCACCAGTCACACCGAAACGGCCAGAATACGGCGGTTGTATATCTCGCTACAAAAGAGAAAAACCAGGGGAAAACGCTTTCCTTTACCGGTATCTAACCTTGTTCCCTCGCATTATGAAGGCGGGCGGCTTGTGTGCGATTGTGTTCGCGGAGTGATCACTCGCCCACTCTAATCCTGGCCAGTCCACGTGCGCTTCCGCCTGATGCGGGGAGCACAGACGCCGAGTTCGCGCTAGAGGCGCCGAGTTAGCGTAGCCAGTTGCCGCGGGGTACAGCGCGTGGTAACGCGGTCCACTTTGGGAGAGATGTGATAGCCTGCAGACGAAACGATCCTGGCCTGTAAGTCATGGAGAACTTTCGGCGGCAAGTTGGGAAATTCATGTGAGGTGCAACATCCGGGTCTCCGACGAAGGGAGAGGGGCCGCCTTCTGTGATCTTTCTCCTGTCTTCACCGCAAGCTGCGCCAATTTTTGTAGCGTAAGCTACACTGGCCGGGGTTGAGCAGTTTCGCGAGTACCTTGAAGGGCCGTGCTGCGCTAGCGCGAGGAGGATTAGATTGGATAGAATTAAATTGGATTGGATTGTATTGAAATCCAAACCAATTGGAGTAAGGGTGTCTGCGCATTCTAGAGGAGTGACGTCATAGCCATGGCAGACGCACTTTCGCCGGCGCGTGCCCAGCTGTGCGCATCCGCTGCGCAGTAGCCACGTCTGACGCTGCGCCGGAGCCGCTTGATAGCCGTTTCGCGTGGCCTCTGGAGAGCCGTGTTGCGCATGCGTGAGGAGCAGTGACTGGACTGGACTGGACTGGACTGGACTGGACTGGATTGGATTGGATTGGATTGGATTGGAAATCGTTTTAGCAGCAGTAAGAATGATAATCAGCTAATCCTAGACAACCAGTAAACCTAAGAATAGACCAGCTGAACCTTAGCTCACGCTGCGTATATTCTGGAATAGCCGAGCTAATGCACTGGTATTTTTTTAGTAACCGTGCGTACCATAATTGCCAAATACCCAGCAAAGCCTGACGTTTCCTTGTATCTTTTCATAAAGCGTTAGTGGCGTGGGAGAATACGAATAACCCGGTACGCGTCATATCCCCTTCGCTGGGACGTGCTATGTACGCGGGCATAAAAACATACGGGGAAACAGGTGCATCTTTCGCGTTTATTAAGAAAATCGGCACGCAAAGTTTTGTAACGTAGAGGTAGAGAGAGACAGAGAGATAACACTTTATTTGAAGGGACCCATGTCCGGGCTGCCGAAAATGGGGTTCTGGTGGGTCCGGAATGGGGTGTTTTAGTGTCAATAGATCAGGGTACGGAGTATCGGGACAATTTTCTTCTGTTGCGGGCCGTCTCTATGATGATTGGGCATTTCGCATCACGTGACATTTCTTTACACAACGATGGTTCATGTGCTCCGCCATTTTGTTGTTTATGCGTTTTAGTCGGTGAACTGTGGCAGACTTAGTTTAGCCAACGCCGCCTGTATTAACATTGCCTGACGCGTCGCGCGCTTTTCAATGGGAAGGGTAGGGACGCTTAGTTCAGGCACAGATCCGCTATGTGGCGCGTTCCGGCGGACATCTCGCCTTACGTCACTGCTCGCGAGTCGCGAACGCTGCACCCACTTCTACGACGTGTGTCTGTCAGCTTGCCTGTTGGGCTTCAAGGGCCGTTTCGCTTACATCTTAGCCGCACCGGGGCGCTAGTTCTGTGGCGCACTGGGGATCTCGTTCAACGTGTCGCTCGCTTCATACTTGCTGCATTTTTCCAACGATAAAGACGGAGGCGGACTGAAATAGTGTATGAACATACTGACTGTCGGGTAGACATATAGCTAACAGAAAAACGATATTTTCGGATGGGGCAGCCATTATTTTATTGATATTTTTCTTTCTGGAGTATTTAGAGAAGAAAAAATTGCGTGCACGTTTTTTGTTCAGGTGCTCACTTCTACGATTACTTTCCAATAATATCACGTGCTTGTAAAATTCAGAAAATTATAGGAAGCAAAAGGATAAGCAGCTGGGATGCCGCCACGCTGTCCGGGCGCTTCTACAGTACAGCCCTCAATTTTAGAAGTGCGTACCGATGCGGAGTGCGAACAGCGGGATCAAAACAATACCCAAATGAGGAGGGAATAGAGGTGGGATGCCCCACGCAGAAACTTTCAGGGCCTGTGATCCAAGTAGACAAGCGCGCAAGGCCGGCATAAGCCTGCGGCAGCGCAAGGGATTTTGCTTTGTGACAAAGGAAGTTTTATCAGTGACAGACCAAGACAGACAGGCATGGTGAAAAACAAGAAGGCGTAGGAGCGCCGCCTCGGGAACGCTAAACAAACTTTCCGCTTCCGAGAAGCGGCGCTGGCTGGCGGACATGAAAGCACGCTGGAAGGCTACGGAGCGGGGAAGGGTAGGAGAGAGCAACAGGAGAGTGGCTGTTTGGGCATTTTTCGCTCACGCGTTAGGCAATGTTTATACAGGCGGCGTTGGTTTAGCCTACTCGACGGCTGCGCGCAACTAACGTCGTTTCGAACGGGAATCAAAGATAACGCTCGTAGCCGCATTTCAGCAGCAAAGTTGTATCCGAAAGTGTAGTTTTGCTGCATCTTCGGGGCAAACGACATGGTCGAATTTGTAGGTGAAGCCGTAGATGCGGCAATCTCCCAACACCGATAACCACGAAAATGGCCACCGTTGCTGACTTCTGTGCCTTAGTTACTTTACTCTGAAAGCTTATCTAGTGACACTACGTTCGTCAATAGTTGTGCTGCAGGAAGTTCGACGGACAATAGGCACCAAAAGCCATGCGTGATCGATTGATTGTAGGGTTTAACGCGCCGACGCAACGCAGGCGATGAGGCGCGCCGTAGTGGAGGGCTCCGGATTAATTTTGACCACCTGGGGATCTTTATCGTGCGCCGAAATCTCGTACACACGGGCGTTTTTGCTTTTCGCCTCCATCAGAAAAGCGGCCGCCGCGGCCGGGAATCGAACCCGCGACCTCGTGCTCAGCAGCGCAACGCCTTAGCCACTGAGCCACCGCGGCGGGTAAGCCATGCGTATAAAGACTGATATAACTTGTGGAATGCCGCAGCAGTTTACCGCGTAAATACGATAGTTTATTAATTGAATATTTGCAAAATTTAACTCTGAATAATCTGTTCAAGTTTTTAAAGAACATAAGCTTCAAAGTTTACTTATTTATCTTCAGCGTCTGGAAAACCGAGGTCCTACTAGTTGCTAATGGTTCACATTGAAATTAGGCGCTAAGAATCGAGAAACCTCACCCATTTAGATAAAGGTTAAAGCGGGGGCTTGACGCCAAGGGTTCAGAAAAGGGTAAGAAGATAAAATATAAAATGAACTCCTTAAAAGAGTTCCGGCGATTGCGGAACTTTCCGCACTGACATGAATGGTTTGCCTGAGTGTAAGCACTTCTAGCTGCGTCGGGCGAAGAGTGGGGTTCTCGGCAGAAAAACAGTTCGAGGATATTGCGCACGGTAACAATAATAAGACGGCCCATTCAGAGTTCTCCTATAAGGAAACCCTTACTCCCTATAATAACACTTCCTCCTACTCTGGGTCCGAAAGGGCTCGGAGCACATCTCGTGGTTTTAAACTCTACGTCTATCAAAGCAAATATTTAAGCACAAGATATGCAAATACGGTTTATAACACCCCTTAATCTTGTTACTTGCAGCAATTACGAGTTCTCTAATGGTGTTATTGTCTTAGAAAAAAATATTCAACAAAGCACCGGGCTACAGCGCGAACCACATGTCCCTCTGCCCCTCCTGCTTTCTAGGCTGGATAATATCGGCTGCTGGAAGCAACTTTTACCCGCAAAAATGGCGCAACCTGGGGTATTCTGTCTAGAGGATGATTCTCAGTGAATGCGAAACACGGCTTCGACGTTTACAAATGCAAAATATGAATAATGGGTGACAACTCGCCCAGTGTTTAGGCTGACACACAAATTTAGACTTTCCTTTGCTTTACCTCCACCTCGTCATAAAAACCAAATATATATACGCACATTTTTCACGGAAATAACGCCCTCAAGCTGACTTTGTGAGGGTACCATGCGTGGTCGAAAGTATTTTCAATATAAGGAAGAGATGATAATAGGAAGGAGATCGAAAAAATATGTGCCAATGTGCTTTAAAAAGAAATGGATTATCGGGCCTTGAACTACAAGCCGTTATGTTTTAGTTGCACCATATCTGGCCCCCAGTCATCGACACAGGAACTATGGCATCTGAGCTCGCGGTAATAAAAATTGGCACATTCCACAGCTTCTTTTGACGCGCGGCAAAGTAATTCATCGCATTTAGAAACGCACAGTGGGCGTCACTGGGACATTGGGTTTTATAGGCCATAATGCGGTTGCCCCAACGTTCCCATTGCCCAAAGTGCGGCGAGTCAATGAGAGTCTGTCGGGCGAAGCGTAACAGCCTTCAGTGAAATGAAAGAGAAAATCTAAACGGCATTAAGCTGCTGTGGTGAGACCAAATGTTCTTCAGTGCGTGTTCCCTCATCGTTTAGTGGACCGCCGATTCCGCTGTTTCACGTCCCCAGTACTCTACAGGCCGTTGACACTTCGATGACCGCTGCAAAGTGCCCGCTCCCATGGTGGGGTCCTCACGATTATATTAGAGAGTATGGAGGAAAAGAACGGGCCATGTTGTCGACACTGACGTCTCTTTCTTCGGCCTTCACCCTGACGGACTGCCCCTATTTTCTCCTGAATCGCTTGTCGTTCGTTTTTTTTTTCCTGTCGCTTGCATGTGACGTCGTTTCGGATAAGTGTTTTGCGAAGGCTAGAAATGACCACTGAGACAATACGCAACAAAAAGGGCAAATGTGTTATATTTTCACACAGCAGAAAAAAGGACGACGCAGTGACAGCAGAGCATTATTGCGGAATGTAATAGAATAATGGACAGCCATTTTCGTGCCCTGGTAAGAATGTATTCTAGTTGTCAGAAGGTATATAACGAAGTTTTGGTGCTGTGTTTTTAGACAAAAAGGCGTTTTAGGCGCCGATTTAGCGTAAAAAAGGAGCTCAATTTGTTGCGGTGAATACCTCCATGTGCATGCACGCTTGCTGCGACTTTGTGTTCATTGATTGTAATTCGGAAAACCACAGTGATGCATCATCATTTGGCGCCTGTTTTCTTTAATGTTTGTTTTCAAAACGTTTTCTCCGCTGGTTGTACGCGCCTCTTCTTGATCAAAACATTCGCTGTGGTAAAGTCTGCAAAACATAACATAAGGACCATGCAGCCAATCTGACGTACGTGAAGAACGCGCTATCATTTCTGTGATCAGGCATGAATGCTAGCGACATTGTGAGGTGTGAAGATGTAACTTCTGATGAAATTTCTGGATGGAAGCAAGAAGTATAAACAAAGAGGAAAGAAAAGTGTGGGTATTGGTCCTTAGCGGTTTTTTTACGTTTATTCTACGTTGGTATAGATCAGCTTAACATGGAGGTAATTTAAAAAGTCGGAAATACTATCCTACGGGTCACAGCAACTATCCGCGCTCTTTTTATCAACGATGTTAGCGAAGGACGTGCACAAACCATGCAAAATCCATGCTTGGTTTTCTATAACATTTATTTGTTTGAAGAAACGGTTAAAAGAAGCAATAAATGCTATATTGATCTTTTTTTTTTCAGCATTTAAGAAAACCTCTGCATATAGATGCCCGTGCGACGTCACTATATGCAGAGCATTTAGGTGATGTTGAGGTGGCTTAGTTTGCCTGACGTATTGAACAGAACTACTTAGCTATCGCCATTGTTTTCACGGAGAATAATGTAAACACGTTGACTTAATCTAGCGTAATATGACCTAATAAATAGAACGTAACTTAGTTTAAAGTAACCTGACCTACACTAAACTAACCTAATGCTTTTTGCCTTAAAACCATAACGGGTAATTTAAGCTCTTAAAATTGATCTATTTGGCCCGTTTCCAAGATCAAACGCCCACAATCGGCGGATTATAATTCCAACAGGTTATTCAGTTCAATATGCAGAACGACCACTGAAATTCCGACTTTATTTATTTTGTATACAATTGTACTTAGACAAGGCGCTGCCTAGGTCCTCGTACCCGACCGCAGATTTGTATTGGTCTTAACTCACGCAGGTTATCCTGTAGTTGAGCAACACCAGTTCCAGACGTACAATACCCTACCACCCACAAACAAGTGCATTAACCGAGCGCCTTAACAAGGCTGTCACTCACATGATTGCTATGTATGTCGACCCGGAACACGAAACGTGGGACGAAGTTCTCCCTTTCGTGACGTTATCCTCAAACACCACCGTCCAAAAAACAACGGGCTTCTCTCCCTTCCACCTGGTGCACAGCCAACCGGTTACTAGGATGCTGGACGTGACTCTGCCTCACATACCCAGTGACAATACTCCCGAGGATGTCCATCTGATTTCCCAGCGAACAGAAAAGGCGCGGGGACATGCCCAGGTCATGATCTAAGGCCAACAACATGTCGACGCAGAGCGCCACAACCTTTGTGATGAGACGTTTGGTCCAAACCCGGCGATAGGGTTTGGGTGCGGACACTGTTCCGCCTCCGAGATCTCAGCGAGAAACTCCTGATGCAGTACTTCGGCCCATAAAAGGTGTCCAGCTGCATAGGAAACCTTAATACGAAGTCGCCTTTGGCGGAGAGCGATCACCGTCCCGAGCAGCGAAGTCGGGAGTTGTGCACGTAGTGCTGCTCAAAACTTACAACGAGTGATAGTGCGCCAACTGTCCCGGAGAAGAATACAACATGCTTGCCATCTTTATTCGCGATATTGAGTCGAGTCTTTTAAGAGGGAGAGTAATGCCACCATTCTCAATTCTACTTGTTATATTCATATTCGCTAGCATAGTCATATTCCCTAACGACACGAGACAAAAAGAAGAGGTCTCGTGTCGTTAGCGCTGTTACTATGAACATGTACCAACTCGCCCAGTCTTACGTTCTACTTGTCAGCTCGCCAGCGAGGCCTATCAAGCGATGACTGGTTCTCCAGAGATCACCGTCAGACTTAGCCCCAGGGGATGGAAGAAGGGAGGGTTAACGAAGCGCGATTGGGGAGCATGACAGCTATTCCTGGCTTGGCATCAGTTTTCCTGATTATTTAAACGTCTCCTGGCACTTCATCCCATGTGATCCGAGTGTTGTTCGTGATAATATTAACAGATATCGAGAGCTAATATTCGAAACCACACAATAAACAATTCCGCGAACGCCGGAGTCAAACTTAGACATTCGGGGTTTGGAGGTCAAGATGTAACAGCTACACCGTTATGGCAGACATTCTACAACGCATTCGCCCAGCACTAAAAGATACGAATGCCGTAGGACTACAGCATACTTCTGATTGCAGCATTGAGTTGGAGTGCCCTCGGACGCCTCTCTAGACACCGCATAATAATAAATAAATCTTGCACAGTTTATCCGACCTTTCAGAAAAGTGGTTGTGTATGCCTGCGCTTATGTTGCACTGGTTTATTCTGTTATTTTGTTTTGGTGTGTTTTGTTCCAATCGGAAATACGTTAATGGCCGTCAATATTAAAATGTAATTCCCAATTCATTGTTTTGTCAAACCCTTCACAGTGTGCTTATTCCGGAGACGGGTTTGAAGTGGTCAAATACGTGTATTTCTGTTACCCGAACTTGCTACTAGTATGTCTTCGGGTAGTGTAGTTACCGGATTTCGGACTTTCATTTAAAGGAAATTTAGCTTAAAATATTTGCAAAAGCAGGGCTAGGCCGACTACGTTGCCATCGCAAGTTTGCAAGAACATTTAGTGTTACTCCAGAGGGCAATTTTTGCCCACCAAGGGATAAATAAACAAATAATCGCTAAATATTTGAAACGCCCTTGATGAAATGGAGCGCTTCTGCCATGCTACATCGCAGGACATTATTTTTCCTAGAGACCACTGGATTGTGCGAAGAGAGGTGTCTCATCTCGTACTCGGATTCTTGCAGTCCACAGGACTAAGTGAGGTGTGGTGACATTGTGTGTCTGTTATTTTAGGACTAAGTGAGGTGTGATGACTTTGAGAGTTTCGATATGGTATTGGGGACGATTAGGCGGAGCAATTGCCGGCAGCTATGCAAGGCTAAGTCCGCCTTATTCAACAATACTTACTCACTTACTTACTTCTGTGATTGGAAGGGGAAAACTGCCGTTATCTTTATGATCGTTGTTATTCAAACGTTAATTTATTCTGTCCTTTTTGTAATGCACAAAATTGCAAAATAAACGGGTGTGCAATAATAGCAAATGCTACTGCTCATGACGACTAAGCAGTGAAAAAAGAAGCAAAATAACGGCGACGGCAATAGTGACAGTGGGGTGGGCAAAAATTCAAATATAACGTGCGTATATAAAACCGCCGTAATCTACTGCAGCTCTTCGGGGTGGATAACAGATTGGTCAATTGTGAAGGCTCAGCGGATCCCATTTGGGAACTCCAATACACGTTTTCCTGACAGCACCGATGCTCGAGCAGGCAAGGTTCTCCGCTCGTTCTTCTCACTTGAATGCTTTTTATTGCCTAAATCGCTGGGAAACACGCCAGCTGCTGAAACATTTGGTAAAAAATCCCACTGCCATAATGTCTATATGGACGACAAGCCAGATCACGCCATCTTCGAAAGCGAATGAGCTTTCTACATATGTGTTTGCCATTTGCCCATAGTGTCGTTGATACTTGGGCTTTGATTATTGACGTCGCTTATCACATGGCGCACGCTATTTCCAGACCATGGAAAGGAACACGCTTCGACAGACGTTGACACAGTAAGGAGATTTGTGTACATGGCAATAACGTGGAATTAGTTTTTTTATTCTCTCCCATCGCTAAGAGCTGGAAATTTGATCTCTTCAGGTGCAGAGAAAACACTCTCCCGTGCCTGAGAAATGAACCAGAAAACGCTCCAAAGTCTGAAGGGACACCCGTTGATAATTTTTATTTTAATTATTTATTTACAGATACTGCCAATCCCATTTGGGATTTTAGCAGGAAGGGCATTTCATAGAAAGTAAACAATAATAAAAAAACAAATCATTTGGGCTTTCAAGTTATAACACATACATACACGAGGGAAATACATGTTGAGAGCTAGTCACTGTTTAGCACAGGGTAATTGTTTGAAAAAGGAATGAACAGCAAAGGGGTAACATAATTTGCATCGTACCTAGTATGACGTAGCATGGCAAACAAGTCTCGCAGTATATAGAATAAAACAACAATCAATGTTCGTACTTGTACCCATGACAACCTGACAACAACTACCTTCTTTTATTGATTTAACAAAAGCACAAAATTCGTACAGAACACGAGTAATTCAGAGAATCTGTAATGTAGTCTGGTTATTCGTTGTCGCCTTGTAAATGCTCTCTTACTGCCGCGGTAAAATATCCAGTGAAGTACAGTGTATTACAGAAGGGCTCAGCCGGTTCCATTCCCTTGTTGCCAATGGGAAGAATGAATATTTAAATGAATCTGTGTGGAATGAGCACTCGTCAAGCATTTCGGAATGTATGTGACGTGTCAGTCTTGTTTGTGCAATAGAAATGTATTTGGATTTATTAATCTTTATCTCTCCATGTATCAGTTGGTACATGAACCGTAGTCGTGCTAGTTTGGCTCTGTTTTGAAGAGTTAGGATTCCAGCTTTTTTAATAAGTTCAGTGGGTAAGTCAGATAATCGATACTTATTGTATATAAACCTGATTGCTTTCCTCTGAATTCCTTCTAACTTGTTAATTTTAGTGACAGCAAATGGGAACCAAACAATATTGGCATACTCTAACACAGGTCTGACGAAAGTTTTGTACGCCATTAGTTTTGTTTCTGCAGGAGCTAACCGAAGGCGTCGTCTAAGGAACATCAAGCGCCGTAACGCAGCTGAGGTTACTATGGATATGTGGGAGTCCCACCTGAGATCCTGGGTTATTGTTAGGCCGAGGTATTTATGTTCGTAAACTCGTGGCAGGGGAATGTTATTAATGGTGTAGGGGAAATTAGACCTGTTTTTTTTCTAGTTATTGTCAGCAGAGCGGATTTTTTGGCGTTAATTGTCATTTGCCAATCACCGCACCATTTTGACACTGTTTCTAGGGCATTGTTTAGCGCTATATGATCTTCGTGGGAGTTAATTTCATTGTACAGTATGCAATCGTCGGCGAAAAGTTTTACGGTAACAGGAATATTCAGGGGTAAGTCATTAATAAATATAAGAAACAGCAAAGGTGCTAGGACGCTGCCTTGAGGTACTCCGGAAGTTACTGTTGCTATAGAGGAAGTTTCATTATTTATCTCGACGTACTGTGTCCTATCAGATAAGTAATTTTTAATCCAGCGAACAACCGAGCAATTTCCTATAGCTGACTGAAGTTTCTTAATTAATTTTTCGTGTGAGACACGATCGAAAGCTTTTGAAAAGTCTAGTAGGATGAGGTCTACTTGTTTTTGGTTATCAATGCTCGAAGACAAGTCATGTGTCAGTTCAGCTAGCTGAGTTACTGTCGATAGCCCTCTACGAAACCCATGTTGGGAAGGTGACAAAAAGCGTTTTTGCTCGAGGTAAGTGGTCAAATGTTTAAGAATTATGTGTTCCAAAATTTTGCATACTGTGCATGTTAAAGAAATTGGTCTGTAGTTTGATTCATCATTTGTGTTATCGCATTTAGGTATAGGGATTATTTTTGCCTTCTTCCATTCTTTTGGAACGGTACCTGTCAGGAGGGATTTGTTGAAGATGACATATAAATACTTTGCTACCCATTCGGCATACCTTCTTAGGAATTGGTTTGGAATCTTGTCAGGGCCAGGGCTTTTTTTTATGTCAAGACTTAGCAAAAGGTTGAGTACGCCTGCTTCAGTTACAGACACTGGTTCGAGGTGATTTTCGTCACATGAGTCAATATGCGGTAGTTTACCATCATCGATTGTGAAAACAGATGTAAAGTACGTGTTTAAGGACTCTGCTGTTGTGCGGTTTGTTCCCGTGGTCGGTTTGTCAGTACGTTTTTTAGGGTTAAGATAATCCCAGAATTTCTTTGGCGCGTTTTGAATAAAGCTCGGTAGAACGTTTTTAAAATAGTGACATTTCGCCATCTTAATTTTAGATTTCATTTCAACTATGGCAGTGCAAAGTGAATTCCTAGAAGGATTAGGTTTATGCTTCAGCGATTTCCTAAGTCGTTTAACCCTGCGTTTGGCATGAATAACGTCTCGCGTTATCCATGGGTTATGCTTATTAGTTCTTTTTGTTTTTACTGGTACGTAATTGTGAAGGCAGTGTAGTACAATGTTTTCAAATAATTGCCACACTGTATCTATATCGGCGGAGGGATGATCTGAAGCATTTACGAATGACTCTAACTGAAAGGAAAGATAATCAATTATAGTTGTGTCGTCAGCGTTTTTGAAGTCCGCAAATGTGGTCCGTGATACTGAATCAGTTTTACTTCTTTGAATGTGGGAGGTACATAGAACTAGTTTGTGGTCTGATATACCGGTCATTATTTCAATTTTAGAGTCATGTGTTGGGAAATGGTTGCTTGTAAAAATCAGGTCAAGTATGTTTGATTTCGTTCCTTGAACACGTGTTGGCTCTTTCACGATCTGGCTGAGGTTAAAGGACAACATTAAATCAAAAAGTATTTCCGAGCGTGCGCACTGGAATCGTAATGTTTCCCAGTTAATAGTCGGGAGATTGAAATCCCCCAACAAGATAACCCTTGCACCAGCAACATGTCGTTGCATGTAGCCATGCAGGGCTTGCAAGCTATCTGTTCCGGAATTGGGGCTTAGATAAACACATCCTACAATAACGTTACATGAACCAAACATCAGTTTACAGAATATTGCCTCTACATCGAAAGCTTCAGGCATAACAGTATAAGGTATTTTTTTGTTAATAAGGATGGCCACGCCTCCTCCACGTGTTGTTCGATCTTTCCGTACGATAACATAGCCGGGCGGTGTAATTTCAAAATTCATAACGTCGTGTGTGAGCCATGTTTCGGTTATTGCTAAGAAGTCGGGTTTTATGCAAAGCAGTAACGATTCAACAGCCTCGGATTTATTTAGAATGCTTCGTGCGTTCACATTGGCAAAGACTATGGTTTGGCAGGTTGATTTGGGCGCCGAGGGCGTAGTGCCGGTGCTTCGACTTGCTGCTTTTTTTCAATTGAAGAAGTACTCGAGTCGGTACGTACAGCAACTTTGTCTTTTTTTGCTTCATCCCATTGATACCAGACTTTGCTTATTCGGAGTTTATCATATACTAGTGAAACTTTGTCCCCTGACTCTTTATTAGCCTTTGCACAGTTCCACAAGTTTCTTCTTATGTCCCGTACCCGCACCGAGAAATCTTCGCTAACCGATACGTCTGTTCCTTTTAACTTGTGGCAGTTGTTGAACACTCGCGTTTTGTCTCGAAAGTCGTGCAGCTTAAGAATTATGGGCCTAGTTTTATTTGCGGCTGGCTTCCCTAGTCTGTGTATTCGTTCAATACCGACACCATCAATTTCAAGCTTCTCTTTAAACACCGTTTCAGTTACAGTTTCTTCTAGGGTGGAATTATCCTCATTTTGGTTTTCAGGTATTCCGTATATTATTAAGTTGCACCTCCGTGAACGGTTTTCTAAATCATCTACCTTCAGTTCGAGGGCAGACACAACTTCCTGTAAATGTGCAACTTGTTCAACACAGCTCGAAATTTTTATGGCCAAAACATCAAGATTTTCTAGTTTTTTGTCAATTGAAGTCAGTCTATCTTCTTTAATTTCTTTGATGTCGCCAGCAATCAGTTCTAACTTTTGTAGCAGCTCGTCCGTTTTAGGTCCGGGGTTGGTTTCGACATCGCCAGCCAGCAATAGTAATTCGGTAAGGCACGACGCTAGTTCATAAACACATGAGCACAGCAGCCTTGGGCACGGCAGCACAATTATGCAGGGGTTATCGGAACGGAAGCATTTACAGTAATGTTTTCTCACCTGCATGAAAAATACGAAGGGGTTATCCACCCGCATGCCAAGAGTGCCGCCGTGCCCTTTGCTGCGCAGAGGATCGTGGATGGCCTTTATACTTTGCAGAGCGGGCACCGCCAGGGCGCCACATGTTTTCGCGCCGCCGCAGAATGTCTCCGACGACGAGTGGTAGTGACGATTCCAGTTGCTGTCCAAGATCGGGGGCGTGGGACACAATATGGGGCCTGCGCCGTTGACCATGATCGTCGCCTCCGCTTGCTGGTGTTCTGCGTTGCTCCTTGCCGGTATCAGCAGCAAGGCAACGATTAGCTGCATGAAAAATACGAAGGGGTTATCCACCCGCATGCCATAAGTGCCGCCGTGCCCTTTTTAATGTTTTTCATACTGCCGCAGGCTGAGAAAATCCCGTGTCGTCCTAGCCATCATCATCGTCGTTGTTGTTGTTGTTGTTGTTGATGATGTCCTGGTAAGAAAATTGTCGCCTCTGCAAAAACTAAAAATAATAAAAAACGTATGATTTATTTGATTGGAGTTCAACGAAGGTCCTCGCAATAGCAGCCCGTTGCGTTAGCACTAAGCTTTCTTTGTTTTATTTCATTGTATTAATTTCAAATATGAAGACACATATATACAAGAGCCATTTACAAATCGTGGCGCTTAACATACAAAAAGCGCAGGGTGATCTGGAATTCGACGAACAAAGCTTTGACCACGTTTCTGGCTAGCAAGGGCACAATGATACACAAAGGTGCAAAAGACGGTACCAAACAGGTTTGCCTTTATTCTGCTCATAGTAGCTATCTAGCTTAATTATCATTTCACTCAAGTTCAAATTGAAAGAAAACACCGGCTCAGTGTTTCTGCTTCTGTCTACACCGTGGATTTTCCATAAACTGCGTAGGGCCACCAGAAAAAAAAAGCGGTAATAAAAAACATCATCGTAGGGATCTACAAAGTACCTTACGCTGTTATTTCAAGGTACTTTTTGAGTGTCTGTTGAAGCCCATCCTAGAACAATATAGCATCTTTGCAGTCAATGAAACAGCTTTCCGTTGTTTCTGGAGCATTACAAAGTTGACAGTTTAGAGTTGACAGAAGGCACAAAATGTTTGTACTACGCAGCCATGTCCTAACGGGCAAGGTTTAGGCGTGCAATTTGGAAAAGGAAGATTTTTGTACATGAAGAAAGATGCATTAATGCATCTTTCTTCATGTACAAAAATCTTTCATTTTACATTTCCTTACATTTCCTCAAATCTTACATTTCCTCAAAATGTAAAATCTCTGTAAAATTTTACAGAGATTTTACATTTTGAGGAAATCATTACCGGGTAAACCATCGCAAAGAGATCTGTAGAGGGTGCAGGAAGTAGCAGTGATATTAAATCTCTGTAAAGTGTTTTTCGGGGCATCGTAAATAAATTTTCGACGAAAACGTGAGGCAATAAAATTATTACAGAACAGCGCATCTCTCACATGAATCCCCAGAAATATGGCCGTGAGGAAAATTTCGAAGAAACAATAATACCATGAAGGGAAATCCGCAAGATCCGCAAGATTGGCAATGCACCAATCTGCGGGTACAATGCCTTGTGATAAGGATAAGCGAAATATTATAACAAGAAAGCGGGAAAGAGATTCAGAGTAACGACTTAAAAATATATTTGGTTGTTGTCCGGACCAAAAGAAGATTTTGTTTTAATGTGCAGAAGCATATGAAAGATACCGTCGAATGTTATGAAGTCGGGGTCGATTTCTGCGCAGTTTCCACTGGCATTATCGAACACGCATGGGTTTGAAGAAACGGAGTGAAAGTACCGGCTGAATTCTGTCACTATTTCGATCTCATCTCGAATAATTTGATCGCCGAGCAAAATGCAGTTTGTATTTTTTTGTTTATTAGTCTTTATGTGGCGCCAAAACTTGGCTGGATCGCTCTTAAGGAATCGCGGCAATTTTACTGAATAGAAAGTTTGCTTGCTAGACCGCATTTTTTCTGAAAGAGTTGGTTTTAATTTTTGAAACAACGTCCCCTGAGACTTTCGTTTTCTCATGCGCTTAATGTTCCGCGCTATATGAATAATTTCCCTTGTTATCCACGGATTTTTGGAGGGTTGTTTTTTTAGTTTGTTCGGGATCAAAGCTTCGAGGCAATAGCAACAGAGTGACCGGAACGTACTCCAAAGGCAGTTGACATCAACACTGGTAAAGCGATCAAAGGCTAAATCAAGGTAATCAAGAAATGATTCATCATTTGCTTAACTAAAATTTTTAAACACTCTTTTCATTACAGGGATTTTTTCAGGTTGACTGACTACACTGCATGTAAAGAGAACTAGCCTGTGGTCAGGCAGACCATCATCAACAGATCCATGTACATCAGAAAGGCATTTGCTGTGGAACACAAGGTCAAGAATCGCTGCTGTCTGCTCCTGTATGCGTGTTGGCATGGTCACTGCTTGGTCCAGATCGCACGCCAACATCATATCAAAGCCAATCTGATCACTGGAATATGAGGAACTTAATTTGGACCGACTAATGTTCGGTAGATTAAAATTCCCAGTATAAGACGACATTCAGAGTATTTGACAAAAAAGTAAAGTTTGCTAAGAAAATCGGCATCAGAAGAAGGAGGGTGGTAAACGGCAATTAAGATAAAAGAATTTCCAAAGATGTTTAATTTCAGACATATGCTTTCATGCTCTTCTATTTGTTCTAAAGGGGTAACGGTTACGTGGGCGCTAAAAATGACAGTGACGCCTCCTCCACGTGTCGACCTATCTGTTCTATATATTTTATTTTTTGTATATTTCTAGATATGTTGTATTAGGTAGTGAACTACAGCGACGTCCACCAGCGTTTCGATGAAAAATGCCCTGTCTGTCACTGCTACACCCTCCCCTAACGTAACGCAACGGAAACTAGCCTGAAGTAGCCTAACGAACAGAAAAAAAAACTCATGTATATTGCCGAAAATAACCTAACCCATGACAGCTATTTTTATTCTAACGATGTAACAAAATAAACGAAGCGAGGTCCGGATTCCAATCACCTGCCTTAGTAACACGACGCCAAGACGGAACCTTTACACCCCAACAGCAGACGCCTGGCTTGTTCGAGCCCAGTATTAAAAATTCGAATTTCGTTGAGCGGGACTCTAGTCATGGCTTAAGCGCTGAGCTGGAGTGCCGTTCGACGGCACGCTAAACACTGCGTATACGACAAGTTCGCGAGATCTTCGTCACCTCCTTTGTCGAAGTCGTCTTAAAGGGACACTGAAGTGAATTTGTCAAGCTCCCGTTTTTGCTTGCACTGCGTAGACTGGCTCAAATTAGCACACTTTTCATCGTTTATCCGGTTGACAAATCGGTAATTATTTTACAAAGCGCGAAAGAAGAAAAACTACCATGCGCGGTTTGCGGCGGCCGCACCAACTAAGGCTGTGACGTTGAGAGGAGGGGCGCCGTGATTGGACGGTGCCCAAGGTTAGCAATCACACAAGTTTCGGTTTCGGTTTCGGTTCTGTAAAACATAACCAATGGCTTTGTTGGATGGGCATTCTCAATATCTCAGTAATCATCGTACCGCGCTTCTGCCATGTTGTCGGCTGTAAAATGCACAAGATAAGCCTCCCAGGACGGCTTGTAGTCGTAGCATTCACTAGCCGAGACCTACGCAGTGCATGAACGCCCTCCGCGTACCCGCAGACGCCCAAATGTCATGCGCTTTTCCCCCATATTTGGAGCTGGCCTCCCTCATGCCTGTATCGTAAAAAGCGTGCTCGCACCAGGCCAAGGGTCTGTTCATTCTGGCCTGTGCCCACTGCCTGCAAGCAGTCGGTGCTTATGGCAACAGCACGCCAACGAGAACTCGCTAGCGCGCCAGTGCCAGCCTGCGCGCGTTTTGTGAACTAGTTCGTGTAGCCATGAACGTTGCGGCCCCAAAAAAGGTGAACTCAAAATAGAAAACATCGGCGGAAAACAAAAAAGTTAACTTACAAAAAAAAAAAAACACATACCCGCGGGGATTCGAACTCGTGACTCGCAAAACATTTACGGTGAAGTCGTAGCGCCCCAGACTGCTAGGCTACGGAGCGGGACGCGAAAGCCTTGCTAATATAGGGTATATATTGTACAACCGGTTTACACTTTTATTTAGTTTTGGCATTTCAAGCCGCTTAGGTGACTATTTGTTGTACTGCGATCGTGCAGTAAGCGTCGCCCGAGTTTCCACAGTAGCTCACGTCTAGCAATTGCATTTCGTAGACGGAAAAGCGTTCGCAGATGCGTAGTCGTGCTGCTGACCGCTGTGCTTGTTCGCCCAGCGCAAAAAAGTGCTTCCCGCGCCCTAGTTTTACGCTGTACGGTAAAAATATCAGTTGATTTTATTTGCTTAGTACCTATATTGACTTTGCTGACTCTTCTCCCGCCTTCAAGAGGCCTTATATATTCCTACTGGCGTACCAGTCAGCGAAGCGTCGCATGTGCAGCGCTTGTGTGAAGCGACCTTGACTTGGAGCTAGATACAGTGCACAAACAAACCAAGTAAAGAAAGGCACATTCTTCCATTCACAAACGTGTCCTGGCTTCGTTTCAACTAAGCGAACGAATTGCGACCAAGCAATTTTTTTTTAACCTCCTTGATTGCGACGACCCGCCGGCGGCCGGCGGACGAAACGCTGGGCCGACTGACTCTGTCGGCCGGGGAGCCGTGCAGTAGCGCAGCCGTGGCGCAGCCAATTGCCAGCTCATCCCCTACTGACGTCACACGAAAACGCCACAGAAAATGGGCGAGCGTAAAGAGAGGAGGACAGCGTTTTCGAATTAGTTTTTCTACTAAATAAAATCGCGTAAACGCGCCTAGAGTGGTCGAAACATGGCCTGGGGACTCCGGACTACAATTTGCGCTAGTAATCCCGCAATGTTTACATATCACTTCAGTGTCCCTTTAAGCGGCGCACCAGAGCAGCTAAAAATGTAACATTTTTGTGAACGCTGTCTTCTCGCTCATTGGGGAACGTGTGCGCAAGACCCCTCGGCTTCTCACCTCCCGCCAGTGACAGCAAAGGTTCCCTCATCTCCAACGGCCATGGAGCGCTTTCCCCTTCGTGCCAGAATCGTGACGTCACCTCGTATCTTACGACAGTAATGACAGGAACGGTGCCTCGGCACTGGGCCCAGACATTCAAGGTTGAGTTCGTGGTTTGCGATTGGAGCGTCGGTGCTGAAGTGCGGATGATTATGGATAGTAAAAAGGCAGGTGGTGGAGGCTTCGCTTACGAATATCACCCGGGATAGCACAAAGGTTTCGAGGAAGACTTACGTGGTAAAACTGAACCCCAAGTGTACGTCTCTGTTAATCTGGTGTTGTGACGCAGGGGGTACATAATGGCTTTACTGTGGGAAAAGCGTATGGTGGATGTTGGCAAATGCTTACACCGTAAATCCGCGCAAAGCTACACAAGGAGCTACACAGCGTGACGGAGAGGCATGGGCGTAGCCAAGTTGGCCGTAGAACGGGCTGACGCAAAAGATCGATTGAAAATTACCACAATGCAAACGTTTAATGGTTTAAGGTTCTAGAAGTAGCTCGGTCGGAAACGCACAAGAAGAGTTGGTGTTCCTTCTATAGAGACCGAAATCTCTAGACGCTGAGCCCGTAAAAATGCATTTTTTGCTTAATGTTGGGAAAGAATATTACAGAAAAAATTTTAATGCATCATGCAGATTTTCGTAAACTTCAGCGTTTTCGGTTGAGTTCACAATAATTTAAGTATAGAGAGGACTCAGAACCGAAACAAAAATTAGTATTGGAGCGTTATGTATCCCTGTGTCATTTTTCTAAGGATTAACATGTCCGGCAAAAATTGCACTTTCATCATACTGTGCAGCATTCATACAGCGTATGAACACCAAATAACGCTTGCTTATCAATGCATTGTTGATTTCGGTTGAAGTCTTAACAGTAGCTTTTTGCTCATTTGCGGCTTCATATTACTGCAGATGTCAGTGAGATTCTACACATTATTTCATTTTTGCGCCCCTGCAAATCGTGCTAAGCCCTAAACCTTTGAACGGTCCCGTGCCGCCGCAATTGGGCCAACGGGCTCAACGCGTTATTCTTTTCGTTTCCCACGGGACCTAGCAACGCGAAACAGACAATATGATTCAAACTTCTTCAGTAAACCGCGTTGCGGCGATAATTTTAGCGCAGTTTTGACACAATGACTTGCTTCGGCGGCGAGCGAGCAACCGAACATGGCGGCGCCAGCGTTACGTGTCTCTACCCTGTACGGCGGATGCGCGAATGAAGGTACTCTAGGCTGCAGAGCGGTCGGTTCCCGTGATGTCACTTGGGGCTACGAAAACGCACGATTGAGCAGGAAAATCAAAATTTTAACCTAAATTGTTTAATTTCTCAGTGAATAAAGCACCGTTTGTATCCGGACAAGCGCTGGGGGCACTATAAAACACGAAATCTTTCGAATAAACCAACTTGTATTTTCTCTTCATGGCTCCTTTAAAGGGCTCCTGGAGCGGCAGTGTTGCCGGTGTCTTCCTGGGCCGGCGGTTCGACGGACGACGGACGACGGAGCCGAGAGCAAGAGATGTTTTGCCATGTTAACGACATTGTGGAGCACTACCGACTTTCTCGTAGTACTTTATCCCCCGCCCATTCCTCCCTCACACCTCACCAAACCCGCTATTGGCGACACTTGCAGACAGACTCCTTCTCATGCAGAGCTCGTCTGCACCACATCCACCCCTCATCATTCCCGTCTCCCAACTGTCCCCAATGCGGCCAACGTGCCAATCTGGAACATTCGATGTGGCTTGCCCTTACGACCCCTTCCCTCAAATCTCCAGCAGCGAGCTAGGGAGAGAGGTGTTGGGTAGCTCTAGCCAGGAGATTCAGGAGGCCCTGGTACGCAGAGCTACCGAACTCGTGGCTGGCCTCCGCCCAGCCGCCACCAACCCTCACTAACCATGGCTAAAACAAAAGTGTTCTCTCTCTCTCTCATTAGGCACAGTTTGTTAGTTTCAGATATTAACGTTGTATTTTCTTCAGCAAATGCTCCGGCTTTTGAGCTAACCAAAAATGATCTTGTAACTCGGTTACTAGTTGTTTATCGTCCCCACTCCGAAAGTGTGCTTTGTTTTATAGAAGAAATGCGAGAGGTGTGCCAGAAAACTTTCAGCTCAGGCAACTTCTGCATTATCGAGGACTTCAACATCGACTTGCTGCGAAGTGAGCGGTCAGCTGTTGAACAATACTTGAATGACTTGCCGAATTTGGTGTTCAGCTTCTTATCTGGGAACCCAAAAGAGAGGAGTTCCTGAAAGGTAATCTCACCGGTACACGTATTTATCATGTCAACGTGCGCGTATCCGAAGTTCGTGTACGGCCGGAGCTGTTTATGCAGAAACTAGGGGATCGCAACTTCGGTGTGGGTAAATTGACCAAATACAACTCTTTAGAATAGGATCATACTCATACTGTCACCATCTTAGATAATAAAGTTTGATAAACAAATTGCTAGCTTTGACTGGAAATATTTCATTGTAGATAATAACAATGTCACTGCATATGACAATTTCGTTCGCACTTTAGGCCAGATGAACGAGGAATGTAACAAAACGGTAGTATTGAAAAAATGCAGGTCTGAGCATCAATGGCTTACCCTTGGTGTTTTGGCACTGATAAAAGAAAAAAATATGCTTTGGGCAAGATGTCGCCTATCCCCTGACAACACAGCGCTGGCAGGCGAGTTCTGTATGGTGAGAAATAAAGTGACCGCGCAGATTAGTTTTCATAAAAGAGACAATTTTGTACCGAAAAAATCAAAGCATCTCGTTGCAGTATCAAAAACTTGGTCCTTAGTAAATCATTTACGAGGTAACGAACGTGTGTTTACAAAAAACACAATAGAACGCAACTTTGGTTCCGTTACTTCCGACCAAGCTAACAAATTCAATTGCCCAATCCATCCAGTTCCAAAACCATCCAGTTCAGTGTGCAATTCAAAATATACTACTAAATTATGTGTCATCGTCCGCATTTCTCCTGGTTTTTTACTGAGCCTGATCTCCTTTGCATAGTCAGTAGTTTATTTTTCCGGGTGAGTAAGCGTTTGCTCTACCCAGGAAGCCAGAAGGTGAGTGCAAAAACATCAACTGTGTTTGAGAGGTTCGAGATTTGGGCAAACTCACCCCAGCGTTTTCGAATGCTCCGAATATTGACGCGCAGAAGAGTGCATGAGCTGGAACACAATGCTTTGAAAGCCTTGAGAAAGGCATCAAAATATTCAAAAGACGACATTTTTTCTGCCTGAAGGTAGCAGTCAGAAGACGCTAGGGGTCCTTTATAGCTTTCGTTTCAGATGGGTGCATGCAAACGATGGTCGTGTAAGGACTCCTCGAATGGTTTGAATAGACAACTTTTTGGGCCACTGGCTAAGATCCTGAAGGCGCTGGAACGCCTCGTCATCCAAAGCAACGTGGAAAGACGAATACGAGGCATAGCGCATCTTCAGTCGACGACAGGTCAGAGGCTGTACTCCAAAGCTTCTAAAGTGTTCTTGGAGTTGGGCCGGCGTGGTATCAGGAGACAGCTTCGAAAGCAGCCTTCCCTTCTGCTGAGGTCGTGGTGCCACCACAGACAGCTCACGGGTCTCACCAACACCGCAACACGCATACCGCCGGGTCTTTCCGATCATGCCGGAAGCAATGGCAGGCTCCTGCAGCCGCGGCAATGCCATGCGGCCCTCGGATCCAGACGACACAGGCTCTCCGTCGTGATTGTTAGCTTGAGGCGACGAAGATGATAACAGGGGCAACGCAGCATTCTGGGAAGAGCTGGGCGTCTGCAGGGCAGTAGGTTTCGTTCCTGCGACTGTCCTGGTAAAGAGCGGTGGGAAATCAGCTAGGTATGGTGGCCCCTTCAGCCGAGCGAAATCGCTGCGCAGATAATGCACATCTTGGCTCAGCGATTTCACTGCAACGGCGTTGGCCTCGGCCTTTTTGCACTCTCCCGGCGGAGCCGCTCATTGTTCTCTCCTTGTTGAGCGACTTGGTCGGACAAGAAAGAAATGCCCCGCAAGGCGTCCATGAGAAGGGCACGGAGGGAGACCAGCTCGGCGCCAAGGTCAGCGGGCTGGATGGCGGCCGCTCCGTGGGAGGGGTGGACGAAGAAACAGGCGAACATGCCGCTGCCGAAGACGTGCCGTGGTCGCAGAATTATTATAGAAATCTATGGACGAGGTATCACTTTTCGCTTTATTAGTGAAGTACCAACGAAATTTCCCAGGACATGTGCAAACTTTAGTTAGGTCAGGAATTGTTAAAACAAAGAGCCTATCATAGAATTTTAGGACAAACATACCTTCTTAGTCATATAAAACAATATTAAAACGTTGCCGTTTCGTCTACTATCTCTAAATATACACTTACTCAGATCTATTTAAAAAAAAATGTCTCGCTAGAAGAGGGGACCAATGATATCAACTTAAAGCTTACTCTAAACACTATACTCGGTGACAACTTAAGAACGGCACCGAAAGTTGCCGCTGTGCCTTATCACCGTAGCCGGATGTTTCTCCGCGCGGCGCAAGTAGGGCGTTACTGGGAATATTTTGAACATGGCGTGAGCCGTTCCCATGATTTTTTGCACTTAATATGCTTATAAACGACTCCAGTGACGACAAAGAAACTGCGTGAGTCAAGGCAGACGATATCACGAATTCATAGCAAACCCTTTTCAAACACGCGCGCACTGACGTCACGGCTCCGGCGCTTTGGCGGAGTGATACACTACATGAGGTGGTGCCGTTCTTGAGTTGTAACCAAGTATAGTTCTCTTTCTCAACCTCAGCATAACCTCACTTACTTTAGAGGCGGTAACTTCGTAGGCATTCACCTATTAAAGCGCATAGAAATTAAAAGACCGATTGAAACGTCAGATAATGCTTAGCCTCACCTTTACCTATACTTTAGTACAGTGCTAAGCCTTCATTACTTTATCGTTATGTCTATAAGAGTGCCGGCCATTCCGCGCCCAAATGTGGGTGCATAGGATGCATTTAAAGCGCATTGATTCACTAAGAAATTATTGCGCCCAGAACATCTCAAATATGATTACAAATATCCTGTGCAGAACTAACAATACGGGCAGAACGTTATTACCAGTAAATACCCAAACTAAACAAATACATTTTAAATATGGAGAATAAACTATATATTGTGTCACCTATCATGATTTTAAGCTGTGTTGGAAGGTAATCTACGTTGGTGCACGTAGTGGTGGGGCCCACACTCACTATATAAATTATCGGGTTTATTTGCAAAGAGGGAGACGGCTGAGGCCGCTCAATGCCTGAAATGAGAACTGGTTAGATGGTAGCATCCATTAGGTATTTTTTCTACGCTAACCCCACCTTCAAAGCACGATTCCGCACCACCGTACCCGGAGGAGATCTTCACACCGCCGGTGTAGCAAGACGGGCTCTTGCTTGTAGCTTATGAAACCAGACTGGAAAGCCTGAGGAACAGTGGAGAGGACAGACAGATATTTTCTCGGAGGGAAACATTGTAAGAGAAGAAACTACCCAGCTTGTTAACTTTGATTCATGGGATAGGCGGCATAGCTTCGCACGTACGACGCTATACATTATTTCACCTACGGGTAAATTTCACTGAGAGCACGCCAAAAATCATATTTGTCTTATTAAAGTGAAAGGAGGCTGTCTATGCGTACAAGCAAGTGCACAGAGTTTTCACTTCCCTTCCACCTATGCCATCTTAAACGGCACTATGCCTAACGAATCAGCGGAAACGGGGTTCTTACCTCCGACATTGAAAACTTAGCACGTTACACCCCTTCACCTTACCTTCCCCTTATTTTACGTGATAAGCTCAAGGCCAGTTTCAGGTTGTGTTTTTTATATGAGGTTTCACCCTCCTGATGAAGACAATTGTTATGCAACGGTTTTTTTTTCCGCCACTCCTCGGTGGCACAAAATATGCCGTAAAATCGATTGGATGAACTTAAAAACCCCATTTGCTTACTCCTGCACAAACAGAACCACTTTCAGTTGGTTGGCATCAGTCTGCACAAATCAAGCTTATGTCTCTTGGGGGTCACCTGAATCAGCGAGCGCAAGAACCCCCACCGGGAACGCCGTTATTATTCTGCTTAGGGGTAGCATTGGTGCACAGTATGCAGGAAGCCCCGTGGAGATGACGGAGTCTATTTCCAAGATTCTGAAACACGGAAACTCTGATTACTTTCGCAAGCAGACCGCTTTCTCGATAACTCCCTCGAAATAGGATGTGCTCATTTCTGCAAGATTTGTTCGCAGTGGGGCGCTCTCCGCGTAGACTAAAGAAATCAATTACGACAATATGAATGCTTTCGAAGTTTTTCTGAACGAACACCCGACTCAGGACAAATTGGTTCTCTATTTCGCAATCTACATGAAGCGTACGCGTTCTAAATTACATGAGAAATAGTTACAGACCTAGAAATCGCTGATTTTATTTCTGTTCTCCCAAAGTCGTCTGGATCCCAGTTGAGCTCAGTGCAATAAAAAAGCTATTTTGATTCAATTTTGTTTGTTCGTTCACATTTCCGAGCGCCCTTTTGTTGAATACAAAGTGCACCGCCGCTTATTCAAAAAACACTCTAATATTGAGGGAAAATTACTTAGCGCCAAAGTGTGTTCCCGCCTACCACTTACAGTCCCGAAACTGGAATTGGCATGAAATATGAGTGTTTTGGGTAAAGAATTTGAATAACACTCCTAGGTACTTTACTTTTTTTAAATTTTGGAAATCCTACTTGTTTGCAGTTTTTACATGTCCGAGACACTATTCGTTACAAGAGTCTCATTACATGCCGAACACGTCGATCTACATATTTTGGCAAATTGTTCCTGGCAATTTGTATGCCTTTCATGTAGCTTATTTTAATACGTTCAAATTATATCCTGATGATTCCCTTCTACAAACGTTTTGGTTATAACCCGCAAAGAACAAGTTTACGGCAATGTGGGAAAAAACGCTCCACGGCTGTGTCGGCGCAATATATTGTGGACCATAATGGAGACTCGTGGGCATGCTTTCTTAAGATGAATATTCGATGGCTGTAGGAACACAAAATACTGATCAAGTGGCCAGTGCCTTACGATTAGTTGCTATAGTTGCATCCTGTACTCATAAGGTAACCGTCACATCAATGACAATGCGTTTAAGAGGACAGTCTTGGCAATCAGCTGCCGTGGACAATCAGCTTTAACACTTTCTATCGCGCTGCTACAGCCCTTCACGTGTGAAAAATTCGAGCAAATCCAGTTTTGTACAAAAAATATGTTCACGGCGGCGTGTCAGCGGGGCTTGAAGCCGCCATGAGGCATTGCCTGAAGCAGGAAAGTAGCCCGAAATTTGGCTCGGGAGGGATGAAATTGAACTTCGGCTTCCCCTATATGATTTTTCAAGGGACTGCAAACGTGCATAATGAATACATAACTATTACCTGATAATATACACAACCACGAAAAAAAACTATTTACTGAAACTACACAACTTTAAACTGTGAAGAGGAAGGAAAATAAAATATTTCATAAACAAATTTATTCGCGTGTTCTGAGTACTGTGGCAGAATAGGTGACCGGTAAAACGCGCAAAGGCTCATGGGTACGTGGTCTGCTACCACCATTTCCGGTTCGAAATCTCTCCTGCCCTCCCGTACGCCTGCATACGCCGGCGGCTGTCAGGCGCGTGTGTGCGTGTTGTTTATTTATCACAGGGTGCTTACCTGTCAGGTAAACCCCAAGAAGGGTCAATCGTTGTTAATAATGGAATTCCCGATGCATAAGTGTTTTTTTCTCTGTGGAAACAGATAAACCGCAAGCACACACGTGACACGCGCGTGAAAGCTGAAGGCGTACGGGAGGCCAGGAGAGCTCCCGAACCGGAAGTGGCGGCTCTCCGCGGGAGAAAACAATGTACCCATGAGCCTTTGCGCTTTTTACCGGTCACCTATTGCTATCACTGCCTCCAATTTTCTGTGTTGTTAACATAAGAAGAAATAACACTTAAAGAAGTATGGAAAAGTAGAACGAAAGAAACAGACATGCTTACTAAAAACATATCAGCAATTTACCTTGATGTAAACAAATAATTCATTTAAAACTCACAAAGAATGGAGCGGACATTATAAATGCGAAAAGCATGAAACTAGCAACTTGTGGGCGATCGTTTTAATATTTGTCGTTTATTATCCAAGAATCTTTTCTATTTCATTTTTGCACTGCTGGGGTCAGGGAGAAATCTTCAAACAACCGTATTTTATGTCAATATATTGCGTAGGGGCAGCTTGTCAACCATCGCGTGCTCCGGATAATTGCACGAAAATGACTCACAGAAGAAATACGTAAAAATATACAGTTGCGGTGATAATAGCGACCAGATCAAATTTGTTCAGGGCAAGAAAATTGCAACTGGCAACAAAGTGTACATTTATATAGAAAGCCCGTTAAACAGTGTGCGGATTCACTTGCGAATTCTTGCGGCTCCGCTCGTGGGGCAACACGACCTACTTTTTTGTAGCTGCGGGAGTGGATCCTTCTGCCGCACAGAGCAGCGAATTCGCAGGTAAATTCGCATCATGTACAAGGGGAGAAGGGGAGACTATAAGTATGAAGTCGTTAGCACATTCGTTTATGCTGGCGGCCCTGGTTGCATGGAGGTAGTGAAGCAGCCAGGCCTGCTGTTTCGTTTGCAAACCTCTCGTATACTGGGGCACAATGTAAGAGCGGTAATAGCTCATACAGTGTGACACTCCGCTCAAGACGTCAGCGCGGCGCGGGCTTTGAAAGGTGGTTGCGCTTAAATGTGTGATATCGCCTGCTTTTTCTCACGTAGTTTGTTTGCCATCGCTGCTGTAATTTATAAGCAGCTTAAGTCTGAAAAATCACTGAAACGACTCGCGCCATGTTCAAAGTACTCGATGTAAGGGCCCGCTTTGCGCCGCGTGGAGGAACACACAGCTACGGGAATGAGGCGCAGTGGAAACCTCCGCCGAAACTTCCGTCCCAGTGGAAACTTCCGTGCCTCGGCCAAACTGGGCGCCACTACTCATACTCACACAGCAAAATATATTTTTCCTCGCGCATCCAGGTGTCATAACCACTCACACTCACTCTCACTCACGCTCAGCATTCCCCGTGACCACTAGCGCCCACTCGCGCTCACGCTCACCGCTCGCTGTCACCACCCGCACTCACTCGCGCTCATACTCATCACTCGCCATCACCAGTCGCACTCACTCACGCTCACCATTTGCCGCCTCCCCTCGCACACGAGTGTGTGCAGCAGACCCTCCAGGAGTCATGAAACCCAACAATGCTAGATCATTACAGCATCAGAAGCCCATCCAAAGCATATCCCTAAATCAACACGCCACCATCTAGGGTGCGCCATAGCAGGACCTCAGTGAAGACATATTCCCGAATCTGAAAGCAATCCTGCCATTAACAACCATCACATCGAGTGGCTCCTGTCACTAATAGCTAACAGCGCGTCGCGTGCACGCACCGCGGTAAGCCCCGCACTCGCTAGTGGCGAGGAAGGCTCACGGCGAGGGGCACTTGCAAGTGGTGGGCGGCGCTCCTCGCGAGTTGCTGTCGCACTCGTAAGTGGGGAGTGGGGCTCAACGTGAGTGGCAGTCGCACTCACGAGTGATGAAAAAGGCTCACTGAGCGTGGGGCTCGCACTCACTCGCACTCACACTCGCCAGTCCAAAACGATGGTGAGGCTCTCTCACCACTCACTCATGAGTTGTGAGGGGATGGGGTAAGTGCACTCGTGAGTGAACCTGCCGACATATGAAAACTGTCATTGCGCGCACAATGCAGTATACCGTTTTTTGTGCTCCGACAAGAGCGTGTTCTGTTGTGAAGGACACAGGAACGACAGAGAGAATGGAAGCTGACGCTTTACCAGCACGGTTCTTTCTTGTGGTGTCGTATTTACAGCCGAGATGACGAAGATGCGCAAAAGCTGGTACAGTGTGGTAGCTGTCCGCGGCAAGTAGATGGAGAGGAGTTTCAGCGGGATGACCGCGAGGCAATCGAAGGGGCAGGTACGTGTTATTGGTGCTTACTGGTGTCGCGGCTAGAATGCGTATAAGAGGATAACTCGACTTTAGCTAAACGGGTTACAGAACTGGCGGTAGCGCTAAGTAACGAACGCGACAAACGCAGGGCCGTAGAATGATAGTTAGAAGCAGCTGAGATAAAATTAGAAGGAATCGCCATTTCTCCAAAACAATGACGAACACCTCGGCCTGTGCAGCGGAGCGCAGGCATACACCGAGGTCGCTCACGGGGTGGAAGGTACGAAGGACAACAGCTATACTCCCACGTGCTGAAAGTTCGGCAAGCCAAAGCAGTGGGAAAGCAGATGGAGTGGTAATCAGTGCGGGAGATTTGGACATGAAGAGGAACAGCGCTGCCGTAATGGAACGGGTCGACGGGATAAGCGTGTGAAGGTTGGGTGTTTCCCTGCTCAGAAAATGCAGCCGGTGAAGACTAGAGCGAAGGGGCAACTGTCCTTGTCGAGAAAAGCTACAAACTTTGTCGTGATTCCGCGCACCTTAACGATGTTCTCAAGGAAAAGAGGGAAAACTTGACCAGGAATTAGCGAATGCGGTACACGACCTGCGGGCGACGGCCCCAAATGTGTTGATTGCAGTCTGTACCGTGCCAGAGGCGACAAAGCAGGGCGTGCACACCGATCGGCCACTAGTTGCTGCTAAGAGAGAGATCGAGATGCCCGGTAGGGACTTGGTCTTGGCGTGATAGGCGTAGAGAGGGTACTTGGCAGCATTGGACGTAGGCAATGTTTTCAGTTGGACGGCATTCACTTCACCCCCATGTCAGAAAGCTCGGCAGGGTGGCGCTTAGGTGGTAGAGCGGTAGCACATTGAGGGGGCCCAGAAAAGCTAAGTCAGGTAGACTAGGCGACAAATGATCAGCAAGGAACGTAAGCGCATAGAACGCTGGGAGGGAGCCAGGCCCATAGCTAACCGACGAACATAGATACATAGCTGATAAAGCACCCAAAGGCAAGTTAGGTGGAAAAAATTGAGCGAACATTTTTTAAGAGGCAAAAAAAGACCCCGTAGGTGGAAAGTGAATGGCAAAAACAAAGGCAATAAATATTTGATCAGCTACATCAATATGCAGAAAGCCTGATAAGTGAGTGAAAATTCGAAGCCTCTTGAACGGGAACATATAAACGTGCACGCCTTAGCCTAGAGTCAACTCCGAGGGCCTTAGCTTCCGAGACCTAGCAGCCCCAGCTGCCATAGACAATTATGTCTGGGAACGATGCAGCTGGACCAGACGAATAAAGAGAGGGGGGACGTGTTGGCATGCTTATTAAAAAAGGGACCGACTGGCAGAGAGTGCATGAAAGCTGTAAAGAGCATCCACGGGTTAAATTCACGATAGTGGTGAAGCATATATGCTTAGGAGTTGTGTATCTTTGTAACGGAAGCGGAGCGACGGAGAAAAATAAGAGAATGGTAAACTGTTAGAAAAGGGCTATAAATTAGATCGAAAATTCTGGTGACATAAGGATGAAATAGCCTTAGTTGGAGATATGAATGCCCACAAGAAAAATCTAGATAGATACACTGATCACAATTGCCTCTGCTAATAGGTATATGTCAGTAAACCGGCAAGTTACAGTAAGCAGAGAAAACAAGTGTGACGGACAAATAACTTGGGAAAGCGGTAACAAAGAGACCAGCATAGATTATATTCTAGCCTACGACGCTATAAGATAGGTTGCGGGAAATGAGGATAGAATGAAACGGAACAGAGAGCTTAGGAAGCGACCACAAGCGGCTTCCTATGCACTTTGGAGGGGCAACCCGGACAAATTTAGGAATTGGTACAGGTGGATGAACTAATTGGAACAAGGAAAAGTTAAAAATGATCGCTGATATGATGGAAGACGAAATCAACAAGTACATACACAAATATTCGGATTACGATGAAGCGATCACCTTCATAAAGTACAGATGGGTAAACCCAAGCAAAGAAACCGATGGAAAGGGAACAGAACAGTGTTGCGGAATATGCATCCCCATTCCATTCCAAATCCATTCCTAGAACTTACAACTTGTCGCAGTTCCATTCCTTTCAATTCCTCGGAATGGTAAATGCTACTGCAATTCCATTACTGGAATGGAAAGGCAGTTCAAATCCATTCCTTTAATTCTTCATCGTAAGAACTCTTTCGTGGTGCTGTATCAAATTACCGAGGAACGCAACAGGAATGTGAGGTTATCATAATCTTTCAAAGCTGCAAAATTATGCAAAATGTGTCTGTTGTCAACAAAGTTGGAAGGTGGTAGCAGCCTGGCTACACGCTCGTACACAAAAGAAACGAACGCATCTACGAACGATCTAAATGTATGCGGATACGCGGTTTATGATATAAAGGTACACTACTGCACTGCTTCTTCAAGACCGATGCGTATGTTGTCTCTTTATCGAAATTTTCATTCAACCTTTTTGACGCAATAGAAGTCCGGTTTCAGAGAGAGAGAGAGAGAGAGAGTGGGAAATACTTCATTTTCGGTCCCCCGTGTCAGGCACGCGCCGCGTGTCGAGAGATCTTATCGAACCTTTTAGATTGAGCAACCGGAATGTCGGAGAATGTATAAGTTCTTCGAAAGAAAACCATCAGACCCACTAAGAAAGCTTTCGCTTTAAAAAGGGGCGGTGTCCCTTTTCCCCTTTTTGCATAAGTAGGGGGAGCCCCACTGCTTATTATAGTACTTGCATGTTAGCATGTTTTAATGGTTTGTTCTTGCGCGACGTCGGATGAAGCAGCTATCGCATTGATGTCTGCTTTTTTTGTTTCTTCGCACAGCCGCTCGCGTACTATCTTGCTATCTGCTTCGCGTACCATCGTGCCAGCGCCATTAGCATGCTGTGGCTAACTTCCAGACATGTCGCGTGGAGCTTGCTCACATGTACATGCGCTCGAAATGCTTACTTCACCGATTTGATTTCGCATTTCATGGATTTCATTTCACTGCATTTCGCACTAATGCTGCTGTACCAATGCGAAAGTCGGCAGGGCAGCATTACAGAACAACGTTAAAAGTTTCGCATTTACCCTAGGGCAGTCGCCACCGCTTCCACGTTTACCTTCACTTCGCTTGTTATTGCCCTGCCATTACCTTAGCCCAATCCGTCCAATACAGGACAAAATTTTGCCTATAATTTAAAGTGACAGATCCATTTCGTGATGGGAGCCCTGGTAAAATGGTTAGCTGCTAAACGCTTTATATTGCTATCTGCAAGCTTTCGCATTGTCCGTTTCTGGTGACAAACACCGCGGCTTAGGCTGTGCGCCGTTCGTCTGTAAACCCCTAACCCTCCCTTCCTCTTGCCCTGCTTCTCAATGTTTTAAATGCGGAGCATTTCTTAGGCTCGCCTAGTCCTGCGTCGTTGATGGCGGCGCCGTCCACACGCTTACTGCGCATGTGCAACTCTCCTCCTTACACCCACAGCTCCACGATACTACACTATAAAAAAAGAAATACTTAGCGGCGCCCGGTTTCGATCCCCCGACTCTCTGCCCGCAACGGGAGGTACGCGGTGCTACGCTACAAATCCGGTACAGGAGCAAGTGCTACGAACGCGCCTTATGTCCTTGACTCATTCAAACTACGTCAAGAAGCTAGTGATACAACGAAGGCACGCGAAGCTGAACGTCAACGGAAACGATGAACTGAAAACTTTAGAGGGGGACGCTGAATTTCCCGTTGGAAAGCAGTGGCGGGAAGCGCCACGCGCCTTGCAGCTCAACCAGCCCCGTCCGCAGCGCCTCTGATGCTGATTGTGGCAGGATGCCCCTAGGGATTGGCCAACCAAAGAATCCATCACGAGATAGGTTCGCGTTCAACCACCGTCATCATCTTCCCGTAGGGGAACCGCCGAAGAAAAAGAAGAACGAGAAGACAAAGCTGCGAAGAGGAGGGTGTGTACATTGCTCTCAGCCGGTGCACCAATGTCAACAACCTTTACCTCACCAAAGCTGACGGAGACTACCGATTCTACCACACAGACAACATCGACAAGAACATGATGGACGAGTTTCGGCGCCTCGAGAACCACCGCCTACTCACCGTAACACAACAGCACTTTTGTGCCTTTGCAACCGGTGTGGACCCGGACGCGGAATTCCCTCTGGCGCTAGTAAAAACCACATCACTCAACATAACGCAACACAATGGAACCACACGGAACCGCCACGATGCTTCGCATCCTCATCAGGGTTCCCGACGGGAAGATGGTGTAATTTTTTTTTTCGTGCCTGGAGGCCTGGGCAGCCTGGACACACGACAGCTGCCACCGAGATAGCCGTCTGCCGACGGCGCCACAGACAGTTGTACAGAGAAAGCTTTCTATGCCTCAAAAAGCCTGACGAAGCTCGACGAGGCGACCTAACAGCGCAGCAGGCGAGATGTTACGGTTCAAACACCATCTTCATTTGTTGGAGGCCAGCGGTCAACGGCGTGGGCACAATTCGCCCCAGTGACTGTTACATCAGCAATCGCTACTGCAACCTGCAAAGCTAAAGAATTTTTAAAACCACATGGGGAGCTAAATTTGCTTACAAGGTATGAAAAAATGAGTGCCCTTCCACTCTGTGAAGAAGTATGACCTGCAAAGCTGGACGCAGTCCACGGTGTGCGCTATAAACAAAACACGTTTATCGTAATTTCCGATGGAGCATATTTCTGAGCCAATGAGCTCAATGAATCTCTGACGGATCCAAGCTTTGTTCTTGCCAAGGAAGGAAGGAATAAGCGTAAAAAAGGCAGTAGTGTCAACCAGGCTGCGTCTTAGTTTGCTATCCTACACTTGGGTAAGGGGAACAATGTGGAAAAAAAAAAAGATGAAAACAGTAAAAAAAATGGGGAAGATAAAGAGAGAGCGTAAAAAGGTGTGTTCAGCGTTACGACACTATAGGCGATAGCGTTCATTGACTTCATAGAGAGTAGCATTTTGTGCTACAGTCTGCTGTGCAAGTTCCTTGTTTTTAGGACGCACAGGAGCGCTTTTGTGGCCTTGTGCGTAGACGACGGTGAATGCCAGTGGCCCAAAATTCGGACCTCAGAGAACGGCCGCCAAAAACATGGAACTGCCTGTGTCCCTCTCGTGTCGCAAGCATCTCACTGTTTGTGTCAGGCCGGGTTCACACTGTTGCCCACCTGCCGTAATAACTTTAAAAAATGACGTCATTTCACGTCTCCGCCAAGCGAACTGTGTGACATGGCATTTTTTTACATCCATAGAACACGATACGGGTATTGCGTCGGTAATCTGAAGATAGCAAAACAACACAAACCCAATCCGCTCTACCACTAAGGACTCCGCACAGGTCCCATTGGGCCCTTTAACGTCCGCGTTTAAATTTCGCACCAGCACAACGGACATGCCATCCATCAGTCCGGGCATCAAACCTATAGCTGCATGTGCACGCTTCTCTCCTTCTTCCCACTATTCTCCACAACAAACGTACGCCCGCATAAACCGGTAATCGTTCTTGTGCGCGTGCTTAGAAGTGACAGACGCCGACGAAAACTTTCAATGAAAGCCCTCTGAAGAAGTGAAATTGGCTCACACCGGCGTTCCAAGCGGGCAATTTGCTATTCATCTGGGAGGGATTCGCCGTTACTCCACGAGCTGTACTTGAGGTGGCAATGGTGGTGCCAGCAGCTTTCCGTTGTTTTCGCACCCATTCGCGCCTGTTTTCGGGCCACCGCTTCGATTCATGCTCTTATTCCTCCAAACGAACGGCATGAATCCGTCCCTTCACGATTTAAAACCTGGGAGCCCTTGAGCTAGATTCTCGCGTACAGACACGTGGCTGTCTGGTTTCATTTCCCATCGTATACATCTTTCTGTGTGTGTAAGATGTCTGTGTAACACATCAACCCACACCTGAACCACTCTATTGAGGAGGACAGCCTACTAACAGCATCAAGCCATGTAATTTCGGCATCTAAATACCAGCACAACCGGCATTTCATCGGTAGCGACATGGAGCCTAGCTGTGCGTGAACGCACCGCTTTTTCGGTGCGTGCGTGTAGAAAAATAAGCGGTGCGTGCACGCACGGCTTGTTTTTTTACACGCAAACCATGCACTCACAAACCGGCAACCGGTGATGGCGTGAAAGACACCGGCGAAACTGTCGCTCGAAAGGCCTTCCAAGCTGAAAAAGGAATATGGGCTCAAGCCGGCATTCCAACTGGGGAAGTTTCTCTTCTACCGGGGAGATTCACAGCTACTTGGTGAAGTGAATTTAGGTGGAAACGGCGACGGCGGGTTTCGGTAGTTTCAGGGGCAGCCCTTTGGCAGCCGTTGCCTGGACTTCACGGGAGCGGCGTCTGTTTACATCCGCGTAACCGAGTCAGCGAACGCAGCAGCGACGAAAAAAAGAAAACGGAGAGGAGCGTCTAGCGAAGAGTGAAGTGGAGTACGACACGTGCGGCTACGGCGTCATCTCTTTCACTGCCTTTCCCTCACACGTTTCATGTATCGCCACCAAAGAGCACCCTCCCCCTGGCAGTGTCCCCAGACGCGGTTCCATTCTCCGTTATTCCAAACCACGTGACGTTTGCGCTGGGGGTACAAACACGATTTGCAACATACTGGCCGCTGGAGGCGGTGCACTTCGAGGTAGCAGCAGAGTAGCGCACGGCGCCTTATGTTCCCTAATCACGTGAACACTGCCTGAGACGCACCAGAAATGTGGCGTGACCGAGAAGACTGCAGCTCGTGCTCCGCACAAATTTCATATTAGGGAGTGTACTGATCGTCAGTGCTTTTTTACGCCCATCTATGTTTCTGGTTATTTTTCGCAATCATCTGATAACCGCACTACCGGCGTTAGCTGCCGAGTTCACAACTTGCCAGAGGGGCATTGGTGGAGGCGAGGTGGAAAATAGTTGTGAAAGACGTGGCAGTGGTCGTGACGAGGAGCCCCGGAGCAGTGAAGAGTAAATCGATAACACCGGAATGAAAACTGGGGTGGTTAGACATATACTGCTTTGCAGTAATATTTTCTCTCGGGCCAATTAGTGTAGGTCCAGTGATTTTGCGCTTTTTTTCAGTTACCGAAGCGGAGTAACAAAAATGGGCTGTTGCACAGTGTGGGCAGGCAGAAAAGTCCTGAAAAATGAGAATAAGTGAATCTGATGCAACGAATCAGTTTTATGCAGTACGCACTTCAGGTGAGGCATCATGGCTTTGACAGCTTTGTATTAACATGCCAAAGCCAGCCAGAAGAATAGGACAACAATATGAAAGAACTGGTGCTCCAGAAACCACTAACTTCTATGAATTTGTTGGTCTAGCTTCTGCACCCGTCTTCCAAAACCCCTCTTCCTTTTCGCGTCCACTTGCATGCATACGTCGGAGCCGGTGTTAGCAATAAAAAATATTTTTGCATGGTACAAAGTGCTATCAATATTATAAAAAAAGAGTGTGGTGTGGGATAAGCATACCCCTGAAAAACAGTGTTTAGAATTTGGAGTAGGAGCAAGCTTCAAAAATGGAATCTTAGATTTGAGGAGAAGCATGGGTTTATTGCATCCAGTCGAAGCGACTTACAGCAAGCGCCCTTTGCGGAGTCTGTTCACATTCGTCTCTGGTATAGGGACCGGGCGGCCGTTGTATGGCACCACCGTCACTTCAGCGAACAGCGCCGCCCGTGGCGAACCGCTCGTCAGTGGAATGCCGGTGGCGGTCAGCGCAGCTTTATTGTGCATGGCTTTCTTTCGTTTTGCTGCGGTGCGGCTTGCCAAGCGTACATAACTACAAGGGGTTTTATCAAATCGGTAAATCTCGAGCGTGGAGGTGACCTTTACGAGGCATGCCATGCGTGTGATATACTCAGTAATTACAAATAGCAGACGACGCTCAATGCGCCAAGCTGGAAGTCAAGCTGGAAGTAAAAGTCCATTTCTTCCCGTAATTTCTTCATGCATGCATGAAGTTTCGCGAATCCAGGAGTATATTGCAGCTAAATGCTCCCACAAAGCCGGTATGTGCAACCGACCCAGGAATGCTGCGGCGCTGGCCTTTGGCAGTTGATGAAGAAACGGTGTCATGCACAAGCGAAAGACAAATTTGGGGGTGCCTTCTAAGATTTACCTCAAAACAGAAATTGTGACAGACGACGTTTCCGTAACTTCATTAACTACGGTTGAAACGTGTTTAATTTCACAGAAATAATGTTACTACAGTAATTGGGAATCGTTTACAAAATAAATACGGCATGATACTAGAACGGTATTGCTTGTCGTGGAAAAGTATTGCTTTACAAGAATGGCAATGGTTGCTGGCTACTTGGTTAATGGTTTTTCAAAAACCAATTCCTGCGTGGCTGAAGGACGCAAGACAGGAGGGTGCCCGAAACCTGTACTCAGCTTCACAACTAAATGCTGCGGTCGGTTTACAAGCTGCCACCTACGCTTGAAGAATCGTGCACTCCTCCGTCTAACGACGATGAGAGTTTATAGCAAAGCTTTCTCGCTTAGGTTCCCTTGGTTGCCTTCTGGATTTAAACTTTGACTAGTTCAGCTTAGAATTTGACCAGCACGCAGTTTGGTCTTTTGATCGCAGCTTCTTTGACTTTGACCATTTACGATTCCATTTCGCAAGAAGAAAGCTTCGCGTTCAAACATAGTAATCGTTAGACGGAGGGTTGGATGATTTTGCGCTTCAATTTTAAACTTCCATGCACCCCTCTCCAAATCCAAACTGCTTCCAGCGTGTCGGAAATGTGTCTGTGCTGAAGGACTGGGGCTGATGCACCCATATTTGAGGCAACTAATCGCGCGTTTAAGGTGTCTTCACAAAGCATTACGTGATTATTTTAGGTACTCTGTAAAGAATACTTAAACATTAAAAAACACAGGCTTAAGTTAAGAGTGTCACATTTTTAACTATCGGTTCCTGCCGTTATTTCACGCAGTTGGTAAAACGGGAAGGGAAGGAGGGGTATGATTTGTAGCTTGGGCTGTTGGGTGGTTGAATAACTTTGGCTCTTGATAAAATGACCACTGCAGACCTGGGAGTTCTACTTCGGCTCTCAGGCTCCCATGCTGTCACAGTGTCGCTCACCAAAACCCGAAGCCCAAAGCTCACGGTTAGAGAAACTGTAAACTACCACATTTCCCAGGCTACACGGTAATCGATCTCGTACGCAAGTGCGTTTCCCTTCAAAGCGCACGTATCGAGGTACCCAACGTTAAGGCTGGCGTAGAAACCGTAGTCATTGAAACCACTTAACATCTTTTAAGGTGGTTGAAATGAATACTAATATTAATAGCTTTATTCCTACTCAGATCGCGTGGAGCCATGCGGAGAGCGCTGCAAAAAGCAATCATGTCAATGCAGCCCATTTCCCAATATGAGAAGCGTCAAGTAAGTTCACGTAGCCGTTAGTAAATTTAAGAAGAAATGATTACTAATAATAGTAGTTTTATAAGTACTCAGAACGGGTGTAGTCAAGTGTAGATCACTGCAAAAAGCGCTCACGTCATTATAGCCGATGACCAACTTTAGCAGCGGCCGACAAGTTTACGTAGCCGTTACTGTACCTAAGAACTATACACATCTGTCTAGACTTCGTTTCACCGCACATATCCGCTCACAACATTACCCAAACATTCAAAGCACCGAAGCAAACACTGCAAAAACAACGGGAGGCTGTGTAGTGCAATGCACCGGCTCATTCCATTAACAAAGGGAGCGCCGAGTGGTGGCGCCACACGTCCAGCTGCCCGGTCCTTATAGGAATGGGCGCGTGGCGCGCCTGCGCCGTTCGAAGCTTTCTTTCACACGAGCTGTTACAGGCTGCGAGGATTCCGTTACCAGAGATGCCGGGTATGCGTTCTTGTTTTGGTCGCCGGCGCTTCTTTGAGATAGACGTACGCAGCCGCCGCCGAAGACTAATTACTATACTCGGGTACAACTTTCTGTGGCAATGGAGAGAAAGCTACGGGAGGGGGGGCGAAGTGGCCGGCCGCACCACGACATTTCGCTGCGCAGTTGGAAGTAGTTCTACAAACATTATTCAATGTGCATAACCTATGCCATTCAAAAACATATATTTCTTTCTTTAGCCTTGCATTGACAATGCCAATAAATCGCCAGAATATAATCGGCAGTAAGCGTTACTTTTTTTATTTGCGGTTTTGTTTGGTTGCGGAAATTACCACTGGTGGCACAAAGGTTCTCTCCAGAAAAAAAATGGTGTCTTCATCGACAGCAGCTGCTTTTCCGTCCGATAGCCTAAAGAATTTTAAAAAGCTCCACTACCAAAAACTGTCAAAACAGACAAAGCAAGTTGTCTGTAACGTGTACGCCCAAGTGAGACTGACACAACCGGGACTCTCCGTCGTTTCCGCATTTCGTTCTGTTAGCGAGCTTACCGGCGTAAGCGAGCGTACGGGCGCACGGCTCAAGAATGAGGTTTCGATTCCCAAAGCGCAAAAGGCTTCGTTTGTCGACTCGGAAACCACCTGCACTTACAGGAAAGACAAGAGTACAGCGGTATGACAGCTTCACCCTTGCTGGTCTTCGACGGAAAGTGCATCAGTACTTCATGCGCAACGAGGCGCCAACTGCAGAAAAGATCATCAGCGATGAGACCTGCGACCCCAACATGGGGCTGCCGAAGCTCACTGTCAGAACGATGCGTCAGCTTCTGAATGACATTGGATTTGCTTTTCGGAAGCGAAAACGTAACTCTGCGCTTCTGTAAAGGGGGGACATCATCGTGGGGCGGCGGAAATATCTGCCGACGAAAGCAGAAACTGTACGTGGTGCTGTTTCGATTTAGCGGACAGATAGATGAATGTCAATTCCGGCGATTCAAATAAAAATTTTGTATGTTACATTATTGGACAGTTGAAATGTAACAAAAAATAACGATGGAAGTTCTCGTACAGCCAAATATTTTATTGCTGAAAGTTACTTGTCAACATCGCTCCGCATGAATACTTGCGTTCACGTTATTTTTTTCCTGGAGTTTTTCTGTACCCCTGCCTCTTGTTCGTATTTTGCATGATATTCTGGTTAAGCAAGTGAAGGGACAAGTATGCATCGACATGTTATAATAATGTATGGATAGCACTCACTGACCGGATTTCGCTAGCCATGTGGGTGGTGTATGTTCTGCTAACTTTGTTTATTTTGGTATTTTGCGGTGCCACCAAAAACTAAACATACCTGCCTGCGTAGTAGAATGATGTTCGGTGCAAGCAATAAATGCCTTCTCTGTCTTATCTAACCCCTCTCCCCCCCCCCCAAAAAAAAACTGACACGTATTCCTTTCATTTTCGCAGGACTATATACTACCTCGACGAGACTTGGGTCAATGCAGGGAACACCAAGGGCACGGTGTGGGAGGACACCACTGCGTCATCCCGTAAAGACGCCTTTCGCAAGGGTTTAACTACTGTGCTTCGTGCACCAAGTGGCAAAGGTGGTCGGCTCATCGTCCTTCATGCTGGAAGTAAGAAGGGCTATGTGGACGGGGCATGTCTCATTTTCCGTGAGTCAGCGAGTGCTTCCACTGACTACCACAGTGAAATAGATTGCCTACGCTTTGAGAAGTGGTTCGCGCAACTTCTACCCAACATTGAGCCACGCAGTGTTATTGTCATGAACAATGCTGCGTACAACACGTGTTCAGACCGAAAAGCTCCCATCGATGTCGTTGCGCCAGGCCAACATTCAGTCTTGGTTGACTGCAAAAACCATCCCGTGGTGTGACGACCAGTTGAAGCCCAAGCTCCTTCGGCTATTTGAAACAAACACACGTTTTTTGGATACCGGATTGAAGCCCTGCCGAGAGTTGTTGGTCATGACATTCTCCTTACCACTTCCTCCTTGCCACTGTGAATTCAACCCTATTGAAATGGCGTGGAGCCAGGTTAAGGGGAATATTTCTGCCAACAACACTTCATTCACTCTCGCTGAAGTTGAACTACTACTCAAAGAAGCCATCACCCTCGTGACTCGCGAAAACTAGTTCCGGGCCTGCGCTCATGTAGAGCGTCTTGAGAAAGAGTCCTGAAAGCGGGATGGCGCAATCGACAGCAGATCGACAACGTCGTGATTCCCCTAGGTTCCGACTCCAGCAGCTCTAGTGACTGCAGTGACAGTGAAATGAGCGGTGTAGAGGAACTGTGATGAAACCGGTGTGCGCTGACTTATGTGGGGCTGGTCGTGTGTGGCGAGGGACAAGGTGCTTTGTTTCCGGTTCTGGTGACCGGAAGCTTGGAAGTACGCTCTGTTGGTTTATGTGGTGCTGCTTTTGTGTGACAATTTACAGAACCACCTGTCACCTTTCCGATGGTCAGCAGCTTGGACGTACGCTTTGTTGGTAATGTGGTATTGGCCTTGTGTGGCAAGTGACGAGGTACTTGTGTGCAACAACTTACACGACACCTTGTTTACCTTTCTGATGCCCCGAAACTTAGGAGATAGCTGCTCATATGGTGCTGGATTTGTGCAGCACCATGCAATTATTAGGAGTGCTTGTTGTGCGTATGAGAATTAGTCTTCAGGTTGTCGGTTGAGGGTGGCTGCTAAGATGCACTTGCTGTACCTTTGTCATACATAAAATGGAACGTTCCGACGAACCCTGGTAGCAAGCAGTGAGAAGTGGCACGTCACGTATCCTACTTCACCCAGAAGAAATGCTATGGGAAATTTTGATTACAACCCAAGAAGTTGTAAACAGTTTTTGCAAATAGCAGTTATCTGTGCATGAAATGACAAGACTGGACGAATTATTTTACAAGAACTGCGAGATGGTAGTGATGACGTCCAGAAATGCATTGTTGAGTTGTCTATCATTTGTAATAGTTTCAGTGATCTGGAAAAAAATATACTACCATCAGTTGCACATTGTAAGTTGTACTCACTTGCTCATGTTTTGTTGGTCTTTTTGACTACAGAGGGTAGATTGCTGAAGTAAAAGAGCAGTTCCGGCTCAAATAATTTCTTTTAAATGCGTATTTACAGGGTTAAATGGCGACGAGTAATACGAATCGTCAATGCCTCACTTTCAAATGTCGAAACGCTGTAGGTTCCCTGCTACCAGCCTTAGCTTTTGTAAAAATACTAGCTTCCCGAACCCTGGGATATGAGGTTCAACCCCCGAAAGGTAACGGCACGCTCTCATGAAACAGAATTTACAGAAATGTTCACTGCCATGGGGTTGGGCAGTGTCACTTTGTCATGTTTTTGGTACAATGTCTGGTACATCTATGTTGTTTTCACATTTATCATGATGAAATTACTGTGCACCGTACTCAGTGACTGCGAATAACTGCTAACAGAGCCAGAAATGTTTGTTTGGAAATACGTGGCTGTGTGGCTGTGAGTACTCAAGTGGGCTTGAAAGATGGAGCCACTCTTTCAGAGCTTGACTCCTGTGACTGGCGTTCGTGTGCATGTTTGTGGTTGTGTGACTACTTGGAGTGGCTTCCAGAGTTTGTCCAGCTGATTATGCAGGGAGTAAATAAATGAAACAAAACACATTATTTCTTCTGCTTCAATTTTTCACGTAGCGCACATTATACCTGCTGACTAATGCTCATGGTGTACCGATGTTAACTGTTTGCAATTGGCGGTGGCAGCCCTGAGTGTCGGAGTTTTACAGCTGGTTCTGGCATTGTGCGTGCAAATCCTGCCCATAGCCACAAAACTGTACATGTTTGCGACATTTTGGAGCAATTTAGCTATTGTGGGGTTTCACGTCGCCGCCAAATCAAAATTGTTGAATTGGACGGGCAGGACCATCACTGGTGAACCCACGTGTTGGGCTTGGGAACAAGTAAGAGCAAGGTGAGGCCGACATCAAATTCACATCCATGAATACCAGTCAGCTATTTTTTAATGTAAAGCCAGCCATGCTCCCACAACATTGATGTAAGAGACAAAGAAAGGAGGCTGTTGCAGCCAATGGGAATGCTGATTAGGAGTTAGCGGCTATACGCAGCCAACGCGAATTCTGTGGCCTGGTTTGGAAGCCAATTGAAATTTTGCTGAGAGGCCCAGTTGCGGGGTTCTTGATACAGTGCTTTTTTCGGCAAGTGGGCCAAGAAGTGTGCGAGTGATCACACATTAAAAAATGGAAAGGGGGTGGCTTAACCACCAATCTGAGAACGGCTCGATATATTGGCGTTTGGCAAAGTTAGCTAATGCAATGTACTTTACGATGTCAGTGACCACAATACTGGCAAAATGTTTAGTTACCAATTGTTTTTAAACCTTGCCACCAGCGCTAAAGGTGAAGCCGTCTAGACAGCGTTACGTTTTTCAGAAGTCGAAGAGCTGACACGCCTTTAGTCCGTAAATAGGCAACTTAGCCAGTGCAGTCCGACTGCTATCCGCAGGTAGGAAACCTGCACCAAGTTATATAGCGAGACACGCCCGAAAGGCTGCATGATGTTCATCAAAGATATTGAAATAGGAAGGCTTGGGGATTGATCGCATGATTCATGGGTTCTGCAGCGCGAGCTTCCCCTGTACGCTTTCCGAGCTGCGGGTCACCGAAACTTCTTGGGGCCCGCCTAACTCTGCGCGATCCAAATGGGATTTCACTTCGCACCGTAGTGTGCGCGTGCTGCCCTAACGGTATAGCAAGCCAGCGCTATGTAAGCCCGCTACACGTGCCCGTTGTGCTGTCAAGTTTTCGGCTAAACAAGAGTTGAAATATCAGTGTCAACCCTCAAAACTGCAGCACTGACAAAATTAACGGCGTTTCTCGGCGGTTCAGAGTTCGACGGTACTGTCCACGCTATAATATATTAAGCCAGTCTCAGTTCTCCACTGAAAGCGTTGGCTTTTGCCTCAAATGAAACGTAGAGAAGGATACGTCAATATGCCTGCCTGATTGCTGGTTGCGGTTCAGCGCACGCAACCACACAGCTCATGCGAAGAGACGAACTGTAGCAAATGCGTATGCGTCACGCCGAAACCGAAACCGAAACTAGTTCACTGGGAACTACTTAGGCGCAGTAACACAAAGCAGTTCGACCCCCCCTCTTCCTCCCCCCCCCACGCATAGCTTTGTCTGCATTGCAAGACAAAGTTGTCCCTGAGTATAACCAAAAGGCACCAGCGTCGGAGACACCATCGCCTAGAAATCGCCATTCCATTCTTATTGGATTCCGGGAAAAAGACGCTTCATTCCATTCCCATTTCATTCCTTCAATCGTTGTCTTCATTCCACTCCCATTCCATTACGGCATTTTCAAAAGGTGAAATGAATCAGGAGGTACTACATTTCCGGAGTGGTTACTCCGCAACACTCGTTGAGAAATCCGAAAATCTGGTGGGATAAGAAAATAAAAGAGATTATTGGCAAGCGGAAAAAGGCATCAAGCGGACTAAGAGAGGCAAAATTACGCCCAGCTCCCCTCGCGGGAACCCTGTGTAGATGCGACGCATCGTGGCTTTCCCTCGGCGTTTCCGTTGGGTTGCTTCTCCCATTGCGTGAAACGTGCCGTGAACGCGTACGATGCATTTCCGTCTACTACGGGGTTCCCGCGAGGGAGGTGGGCGTAATTTGTTGTTGTTAGTCTCCATTCAAAGCAGCGTTGGACATCGGAGCACCGGTGCTGGAACGACGGAGCGGAGCGGTGCAGGTACCGCGTTTTATACCACCGCATAACGGTGAGGGGAATGAGAAAGAGCAGCGCATGCGCATGCGTTAACCGAACGCTAGCGCGCGCCGACGCACAGCTGGCATTGCGAGGAGCGAGCGCTAACCCGCCGATAACGCTCCGGTGAGAGCGGCGGAGAGCGCAGCTGGCGCGGAGAGGAGAATGGGGGAGGGCGCGGACAACGACGACGACGCCGGATGGATGCATGCATGCATGGACAAGGCGGGTGAATGAGATGCGTTGCATCTAAAAAAGAAAAGGGATGGAACGGGAGGTAGCGCATAAAATGCTGCAAGCAAAGATCAAGGAAAGAGCGAACAATGTGTGGCAGAAACACGGAAGAAGGATAAAAACGCATCCAAGAAGTTTGGGAACTACCAAAAACACTAAGCTCAATAAAGGAGATCTATCAAAAATTCTTGATTTATGCCCAGGAGACACTTTTCGATGGAGAGCAGGCATTGGCGCATATTCATCGAGCGATTAGTGAGAAGTTTGCCAAATAGACGAAGGGAAGCCTTTAAAGGGACACTGAAGTGATATGTAAACATTGCGGGATTACTAGCCCAAACTGTAGTACGGAGTCCCCGGGCCATGTTTCGACCACTCTGGGCGCGTTTACGGGATTTTATTTAGTAGAAAAATAATTCGAAAATGCTGTCCTCCTCTCTTTACGCTCGCCCATTTTCTCTGGCGTTTTCGTGTGACGTCGGGAGGAGCCCAGCTCGCAATTGGCTGCGCTACTGCACGGCTCCCCGGCCTTCATACAGTCAGTCGGCCCAGCGTTTCGTCCGCCGGCCGCCGACGGGTCGTCGCAATTCGTTCGCTCAGTTGAAACGAAGCCAGGACACGTTTGTGAATAAAAGAATGTGCCTTTCTTTACTTTGTTATTTTGTACACTGTATCTATAGCTCCAAGTCGAGTCAAGGTCGCCTCACACAAGCGCTGCACAAGGGCACATGCGACGCTTCGCTGACTTTACGCGAGTAGGAAAATCTAAGGCCCCTTGAAGGCGGGAGAAGAGTCAAGGAAGTCATTATTGGTACTAAGAAAATAAAATCAACTGAAATTTGTACTGTACAGCGCAAACCTAGGAGCAGGAGGCACTTGTTTGCGCTGGGTGAACAAGCACAGCGGTCAGCAGCACGACCGCACATCTGCGAACGCTTTTCCGTCCAATTGCTAGACGTGAGATATTCTGGAAGTTTGGGGGACGCTTACTGCACGGGCGCTATACTACAAATAGTCACATAAAGTACTTCAAATGATAAGGCTAAATAAAAGTGTAAACTGGTTATACATTATATATCATATATATCCAACCTCGGAAGAGTTGGCCTGTGGCTGAGTGGTATGAGGCGCTGGGTTATGGTTTTGCAAGTCGCGAGTTCAAATCCCCGAGAGTAGATCGTCTTTTTTTTTTTGCTAGTTGATTTTTTCGTTTTCGGCCGATGTTTTCTAAACTGAGTTCACCATTTTTGGGCCGTAACGTTCACTGTTCCACGAGCGAGTTTGCAGAACGCGCGCAGACTGCCACTGACGCTCTAGCGAGTTCTCGTTAGCGTGCTGCTGCTTCCGGGCACTGGGCACAGGCCTGAATCAGCACACCCTTGGCCTGGTACGAACACGCTTTTTGCGACACAGGCATGAGTGAGGCAAGCTACGAATATGAGGGAAAAGCGCATGGCATTTGAGCGTCAGCGGTGACGCGGAGGGCGTCATCCACTGCGTAGGCCTCGGCTAGTGATTTCTACGATTCCAAGCCGTCCTGGGAGGCTTATCTCAGGCATTTTACAGCCGACAATATGGCAGAAGGGCGGTACGGCGATTACTGAGATATCGAGAAAGCCAATCCAACTATTCCGTCGGATGTCAAACATGTTTTACAGAACCGAAACCGAAACTTGTTTGAATGCTGACCGCGGACATCGTCCAATCACGGTGCCATCTCCTCGCGACGTCACAGCTTTAGTTGGTGCGGCCGCCACAGACCGCGCATGGTAGTTTTTATTCTTTCCCGCTTTATAAAATGATTAACGACTTATCAACCGGATAAACGATGAAAAGTGTGCTAATTTGAGCCAGTCTACGCAGTGCAAGCAAAAACGGGAGCTTGACAAATTCTTCAGTGTCCCTCTAACAGAACGTGCTGTTGGGCTAGTTGGCACATACTGAATGGGAGGCTTAGCGCAAAAAAGACGAGGACGGTGGCAAACGTGACAGGCGCTTGTCACGTTTGCCACCGTCCTCGTCTTTTTTGCGCTAAGCCTCCCATTCAGAAGGGAAGCCTGCAATGATAACATCAGCGACAGAGAAGACTGCGGAAACAGAAATAGGTTTGAGCAGTTTTGATTGAAAAAAGCCGAGAAAAACGTTTCCCCCAAACAGACGTTGCCGTGGCGGAATACCAATGCAGCTGACAAACAGTTTGGACCAAAAAGTAACGTACCGTTTATGAAGGCAATAAATAAGGTGATACAAATCAAGCAAATACCAAGGAATTGGCTAGGAATTCGGATGAATTTAATACATAAAGGCAGATGTAACAAAGGCAGTATTGATTCATATAGACAACTAACAGCAACGCCAGTGGTGTATAGTGTGAGCGTTTATTGGTGTCTTGGTTCATTAGAGGACTCATCGACTGAATTAATTGATATTCGCTAGTGGAAAAATCACTAACATGTACATACCCATTATAATTATCATTTGTGGACAATCATCATCGTCGGGCCTCGTTCCGCGGAGAGAGAGAGAGAGAGAGAGAGAGATAACACTTTATTTAACAAAGGGTTAGCGCAGCTTGGTGGCCAAAGACCGCAGAGCTTCGGCGACTGTGGCTGCCCGACCCGTTAGTAACTTCTGGAGATCCAGGCTTGAGCATCCCAGTGCTGCTTCCCACTGGTCGAGGGAGGTTATGAGAGGGAAGGGATCGTACTTGCAGGCCCACATATGGTGATGTAATGTGGCCCGTTCTCCGCAGTGCTGGCAGAGTGTTGTGGGGTACAGCGAGGGGTGACTGTGATGAAGTACGGCTAAACAGGGGAGGGATTCAGTTTGAAGCTGACGCCAAAGGCGTTCCTCTTCCACTGATAGGGATGGGTGGGCGGGAGGATATTTGCGGCGGGAGATGCGGTGATGTTCCGTGATTTCTCTGTACGTGAGTAAACAATCACGGGTTGATCTGGCTCCATGAGAGGCAGTGTTGGCATCACAGGCCCGGGAGACGAGAGCTCGGGCTGCGGTGTGTGCCACTTCATTTCCTCCAATACCCGTGTGGGCAGGGAACCAGATCAATTCTACAGGATCAGTAGGTGGTTTTTGATTAAGAATTTGGTGGGCCTGAGGCGAGATCTGGCCTCTGGCGTAGTTTAGAACGGCCATTTTCGAATCTGAGAATATGAATCGGGGTGTTGGCCTATGTGTGAGTGCAAGTGTTATCGCCGCCTCTTCCGCCACTTGAGGGTGACGGGTTCGGATGGTGAGGGTCGTGAGTGGGGGAGAATCGGGTGAGTTGATGACTGCCAGGGCAAAAGCGTCCACATGACGATACTCCGCTGCATCAACATTCAGTGTGCCTGGGTCAATGGGGTATTTTGCTGTTAATGCACGGGCTCGTTGCGCCCTTCTTTGGGAATGATATTGGGGGTGCATGTTTCGAGGAAGGGGCCGAATAATGATGTTTTCTTTCGTAACGGTTTCGATGAGTGATTTAATCTCGGGCTCTTGTAGGTAGCCAATGCGCAGGCTGTCTAGGAGGGATCTACCGACTGCACTGCGCGTCAGGCGGCCAAGCTGCCCCGTGCGATGTCCTTCGATTAGCTCTGTGGCCGTATTGTACACGCCTGTGCTCTCCAGTCTGGCAGTGGAAGCTCCTGGCGGTATTTGTAGAGCGGCTCGATAACCCTTCTGAATTAGGCAATCCACTTTTTGAATTTCCGCTTCCGTGAGGCTAAGATACGGGAGCGCATATGTAATCCTACTTATTAGGTATGCTTGTATTAGTTTTAGCCTATCGTTTTCTTTGAGGCCATGTCGTCGTGCTACAATTCGTCTAAGAAGCCCGATTATTTGCGCTACATGAGCCGATAATTTCCTGATGTACGCTGTGTTTCGTCGGTCCTGTTGTAGAGGCAGTCCAAGTATGTTTATTTGCATTACCCGTGGTACGGGTGTACCCCCCAGCTGTATCGCGATTGAGGGGTCTCGCGGAGCTCTAGATTTCTTGGGTGGGAAGACTAATAGTTCGGATTTGGCTGGTGAACAGTGAAGGCCAGCCAAGGCCGCGCCTTCTTCTACAGCTGTTGCTCCAGCCTGTAGGGTGGCTTCAAGTTGAGCATCACTACCTCCCTTTACCCAGAGCGTGATGTCGTCTGCGTAAAGGGTGTAAGGCAATTCCGGTATCTGATCTAAGGTGATTGGTATATGAGCCACTGCTAGGTTAAAGAGCAACGGGGAAATCACGGATCCCTGAGGAGTACCGCACGATGGAAGCTCTATATCGGGCAGTGTGAGATTTCCCAATCGGATTGTGGCCGTTCTTTGTGTGAGGAACGCGCGCACATAGTTATATACTCGAGCTCCTGGTCCTATGCGGTCCAGACCTCTCAGGATAGCATCGTGGGTAACTCTAGCGAAGGCTTTCGTTAAATCCAGGGCTGAAAGAGCTGTGGCATCCGCTATGGGTGGGTTTTCCAGAATATCATGATGCATCCTCAAGTGTATATCATTTGTGGTAAGCCCTGCTCGAAAGCCGTACATATTGGGGGACAGAGATTGCGTGTTTTTGATGAAACGATTTAACCTAGCTAGAATTATACCCGTTCTAGTAATTTCCCAATACATGAGGTTAGCGAGATGGGTCTTAAATTTTCCAGAGATAGTGGCTTGCCCGGCTTTGGTATGAATGTTACGTTCGCATGGCTAAACTCTTTAGGGAGCGTGCCCTCCTTCCAATGGTAATTGAATACCCAAACTAAGTAGGCTATGGAGGCGTCATCTAAATTTCGTAAAATTTTATTGGCAACCCTGTCTTCACCCGGGGCTGAGGTTGTACGAAGTTCATGCAAGGTTTCCCGCAACTCCGCCTCAGTAATGTCCTCATCCAGAGTAGGGTTGGGGGAGCCGGCATAATCGTGATGCTGGATCGCTCACCTTCAGGGATGTACATAGTTCTCAGCTTTTCCAGCACTGCGTTCGGGGTCTCTGCCGCTTCATGGATCAAGAGAGTGATTCTGTTTGCCTGTTCGGTTTTGGAGTGATTAGCGTCAAGCAAGTGCCTAAGGAGAGACCATGTACGTTTCATTCCAAGCGCTCCTCGCAGCCGGTCACATAGCTCCTCCCATCCTGCCCTGGCTAGTTTTTGAGCGTATAATGTCGTCTCTTTTGAGAGATTAGCGACGCGCTTTCTGAGGCTTCTATTGTGTTTTTGTGTCCGCCACCATTTTTTAAGGCTTTTGAGAGCTTCCCACATGTGTTGTAGCTTTGAGTCTACAGTTAGTGATGGGATTTCCGGGTCTATGACTTCTTGATGCTGCTGGACATCGGTGAGAAGCTGCCTGGTCCAGTCAGAGAGGTTAGGCCGGTCCGTCTGCTGACTGGTTGCCTCCTGTCTTATCTCTCGGAGTACGTGCCAATTTGTAATGGTTGTTTGTGTGCGCTTGGGTGGTGATGGGTGTTGTAGTGTCGTGGTGAGCTGCACTATATGATGATCACTACCAAGTGTATGTTCTATCATAACGTTTCCCGGCTCTGTGGGTGAGAGTGAGGTCCGGGGTTGTGTCCCGCTGGGTACTCGTTCCCACCCGAGTGGGTAGGTCCGGCGGGGTTTCTAGTGTGAGGTGTTGTGTGTGGACCAACTCCCATAGCAGCCTTCCTTTTTTTGTGTCTTTGTGATACCCCCATGCTGTGTGGGGCGCATTAAAATCGCCAACGATGATGAGTGGTTCCCCTGAAGCTGCTTGCTTGGCTGCCATGATAAGTGATTTGAAGTTGTGATTGTGTTCCTTAGGGCTACTATAGGTATTAACAATGTGTATTCTACGATGGGCGGGGTTTTTTGGGTATAGTGTAGTAAAATCGTGGGGGATGTTAATGTCATAAAGCTGTTTGTGTTGTGCTGGTATGTTTCGGTGGACTAGAATGGCAGTTTGATGGTTATCTTGTCTCTTAAATGTCTGATAACCAGTGCATTTCACTCGCTTTCCGGGTTCTTGCAGCGCGATGACATCGGGTGGAACCTCTGTCTGTTCGATTAGGAGTTGGAGCTCTGCCCTCTTACTTTGAAAACCGCGACAGTTCCACTGCCACACTAGGAGCTTTTTACGGGAGGTTCCCATTCGCAATGTTAATGTCACGGGGTTCCCTGCGACCTAAGTAAAGCCGTGGGCCTTGGAATTACCGTTCTCTTGTTTCAGTCTGCTTTCTTCTTACAATTAATTCGAATTGCAGGCGATAAAATCAGAAATTCAAGCGTGGAGGGAAGAAATTGGATCCTCGGGGAACTGCAGAATGGGTTTAGACAAGACAGGCGATTGGATGATAATTTGTTCGTGATAGCACAATGCATTGAAATTGCTAATCCTCAGAATAGACCATTATGGATTACGTTCTTGGACAGTAAAGGAGCATGGGACATTAAAGGAACATTAAAGGAGCAATTTAACACGTACTTTGTCAACACCACAATTCAGACACATGCTCGGCCGTTTACCGAAGAGTCCGAATGTGTTCAAAACAATGTTATTGGAAGCCTTTTTCTTAATCCAACCGATATAAATGAAATTTATCGAACATTTATGAACCTGAACAATAGCAAAGCTTTGGACATCAATGACATGCAGATCAAACCAGTTAAATACGTCATAGAACACATTGCTCCCGCACTAGTTCATATTTATAATCTAGCCATAGAATTAGGTGTATTTCCCGCTGAGATGAAGAAAGCAAGGGTGTCTGTAATACATAAAGGGGGGGATAAATCAACAGTGTCGAACTACAGACCAATATCTGTTCTTCCAGTTTTTTCTAAGGGCCTAGTGAAAGTGATCTATCATCGAATGTAAAATTTCTTTTCTGACAAAAATATTCTATCTGATGCACAATTTGGTTTTCGTAGTGGTCGATCAACGGAAACCGCGCTACTCACACTTAAAGAACACATAATAGATAACATTGAAAAAAACTATACACTGTAGGTCTCTTTATTGACTTCAGTCGAGCTTTTGATTGCCTGGACCATGATATCTTAATAAAAAAAATTATCTGCATGTGGTATTCGGGGAAAGGCTTCGGACTTTCTACACTCATACTTACACAACCGTCAGCAATGCGTGTACCTAGACATCTACAAGTCACCGTTTCTTTCTATTGCAAAAGGCGTACCGCAAGGAAGCATTTTGGGGCCCTTGCTCTTTAACGTGTATATCAATGATATCACAAAAATAGATACAACTGCAAAATTTATTATGTACGCAGACGACAGCACTATACTTATTTCCGGTACTGATGTCAACGGACGACAGCACTATACTTATTTCCGGTACTGATGTCAACGATTTAATTGCAAAATGTAACGATGTGCTTCGGAAGCTATCCGTTTGGTCGCAGTCGAATCAAATTAGCATTAATTCCAATAAGACCAAAGTAGTTATCTTCAGGTCTAAAAATAAAGCACTTAACCCGCAAAGTAACATAATTTATGAGGATAAAGTTATTGACATAGTACACGAACACAAGATTCTAGGCGTTACATTTTCTGCACACCTAGGTTGGGACACACACGTAGTTAACCTTTGTAATAAACTGTCCTCAGTCACCGGAGTATTATCGCGACGCCGGAATTTCCTTCCTGCACAGGTTAAACTGCAAATTTACAACGCATTATTTGCATCGCATGTTAACTACTGTAGTCTTGTGTGGGCTACGACAAATAAAACAAATGAAATAAAAATTCTGAGGTTGCAAAAGAGAATGATTCGAAATATCGCCAGTATTCCGTATTTGGCATCAACACAAAATGCTTTTCCAAAGTACAACATTATCAAAGTAAACCACTTGTACAGGTTTCGTATTTTAAGCGCATTTGTTTCTGCATCAAACGCACTAAAAAGCGTTTTAATATCACTCTCATCCCTAACAGCAAGGGATGCCGATCAACGCACGCGCAGCACAGAACAACGGGTAGTGCCGCGGTTCCGCACTAATTATAGATATCAGGCTCTGAACTTCAACATTCCCACTATTCTAAATGAACATAAACATACATATTGCTTTTCCCGCGAACAGTTGCGGCGATACTTCGTAAACTTGTAGTTTGCATCACTGTTACAATCATTGTTGGTGTTTTGTATTTATGTGCTATTGCTGTTGTTTCATGTCTTCCTGTGTATAGAACTGTCTTTTTGTGTTAATTCGTACGAATTGCGAATTTTGAAATCATAATTCTTGTATGACTTTTCGAATTCCGCTTATTGTGAACTACGTACGAAGGATGTACTCTTTCAATTGCTTTCGTTATGAGTTATTTTTTTTTCTCCTTTCTTGAACCCTGCCAAGTGAGGGTTTCCGGGCCACTGTGAAGCTGTCTTTTAGCAGCTTTTAGCCCGGATGACCTTCCAGTTTCTTCTGGAAAAATAAAGATCTTATCTTATCATATGACAACGTCAACAGAGAACGGCTGTGGAGTGTGCTGAAACTCTAGGGCTTAGATGACGAGTAACAGAGTTCCTTATAGCAACAAAGATAACAGAGCGCACTTGACATGGTAAGGGCACCAATACGTACAGCTGGTCAATGTCCTTCGACTACCGAAAAAGGGATGGCCTTTGTGCCCAATGCTGTTTATGCTTTACAGGGCAGAATAAGAAAAAAACTAGAGGAAAGTCAATTAGGGTTCAACGTAACGCATATGCAAAGGGAATTGGTAGAACAGCGTATTCAGGGGATATTATACGAAGACGACAGTGTTATTCATCCGATAACCATGGCGATATGCAGCGGCTCATAAAATTAGTTGTCAGGACGCTACAGACCTCGGGTTAAATTTTAGCACTGAAAAATTGAAAATAATGGTTTTGAATGACATAAGCACTGACACAGTGCCAATCCAGCACGCTGAATTACACGTAGTCAAGGAATATAAATACTTGGGACTCTTGATCTTGCTGTCACGGCGGCAGAAGATGAGGGGCACCGCCACCGCACAGCGGCAAGCCGTATACCGCCTATGTCAAACAGTGCCAGAAAATACGATGAAAAGCTCTTAAAATGCGCGGTAATAAAATGGCAGCCTCACAAATAGATAATATAAATATAGAAGTTTGGGTCAACTCAGCATTCATGCGCCTTCCTCACTATACGAGAGAAAATGTCCTTTCAAGCTGTCGCGATGCCACTCCACATGATGAGGGAATTGAAACTTTTATTACATTAAGGTAATAGTGGTGATAGTGACTTTGCCAAATATCTTGCCAAAGTTGCTTTTTGACTGAGCTTCTTGAGCCCGAAGTTCTTTGCGCTTTCCAAGATCCTTTAAGAGATGAAGTTTATAGATTAGGCCACCCTCCGTTGCTTGTCGTATGGCGCATCACTTCACTCCGCCCCTCCCCGTGAGCAACGCTGATTGCAAAAGTCCTAACACGGCGTGAATGACCAGTTTGGTGGGTGCTCTCAACCAAACTAACGTTGCAATCAAGTAGCGTTCACGAAAGAGCGTCGACACAACAGCTAATCTTCGGCGCCTGCTCAGTTGAGTTCCCTCTGAGCGCGTGCATAACATATGGAACACAGAAAAGGACAATGTCTGCGACGGCACCCACTGCGTGCACAACAAAAATATCACTCAGATAATTGTGAATGAAAGCTTCATTTTCAATTTTATTGTGGTATGGGTCCCTGGGGTAGGTTATCTGTCGTAGCTTTTTATTCGGCACGGCTGTTCTGCGGTCATAGTGAGGGGACTACTGATCTGCCTTTGATGCGGTTCGAAGTGGTACAGGATAGGAGCGATGAATGTCGTTTGGTTTGATTGTACAGTTTGACGCGGTGACGCAACGAAGGCAATGAGGTGCGCGGTAGTGGAGGGCTCCGGATTAATTTTGACCGCGTGCGTCTCTTTAACGTGCACCAAAATCTCCTACTCACGGGTGTTTTTGCTTTTCCTCTCCATCGGATAACCGGCCACCGCAGCTCGGAATCGAACCCGAGTCCTCGCGCTCAGCAGCAATGAGCCTTAGCCACTGAGCCACCGCGGTGGATCGAATCTCATTTGGTCTTGCCGTGATTAAAGTTTTAATATGATTTCTTCTCCTGGTCATTAGTTGCATTTGCCGAAATTGTGCCTCAAGTCCACCGCAGCCCAGAATTTTGAGCACCTTTGTAGTGGTCTCCTTTGGTAAACCGCCGATCAATCTGTGCGTCTTTTAGGGCCTACTCAGAGAAAGCAGTTCGTCTTCGCCATTTTGCTTGTGTGGGTTCGGATAAGCTTTCTGGATGAGTTGTAGCACTTTTTTGTGTGGTGTATTAGGACGGAATGGGATCTCTCCGGGGTTAGAAGCGCATTCAGAGATCCGATGCCGCGGCTTTGGGTGGAATCCTGTTTGCTTTTTCGTTACCGTGTGTACCGGAATGTCTAGATACTCAGTAAAGTCTGATCGTTCTTTGTATCTTTTCATAAAGTGTCCATGCCGTGCAGGAATACGAATCACTCCGAGCGAATCATTTCGTATTAAATTGGACCTGCTTCGTACCCCGGGCATAAAAACACACGAGAAACGGGTGATACTTGTTTTTTATTGAGAAAACTGGTCCGAAAAATGTTGGCAACATAGAGGCAGAGGGGAAGACAATTTATTTGAAGTGACCCATGTCCAGCATGCCGAAAATGATCTTCTGGTGGGCTGGTTAACAGTTTTGCTTTTGTACTCCGGTCGCCAACAGGCACGAAAACCAAGCGTAGAATCGCCGATGCGATCAGCAGTTTAACGCCTAGGTAAGAGCTTTTGTTAATAACATATTTGCAAAATTTAACTCGTAGTCTTCTGTATTTTTAACCTAAATAAGCTTAAAACTTCCCTTATTCATCGTGAACGCCTGGACAACAGAAGCTATCATTCGTTTTGAAATTAGGCACTAAGAAACGACTGACCTATAGCCAGGACTAGCGCTGCCCCTTTCAGTAAACTAGAGGTTGAAACGTGGGCTTGGCACAAAGATTAGGACACGAAGGGTTGACACAAAGGATAAGAAGATAAAACCAAGAAGGAATGCGGCATAAGAGTTCCGGCGCATGCGCAGCTTCCCCCACTGACATGAAGGGTTTGTCTGCGGGTAAGCACTTGGAGCTGCGTCGTGCGCCGAGTGGGGCTTTTGCTAGGAAAGAAGTAGATAGATATTACGCATGGCATCAATAAAGGGACGAGCGCTCTAGAGATTTTCTGAAAGGAAGCTCTCACTCTGTGTAATAATACCTCATTCTACCCTGGCTGTGACAGGGTTTGGGGCACGTGTCGTGATTTTTTGCGTCAGCTCTAAAACAATTCTATGCACGACTATATTTTCGTTTCGTAACCTCCAAGTGTTTAGTCTTCATATATATGCAAATTTCCTACCTCGCGCTACTGTTTTGTCCTATTTCAATATGCAAAAGCCGGGTGAGGCTAGGCGGCCTACATTTGCATATCTCGGCTGCTCGAAAATCTTGCCGCTTCGTAACTGTTGTAATACGTGAGCCATTTGAGGCTTGCGGACGAGATATTCTTGCTGCGTGAGACTACGGAACACCAGCAAATAATGCTTGGGGAACTGCAATCAGAACGCATGGCCATGGGGGTTAATATAAATACGAATAAATCAAAAGTAATTAGTAATACGCATGCAAAAACGTCCTGTCTGCTTAAGAAACGAAGTTCTCAAAGAAGTGAAAGAATATAACTACGTCGGACAGATGGGTAGTGCTGACCCTAACCACGAGAGAGAAATCCAGCACTGAATACGTATGGGTAAGGGAGCACTCCGCAACCACTCCCAAATAATAAAAACTAAGCTACCCCTGTTACTCAAAAGGAAAATCTGCAACCAGTGCATACTGCCGGTTATAACATGCGGAGCTTAAACTTCACGCCCCATTAAACAACTAGAAAGCAAAATTAGGCCCGCTCAACAGACCATGGAACGAATAATGTGAGGAGCAACACTCAAAGACCCGAAACGAGCTACTTGTATAACCGAACAACCTAGAGGTGAAGATACCAAGTTCAAATAAAGAAAAGAAACTGTACTTGGGCCGGCGGTGTAGTGAGACGAGCCGACAACTGGTGGAATACAAGTGTTGCATAATGGATACCAGGAGATGGGTCTATGATGCGTCTAGATTATGAATCCGATGGAAGGATAAAATGAAGAAATTCGATGGCAGTGTTTCAGGTCTTCGACGGTGAACATCAGAGGAGGTGGTGCCAGGTTTCACAATGTAGTTTACGGGCGAAGTGCGGGCGAAAACTTTCTAAGGGCGGTGATATTCGGATACAAGTTTTGAGGAGAGACCCGCTGTTGGGCAGGGCACCCAAAGCCACTCGTGCGATCCGGGATAAAATGTGGGAAGGGTTGTAAAACCATCAGAGCGATGCTTCTGACGCTGTTGTTCTGAAGTTGTAAAGGAACGACCGAGTTGGCGACATTCTTTGGCGTGCTGCGCTAGTTGCGTAACCGTTGTAAAGTCTGTGGCGTAGGGGTTGTAAGGTAGGATGGTCTCCAGTGTACAGTTCGGCTCACGTCTATAAAGTAGGAAAAAATGGTGAAAATCATGTCGTTGTCTGTGCGGCCGTATTATGTGCATAAGTTATCAACGGTAGTACGAGGTCCCAATTGGACTGATTCGATGACACGTGCTTTGAAAGCACATCTTCCAGGGTGCGATTGAACCACTCTGTGAGCCCATTGGTTTGCTGGTGCTACGATGAGCTCGTGCGGTGAACAACGTGACATTCGGCGAGCAGAGCTATAACAACGTCCGATAGGTAAACGCGGCCTCGGTCTGAGAAGTTCCCGAGGCGCTCCGCGAGGAATACAAAGGGATGTGAAAGAAAAGGGCCGACATGAGGAGCCATGCATGGCGGCAAGGCAGCTGTTTCGGCGTATCTTGTCAGGTGGTCTGCCGCAACAATTTTCTACCGGTCGCCTGCGGCCGCTAAAGGCTGTTGCCCGTACAGGTCGATGCCAGCGCGATCAAAGGGTTTGGCGGGGCACAGTAGTGGTTGCAACGGGGCCGTAGAGGTACTAGGCGGTGATTTGTGGCGTTGACATTCCGGGCATGAGCGCAGGTACTTCCGCATGTAGTTGTACATGCCTCTCCAATAATAACGCTGGCGGAGTCGTTCGTAAGTTTTTAGGAGGCCAGCGTGCGTGCAACTCGAGTCGGCATGAAAGGAGGCGCAGATGTCCGCTCGAAGATGGCGTGGGATAACGAAAAGCCACTTGCGACCGCCCGAGTTGTAGTTCCGTGCGATATAGAAGCTCTTCACGGAGTGGGTAGTGAGTGGCTTGTGGGCGCAAGGCCCTGGGTGCACCGTTAGCTGACGGACCAGACAGGACGCCGATGACGGAAGCTATTCATGGGTCCTTAGGCTGCTCGGCAGGCATGTTGGGGACACTGAGTGATGACAAGCTACAGTCCGTTGTGGCAAGGTGAGACACGTGAGCCGGCATTGGAGAGCGGGTGAGTGCGTCAGCATCCGAATGCTTAAGGCCGGAACGGTAAACCACGCAGATACCATTCTTGCAGACGAAGAGCTCACTGCCCAAGACGACCTGAAGGATCCTTCAGGGAGCCGATGCAACCAAGCGCGTGGGGATCGGTGACCACGTCAAATGGGCGGTCATACAAGTATGCGCGGAACTTCCCCAGCGCGCATAGTATAGTCAAACAATCCTTCTCAGTGTCGGAGTAATTTGTTTCTGCTTTCGACAGTACCCGACTGGGTAAGCAACAACATAATTTTCAAAGCCCGATTTCAGCTGCGCGAGCACGGCACTAAGTTAAATTCCACTCGCATCAGCGTGCACTTCTGTTGGGGTCGAGGGGTTGAAATGGCGTAATATAGTCGGCGCAGTGTCGGAACGGCGCAGCGTCGGAAACGCCTGGTCGTAGGGTGGTTAGCAAGCAGAAATGCCGCTGTTTTTACTGAGGAGCTTGGTAAGAGGCGCAATGATGGTCGCAAAGTTCCGAAAGTATGCCGTCGAAAATAAGAGCACAGCCCAATGAAGCTTCGAAAGCCTTCAGTTTGCTCCGCTTCCGGAACTCCGTAACTGTAAGATGCTTTGTCGCGTCGGGGCTGATACCGTCCTTGGAAACGACATGGCCCAGGATCGAAATCTTGCGTGCCGCGAAATGAAATTTTTTGAGGTTTAGCTACAGCCCAGCGTTCGCAAGGCAAGTCAGGACTTCTTCTAGCCGAACGAGGTGTGTTTAGCAACCATGAGAGATATTGACTACATCGTCCAGGTAACATAGGCACGACTTCCACTTGAGGCCATGGAGGAGACTGTCCATCATTCTTTTGAACGTGGCGGGGGCGTTGCAAAGCCCAAACGGTGTAACGTTAAATTCGTAAAGGCCGCCTGGGGTTACAATTGCCGTTTTTGAGGGTTCAGCCTCAGCCATGCGAACTTGCCAGTATCCGGAGAGTGAGTAGACTGACGAGAAAAATTCGGCTCCCTGCACACAGTCCAGCGCCTCGTCGATACGCGGAAGAGGGCACAAGTCTTTTCTTGTGACAGTATTCAAGCGGCGATAATCAACTCAAAACAGAATAGAGCCTTTTGTATTCTTAACCAGAACCACTGGTGAAGTCCACGGACTTTTCTAGGGACTGAAGCATATTCATTACATGGTCCCAAATGGTTCGATGATTTGTCAGAGACACAGGATATGGATGTTGTCGAAGTAGAGCATGCGATCCGGTGTCGACTGAGTGTTTAACAGTGGACGTGCGCACCAGCGGGGTCTGCGTGTAATCAAAGGAAGAACCAAAGTTCGAAAACACTAAAGTAAGTAGTTCTCGCTGGGTTGCATCCAGATTTGCCGTCAATTCAGTGGGCAAAGGCATCGGATGGCAATAGCCCCTGCGAACACAGGGAAGCACTCATTTTACTGATCTCAAGATGGAATCATCTGGTACGTCAACAACTACACTAGCATCTACAAGCTCTGCGACGCCAATTTTATCTCTCTGTAGAAGAGAGCAAGGGGTTGCTGATGACTTGGTCACCAACATAGTGGTGGCGCCACAACGAACAGTTAAAACGGCGGAAGGTAGCGGAAGGCATTTGCGCTTGCCTTTGCGTGGCGCTTGTCCAAATACTGCAGTGAGCGAAAGAACCTTGACGCAGCAATATTACGCTTGGACACTCGCCCTCTGTCTGAACAAAAGTTTGTGACTGTCGGCTGACAACCAAAAAACAAAGCTTAGGCGTTCAAGTCCTGCTTATGTTTCTTTGTGACTCCTCTCTGGATTCTCGGCACCAGGTTGTGACAAAATTTAAGAGACTGCGAAAAAATGTCCCATTGCTTTTTTATGAACGATAATCATGTGCTGAAAAGTGTACTGTAATCCTATGATTCAGCCCCGCATTGTATGTGAGACGTTTTTTGGGTTTACTGGTTGTACATAGTTCATTTGTCGATTTCAGTGTCGTTTCTAATACCTTCCATATTGTCACGAAGACAAGGATGATGCAGTTGTGTTGAATGAGAAACACGTTTATTGGAGCGAACTTGTGCTCCCCTAACAACTCAAAAGAATACAGAGGCGGCGAAGCAGCGGTCAACAAAGTGACTTGCACAGGCGAGTGTCGTCGAATCGAATGCCCCGGCGTCCGCACTGCAGGCTTTTTATCTTTTGGCTCGCGTGGTTCTCGAAACGTCGATTCGCATCGAGAACATAGTAGATCCAAGAAGATTATTCTGGGCTGTTCACGTTAGATCGGAATGCTCTCCCTATCACAACAGATAACACATGCGGCACAGAAAGAAAGAATGGAACACGCGCTTCCCTTGGCGCAGAGATAACGCAGACCGGCGCAGCCGGGCGGTAAAAGCAAAACACAAATAAACAAACCCAATGTATGGTTCGCGGCATTACCCCCCCCCCCCCCTCTAAGAGTGCATCGACCCGATGCTAACATAGGCGACAGTCCGAACAAATGAAAATAAAAGTTCGTCATCGTCCGTAGAAAGGTTTTAAGCGAACCACGTGGACGACTTCAGGCCGCGTGCGTCGTCGTGATGTGCCGGAGTCACCATCGGGGATCACTTCGTAGGTAAGTTGGCCAACACGCCGTAGAATCTGGTAGGGTCCGAAATACCGTCGCAGGAGCTTCTCACTGAGTCCGCGTCGTCGGATGGGAGTCCAAACCCACACACGATCCCCTGGTTGGTACTCGGCGTCTCGGCGTCGGAGGTTGTAGCGGCCCGCATCCACCAGCTGCTGGTCCGTTATACGAACTCGAGCGAGCTGGCGGGCCTCCTCCGCACGTTGAAGATATCCGTGGACGTCGGCGTTGAGGTCGTCGTCTTCTACGTGCGAAAGCATGGCGTCGAGCATCGTAGTCGGCCTTCTACCGTAGACAAGCTCGAACGGCGTCAGCTGTGTCGTCTCCTGGATAGCCGTGGTGTACGCAAACGTGACATACGGGAGCACTTCGTCCCAAGTCTTATGTTCAACGTCAACGTACATTGACAGCATATCTGCGATTGTCTTGTTCAGACGTTCTGTTAGTCCGTTCGTTTGGGGGTGGTACGCCGTCGTTCTTCGGTGATCCGTGTTGCTGTAGCGTAATACTCCTTGCATCAGCTCCGCAGTAAATGCCGTTCCGCGGTCTGTGATTAGGACTTCCGGGGCTCCATGTCGCAGCACAACTTGGCTTATAAAGAACTTCGCCACTTCTTGTGCAGTCCCCCTCGGAAGAGCGGCGGTCTCTGCGTAGCGCGTCGTGTAGTCTGTCGCTACGACAATCCACTTGTTCTGTGATCGTGACGTAGGGAACGGGCCCAAAAGGTCTATTCCAATCTGTTCAAATGGTCTCGATGGGACGGCGATCGGTTGCAGAAGTCCGGCGGGTCTTGTCGGCGGCGTTTTTCGTCGCTGGCAGTCACGGCAGCTCCGGACGTAGTGGGTGACGTCAGAGGTAAGGCCGGGCCAGTAGTACCTCGCCTTGATTTTTCCAATAGTGCGGGCTGTGCCCAGATGTCCGGAAGACGAGTCGTCGTAGCACGCTTCCAAAATTTCGTCACGAAGGTCCGCGGGGATGACGAGAAGGTAATTCGCTCTTGTTCCGGGGCTGAAATTCTTCTTCAGAAGGATGGAGTTTCTCAGGCTGAATGCTGGTAAGCTGCGTTTGAAGGTCCTAGGAACGGCAACGTTGCATCCCTCGAGGTACTCGATTATGACGCGTAAGTCGGGGTCGCCACGCTGCTGGGCGGCTAGGTCGCTCTCCGTCACGATCCCGAAGAACGCGCTGTCTTCATCAGAGTCTTGTGGTGGTGGGTCGACGGGGGCGCGGGACAGGCAGTCGGCGTCGGAGTGTTTCCTGCCGGATTTATAAACGACTGTAACGTCGAACTCCTGCAGGCGCAAGCTCCACCGCCCAAGACGGCCAGAGGGGTCCTTCAAATTGGCGAGCCAACACAGCGTATGGTGGTCTGTTACAACCTTGAATGGCCTTCCATACACGTATGGGCGAAATTTTGAAATCGCCCATATAATTGCCAGGCACTCTTTCTCAGAGGCAGAATAGTTTTTCTCCTCCTTCGACAGACCACGGCTAGCATAGGCGATTACCCTTTCGCAGCCACTTTGCTTTTGGACAAGGACGGCACCCAAGCCTATATCACTGGCGTCCGTATGCATTTCCGTTTCGGCATTTCCGTCGAAATGAGCGAGCACGGGCGGGCTTTGCAGGCGTTATTGCAGCTCGCCGAATGCTTTTTCTTGGTCGTTTTCCCAGCTGAAAGGGGTGCTATCTTTCGTCAAGCGCGTGAGTGGCTCTGTAATGCGTGCGAAGTTTGCGACGAAGCGCCGGTAGTATGCGTACAGCCCGAGAAATCTCCGCACGCCCTTCTTGTCTTTCGGCCTTGGGAAGTTCGCAATGGCTGAAGTTTTTGCCGGGTCAGGTAGGACTCCCGCGGCGTTGACGACGTGGCCCAAGAACTTGAGTTCCCCGTATGCGAAACGGCACTTTTCAGGCTTCACCGTCAACCCCGACGTACGAATGGCCTCGAGTACAGACTCCAACCTTGCAAGGTGTTCGTCGAAAGTCCGGGCGAATACCACTACATCTTCGAGGTACACGAGGCAAGTGTGCCACTTCAGGCCAGCTAGCACAGTGTCCATGACTCTCTGAAACGTCGCTGGTGCTGTGCACAGCCCAAACGGCATCACCTTGAACTCGTATAGGCCGTCTGGTGTTATAAATGCAGTCTTCTCTCGGTCTCTCTCGTCCACTTCAATTTGCCAGTAGCCGGTCTTCAGGTCCATCGATGAGAAGTACTTCGCGTGGCAGAGGTGGTCGAGGGCGTCGTCGATTCGGGGGAGGGGGTACACGTCCTTTTTAGTGGTTTTGTTCAGTCGCCGGTAGTCAACGCAAAACCTTAATGTGCCGTCTTTTTTCTTTACGAGTACGACGGGCGCAGCCCAGGGGCTTTTCGATGGCTGTATAATGTCATCGCTCAGCATGTCGTCGACTTGAGTCCGGATGGCTTCCCGTTCGTGTGAAGAGAAGCGGTACGGTGACTGTCGGGTAGGTCGGGCTCCATCTTCGGTTATTATTCGGTGCTTCGCTAGAGGTGTCTGACGTAGTTTTGTGCTCGACGAAAAACATTCGCTATAGCGACGCAGCAAAGCCAATAATTTTTTCCGTTGTTCTTGCGGTAGCGCCGGATTCACGTCGAATGGCTGCGGGAGCTTGAATGTTTCTACGGGTGTGCGTTCAAAGTCGGCGACTGCGATCACATCACTTGCTTCTTGCGTTTCTTCGAGGAACGCAATTGCAGCTCCCTTGTTTAAATGCTGGTACTCTTCGGTGAAATTAGTGACCAAAACGTGAGATTGGCGTTGCTTAAAGTGCGCAATGCCTCTTGCGACGAACCCTAATGCCGCGAACCATACATTGGGTTTGTTTATTTGTGTTTTGCTTTTACCGCCCGGCTGCGCCGGTCTGTGTTATCTCTGCGCCAAGGGAAGCGCGTGTTCCATTCTTTCTTTCTGTGCCGCATGTGTTATCTGTTGTGATAGGGAGAGCATTCCGATCTAACGTGAACAGCCCAGAATAATCTTCTTGGATCTACTATGTTCTCGATGCGAATCGACGTTTCGAGAACCACGCGCGCCAAAAGATAAAAAGCCTGCAGTGCGGACGCCGGGGCATTCGATTCGACGACACTCGCCTGTGCAAGTCACTTTGTTGACCGCTGCTTCGCCGCCTCTGTATTCTTTTGAGTTGTTAGGGGAGCACAAGTTCGCTCCAATAAACGTGTTTCTCATTCAACACAACTGCATCGTCCTTGTCTTCGTGACATCTGGTGGAGGTGCTGGGTACGCACCCTTCATGCCCACTACAACCTCGAAAAGCCGCCAAGCCAGTCCAACAAGAGCCAGCCCCCGCCTGCAAGATTTACCGCCCGAGTTCGGTTTGATGCCAGAAGGGCCCAAGAAAAGGAACGCTGCAACCAACACCATGGTGCAAGAAACAACGTCGCCAATCGTCCTGCAGCAGCCCCGGGAACCGCCATCGTTCCGAGGAGCCCCCGCAGAAGACCCAGAAGAATGGTTGGAGAAACTGGAGCGCGTCCGGAAATTCAACAGGTGGGACGACGCAGAAACGTTCCGGCACGTTTTCTTTTACTTGGAAGATTCGGCTCGCACTTGGTTCGAGAACCACGAGAGCTCCTTGACAAACTGGGCTCAGTTCAAAAGCGAGTTTACTAAGACCTTCACTACCGTCGTGCGGAAAGAAAGAGCCGCCCTTTTGTTGGAAACGCGCACGCAACACCCCAACGAAGGTGTCGTGATCTTCGTTGAGGAGATGAAGCAGCTATTTCGCCGCGCGGACCCCGAAATGACGGAAGAAAAGAAGTTGCGCTTCTTAATGCGCGGAGTGAAGGAGGAACTGTTTGCTCGACTTGTCCGAAATCCGCCCAAAACCGTCGCCGAATTCGTGACCGAAGCCAGCACCATTGAGAAAGCCCTCGAAATGCGTACTAAGCAGTATGACCGCAACTTTGTTGGCGCGGCCAATGCGAACGACTTTGGCAGCACGCGGATCCCGGCCGACAGCCTACGCGAGACTATCCGCGCAATAGTGAGAGAGGAGCTGCGGAAACTTCTCCCAACGCCGCCGCAGCCCCAAGTCGCTTCCCTCACCGACGTGATTAGAGAAGAAGTGCAACAAGCGTTGGGAACTTCTACGCCATCCGAGGTACCCCGAGAGCCACAAGCTATGACATACTCCGCGGCTGTTCGTCGACCCTGCCCTGCTCCAACACGCCGTCAAGAGGCCCCGCCGTACCGCCGCCCACTGTCACCCGCCCGACCCCCGGTTGCCCGAAACCAGACGCCGAGGAAGACGGACGTATGGCGAACTCCCGATAACCGTCCTCTGTGCTACCACATTTACCGTCGCTGCCCATACAAGAGACTCGGACTGCGTGGTTTCTCCGTCGACGCACCTCGCCCTCTCCCTGGCCAACGACCACGTGAGATCGACGAGTATCTATCTGAAACCAGCCGTGGCCCAGCGCGTTTCAACCGTTCGCCGTCGCCCTACCCCTACCAATCGCCGAACCGCCGTAGCAACGCTCACTTCGCCCGTGGAAGGTCCCCCAGCCCACGCGGGGGAAACTAAAGGCGGCAACTTCTGGAGGAGAAGTTGCTCTACGGCGAAAAACTAGAAACCCTCCAACGACGCAAGGACGCACTGAAGACAGTGATTCACGAAATGCCCTCATCCCGACGACCCGACCCAGACCTGACGAGACTCCCGTACCCGACGACAGCTACACGGCGCGACGCGTACCCGACCTGACCGAGACGTCCGTTGAGAAGACGACGACAACGACGATGCACAGTGCCCGACCATCAACACGTACAAGCAGAGATACGACGCCCCGACGAACCCGGAACTCGAGGACGACTGCATCTGACGTCAAGGTGTCCATAATATAACAAATAAACAAACCCAATGTATGGTTCGCGGCAATATTCATTCCTTTCTGTTTGTACCCCGTACCCTCCCTCCAGTGGAAAGTGGCAGGCCCAAGATCGCTTTCTCAGGGTGACCTCTTCTCCTTTTCAATGAACATTTACTCTCTCTCTCTCTCTCTCGAAGGGAGGGAGTGGATTCGAGCAGAGCGGGACTGGAGTGGTTTGAGGTCAGTGGGAGAGGCCTTCGTCCTGCAGTGGACCTGAGTTGACTGATGAATATGATGATGATGAGGAGGAGCAGGAGGCGTAGGAGGAAGGCGAGAAGGAGGTGGAGGAATGCGTATACTCTGCTGTGAGACAAAATGGAGCACCATATTTCATTGCCAAGCATTGAGAATACCTCCAAACAGCCCTTGTAGAATGTCGGAAGGGCTGTGAGTACACTTGGGCTGTGCAGAGATTTTGAATCCAAAGCCTGCTTCGAAAGAGGCGAGGGGTAAGGATTCTGCGTCGTAGCCGCCAGTGCGCCCCTGTAAATTTCCACTTATTAAAAACAAAAGAGCTTGCTTTCATCGACCCATCTGGGAATGGATGAGCTGTGACACGCTTCAAATGCTCTGACGAGGGCTCGTGATGGCTACTCAGAAAAACCACTTCCATTTCGGAAAGTTAGAATATCTCTATCTTGAAACTGCCTTATTGCTTTACTGCTTTGCAACATATACAGGAGGCGACCATAAGGCGCTGCTTGCTAGCTCTTACAGTTGCACCCCCGTACCACGATTTTAGAAAATGAATGAACACTTTGAATAAATGAACACAATTACACAAGTAAGAATTACACCTATGCAAGTGTAATTGTTAGTCTCATTAGGATAAAATACACCTCTAAGTTGTTCCAATCGAGTATTCTTGCAACAACACGCAGTTGTGGCTAACAATTTTCACTACGCTTCAATCAGAACAAGTCGAATATGCACTTTTTACGATCGCCAAACAAATATTCAAGCATAAGAGTTTCTTGTACGGTTTATTAAGTATCCTTTATCTTCTACTTGCAGGAATTCAAACTTCTCGGACGGTGGCACTGTCTCAGAAAAAAGAAATCAAGAAAGGACGAGGCTTCAGCTCGGACTGCAAGTTCCTTGCTTCCATCCTGAGTTCTCTGCTGAATAATAACATCGGCTTTCCGAAAAATGGCACAAACTTTGGCAATAGTGCTTGTGCATGAAGCTACGTAAATGCTCAACAAAACTGCGACGCTTACGAGTGAAATTTTAGTGAACAGTGACAGCAAGCACAGTTCTTAGTCTTACACAAGAATTAAGACTTTTCCTTGCAATATTGCCTTACCTATAATGACCAAACATAAGGCACGACTTGCACGAAAGCAGCACTTTGGAATTTTCTTTGTGAGGACACTACGCGCGGTACAAATTATTGTGTAGATAACTTAAGGAAAACGAGACAAGAGGAGAGAAATCGGGAAAATACAAGTACAAGTGCACTCTAAAAAGATACGATATGTCGTTACTTCCACCTCAAGCCATTATGCATTGATTACAGCATATTTGGAACACAGTAATCGGCATGTGAACTACGGCGTCTGAGTTCACGGTACTAAAAACAGGCACATCTCGCAGCTTCTGTGGACGTGCGACAAGTAATTCGCCGCATTCAGGAACTCAGGGTACCGCAGTGGGCGTTAATGGGACTCGTCCCTACCGCCCCAGAGCCTTAAGTGCTGCCAGTCTGTGGGATTCTGTCGGGCGAAGCCTAATAGCCTTCCATGCAATGAAAGAGAACTCCTAAAGGGCATAAAGCCGGAGTGATGGGAACAATAAAAATGTTTCTTAAAGCCTCTTCCCTCAGTGTTTGCTGGGCTCTCGATACGGCTGGTTCACCTCTCCTGCACTCTACACACCGTTGACACTTAACTGCTGGGAAATGCCCCCTGCCGTGGTGGGTTCTTCACGATTTTATGACAGCTCACGGGGAAAACGAATGCGCCGTGTTAAGGACCCTGACGTTCCTGCCTTCGGCCGTCGGTCTGCAGGTTTGCCGCGTTTTGCGCCTGAATTGCTCTTCGCTCCTTTTTTGTTGCTGGTAAGAGATGACGTAGCGGAGGACTACGTTGTCATGGCTTGAGACAACCCCTGAGACACCATGCAACTTAAAGTACAGAAGAAAGGCTGGCACTGCGTTACTGCGAAATGTAATATAATATTTGACAGCCGTTTTTGTGGCCTGGTAGGAAGCCATTCTAGCTGTCAGGCGTCTATAATAAGTAAGTTTTAGTGCAGTGTTTAGCTTAAAAAAAAAGCTCCTTTTTTTCCGGTCGTTACATCCACGTTCAAGCTTGATGCGAATTTCTGTTCATTGTTTATTTGTATTTTGTATTTGTATTTATTGTTCGTTTGGGCAGTACAATACAGAAATGACGGCGAGGCAAAGCAAGAGGAGGTATAACATCCTGACTAGGCTTCACCCCGCTTGAGCAGCAACAGAAGCAGCTGTAGTGCACAAAACAGCATACAATATACAAATAGTCTTCAGACATATGAAGAAAGGAAAAAAAAAACATTTCACTACGATACCCGTAGAATAACGTAATATATAGCAATCACGTCATAATTTTTAGTAAGAGCTCACATCA